>NC_051252.2:32181365-32868448 GCF_015237465.2 Chelonia mydas | reverse complement strand
ATGATACTCACTCTCTAGCAACTTATAAGGTAAGCAATTTTTGTCTTTCCAACTTTAAAATATATAATAAAATCCCACAGCAAATTGTTTAGGTACTACACACTTATAGGGGTGGGGGACAGGCATATGAGGGTGGTGCTTCAAAAAGGGCAATATGATCCATAAAAATGTTACCTTGGCACTGTTATGCAGCACAAGTTCCATGCAGCAGTACAAGCAATTATAGGCAACAGATTCAGCAAACTCTCCCCATTCAAATGACTTACTAGCTTACAAGAAGAGCTTTGATTTCTTTAGCTGAAATAGACTATGAATCTGTTGGAAAGGAGAAATGCTCCTCACAGGATTGCACACAGCATTGCATGGGTTGTGTACAATGCTGTACAGTAAAAGCACATGGTCAGCACTTTGCTGGCTTCTGTCACAGATTTGAAATAAAACCTACAAACCAAGTCACAACCATGGGTAGTCATTACAGACGTATGGCTTTTCCTCTCCACACGAGAAAGGGTTGTAAATAGTCAGCTTCCTATGAGGGCAATATACATTTGTCTTACCCTACTTACCTACCCTCTGCAGGGGATAAAATAGGTGTCACTTCCCAAATTGTTGGTGACGGTGCCTTGCTGTTAAAATAATTGCTACATCCCACCCCAGCAATAGCAATCATTCAGCAGGGGGAGGATGTATCATGTATACACACATAGGCACACTTACAATTATGCAAAGATACAGCAAATACTTACTCATGTGAAAAGAAAAGGAGTACTTGTGGCACCTTAGAGACTAACCAAAGTGAGCTGTAGCTCACAAAAGCTCATGCTCAAATAAATTGGTTAGTCTCTAAGGTGCCACAAGTCCTCCTTTTCTTTTTGCGAATACAGACTAACACGGCTGTTCCTCTGAAACCTGTAATTACTCATGTGAGTAACTTTATGCATGCAAGTATTTCCATTACGATTGAAGTTTTATTCATGCGAGTAAGCAATTGCAGGATCTGAGCCATAGCACATATAGAACTTTGGGATCCTTCAGAATGAAAGCTACTACGTAAATGTAAGATCATTATATAATTAGGTAAGATGTCAGTAATAAAAATAATTAAAACATGGAAATCTTAATTACACACAAAGGATGTAATCCTGGCCCCTCGGAAGTCAGAGGGATTTTTACCATCAATTTCAACAGAGCAAGGATTTCACCATCTGTGTGGAATATGACCAATATGAAATTGTTATTTAGCATCATTCTGCCTGAATCTCTGGTTCCTGTAAAATATTTGCACTTGAACGCTATACTGCATTCAGCTTGGAAATCAACTTACAGGTAGATGGCTTGGATTTTCCATAAAAATGTAATTCCACAGTAAATAGAGGGTGAGAAAAAGCAGCGTTTCTAGTTAAATGTGCCCAAGATAAATCAGAAAGGGTGTCTGCCCAGCCATAGAACCACTTTCTCTGTGACAAATATATTTAGCTCATAGTGGGCACCGATCAGAATGCCGGGGGAGCGACTTTTAATCATTGTTGGAAATAGACATCAAAAGGAAAGTAGGGCTGCACCCCAGATATAGAAATAAACCTCATTGCACTCCCGGTTCCAAAAAGAAGTCTCTATTGTCCTTACTAGGCAGCAAAAATAGCCATTGTCACAGCGAACGGCGTACCGTCATCAAGACTCCTTATAGATACTACAGAGTGAGGAAATTCTTTTCTATTCATGTGTCACAAAGCATCAACTTTAATCCATCCTTAAAGTCAGATATTACTCAGTGCAGCCCTGGGCTGTTTAAACAGGACTACATCACTTGATTGCTAAATTATTGGCTCCCAACTAGGATTCATGCCCCAGAGGAATCCAGAAAGGGGTGTGGCAGGGAGGGAAAAGAAGAGCCATCTTCACAACACTTTGCTTGTCAGTCCCCTTCTGCTCTGTTTCTGGTTCTGATTCTGCTCCCGCCGCTTCCAACAGGGATTTTCTCCTTGATTCAGCGTGCACGGGATCTGCCACAAATCGATCTGAGCTCATCGAATGCCGTCAGCCCGTTTGGATCTCATCTCTATTCTTTGAAGTGCCACATTTAAGGAACTGGTTTTTTTACAAACACGTAAAGCAAAAACTGTTATTTTAACTTGCACCCCCAACCCCAACCCCCAAATCGCTGCTCCTATTGCCATGGAATGTCTCAAATCCTGGGCCAGACCTTGGGATGGCCTAAAGGGAGTTTAGGGCTGCCTTAAGGAAGTCAATAAGTGAGGATTCCCCTGTCAAAGAACCACCCTCAGCAGGCTAGCCAGCCCTAAGCCACCACCAGCATATATGGTGTTCTGGGGCAGGAAGGGGGAAGGGCCAGAACACGAAGCTTTCCAGCCACGACCATCAGCAGAACAGATATTTGAGAGCCCCTGTCTGCTACGATGTAAGCTACAGCAACCTGAGGGCTGGCCTAATCTGTTCCCCGAGGATCTGGGACTGGAAAGGTGGGGTAAAATCACATATCTCCCCTTCTCCTCCCCAGGTGCTGACTGCTCACCTGCAGATCTAGCCCATGGTCTGTTTCTCTTTTGGATATGAAGATGCTATAACATGAGAGTAACATATGTGTATGAACTGGAGAAACCATGATGCAATATCCTCATTTTTTACTCATATTTGCTCCCCTCCCACACATAAAGGAGAGAAATGTGATTAAGGAATATCCCTTCTACACAGGAACCCCACCTATTTAAAGCACTGGGCTACATTACTTCTGAAGGCGGAGGGGGCAGAGGACAATTTTTATCGGTGTGTACAATTTTTATCGGTCCTGAGCTGTATTGATAGGATGCACTTCAGTGCTTCAATCCCGAAGCATTGGTATAGTCTAATCCTTTAAATATTAAGGAGTCCGGTGGCACCTTAAAGACTAACAGATTTATTTGGGCATAAGCTTTCGTGGGTAAAAAACCACTTCTTCAGATGCAAGATTTTCTTGCAAGGTTTTTTACCCACGAAAGCTTATGCCCAAATAAATCTGTTAGTCTTTAAGGTGCCACCGGACTCCTTGTTGTTTTTGTGGATACAGACTAACATGGCTATCCCCTGATACTTGACACCTTTAAATATTACCATCTTCTCGAAATTCTTTTGTAAAGATTTCTTTTTATGAATGAATGTACCATTACCAGCTCTATTAATCTCATCCACTCTTCTGTAGATCCGTTGTTTCTACTGCTTGAATTAGATGGATTTTTTTTTTAATTCTTTCTAATGACCAGATATATTTCCTAGTGCACCTATTCCGATAACATTGTACTTTCAGGAAAATTAACAGTGACAGCAAGGGATAAAATCATGTTTTGTTTATATTTCAGGTACTAAACAGCTGCTGCTGGATATTGCTACCAGATGTTCTAGAATTATATGCAACATTATACTCAATTTTAACTTTTACAAAATTACATGCTAATAAAAGATGACACAGCGATAGTCAATGATTTATTAAAGGGAAAGCCATTAAGTTCCTTTTAAGCTTCACACCCTACTACCTCAAATAACTTGCCATTATACACCACTGAACAGATGCAATGTCTGTCCCATTTTGAGAATTCAGTGCTACCAATATACTAATTGTAGATCCATATGCCTTTTACTCTAGCAGCCCCATGCACATTTGTACCTCTTAACCTGAATACATACAGACTGTTCATTACATAGTTAAATTACCTGCAAGACAAAGGAAGTCTGTAGGTTTTAAATGGTTCTTGTAAGGTCTGTCTTTCCCTTCTCGCTGGCAAGTATGTACACAGAGAAGACATTTTATCCTTTTCAAAGCAGTGCTTTGAATCTAAATGCCAGAATGATTAAGTAACAGGATGTATAAGATGTTGCTATATTACTTTCAATTCCACATAGGCACCTCGCTTTGCAAATCATTTAGAATATTGGAGACCTTGCTTTCTACAACGAAGCTGTATACCCCGATGGCAATCATAAACTATGCATTTTATTTTGTTCAATTCTCCCAATTAAAGTCACAAAGTGACAGACAGTGTCCAAGCTAGCAAACAGCCTTTCCTACACGCAGGCACAATAAACATAACTAACATGAAATGGGAGTGACAGGCACTAATTATGGAACAAGAACTGTCTTGGATGTTTGTGTGCCGACGAAGCCAGTGACAAACGTGGCAAATCTGAATGGCTTTCATTCGTCTAACAAAGAAACATACACATTAAAGGAGATGCACAATATTTTGAAAAAGTTCTGATAAATCTGCTGCCAGGAGAGCAAGTGAAATATTGATCCTGATTCTCCTCTCACTTACAGTGCCATAAGATCCTCATTCCGCAACACCCTTAAGCACATATAGCTTCAAGAATGGGAGTCATTTATTGGCGTCAACAGGTCTACACGCTTGTTTAGGTCTCTTGCTGAATCCCTGCCTAAGCCAGGAATAACTCCAGTGAAGTCAATGGAGTTATACTGTGTAAAACTGACGCAAGAGAGGAACATCAAACCAATTATCTACCCAAGCCGGCTCCAACTTGATTTCATAGGAAATTCAGAAAATGCTTAGCTGCAAGAGTTAAAAATATATTGGCACCATCTCACAAAGCTATGCTACTGTAAGCAATCAACCCTCCACTTCCCCCCTCCCCTCTCCTCCACATACCAGACACAATTATAAATAACTCCAAATCTGCAGTTGGTGTATATCAGCATAACTCCACTGGAGTAACTGGTTCTATAGTAATTTACACAGGCCAAGGATCTGGCCATGGTTATTTAACTGTTCAGGATTCTAGTGGGCATCCTTGCTTAGCACAGCTCCTCCAACTAATCATGCTAGAGGTAACTGCATCTTAAGTGTGTGGTTTTAAATTGAATAATATTACCATTAATAACAGTGCCTAATTAAGACATCTATAATGTTTTTAATGAGAAAAATTGAAAGTCCTTCTGGAATTTTTCCAGTCAAATTAATTCTGAGGACTTTAGACATTATTACAAGTAATGTTACAGGAATTAAAATTAGGTCTAAATTAGAACGTGTCACTTTATTAAAAAAAAACAACAAAAAACTTTGCTCTGTAGATCTATGTAGTGTATTTTCTCCTTTATTCACACAGTTCTGCCTTGCAGTGTTCTATCACTGATCAGTGGCAGTGCAAAATTAGTTTTCTAGTCTGCTCTAAATTTGCTGTGTACAGCTATATTGTATTTGATGCATCTCTTGGGTTTGCAGCTTCTTTGACGCTTTGCTTTTCCTTTCCGTCTGTTTTTAAACATCTTCTGATCAGTATCCTCCTGGGAATAGGAACTAGCAGGATCTTAAGATGTGAATTTCCATGTGGTTCATGTAGGCCTAAATCCTTTCAACTCTTACTCACATGACCGATGTCTCAAATGACCAAACCCTTTGAGAGACTGCATACATGAGTAGGACTGCTCAGGTGAGTAAGGATCACAAGATCTGGCCTGCAAAAAACTGTACAGTAAAGCTAAGTACAGAAAAGCCAAGATACATGGTTCAGAATGGCGCTGTCTCTTGAATAACATCAAATAGCATCAAAGGCCAGCAGACCTGACAATGAACCTTAATTTGTATTTCTAAAACGCCAGTCCTGTAAACACCTTTCTCCAAGCACATACACGATTTACTTTGCCATGTTCCTTGTTCACTACATCACTGCCACTTTGACTTTACTTTCACTGGGCTCCCAAAATTTACAGCACTCGAATGCTGGAGGACAAAGCAGGTTACTTCAGAGACAGCTACGTACAGCCATGAGGAGAAATTCCGCCGCTGCATTATTTGAGCACTTTTTCCATCCCAAACCACATGAGTTTGTACTTGTCCCAAGAGACAAATTTAAATGGTTCCAAAATCTCAACGTGAAAACTCAATGCCAAGTTTCACTTGGTTATCGTGTCAAAAGAGCGAGAACCTGACTTTTGCACTGTTTGGAAACAAAACCATAATTCAGTCCAAAACTCATCTGAAGGACTTGTGAACCTATTGATGGATAATGTCTAAGTTTGAAGTTCGTAACATAACAGGTGAGTTATGAGTAACCTGTACTCTTTGGGTCAGATCCTCCTCTGATGTAAGTTGTTTAAGGATGTTGGTATCTGGCATATGAGGCTATGCTTGCCCTATATCAGAAGCAAATACAGTCTGGTCTTATCCTTCTGCTGTTAAATGCTTTTGACCACACCTTTATTTTTCAGTTGTGCCAATCAACTATCAAAGAACAAATGCATCCCTCCTCAAAATTCACTCCTCCTTCGAAACCCAGATATTAATCACCAACCCACCATGTCTTATAACAAAACCAGTGTGTGTTTTGTGTGGGCTGGCCAACTAGATTGCAAGTTCTTGTCACTGCTTGTCAGTGCTTGAGAGAATATTCTGAATTAGGCTGCTGCTTTTTACTATTAGAATTGTAACAACAGCAAGGTCATCCAGACAGATGCATAGACCCCTAAAGAGCTGTAGTAGACTTGCTCTCTTTCAGCTCGAAGTTGGTTTACAAAATGGGTTCTAGCTTAATTGAATCATAAGGATGCCTCAGATAATGGGATTTTATTTTATCTGCCATTAAGTGAATAAGCATAAAGAGCAGAAAGTGTAAATAAAATGCTTGAGTGTATTACTACCATTTAACGCTGATATGCGTTTTGTGTTTATTTTTAAATAAACCATATTGCCGTCACTGTTCTAAAAAACATTCTGTCAAACTAATGGCAAAGTTTAAAACTCAACCATTCCTATTCAAGGCCTTAGAGCTTTTTATGCTGCATGCTAGCTAATATAAAGAGGCCTAAGGATAAAAAATGCTAATATTGAACTAACATATGGATATGGCTGTCATTAATGCAAATGTATGCTTAAATTATGTAACTTTTTAATTGGACAATATTACTTTGTTCCTTACTCAGATATTTCACATGTAGGAGAGTGATGGAATATATTCAAATGACTACAGCACTTTACTTAAACTACTAGGTTTAGCCTCTGGCGCGAACCGCGCTACAAACAGTGATTTAGTTGCTCATTTAGCCATGTGGTCAACTATAGATTAATTATTTGATCTGAGATGTAATGTAGGAACATCTAATGGAGAAGAAATGGAATTTGGATACACATTAGCTAGTTTTACCAGATAATTTTCCTGGAACATTCGTAGGGCCCACCATATGGGAGAAAAGCACTTGAGTGAGGGATACGTGGCAGGGATATGTGTGGCAGTAAAGGGAAGGAAATGACTACAGCCAGGCAGAGGACAACAATTCCATTTTGCAGAAGATTTTGAGAATTCAACAAACCCATTTCACTCCAATTTGGAACCAAAACTAAATATCTGAAAATTCTCTGCAAAACAGAATTGCCATTCTCTGCACAGCTCTACTGGGAGCTCGGGGGCAGGCTTGCTACTGGGCTGCACCAGAGCCAGGGACCCTTGGAGCCCTGGGAGCTCCAACTCCAGGGCAGTCTGCCAGACAAATGATTTGCGCCTCCCCAAGCTCCCCCTTCACTCAAGGAAATTACCATTTAATGATTAATGCCATTTATAATAGTACTTTGTACTCTATATGGGACTTCTCATTATTAGATTTCAAAGTACTTTATAGATGGGGAAACTGAGGCAAGAGAGTTCTATTTATGGCTTGTCTACACAGAGCAGCAATATGTGCACTAAAGGCAGGCCCGGATTAACCAGTGTGCACTCTGTGCACTTGTACAGGGCCCCCCACCTCAGGGGACCCCTGCCCTAACCTCTGGAAACAAAAAAACTGAGTGGCAGTGCAGCTCCATGCAACGTCACTCCCTCGCAACGCCACTCACTCACATTTGTCCTGGCCACCCTGATGTCCTGACAGCAGGGTGGCCAGGCCAAACCTGAGCAGCACTGCAAGCCTGTGCACCAGGCTGCAAGGCCTCTCGTGTGGCCGGGGGAGGGGGAGGCAGGGCAAAATTTCCATGGTGCCACGGGGTTCAAAATTCTTTTATCCAGCAACGACTACAGGGGTGTGATGTCTAAAGCTCACAAATGTGTTGCACATTACTTGGGCTGTGTAGACCCTGCTAGTGTGCACTAAAAGTTCCCTAGTGTGCTTTAATACAGTATTGTTTGAAACAATGCGAGGTTAAAGCGCACTGGGGAATCTTTATTGTGCCCCAGCAGGATCCACAAGGACTAATTAATGTGCCAAATGTTAATTCACTCTAGGGGTATGTCTACACTACGAAATTAGGTCGAATTTATAGAAGTTGCTTTTTTAGAAATCGGTTTTATATATTCGAGTGTGTGCGTCCCCACAGAAAATGCTCTAAGTGCATTAAGTGCATTAACTCGGCGGAGTGCTTCCACAGTACCGAGGCAAGCGTCGACTTCCGGAGTGTTGCACTGTGGGTAGCTATCCCACAGTTCCCGCAGTCTCCGCTGCCCATTGGAATTCTGGGTTGAGATCCCAATGCCTGATGGGGCTAAAACATTGTCGCGGGTGGTTCTGGGTACATATCGTCAGGCTCCCGTTCCCTCCCTCCCTGCGTGAAAGCAGCAGCAGACAATCGTTTCGCGCCTTTTTTCTTGAGTTACCTGTGCAGACGCCATACCACGGCAAGCATGGAGCCCGCTCAAGTAACCATCACCGTATGTCTCCTGGGTGCTGGCAGACGTCGTACTGCATTGCTACACAGCAGCAGCAACCCATTGCCTTGTGGCAGCAGACGGTACAATAGGACTGGTAGCCGTCATCTTCATGTCCAAGGTGCTCCTGGCCACATCAGCCAGGAGCGTCTGAGCAGACATGGGTGCAGGGACTACATTAGAAGTGACTTGACCAGGTCATTCTCTTTAGTCCTGCAGTCAGTCCTATTGAACCATCTTATGGTGAGCAGGCAGGCGATACAGATTGCTAGCAATCCTATTGTACCATCTTCTGCCAGGCAGGCAAGAGATGAGGATGGCTAGCAGTCCTATTATACCATCTTCTGCCGAGCAGCCATGAGATGTGGATGGCTTGCAGTCCTTCTGCACCGTCTGCTGCCAGCCAAAGATGTAAAAGATAGATGGAGTGGATCAAAACAAGAAATAGACCAGATTTGTTTTGTACTCATTTGCTTCCCCCTCTCCCCTGTCTAGGGGACTCATTCCTCTAGGTCACACTGCAGTCACTCACAGAGAAGGTGCAGCGAGGTAAATCTAGCCATGCATCAATCAGAGGCCAGACCAACCTGCTTGTTCCAATAAGAACAATTACTTAGGTGCACCATTTCTTATTGGAACCCTCCGTGAAGTCCTGCCTGAAATACTCATTGATGTAAAGCCACCCCCTTTGTTGATTTTAATTCCCTGTAAGCCAACCCTGTAAGCCATGTCGTCAGTCGCCCCTCCCTCCGTCAGAGCAACGGCAGACAATCGTTCCGTGCCTTTTTTCTGTGCGGACGCCATACCAAGGCAAGCATGGAGGCCGCTCAGCTCACTTTGGCAATTAGGAGCACATTAAACACCACACGCATTATCCAGCAGTATATGCAGCACCAGAACCTGGCAGAGCGATACCGGGCGAGGAGGCGATGTCAGCGCGGTCACGTGAGTGATCAGGACATGGACACAGACTTCTCTGAAAGCATGGGCCCTGCCAATGCATGCATCATGGTGCTAACGGGGCAGGTTCATGCTGTGGAACACCGATTCTGGGCTCGGGAAACAAGCACAGACTGGTGGGACCGCTTAGTGTTGCAGGTCTGGGACGATTCCCAGTGGCTGCGAAACTTTCGCATGCGTAAGGGCACTTTCATGGAACTTTGTGACTTGCTTTCCCCTGCCCTGAAGCGCATGAATACCAAGATGAGAGCAGCCCTCACAGTTGAGAAGCGAATGGCGATAGCCCTGTGGAAGCTTGCAGCGCCAGACAGCTACCGGTCAGTTGGGAATCAATTTGGAGTTGCCAAATCTACTGTGGGGGCTGCTGTGATGCAAATAGCCCACGCAATCAAAGATCTGCTGATATCAAGGGTAGTGACCCTGGGAAACGTGCAGGTCATAGTAGATGGCTTTGCTGCAATGGGATTCCCTAACTGTGGTGGGGCCATAGACGGAACCCATATCCCTATCTTGGCACCGGAGCACCAAGCCGGTGAGTACATAAACCGCAAGGGGTACTTTTCAATAGTGCTGCAAGCTCTGGTGGATCACAAGGGACGTTTCACCAACATCAACATGGGATAGCCGGGAAAGGTACATGACGCTCGCATCTTCAGGAACTCTGGTCCATTTCAAAAGCTGCAAGAAGGGACTTTATTCCCAGACCAGAAAATAACTGTCGGGGATGTTGAAATGCCTATAGTTATCCTTGGGGACCCAGCCTACCCCTTAATGCCATGGCTCATGAAGCCGTACACAGGCAGCCTGGACAGTAGTCAGGAGCTGTTCAACTACAGGCTGAGCAAGTGCAGAATGGTGGTAGAATGTGCATTTGGACGTTTAAAGGCGCGCTGGTGCAGTTTACTGACTCGGTTAGACCTCAGCGAAACCAATATCCCCACTGTTATTACTGCTTGCTGTGCACTCCACAATATCTGTGAGAGTAAGGGGGAGACGTTTATGGCAGGGTGGGAGGTTAAGGCAAATCGCCTGGCTGCTGGTTAAGCGCAGCCAGACACCGGGGCGGTTAGAAGAGCACAGGAGGGCGCGGTACGCATCAGAGAAGCTTTGAAAACCAGTTTCATGACTGGCCAGGCTACGGTGTGAAAGTTCTGTTTGTTTCTCCTTAATGAAACGCCCCGCCCCTTGGTTCATTCTACTTCCCTGTAAGCTAACAACCCTCCTCTCCTCCCTTCGATCACCGCTTGCAGATGCAATAAAGTCACTGTTGCTTCACATTCATGCATTCTTTATTCATTCATCACACAAATAGGGGGATAACTATCAAGGTAGCCCAGAAGGGGTGGTGGAGGAGGGAAGGAAAATGCCACACAGCACTTTAAAAGTTTACAACTTTACAATTTATTGAATGCCACCCTTCTGTTTTTTGGGCAATCCTCTGTGGTGAAGTGGCTGGTTGGCCGGAGGCCCCCGCACCGCGTTCTTGGGCGTCTGGGTGTGGAGGCTATGGAACTTGGGGAGGAGGGCGGTTGGTTACTTAGGGGCTGTAGTGTCAGTCTGTGCTCCAGCTGCCTTTGCTGCAGCTCAACCATACACTGGAGCATACTGGTTTGATCCTCCAGCAGCCTCAGCATTGAATCCTGCCTCCTCTCATCACGCTGCCGCCACATTTGAGCTTCAGCCCTGTCTTCAGCCCGCCACTTACTCTCTTCAGCCCACCACTTACTCTCTTCAGCCCTCCACCTCTCCTCCCGGTCATTTTGTGCTTTTCTGCACTCTGACATTATTTGCCTCCACGCATTCGTCTGTGCTCTGTCAGTGTGGGAGGACAGCATGAGCTCAGAGAGCATTTCATCACGAGTGCGTTTTTTTTCTTTCTAATCTTCACTAGCCTCTGGGAAGGAGAAGATCTTGTGATCATTGAAACACATGCAGCTGGTGGAGAAAAAAAAGGGACAGCGGTATTTAAAAAGACACATTTTATAAAACAGTGGCTACACTCTTTCAGGGTAAACCTTGCTGTTAACATTACATACATAGCATATGTGCTTTCGTTACAAGGTCGCATTTTGCCTCCCCCCACCGCATGGCTACCCCCTCAACCCTTCCCCTCCCCGTGGCTAACAGTGGGGAACATTTCTGTTCAGCCACAGACAAACAGCCCAGCAGGAACGGGCAGCTCTGAGTGTCCCCTGAAGAAAAGCACCCTATTTCAATCAGGTGACCATGAATGATATCTCACTCTCCTGAGGATAACACAGAGAGATAAAGAACGGATGTTGTTTGAACGCCAGCAAACATACACTGCAATGCTTTGCTGTACAATGATTCCCGAGTACGTGTTACTGGCCTGGAGTGGTAAAGTGTCCTACCATGGAGGACGCAATAAGGCTGCCCTCCCCAGAAACCTTTTGCAAAGGCTTAGGGAGTACATCCAGGAGAGCCGCGAATGCCAGGGCAAATTAATCCTTTCACATGCTTGCTTTTAAACCATGTATAGTATTTTAAAAGGTACACTCACCGGAGGTCCCTTCTCCACCTGCCGGGTCCAGGAGGCAGCCTTGGGTGGATTCGGGGGGTACTGGCCCCAGGTCCAGGGTGAGAAACAGTTCCTGGCTGTCGGGAAAACCGGTTTCTCCGTTTGCTTGCTGTGAGCTATCTACAACCTCATCATCATCATCATCTTCTTCGTCCCCAAAACCTGCTTCCGTGTTGCCTCCATCTCCATTGAAGGAGTCAAACAACACGGCTGGGCTAGTGGTGGCTGAACCCCGTAAAATGGCATGCAGCTCATCATAGAAGCGGCATGTTTGGGGCTCTGACCCGCAGCAGCCGTTCGCCTCTCTGGTTTTCTGGTAGGCTTGCCTCAGCTCCTTAAGTTTCACGTGGCACTGCTTCGGGTCCCTGTTATGGCCTCTGTCCTTCACCCTGGGAGATTTTGACAAAGGTTTTGGCATTTTGAAAACTGGAACGGAGTTCTGATAGCACGGATTCCTCTCCCCATACAGCGATCAGATCCCGTACCTCCCGTTCGGTCCATGCTGGAGCTCTTTTGCGATTCTGGGACTCCATCATGGTCACCTCTGCTGATGAGCTCTGCATGGTCACCTGCAGCTTGCCAGGCTGGCCAAACAGGAAATGAGATTCAAAAGTTCGCGGTTCTTTTCCTGTCTACCTGGCCAGTGCATCTGAGTTGAGAGTGCTGTCCAGAGCGGTCACAATGGAGCACTCTGGGATAGCTCCCGGAGGCCAATACCGTCGAATTGTGTCCACAGTACCCCAAATTCGACCCGGCAAGGCCGATTTAAGCGCTAATCAACTTGTCAGGGGTGGAGTAAGGAAATCGATTTTAAGAGCCCATTAAGTCGAAATGAAGGGCTTCATCGTGTGGACGGGTGCAGGTTTACATCGATTTAACGCTGCTAAATTCGACCTAAAGTCCTAGTGTAGACCAGGGCTAGAACTCACACCCATGTAAGGCACATTACCCCATTGTGTAGACAAACTCTTAGATGTAAAATGCCTCAGGGGCAGAGACCAGCTTTTCATTCTGAGTTTGTACCACTCCTAGCACAATGGGGTTCTGGTGCATGACTGGTCCACAAGACTGCAGCTGCCCCTTTAAGAATCACACCATTAGCCTACAGGGTGCTAAGCCACATTGGTAAAAGGGGATGGTTCTAAATGGCTCCTACAAGAGCTGCTTATTTCTATGTGGCTCCTTATGTATTACTGTCACATTCTGTAACGTCAAGTAAGTAGGTGAATATTCCTTATAGCCAAGGAGAGGCTAATTCTTTCAAAGCACAGTCAATCTTTCAAGAGTCAGGATGAACTATTATTTGCTTATGTCTATGAATATCGCAGGGCACCTCCCATGGAATCTATGTTCAACACTTTATCGAATGCAGCCTTTGGCACGGTCACTGCCACATGATGTGAGCCAGGCAAGTTTCAAAACATTCCCATAACATTGCATAGCCAGCCTGAAAATATCTCTGCCACTCTAGGGAGATGAGTGATCCCCTTGGAAAAGATTTCTGGAACTGTAAGCTAATGAATCACTAACAGCTTGGAAGTAGATGCTGTATGCTGCAAAAAAAGAAGTGTGTCTAGCGCTGCGGCCCTGAAGAAAATCTGTTGACAGCACTTCGGTAAATACTCCCAAAAAATCAAGTTGCTCAAGGAGGATGAGGTTATAAAGAGAGAAAACAAGTTTAGGACGTTCTCACACTGGTTCTCTTTATGCGATGCTGGTGGTGTAAGAGTCGGACCTCCTGTATCTCATACTGCAATGCAGGCTGTAGCTAAAAGGGAAAAAGGTCAAATGAGACAGAATGCAGGATGAAGCCTGGAAGAGGACAGTGGAGCAAAGGGAAACGCTGCTCAGAGTTTCAACAGTCTGTATGCAGAGGTGCTTCCTTCCTGGAGTACAGTGATCGGAATTGACTGCCTTCATATTTAAGTCTCTTGGAAGCTTGCAGAGATGAATACACTGCAGGAGTGTTTGGTCCCAATACATCAACCCTCTCTGCCAGGAAGCCTCCACAGGTTTTACATTATAGCTGGTGACAAGGAATGGTTGACCCTAAATGTGGAAATTCCAAGTGGTGGGGGAAAAAGTACATTCAGATTGGTGGGGAAGTGATGCAAACGAAGGAAACGCTGCATTCTGCTACCAAGTGAAAAAGGTCTTGGTCCAGGGGCAATCTCTTGAGTAAGATCAAGTGTTGCCAATGCTTGAGATAATTGGTGGCGAGGTGACAATCTCAGCTGTCATTTAGAAAAAAGTTTGTGGGGAGTGATAGTTACAGAAAAGAGCTTGAAATCATAACCCCTAAAGGTGCAAAACCCAGAAGGCAAAGAAAAGGACCCCATGTTGATTGTGGCTGGGTTTTTATTTGATCATGATTTTAAGCCAATCTCAGGATATTTGGGAGCTTGACTCATGGTTTGTTGGGGGGGGGGGTTGTTTGGTTTGGTTTTTGAATGCCTGGCATTGGCAGTATCAATCCCATTTCTAAGGAGTCTAAATGTAGAATAAAAAGAATGGGGGATTAGTTTCTGGCCACTAATATTGCTACCTTCCCAAACTGTTGAGAAGCCATGAACTACTGGTGGGAGGAGATGAAAGGACACACTCTCCTTATTTAAGTCAATTGTTTCAGATTCACCATTGGTGAAATTCACCCACCTCTAGAGACGTAAGGAGAGTAGCTGCCCCGGAATTGGTGGGGTTCTTCTTTTCCTCTGCACTGGCCTCGAGTAGGCCAGCACACAGAGGGAAGACTGAGCGAAGGAGAGGCTAAGGATTCCCAATTACACAACTCCTGTACCTAAAACCTCAGAAGGGCAGCAGTCTCTCTTTCAGCACATAGCCTGGAACAGCAGCTGTGGAAGGGCGGAGGGACGGGCGCATCCCTTCCCCCAGCCCCTTGGACACAGAAAGCATGTTCTGGCTTTGTGCGGGAGAGGGGAAATTCACTCTATACACAGAGAGTTCGCTGCATGACACTGCATCTAGCCTGGCACAAAATTCAGCGTGCAGCAAGAGACGTGCTGTGTGTCCTTTTGCTTCTGCTTTCTAAGATGCTAGAACAGGATGAAAGAGCTTGGAAAGAGACAATTTGGGGGGGGGGGGTGGAATCTGTAGTTACATTTTTTGTCCTACAGACCTCAAACTCCTTTACATCCATTTAACACACAACCCTATAGGTGAAGTCAGCACAAGCTCCATAGAAAGAATAGTCCCTACAGACAAGGCCTTTGCCTCCGTATTGATACTACTGATCCATGAAACCAGTTGCGGTAGAGATTGTATTTGAGATTCAGACCCCCAGTGCCCATCCATTAGCAAATGGACCAAGACCCAGCACAAGCACAACCATGAACTGGTAGTGTCTCTTGGACACTGTGGTCCTGAACTACATTCCAACCAGTGACCTGGAGAAAGCAGAGTCAGACCACCTTGTAGTTTGTTGTGCCATTTGCACACAATGGGTGTAACACACAAATCTGAATGTTTGTATGATGACCCAAAGAGCAAAGCAGTGGAGGCTGGGCCCAGTATCTCCTTATCACCGGTCCCCTGTGCTACCCAGTCTCTTGAGACAAAAATTCTAAGGAACGGCGCCTCATTTGTAGATCTCTCTACAGGATAAACTGCGATGGTTCATGTGACTAACCAATATTTCAGTTGTTTCTTGGCAATAGTAGAAAAGGTCAAATATATTTGAGCTCTGCTGTGTTCTCTCTCTTTTATTGGCACTTAAACTCTAGCACTGCAAGATGAATCAGATGAGTCACAAGCAAATACTGCAAAAACCTCAGTCTCAAAAGCAAATTAATAGTTTACAAGTTGCATGCCTTGATTTTAATTTGTTTTTAATACAGCCCAACTCCGGACAAAACTAAAAGCCTTGAAGAGAGGCAGTCACAGTGCTCAGCTTGCCAAAAGCCAGACATCTTTTCCAATTTCTCCTCTTTGAGCTTTAAGCTGGCCTTTCAGAAATGGCAGCCAAGGAAGGAAAGTGGGTTAGGTGAAGGACTGATTTACAAGTGAAGTTACTGGGTACAGGACACACAAATGGGGCCTTCAGGCCCAGACTCAAAGCAGACCCACTACACAACTCTAAAATAATCTGCTTTTCACTTCAACCACCTTAAAATGCCCACTGTACCTTGCATCACGGACCAGTAGGTCTGCTCCCCTCTTGAGAACCCAGCTCCCAAAGACTATGATCTCCCAACTGGCTCTGGTCCTTTCCCCACTTTTCACTTCCACCAGGGTTATATCTATTTATCATACGTGCTCTGTGTGGCACAAAAGCATGCCACTGCCTGATAGTCTCTTGGGTGGGCTAGTGATGGTCTCGCCACAGCAAGCCAGAGACCCCCTGGCTAATGACTGACAGATGGGGGCACACAGCATTAAAGGAACTGCAAGCTCCACCACCCCCTTTCTCAGTGAAGTCTGATTTAGCTTCTTATCCTATCCCCAACTTGTCCCTTCCTGTTCTCTCCTCCACTCCCTGCATCCCTGCCCTGCAGGGAGCTTATTTCCTCTGCAGTTGCAACAAGTTCTCCGAAGCATTGCTAGGGTGAGATTTATGCCCATGCACACAAAGGTTTCAAAGCAGCAGGCAGAGATAAATATTGTCCATTAACACATAGAGCAAATGGTAATGAAAAACACCAAACCATAATATATAGAAGTGAAAAAAAGTACATTCCTTCACTGGGCAGTTAATAAATGTTGGAAGCTAGGGAACAGACAGTTTATAAGGGATAAAATGTCCCGCCTCTATCATCCCTCAGTGCACGGATGCTTGCACGTAAAATCGCTGGGATAATGCACTGACGTTTCTCATTGCAAACTCAAGTTCAGATTTGGATCTACTCCCAGCACAAGTGAAATGAATCTGTTAGTGTAAACACATAAGGTAGACTCCCTGCTTGTTTCACTGGGATTTACCTGTATTAATTCACATACATCAGGGCCAGATTGCATCCTGTACTCCCATCTCAATATGCAACAGTGAGGTCCAGCAAGGATGAAAAGGGCTATTTTCCCACCTGCCAGTGGCCTCACCAAAATTACAAGGCATTCAATTCTACTTTGTTTTCTTGCTTTCTCCTTTCCGATTTGGTGTGTAAGAGTTTGATCTTCTTTCTCATATTCCCATGTCAACACAAGAAAAGGAACGTATATTCAACAACTATGTCAACAAGAAAATTACTACTAAATTACTATATTGGTACTCTTGACTTTTCAGGAGCTCAAGAACTTTAAACTGTTAATGGTATAGTCCAGGGATCGGCAATCTTTGGCACGCAGCCCGCCAGGGTAAGCCCCCTGGCGGGCCAGGTTGATTTGTTTACCTGCCGCGTCCACAGGTTTGGCTGATTGCGGCTCCCAGTGGGAGGCACATAAACAAACCGGCAGGTAAACAAACCGGCCTGGCCCACCAGGGGGCTTACCCTGGCAGGGCGCTTGCCAAAGGTTGCCGATCCCTGGTATATTCACAAGACTTAGCACAAAGTCTGGAGATTGCCTGCAAAATCCACTTTACTGTAGGTGCAGCCAAAATGCTAGAATAGTTTGGGAAAAAATAAAAAAGGTGAGTTTGAGCCACAAGGCTCAGATCTGAACTTTCCAAAGTTCCTGGGTATTTGGACTCAGGCTTTAGTTGGGGAACCATCTCTAACGTCTATACTTCCCAAAGAAAACGAGAGCAACTCCCATGAAATCTGTACTCACTTTTCTCCTTGCAAAGCTGCTGGTGTCTGTGGTAACAGGAAAAAAAGTCTTCAAATAATAGCAAATAGCATTTTGATCACAGTTACAATCAAAAACAAGACAGAAAAGCACGAGATTAAATCACTGTGATTTGTATTTGTGAACCAAAGGTCAGATTTGCCAGCCACATTAGCAAAATACTATTATTTGACCCTGAAGTAATTCTAGCAAATCTGCAGATTAGATACCAAAAATAACTAATAGCTGTACAACGTACTAGGAGAATCTGACTTTCCTCAAATATATCTGTTTTTCTTGCTGTACGGAGAACTCATCTTCCAAGTAAAATAGCAATACATTCCAAACATAGGGTCTGAGCCAAAGCCAAAGCCAAAGCTCAAGGAAGTCAGTGAAAGTCTTTCTACTGACTTCAGTGGACTTTTGGTCAAGTCTATCCCCACCTGACACATACACGGGATGAATTATTCCTTGCAAACAGGTCAGTTCTTCAGTTGTTAGGAGTGATGGAGATAGATTTTGAGGTTTAGTGTTGATAAGCACACAGAAGAACTCTCTGACCTTCCTGTGGCCTGCAAAATGAGGCAGAAAATTTAAAGATGATTTCTGATGCTTCTGGCTTCCAGTCAGGCTGGAGATAACACAAGGGCAGCTTCTCTTGTTGTATATTGGCACATCCACTTCAGATCCTCGCTGGAACCCATAAGTGCAGAGATACACAAAAATGAAAACTAGTGAAGAATAAAAGCCAGAAGAACAGCTTGGGTTGGGTTCAATTTGAGCTCTAGGCAAAGGATCAAGTCAGTCTCTACTTTATCCAGACTGGTTCAGCCATTCGTAATTAATGCATGTGTTTAGCTCCCATTAACAGTAATTAAGAAACTGGTTATATGTATTTGAAAGGAGGAAAAAAGGCACAAAATAAAACTTTTGAGAAGCAAATGCAAGCAAACTGAATCCTCATCTGAAACACACATCAGGCATAGGAAGAGATAAACATTTAAAGTGGCTGTTCTAAAATCTTTAGCTCTGAATTTTCCATGCCAGTCCACAAACTAACTACAAAAAAGGTCCTTGAATTTGAGTGCTAATCCCAGCTGTGACAGACACCTTCAGTGGCCTTGGGCAACTCACTTACACTCAGATATCATTTAGGTTATCACATTAGTTTGCTTATACCTAGAATAGCAGATCTCTAGGGTATCTGTGTGGTAATGACAAGGAAGAGTTCCCTTGTTAATAGCTCCTACTGTAAACCAAATGCAAAATGGCATCAACTGAATGGGTAATACTTTGGCCAATCAGGACTGATTATATTTTTTAAAAAGCATAGCAGACTTTTTAAAAAATTAGGACCTTAACTAGCTTCTGATTGACCTAGAAAGGGAATTTATTCTGGGCTTCAGTCAACCAGAAGTAATCTTTGGTCAGTACAATGAACTGTCACTACTGAATCAACATCCGGAAGTAAAAACGACAGCAGCCTACATCATTAGTCAACTAATATAATAGTGCTAAAGTCAATGGAACGGGCAGATGGCGAAGACAGTCTCCCACTTCAGAATAATGTTGCCCGTCACCTCGCAGCATTTATTTTATGGAAGTGAGGATACATTCATTGTCGTTTGCAAGGTGCCCAGATAGCATGGTAATAGGAGCCATATAAGTACGCCAGTAGATGCATAGTGGAAATATGTAATGTTGATAGTAATCGCGCTTTGTAAACACAGTGGGCCAGCGTCTCAGCTGGGGTAAATTGGTATTGCTCCGTTAATGACAGTGTAGTCAATGGAGTGATCCCACGTTACACCAGCTGAGAATCTGGCCCAGCATCATTAACAGAAATGGTTGTTGCTAAGTTTAAGAGACATGTGATGCTGAAAGTCACCTCCACTAAATAACAGCTTATTCGCAGATCATAGCTGTCTGCCCCCACCCTGTTCCGGATATAACGAGGGTGGCTATGAAAGTGACACCTGAAAGGCTGCCTCTCTTTTACACACTGCAATAATCAATATCCCTACTGTGCAGAATATTGAAATTCCTGTGTTGTTAGTTGACTGAACACATCCCACAAATAGAGTAAGTGGATTTAAAACTAAAGATTGTTCTGCTCTTTTCCTTTACTGTTGTTATTATTAAAGTGTCATGATTAGAACAGCAGCATAAAATAAAGATTTAGCACAGCAAACTAAGAGCATGTCAGACCACTATCCATCTCGTAACAGAAGCATTTCAGATATACATCCCCTCATTTATGATCATTATTAGGGTTCATTCTGACACCCTTGCTAACCCCGAGGAGCATCTTACTCCCTAGTAAGGTACTACTGAAAATGCATAAAGGGTGGTAGAATCCAGCCCTAGGAGTTTTTATATTCAAAACACCAAAATCTATACATTGACAGGTTAATAAGGCTCTTGGTATTCAAAAGGCAGAGTTTATGGAGTTCAGAGCATCAGCTAGTTCCATCAGTACATCAATTATGAGAACACAAGACATTTTAGGAAGAGAGAAAAGCCACTCGGACCCACACACTATCCAGCCCTCCGGTATTACTGTGATATAAATTTCCCCCTAGACAGACAGATGCCTGTTTCACAAATCTCATCCATTTACTTTAGCCACAGCCGTCAATCCCTCCCTTTTTCCTCACATATGTAAATTTCAAGGAGGACCTGTTTCAGCAGGTGCCACCTGTGTCTCTTTCGACACATGTAAGGCCATAGATTCTGTCTCTGCAAGCAGCTAACCGTGGTTACATTTGGCTAGTAGTCTAGCCAAATCAACCAAAACTACAGCTGAAAATTCGGACCACACTGGGCAGAAGAGTCAAAAAGGCCCCCATTTCTCATTACGCGGCTCCTCTGAACTTCCAGGTTTTTGACTCAGCAAAACCCCAGCCATGGAAATAACAAATGTAATTTGATGGGAAATGCCTGTCAAATCCTGATGGCTGAGCCTGTCCCATTGTGCTTAGACACAGATGCTTAGGATTTCCTGCTTCATCAGTGAAACGGCCGTGATATGTCCAGCTTTCAGAGCTCCAGATATAGTGGTGCATGGTTCAAAAAGATCTTAGTTCCCATGGTTTATTTTATCCATTGATAAAATGTGTTCCTTAGGGCCATCTAGAGGGGCTGCCTCTGGGGAAATTGTTAAGTTTGTCTCATGAGGCAGGAGGGGAAGCATTCAGATCCAGGAAAGACACTGGTCCTGCTCAAGCTGGCGTGAGAATGCTGATCAAGAGCCCCATTTCTTCTGGGGAAACTGTTACTAATGCTAGACTCTGGGACTATGTGTGCAACTATTGCGTTTCAAAGATTGCTGTCGTACGCTGGGAAAGTCGAAATCATCAGTCTGCTGAGGGGGGAAAAGCAAGCTTGACAAACAGTAAGTCTTGAACTCTACAGCATTCCCCGCGTGTGTTATTGTAGCCAGCAATGTACATTTATATACAATGAGCCAGATTCTCAGCGGATGCACGGTCGCATAGCTCCTCAGGGGATCTATGCCCGTTTCACCATCAGAGAATCTTGGCCCCACGCATGTGGGCAGTGATTTTCATGGCAGTGAAAGCTCTAGTTAAGGTGACATCAGGACACTGAATTTTCATGCACTCGTAACATTTGTAAAAATTCCCCTGGGGGCTCAATATCCTCCACCTCAGAGAGGTCTTTTGTATTCTGAAAGTTTGATCAAAATCCCTTCTGACATGTTTAAATTATGCAAAGGTGATGTAAAGCAAAGGGTAATTGTGTATAAATCAGCCAGCCTGATATTTTCCACAATTTCAGTAAATTGCCTTTGTATTCATGCATATTACAAACAGCTGAACATTACACTATAAAGACCCCCAATCCTGTAAGTTGTTCCACAATGCCCGATCTCTCCTCTTGCGCAGGTCCCACATCAATGGGATTTATCTACCTAGGAGAACTTGCAGGACTGGGGCCACTAGTTTCCAGCTTTCCAAGTCCTCACTAGAACTAGCATGATCATTCTTTTGCACAATAAACAGCTAAAAGCTTTAAGAAATCTAATTTCTCTCTCTGCTCATGCTTGCCAGCAGGTATCTCTCAGATACCCTTAGAGTTCAAAATAATTTCCCCACCCCCCACTTTAATGCCTCACCCTATTTGAAACCCCTTAAAGCTGTTCTGAGGACTGTTTCTAAGAAAATTAATAGTGCAAAATAGAATTGAATATTTGATATGGTAATGGGGGACATGAGTTCACTCCACAAGAAAAGGAATAAGGTTTTCTGAGCAATCAGATCATTTTGCTAGAAGAGATAACACAATCCATACCACAAGTCTACGCTATTATCTCCACAGTAGGCTAAAGTCTGATGACACTGTCAATCAATGGTGCTTCATGGAACAGAACAGAATTTGGTGCCTAACAAGGGAACCAATAATCTTGTAATTATGTTCTTTTTATGTGGCATCTAGTGTCCTATGACCTCTATCCACTAACAACATTATGGTGGAAGGACAACTAAAGTGACCTGAAATCAGACCACGGGACAGCTAGCTATATGCTTAGGAATGAGTTCCCCTCTTAGTTGCGCAGGTGACACACTGTGTTCACTGGAGTTGCAGTGATGTAAATGAAAAGAGAATTTGGCCATTAGCATTTATCATGGTGAAGTGGGGGTGGAGGAAATCAGAAGAGGAAAGCTATTATCCTAGCATTTCTGCTTCAAATCCTAGCCTAGGGGAAGAACCCTGAAGAAAAACACACATGTCTCACGCTGGCCTAACAGTTCTAAGGCCTGAAGCCAAAATCCTGACCACAAGAGGGTTGCCTCCAGCTGCTGAAGACAAGAAATGCATAAATGAAAAAAATCAGTGCTTTGACAGGGGAAAAGATTATACCATCACACTTCTGTTTTCTTCCTCTGTCTTCACATGTTAGAGGGAAGAGAGCCAACTTGTCTGGGTAGTTATAGACATTCCTGTACAGGGCTGGCCTTACCATGAGGCGAACTGAGGCGGCCGCCTCAGGTGCCAGACTGTGCGGGGCACCGCTAGGACCCAGGGTGTAGAAAGTCGTGTCTGCTGCTGGTGCATCTGGATTCTCTGCTCGAGATGCACGGAGATGGGGGAGCGCTGTGCTGGAGGAAGGAGGGCACAAGAGACAGAACAGGCAGGCAGGAGAAAAGGTCAGAGGGAATAACAGAAAGCAGCAGGAGCTGCAGGGAGAGAGAGAAGGAGCCTCTTATGTACCTCTCTAGCACCCCCAGGAGCCTGGACTGATTAACACCAGCTTCGCAGGGAGCGTCCAGTTTCCTGCTGCTTCCCTGAACCCACTTGAGGAGAACAGGCAGTCAGCTGAAATAGTAGGAGCCAGTTGGGCCCTTAAGACGCTGATAGCTTCCCTCGCTCAGGCCCTGCTACCAGCCTGCTTATTTGTCCCCTTCAACTGAGTGTGGAGAGCCACTATAGCTGGCACAGAACAGCAGTCATGAGTGAAAGAAGAAAACTCCCCTCTGGGGCAGCATTCAGAAAAAGAAAGAGAGCAAAGGAAGCTTTTCTATCTAAGCAGGAAGGAGCTCTCCTGAGATACATAGACACAAATGTTCACGGTGAGCCTTCCGGTCCCAGTGAGGATGTGAGTGGTGAGGAGATGCCTGATCTTCCAGTTAGTCAGAGTGCAGGTGACCTGGCAGCTACTGCAGCATCCATATCTCCATCTCAAGTGGATGTAACCATGCACATTCCTGAAGAAAAGTGTAGATCAGAGAAGAGTGTGGTGGAGGCGCAAGAAACAGCTGCTGCTGAGTTTAGTTCCTTCAGTCCAGATGATCCAGGACTGTGCACCAATTGAGCAGCAGCCCGAGGGACTTCCTTGTACTGCATGGGCCACAGCAAGTGAAAAACTTCATGTTCCCCAAAGACAATGAAAATAGACGTTTCCATCCAACCCATTACTGGCGTGAAATCCCCAATGGTGACAAAGTAGAGAGGCCATGGCTTATGTACTCAAAAACCCAGAATGCTGCATACTGTTTTTGTTGCAAACTCTTCCAGTCTAATGTTCCAGCCACATTGGGTTCTAAAGGAACAAAGGACTGGAAAAATCTGGCTAGAAATCTGGCATGCCATGAGAAGGCAGCAAATCACCAGAGCGCATTCCATAGGCGGAAAGAGCTTGAAATGAGACTAAGGTTAAAGGCCACCATAGATGATCAGCATCAAGAGAAGATTGCATCAGAGTCTCTTTACTGGCAAAATGTTCTGAAAAGGCTCATTGCCATTGTGAGAATGCTTGCTACCCAAAACCTAGCACTGTGTGGCACTACAGATCAGCCGTATGTGCCAAACAATGGAAACTTCCTTAAAATTGTGGAGCTGATGGCTGAGTTTGATGCTGGACTCCAGGAGCATCTAAGAGTCGTCACCACCCAAGAAATGTACACACACCACTACCTCGGAAAAACAATTCAAAATGAGATCATACCGTTACTGGCAACAAAAGTCAAACAGAAGATTGTGGCAGATCTGAAGTCAACAAGATATTACTCTGTTATTCTGGACTGCACACCTGACATCAGCCATATGGAACAAATGACTTTAATGGTGCGTTTTGCAACAACAAGAGACCCTAGTGAAAATGTCCCTGCAATGGTGACTGTCAGAGAGCATTTTCTAGAATTTATTGACATTGATGATACTACAGGAGCTGGTATGACAAATGTGCTTCATAAAAAGCTGGAAGATATGGGAATTGCGACAACTGTCATGAGAGGTCAGGGCTACGATAATGGTGGCAACATGAGAGGAAAGAACAGAGGAGTGCAGACACAGATCCAAGAGTTAAACCCTCGAGCTTTTTTTGTCCCATGCAGTTCTCATTCATTGAACTTGGTGGTCAGTGATGCAGCATCAGCTTCTAGTGAGGCTGCTGAATTTTTTTATGTAATTCAAAGCATCAATGTATTTTTCTCTGCTTCAACTCATCGATGGCAAATTTTGAAGCAACATCTGGGAACATCCTCTCTGACACTGAAACCACTGAGTGCCACATGATGGGAAAGTCGAGTGGAGGCAATAAAGCCTATCAAACACCAAATTGGGAAGATAGATGATGCCATAGTTGCCATTATGGAGGTTAATGCTATCACAGGAACTGTTCATGGGAGAACAGTGGCAGAGGGAAATGGAATCACCAGACACATACATAACTTCAAATTTCTGTGTGGCTTAGTGTTGTTGCATGACATACTGTTTGAAATAAATGTTGTAAGCAAGAGACTCCAAGGTGTTGACCAGGATATATCTGGAGCAATGGAACAACTGGACAAAGCAAAGTCATACCTACAGTCTTACCGGTCAGATGAGGGATTTCAAAACATTCTGAGGAGTGCACAGAAGTTGGCAGAGGAACTTCACACTGAAGCTATTTTCCCACCCATTCAAGAATACAAGAGTCACTGAAGAAGAAGACATTTTGATGACGAGGTACAGGATAATCCCATAAGAAACCCCAAACAACAATTCAAAGCTGAATTCTTTAACCAGGTGCTAGATTGTTCAATACAGTCAGTTGAAGAACGTTTCACGCAGCTCAAAGAACACAGCGGTATATCTGGGATGTTGTATGATATTCCAAAACTCCTCACTATACCTGAAGAAGACCTACACCAGCAATGCAGGGCGCTAGAGACAGTGTTGATACATGGTGACATGCACGATATTGATGTGAGTGATTTAGGTGATGAACTGAAAGCCCTTTCAAGATACATTTCCGCAGGATCAACTCCAAAGGCTGTTCTGGAATATATGTGCACAAATAAGATGACCACCCTCTTTCCAAATGCTTTTGTTGCTCTGCGCATACTTCTAACACTTCCTGTAACAGTTGCTAGTGGAGAACGCAGCTTCTCCAAGCTGAAGTTAATAAAAACACATCTACGCTCAACAATGACACAGGAGAGGCTGGTCGGCCTTGCAACCACCTCAATAGAGCATGAGCTGGCCCAGACTGTGGGCCTTCAGCAGGAAGCAGTTCAAATCTTTGCAACCAAGAAGGCAGGGAAAGCATCACTTTGATTATTCAAACAGATAAAAATGCCAGTGTTTACTTTGCAGACAAGAAAAGTTACATTTGCTGTTCAGGCGTTTGAAAGTTAAGGGTTACTTTTTTGAACAAGGCATTTTAAGTTGTTAGTTCTCCTTTATGGGGTAGGTAGCAGAGCAGTACCATGAGAGGAGAAGAACAGGAAGAAGGCAGAATTGAGACCTTTCAAAGTTTTGGCCCAAGCGAGTGGGCATGGGGGCATCATTTGAGCTCCCTGTCTCAGGTGCCAAAATGTTGTGGGCCGGCCCTGTTCCTCTAGCTATCTGCACAACATTAAAAGCTCCTGTTGCTTCCGTGGGGCAGCAGTCACTAGAGACTCCTTTCCAGTGTATTTTGTTTCTTATTTGACAAATCAAAATTACTCCAATATTCATTATGCAGTGAGAGGTTGTAAAGTCACCTGTTGTTTGCCACACCAAAAGCGCTATGCACAATAGGACTTAGGTGAAAACTAATTTCATCGTCTTATCAATGCCACTAAACCCTTGAATAAACTAGATATATCTCAAACATCTTGCAGAGAAGGAAAGTATGATCCAGCAATATTTTCTGTGCTCTGCTACAGCTGTGCCATTTACGACACTGCAGATAACACTGTAGCAGCATTTCGATTATCAACTGCCACACCATCTCTGCCTGTGATTATTTCAGATCTCACATGGCCAGAATTGTTGGGTCTGGTCAGATCCTGTGCAAGGGACCTCTAAGCAAAACCCAGAGTTGCTGCGGGTAGCATCATTGATGATTCAGCAGGGGGCATGCTTCCATTTGAGCCAGTATTAAACCAGTGCCACAGCATGATGCTACAAGGCACTGTATTATTTTGAGGTACCATTGTCTGAGTGAGATGTTAAAGATTCGTTGGCGCTGTCCACAGAAGCAGGGGTGTTATCCCCCTGGGTCAAGTTCACAACACATATAAGCAGGTACAACTCCACTGATTTAAAAAAAATAATCCAGATAACATTTGGCATGGAAGAACAAGGCCTTTTTATAAAGTGACATTTGAAGAAAATTGTCCAATCATTATTGTGCTATAGCATGCAAAAGTAAAGTACTCAGCGAGTAATTCAGGGTTAAAGTTCCAATTACAACTACACGACACATACATTTCTCTATGTAGGCCTCTGAAATTATAAGTAACCCTAATTATGCCATCAAATCAGATGCAATAATAAGACAAGAAGGAAGGAGACTAAAACTTGAGCAAAATCTTTAAAGTTATTTCAACAGAGTTTCTGTGTGCGAATGAGATTCTTCTTTTTCCTGCAGCTGCTAAATTTCCAGTGCTTTTCAGATATTACTTTTAACTTTCATGCTGTGCATGGAGCCCTCTTCTGGAGAAATTTGAAAAATAAAGGACAGCTGAATAATTCTTACACCTGTATTGGTGTGTATGTATGAAGGATGTGTTCTGGAACTAGCTATTCAATATATATATTGATAACTAACTGATAACAATACATGCAGATATCACAGTGATTCCAAAAATTCTCAAACACTGTAGCTTCCTTATATTGTAAGCTATAGCAGAACAATTATCTATATAGCCTACTGACAGCCATTTGATGGTACTATTGGTTTCAAATTGATGATAAACTTGGATTCAATTGTCCATATTTCAATGTAGTACATAGATATGCCGAAGCAACCCCTTTGAAGAATTATATTTTCCTACAAATAAAACTTTTGTATGAAATTAAGTTTTCTATGAAGGGAGAACTATTTAGAGATCTATAGGTATTTACTCCCTATTGTATTTTTTATGATTAAATGCACAGATGCAAGTTACCAGCAAACCTTCCAAACTTTCACTGTTAGCTTCAGATTGATTAAATTGTACAGTGCACGTATCCCTGCAAAATCTTAAAGATTACCATGAACTGATGGGCTCCCAAGAATATGTCCTCCTTAGCCACTCAGATTGAGATACTGAAGAACAGACTTCCTCCATCAAATTATGAAAGACATAAATGACAGTAAAACAATCCCATCAAGTAGACTAAGTCTTTTGGATAGCAAATTAAAATCCAGTGATCAATCACCTTCCTAATATAGGTTAACCCTCACCAAACAAACCAACTCATAAAGTACACTTGGCTAATGAGGATGATGGTATAATGTCTGGAAAATTGCCTTTTAGCCTGCACTTGTCAACCACTGACTATTTTAAAATGTCAGTTTCTGTTTTAAAAGACTGATTTTCTTTTATTAATTACTTTTGACCTGAAAAAATAAAAATATAAAACTTTCATCTCTGCACATTTAATACTCGCATGGCCGGTAATGTACTCTGCAGAGTATAGATTTGCTTTGTTTTCCCTCCCCCAAATGTATCCCTTGTTGTTTTGAAAGTGAATTATGCTTTTCCTCCACTGTCCCCCAAAAGTATTGCATTTACTGATGTTTATTATTTAGAAATCAGCTTATCAGGATTGATTTTTGCTAGTTCCACTAGCATGAGGTTATAGAAGTAGCTGTTGCTACTGCTGGGAGGAGAAAAAAAACACCTAACAAAAATGTGTAACAAACACTACCACTGCCAGATGGCTACATTTGTTTAATATGTTGTTTCTCCCATTCTTCTGTTTACTCCTCCTGTCACATGAAAGTTCTGTGTGCGCATTGAGTCTAAGAGGATAGCTGTACAGCTTTTGAATAATTCCCCTTTGCCCTCCCCCCGTCTGTGTCTCACCAACAATTAACATTTTACCCTGACTATATTCAACAAAACAGGTTTATTTATGTACACTTTCCTATTACCAATTGAACTCATTTCCTAATGAATTCACTTGCTGACATTCTGTGGTGGTTGTTTTTTTAATCAAGTACATTTAAAAAAAAATCACTAAGTAGACTGCCTGCTAAATCTTCCCATCCTGATAGGAGAGGATGGATCACAGTTTGAACACCCTTCAACCCTGGGCATTATGAAACACTAAGAACTCACTCCTGCATTATGCTCAGCACTCTGGCCCCAACTCAGCCAGTCACTTAAGCAGCTACTAACGTAAGCGTGTGAGCAGCCCCAGTGACTTCAGAGGGGCTACTTGCATGCTTAAAGTTAAGCACGTGCAAAAGCGGTTTGCAGGATCAGGTGTTCAGCACCTTGCAGGATTGGGCACTAACAGACTATGAAGTGCTTGGCCGACTCTAAAATGCAAGCTGCTTTCTCAACAGGCCATTGGTGGAGTGTGATTGAAAGGGTGCCTTCCTGTTGCTTCTTGACAAAAGAGGAATGTTTGAAGAAGACCGGAAGCCTGAGCTGACTAATTTGATGCACTGAAAAACACACAAGATGGAAAAGAGCCTGAAGTCACGGAGAAAGCAGGGTGAAATGCAGTGGAGAGGGCAGTCCTCAAGTCTTGGGTGAGGGGGTCAGCTTAGTGCATGCGCCAGGTTCCCACTGTGGCGTTGGGTGTTCCCAGACTGCACCCTCTCTGGTTAGCACCTGTTCTCTCCATGCTTCAGCCTTTGTTGGCAGCTGACCTTGCCCAGCTGCCTGCATGTTCAGTCGCAGCCAGCCCTTGAATCTCAGCCCATTCTTGCAGCTTCTCCAACCTGATGCCCACGCGGGCACTGCCAGCCAGTCCCAGAGCCTCAGGCCATGCCAGTCGCAGGCAGCAGCATGCCCATTCTCCCATATGTGCTGCCTCAGCTAGCAGCTCAGCTCGCCTGGCCCCCTGCCCATTTTCATGCCCACCCAGGCAGCCCATAGAGCCTCAGTCTACGCTGCTAGCTCTGTTTATGTGGCCTCCCATATACACATCCCCAGCGTGTGCAATCCTAATGCTCCCATCACTGCAGTATTTGGGCCCCATGGACGTGACCTAGAACAGCAGCATTTACACACAACTTATAGAGAACCAGACTCTGCACCATCCCTCATTTTCTGTTGCTCCCTTTAAGGGGGACTATGCTTAGTGCACAGGCAGTCGAACCCACCCATCCGCTCCCTCAAGACACCAATTCGCACTCTGTACCATAGTTTCACCAGCCACCCACAGGCAGGTTGCACTGGCAGCCAAGCATGCCCACTCCTGAGCCACAGCCCACATGCACGCCATTCATCCAGCTGCCTTCTGCTCACAGACCCTCAGCCTGCCTCCCCTCAGCAGCAAAGCTTCCCCTGCACGAGCCCGCACCATTCTCCCTCAGTCTGTAAAAGGAAGCTTCAAATCCGTTTAGAGACTGCAGATGCACACAGAGACTCAGCCTCCCGAGCATTAGCAGTCCAGAACGCCCCGGGCTCCTACGGGTTAACAAAGCTGTTCGAGCCCCAAGTCAAAAAGGAATTAACTTTTATCTCAAGGGGAGCCGGCGATGCTTTCCCTCAGTGGGAGTTTACAGAGCTACTAGGACAAAATATGTAAGTGTTTCACACCGGACACCAATAAAGAAACCTCAGACATCACACGGTGCTTTCAAAACTAAACGTATAAAGGGGGTATCGGGGGGGAGGGGGAAAGAAACCAAAGGTAGAGAGAAGGAAGAACCCAGCTAGTTCCTCTGCTTTGAGTGACAGAAGCAGCAGGACTGGAGCAGCCCCCTGGGTTTCAAGGCTGGGTGTTTTTTCTGCTTTCTGGCAGAAGGGATCTATTACAGTTAATAAGAGGAAAGGCTACATAGCAAGTCACTCACATCGAGTACTATACATGTCAAGAGGGTGGAGGGGGGAGCTTCTGCATGCTTTGATTTTTTTTTTTCCCTCCACATCTTTTTTCTAAAAAGCAATAAATAAGGTGAGCTAACAGACCCTTCTAACCAGCACAAGCCACAGAGGAAAGAGGCATATCAAAGTTGCAGGATTTGATATGACAAAATATTGCTGCTGCTACTGAATACACTTCAAAGATCACACACACACACACACACACACCCTAAAAGGGAAACATTATTACATATCGCAGAGCAAATTCGTTATAATTGTAAGTCAGGGAGGTACGAGATTCTACATTCTTGGCAACTGCCTTATAACAGAGAGCTTGCGTCCTTCAACAGTAATTCAAGCAATGTCTAATGACTCCGAAATCAGACCTGAATCACAAATACTTCCAAATCCAAATGCAGAAGAGAGAAGATGAATGAAAGCAAGAAAAAAAAACCATCCCATTTCTTACCTGGGATAGTAGAAAGGGCAGAGTAAGTTGAGTTTTGTGCTGCATTTTGCCAGACTAGAAGATACCGGAGGCTTTTTCATTCATGCACTCGGCTGCACTGAGCATATTTTCACTGTGAAACAGCCTTTGAGAAGAGACTCTGCCTTGAGAGCCAGCCAACTTCCCAAATAGATCAGCAGCATCATCACTAAAGCATTGGATAGAGTCTGATGACCAGAACCAATAGCTTTACAAGGATGATTTCTTCACAAAGCATCCCCATTTTGCATCACACATATTGGGCAAGCACCTTTCACAAACACAGCACCTTTAGAAAGCATTTGGCTTTGGCGAATTTGTGTGTTTAGTTTCAGTCTTACAAATCATGCTTTATGGATTTCATTAGTATTTGCTCTTTCAGAGAATGGAATTGCACAGGGGGAAATAACAGCAACTCAGATCACCGGGGCAAAGAGATTCTCTTTATTAAAATGTTAATAAGGTGTGCTTTATTTTCAATAAATCAAAAAAATGACCGCTGCAGCTTTAGTTACTTGCAAGCCCTGGAAAAGCCATATAGTGGAGTTTTTCAGTGCAGCAGAAATCCTGATTATATTTTGTGTTTTCCCTCCATCTCACAAATCACAACAAGGACAGATCAATTCTAGCCTGCAAGAAAAAAAATCCATCATAGGGCGATAGATTTTATTAACTGCTCAGGTAATGGGCGGACTGGCTTTCGACTCAATGAACTTGAATCTAAGACTAAGTTTCTCAAGTATGTGTCCTTCAATTATGGGAACTTTTCTTGTTTGGAAAAGGATCTGATATTATAAGAATCAAATGGGGGGGGTAGTTAAATTATTATGTTATAATTAGCAATGTAACATTACGCAGGTGGGGCCCCAACCACAAATTTAGTGTCTCCTTTGCACAGTTTTCCCCTATTTCTGCCCCCTCAGATGTATCCAATTTCTTTATCCCCACCACGTAATCTCCAGGTGGTTTTGTACCTGTAATCCTGACATCCCTTCCTCCCCACTCTTGTCTCACTGCCACCTCCGGCCGCCTCCCCACCACTAACTCCTCAATGGCTCTAAAAATCTCAGTGTCCCTGGTATTTCTGCTGCTAGCTATTTCCCATGTTCCTCAGCATCAGCAGGAGCTTCCTGCAGAAAGGGACATGATTTTGCAGCATTCCCAATGCATGCTCTTACCCTAGCTGCTTACCCATAGACCACTCAGAGATGGGGGCAGGAGCTGTCCTAAGAGCCTGACCCTTCCCATAAAGTAGCAGCTTAGTGCCACCTGGACTCTTAAGTACCCCAAATAATGTCAGGGATATGTTTAGGCCCATGTATGGATCAGAGCTCCAGCAGAAAACAGAACCAGCACTGGCAGTGTTCATTAAGGTCTTTACTGCCCTAGACAAAATGAAAAAATGTTCACCACTCCCAACCCCCAGGTGCTCTCCCTAATACCAGATGGCTTCCTGCAGAAGGCCTCTACCTGCTCTGCCCTTTTGCTCCCAAACATGACTTCCCTTCTCTGAGGCATGAGGCTAGCTTGCCAGGGCAAGTTCTCTCATGTAACATACATCTTTGGCCACTTGAGGAACAAAGAGGGTGATTGATCTTTGGCGGCCACCCATCCTCCTCGTCTCTTTCCAGTGCTGCATTTCCACTGGCTGCCCAGCTCCACCTCAGGGTCAGCCGCTCACTTTCTACTCAAGCAGTATGAATGTGGGGTGGAGGGCTCAGAGCACAACCTGAGATTATAGTGGGGCAGGAGTAAATCCTTGCCTCCCCACTATGTGACTTTCAGAAGAAGATGCTTGTATTTTGGCCCCTTCTCATTCCCACCGGCCAGACACAGAAGGAGATGGCACCTTCCTGGGAAAAGCAGGAAACAAAAACATGTCTGCAATAACCATACATGCAGAAGAGACTGATAACACAGATAACGGTGTGTGCTGGGGGAAGAACATTCATTGCACGGGCCACCAGAACAGAAGACGCAAGCAAAAATTGATAGTTGGTTTCTATTTAGGCCACATTTACCATGGGCACCATCTAGCCCAATCTCCTCATCAGCTCGTTTTTATGGAGGATGGTTATGTTGGAAGTGCCTTCAATGGCAGTGTAAGTAGCTGACCTCTATGGGAGGGGCCTATTCTGGTAGGCAGAAGCAGGATCATATGCATGATAGTCATTTTATAGCACTATGCCCCTAGAGGAAATGTTTTCATTGGTATAAGACCCCATTGACAAGGTGTGATTGAAGGGTGGACCTGCTGGTTCTGGCTCTTTCCCATATTCTTGAAACTTGGAACCAACAGAAAGGATGGTTTAATCTCAGTGAGGTTTGCCATTGAGCTTGCTTGCATGTATTTCTGCAAAAGGTGAGAGTAGGATACAGTTCTTCAGCGTTGATAATGCCAACGCTTTGCAGCCAGACCTGTGAATGATTTCGGTTCTGGACAAGTGAACCTTGTGTGGAATTCTCTCCCTGGGCTTTTAGGGTAGCTGTCCAATAGTAGCATCTGGGACCATGGTCCCTGATGTGGGTTTAGCCTTACAGGCCCTCTGTTATGCCCTCACCATGTATATGAGTATTCTGGTTATAGGAACAGGTGATCTAATGCATTAGATGGGGAAGGGTGGTCTTATGGTTTTGGCACAGGACTGGAACTCAGAAAACTTGGGTTCTATTCCTGACCCTTCCACAGGCTTCCTATGCGACACTGGTCAAATCACTACACTGTCCAGTGCCCCAATTTCCTCATCCCCATTTCATAGATAATACCACCCAACCAACAGAGATGCTGTCAGTCTAAGTTAATTAGAGCGTGCAATGTTCTTTGAAATCCTCTGATGGAAGGTACCATTCCTAGCACCACGGTTTTCCGTTATAAAGCCTTAAATAGGCAAGCTACCTTGCAAACCACTTTTTTCTCTGGTTGATACCACAGCAGTGGAGGTCAATGCTAAGCTTGAGTTAACAGCACCCTGTTTGCACCCTAGTGGGTCGGATGCAGGGTGTTTTCAGTGAGGGACTCATCAGAGAAGGGGCTGCAGTGGTCCCTTCACCTCTTAAGTTGCCAGTCACTAGGGACTTGTCTACATCGTGGGGCGATGCACTCTATGGGCTGGGGGAGGAGAGTGATTTCTAAAGTGCACTAACAAATTGTGCATTAATTGGTCTGTGGAGACCCTGCTGGCACACTTTAACACAGTTGTCTGAAACAGTACTATGTTAAAGCATACTAGAGAACCTTTTGTGCATACCCGGAGGGTTTACACGGGTCCACGCTTTAGAAACCACACCCCCATGGAGAGTGTTACCCTACCATGTAGACAAGCCCGAGATCTGTTGACCTTCTTGTCATGGTGTAGAGATTAGCTGTTCTCCCAGGCAGTGGAGTAGGTGGAGAGACTTATATTTTGTAGGACTAGGGACAGGCATAGCCTTTTGAATTTTTAGTAGAGATTGCATGTGGGCCCAGAGCCCTGGATGGGAGAAATGGAATAAGCCAAATTCATTCAATGAACAAACATCTGTACAAAATATTATTGTTGTCTTTCTCTTCTTATTTGGAAAGTCTAAATATACTGGGGCCAACCACACTCATGGTGTAACTCCACTGAGCTTACACCAGAGAGGAGTCTGACCCATTCCATCCTAACTTCAGCAGTTCATAGTCCTACCATCCCATAATGCAGCCACAGCCCTGAGTATGAGGCCAGAAAGCAGGCACCTGATGGACAGTACATAGCCCAGCTTTGAAACATATGACAAGGCATCCAGGACACAAAGTGAGACCAGCTGCTTCCATCCACTGGAGGACTTTAGACATGAAGGAGCGAAGTAACTGGAGGGGAACAGCATTTATCCGAGAGGGCAAAGATTCAACGTACTGCACGAGGGTTGGATTAGTAAAGAGATAAAGAATGTGTTTCCAAGGTCTGGCCTTGTGCGTTTGGCAGTGCTGCCAAGATGGGTTTGTAGAGACATTCTTAGTTCTACCACAGCTCCCAAATTTTGGGAAGCAGTCTTAAAAACAAACAGAAGTTGAAGTTTGTGGCTCTGGCAGGGGGTCCACTCTCTTCGCCATGAAGTCATCACATGACCTCTGCCAACACTTCAAACTCTGACCAGCATTTGCTATACTAGGGATCTCCCTTTGTTATACTAGGGGTATCCTCAGCCACAAAGGGATTTAAATGGGTCTGATGATTAAAGATTAAAGGCTGCACCTAGAAGGCCCTGCCCAACACCAGCAGTCAAGCCTTTCATGAGGAGACATTATACGGTCGCTGCTATGGGACCTGAAGAAAGAAACACACTGTTGTTTGGCAAACAGTGTTTGAGACGGGTCATGGGAGTGGGAAACAGGGATAGCTAACAATTCCTGTACCTGCAAGAATGACGGGGTGGAGAAACATGAGGCCAGACCGCTGGGCCAAGATTTGTTTGAGACTCCGGACCCCAGCCAGGAGAACCCAAATGATTCAAACAAAGGGATGTATGGAGATGAGATACAGGTACGTTGTATGTAAGAACGTTCAAGGGATGGTTTGGCAGGGACCTGGTCACCATTGCTCCATTGGCTAGAGCCTTTTGGATCAAGCCTGCACAGACACACATTGCATTTATTGTTGTTTGTTGTTTTTAACAGCTGCATGCGGAAGGGGTCTCGACACACACAGTGAAAAAGGTGTTAAAATCATGTTATGAAAAAGTACAAAGATGCGTTACACGTATTTCTTACTGTAAATATTTCAGCAGCTGAGCAATGGTTCTTCAGAGGACTTGGAGGTTCTGGATACCGACAGCTCCGAAAGGCCGGTGGATTGGGCCCGATCTGTTTTTTCCCAGACTCAAAACCAGATGCTCAACAGAATGGCGAAACAGAGGGGGATGCTTATTCTATAGACCTGTACTATCTAAAGTTGAGGGAGAAATTCGGTATTAAGCCTGTGCGAGTTCATAACCGTAAAACCGTGATGTGTGCAATTGTGCGAGCGGCTTTGCACGGAATTATCAAGCACTGCCTGAAAGAGAAACAAAATGAGGATTGTTCTGGGTGCACCATAGATGCCCCTGATCAGAGATATCACGACTGCGTGTACTGGTCTTTAGATGATGTGAACTGTAAAAGTAAAGAAATTAGTGGTAGTTTGTGTATGGAGAGTGCATTAAATATCATCTTCACATTGGGATATGCGCTGCAGTGCCTCTGTTTAACCCAGGAACATTTAGCTCTAGGGGCAGAACTGGCAGACAAAGTGACAGAGGTAGAGGACCCAAATAGCGTTTTGGATGAAATCATCAAACCGACAGAGAAATGTTTAATGCGAAATGTTGAACGTCTTCCTCGTTCAGCAAATTACTAAATCTTGCTAAGAAAAGGCACTAATACACTAGAGCGTGTTTTGGGAACAAAACAGGGTATGTTGTAAAATAAAATGTCAGTTGAAAATATCAGTATGAAGCGTGTTTTTATGGAGTTCAAGGGGTGTGGGGTTTGTCAAGAGGGGAAGTAGGTTGCCCCCATAGATTACATGCAGTTAGGTTACAGTTTGTCAACAATTACAAGAGGTATATGAGCTGCCTGTTCCTCTAACAAAGACCCACCCAGTCCTGGCACTTGTGTATGAGGGATATAGGCTGTTGGAGCATCTGGACCATTGCAAAGCAGCCCCAGAACCCCTCTTAAATCATACCGTCTTCTGCTTCAGCTGTACCTTTTCATTTCCCGCCCCAGGCCCTCTGCATTAGGACTTAATCGTGACCACTCTGATTTCAACAATGTCTCAGGTCTTTCATCTACCGGTTCATATTATTTAATGCGGTACAGCATCTAGGGTTATAGTTCGCATAAAAGTGTTTTATAAAAACAAATCAAAAAAATTTTCTCTAGGGGCTTGGACAAGATAATGATCAAGAAAATTGTAATTGTTGCTTTGCAGGCATTGCTACAACGTATCTTTAAGTTTGTTTTTGTTAATATTTCTGATAGGTCGTAGGATGGGGGAGATAATACCTCATAAAGTGGGAAAGTGCTTCTGACTGACAAACGCTTGCCCGTGTTAAAGCATAACAACTAACACAGAATAGCTGCTGACAAAACTGTTTCACTAAAAGAGTTATCAACATTCCCCCTAAAACTCAGGACAGCTTTCTTACGCCCATGGCCTGATCACTGTGGCTGTGGCTTATTTTTAAATTTTTTTGTCTTCAGTTTAGATTTAAATAAACATTAGAAAAGATGAAAGGGGCCGGGGAGGAGTAGACTCCTGGTCTCTGGTAAAAAAAAAAACCAGCAAACTTTTTTACATAAGCTAATTTTTTGTTGTGTTTTTTGTACAAATCCAAACTTTAAAAAGCAATTTTGTGTATTTTTTTGTTAATTTTGTTTTTTTTAATTAAAACACATATGTAAACTCCCCTCAATTGCCAGTTTTCATATTCTTACTTAGCTGCTGTTTTGGTACTTTAAAAACACTATTTTTAAAAGGCTAGGCTAGTATTTTGAGCCTTTTTAGTTCACTAAACCTCTAAAAAATATCCCTAAGAGTGGCCTTGTTGTGTTACAGCTCAGTCAATAATGCTTTTTCATGTTAAACTTTTAAAAAACTAACAAACATAATGCTTCAAATAGGCCTCACTGCATACAGAACATCCTTTAAAAAAGGTCATGTTATATTACATCTCAGTCAATGCTGTATTTTCATGTTAAATATAAAAAAACCCTTTATATAATGAAACACTGCATGTTTAGCAAGCGTTAAAAGTATGGGAGGAAAGTCGAGGGGTGGGGTGCTCTTCAGATAGGCGATCTCGGAGCTTCATGCAGTCACAAAGCGATGGGTTTTGTCTTTTACAATAAGTAAATGGAATAAAATACTTGTTATAACTTTCACAAAGTGTCTTTCAATGTCATCTCACCATTTGTTAAAACCTGAACAGCGTTCAAAAAGTTAGGAAAGAAGTCTGCGTAAAAAAAACCAAGCAGTGACCCCTAGAGCATTGCTAAGGCAGACTATAGTGCATAGATCACTGGCTAGCCTAATTAGCCTTATGTGTTTTTAAAATTTAGAGAAAGCCACAGCTCCAGCCTGTGTTGTATTATTTTAATAAAATCTATGGACCCAAATCAAACACAGGCGCTTGTACCTGTCTCTCAGCACACGCGTTGAAAAACATTTAAAAACAAAGACATTCTGATAATGCGACAGAAAAAATCATATTTAAATCTGAAAGACCTAAGAAAATGAAAGCTTAATATAACTTTCACATGGATTTGTTAAAAAGTGGGGAGGAAAAAAACTTCTCTCTGATCTACTGGATTACAGAATAAGGGGAGTATAAACTAGCTGTTACTAAGGTTCTGTGATTTTAACTCTGGGATGTTTCTGCATACTCATTCTTTTACTGAAACACACCTGTAAAAATGTTAAATAAAGGGCTCTGTCTTCATACAGGCTTGTCTTTTAAAGTGTTTATTCCTTTACAAAACTTAATATAACTTTCACTTGTATTTGTTAAAAAAAAGTGGGGGGAAAGCAGTCTTCTTATCTCTGATCCACTGGCGTACAAAGGGTGTTTTTGCTAACCATGGCTTTGTTGCAGAAGCATGCTGCTTCAGATTGTCCTGACTAAAAAATGACCAGTGTTAGTCTAAAACATAGGGGGAAACTTTTTTTATCACTATAAATTACTTTTATAAACAGATTCTCTGTGTTTTTAACCTGGGGTTATTTCTGCATGCTAACTTTTTATTGAAACATATGCAAAAGTGTTAAATGAAGGGATGTGTTTTCATATAGGCTTGTCTTTCAAAGTGATTATTCCTTGACAAGACTTAATTATAACTTTCACCTCTATTTGTTAAAAAGTGGGGGAAGAAGCAACCTTCTGATCCCTGATCCAATGGCTCACAGACACTGTTTTTGCTGCAGCTTCAAATTGTCCTCACTAAAAGCATAGGGAAAAGCTTTTAAAAACTTTTTGTTAGTAAGGGTTTGTGGGTTTAATGCTGGGGTGCTTCTGCATGCTCATTTTGTATTGAAACACACATGTAAAAGTGTTAAATGGAGGGATGTTTCTTCAGATAGGCTTGTCTTTCAAAGTGGTCTTCTTCTTTTCTAATCCACTAATTTAAAAAGACTGCTTCAAATTGTCCTCACGAAAAAATAACCAATGTTAGCAAAAGCATAGGGGAAAACTTTTTTATTACTATAAATTACTTTGATAAACTGGTTTCAGAGTAACAGCCGTGTTAGTCTGTATTCGTAAAAAGAAAAGGAGTACTTGTGGCACCTTAGAGACTAACCAGTTTATTTGAGCATGAGCTTTCATGAGCTACAGCTCGCTATGCATCCGATGAAGTGAGCTGTAGCTCACGAAAGCTCATGCTCAAATAAACTGGTTAGTCTCTAAGGTGCCACAAGTACTCCTTTTCTTTTTTTGATAAACTGGTTGTCTGTGGTTTAACCCTGGGGTGCTTCTGCATGCTCATTTTTTATTAAAACACCTATAAATAATGGGCTGTTTCTTCAAATAGGCTTGTCTTTTCAAGTGATTATAAAACAGAGCTTTATTCCTCTACAAAACATAATATAACTTTTACTTGCTTTTGTTCAAAAGTTTAAAAAGAAACAAACTTCTTATCTCTATGTTCTGGACATCTAACAGCCTTCTTTATCTCTAATTCACTGGCTAACAAAGCTGCTTTTGCTGCAGCTTCAAATAATCCTCACCAAAAGCATAGGGAAAAACGTTTAAAAAACGTTTGTTAATAAGGGCTTATGGTTTTAACCTTTATTAAAGCACCTATGTAAAAGTGCTACATAGTGGGAAAGATGCTTGGGGTCTGTTTTTTTAAATAAGAATAAGGCACTTAAAGGGAGGGTAATGAGGGGAGGGAAGGGAGAGGGCTCTTGTTTAAAAATCTTGGGACAATAGGATTGGTTCAGGAAAATGTATTCTATGACCCAGCTGTAGAACAACATCTGATTGGTTCGATCCAAAGGTAGAGATAGCTAGCTTGAGGGGTTGTGAGCTTTGGGAGCTCCCTCCTTCCCCAGGAACAGTCGTAAGGGTAAGATCTCTCTCTCTGACTCAACCACGTGCCGCCTATCTTTGCCCTTTGTCGAGGGGCTTTCTTTTCCCTTTTCCTGCCATGTTCTCTCTTTTAACCTATCTTTATATGTTTCTCTTTTATTTATCTTTTTTTAAATGTTCTTTTCTTAACCGACTCTTATATTTACTATTTTAAATGCTTCTTTCTTAACCAACCTTTATATTTTTACCATGTACTTACTAAACGGTGTCCACTTTATAAAATTCCTTTTTCTGCCATGTGTTCTTTTTAACCTAACTTTATATTTAATAAATGTTTTAAATTTATTTCAATTTTTTTTTATTCTCTGATAACATGCCAAACTAGGCCTTTAAAATCATCTCTCCTTACTAAACCTAATCAAAAATCTTTCTTTTCTTTAATAACTTGCCTCTATTCTTTCAAACTGACCCTTTAAAAAAAATCTTTCTTTTTCTTTGTTCCCTCACTCTATTCTTTCAACCTTTTTCTCTAAACAATCAACCAAATGTATCAAGGCACAAGCATGCAACATTCTCTCTCTTCAAACATAAAAAATAATAATAAAAAATTCAAAATGGCCAATGGCGCCAAACCTCGACACCAAAGGAAACGGGAATGGTGGGTGGGACATAAGCCCTAAATGGGGCACAGAAACCTGTCAAAAATACATAGTGATGAATGCTATTGAGCCGTATTCTACTTTTACCAATGGAAACTTAGGTGACTGGGGGATTTAGGTACAAGGTTAGGTGGCAGCTGAGCAGGGGTTTTAAAGATCTAAATTTTGGATTTAGGTGGGAAAGTGGGATAATTGGTAGGGGGGTGGGGAAGAAGGAAGACAAACGTTAATAAATATGCCCGTGCGAACAGTAGGAAATGGGTCAGAGACCGAGAGGCAGCTAGACCAGAATGTGTGGCAGTTTATATCCACTGAAAACAAATGGGATGGGTTGTTTTCTTGTTTAAAGAGGATTAGCAAAGATATGGGGAAATTGGGGACAGATGGTTTTATTTAAAAATAAGACCATAAGAATGGCCATACTGGGTCAGACCAAAGGTCCATCCAGCCCAGAATCCTGTCTACCAACAGTGGCCAACGCCAGGTGCCCCAGAGGGAGTGAACCTAACAGGTAATGATCAAGTGATCTCCCTCCTGCCATCCCTCTGACAAACAGAGGCTAGGGACACCATTCCTTACCCTTCCTGGCTAATAGCCATTAAGGGACTTAATCTCCATGAATTTATCCAGTTTTCTTTTAAACCCTGTTATAGTCCTAGCCTTCACAACCTCCTCAGGCAAGGAGTTCCACAGGTCCCTGTTAGATAAGAAGGATGTGGGAGGTGTTCTGGTCCACTTCCCTTTGACTCATTGGCTTGTAAACTCATCAGAGCAAGGAACCTTCCTGTACATTTTCACAGCTCCTAGCACTCTAGGGGCCCATTCCTGTTTGGGGCCCTTCAGAACGAATGCAATATAAGGGACACCATTAAAAACAAATAAGAGATGTTACAACATTCTATAGAAATGATCCAAAATGCTCTCATCCAGTCTGAGCAGTGTGTGTGCTGGACCGTTATTACACATGCTATAGTTGTAAACCCCCCACGTGGAGTTTGCCAGCTCCTAGAACTCTGAACTGAGCCTCTAGGGGGGTCCTACCCTTTGAACACCTCCACCAGAGCCCTCTGACAGCACACCCAGCATGCTTGGGGTCAGGAGTGGGGACAGAATGGATTAGCAACTTCTGATGAAACCAGTAAGGAGGCTTCTGCATGGGTTGCTTTGGATGAGCAGTCTGCTGGGCCAAGGATGAGGCCAGGCTGCTCAGCCCCTCAGTGAGAGGGAACAGCCTTACAAAAAGACTAGTTTTATTTTCCATGTTGAGTTTGGAAGCAGCTCAGAGAGAAGCCGAACAGCTCAGGGAGTCTCTGATTAACTTCCCCTCCCCAGTGAGAGTCTTTGAACTGCTGTGGGATCTAGTATATGGGTCAGCCAGTTCCAGACCTACAAAGACCAGTCTCCAGAGCGGCAGAGATCAAACCCAGCAGCAGCTACTGAGAGCCAAGCAAGACCTCTACAGGACTCCAGGCCAGGGAGTCAGAAGAGGACACTTCCCCACCCAGGTGTGGAGACACAATAAAGTGATCCTTTCCATTTAAGCCAGCCTGTGTTCACAGCATTGCAGCACTCACATCCTAACCATCAGTATGCCATCTGCCTGGGAATGTGCCATGGAGGGAGCTGGGAGTTGGGAATGTGTTAATATGTTGATGTATTAGCATTTATTAGTTAACCTAACCATTTCCTTCCCCATCTCCTATTTCCCTGTTCCCAATAAAGTCCCTCTTTGTTACATTAGTTTTGGGTGTGTCATTTCTTTGCTTAGGTGTTGTCTTAATGTACTTTGTTGTTTCCCATCAATGGGTTTTATCCCCCATGCCAGCAGGGGAGGCATTATTCATTTTCTCAAGGGACAGCACCCCCTGTGTCTTGGGCACAGTGAGGAGTCACCTTGGGCAGAGGCACCAGCTGTCACAAAAAAATAACCCAGGACCCAACCCATGCAAGTTGAGAGGAGAAGCCACTCTGATTAATAAGCACTAGGAGGAAGATTGAGCCACACCTTGCGGGAGGGGCTACATGATATTTTTAAAGGAAGTCAGCCCCAAGAATCATGATATATTATGCTGCTACATGAACACTTGCCATTTGCAAATTACTAACCAGCATACATTGGCAGAAGAACATAAGGCAGAAAAAGAAGATCTTAGATGGATGAACGTGCTGTCTCAGATGGCTCAAAAGGACTATTCATCCACAAACAGATTAGCATAGGGTTGTACAGAAAGTGTTACTGAGGCTGCAAGTCTCCACTACTGGAGAGGTCATGTAAAATCCACCATCTATTAGTAAAAAGTCTAGCACAGTGAGTTAATGGACAAAAAATGGAAAATCCACATAGACTGTAGAGTTATCACCAATACTAGCCCCAGGAAGTGATTACTATCTAAGTAGAATCATAGAATATTAGGGTTGGAAGAGACCTCAGGAGGTCATCTAATCCAATCCCCTGCTCAAAGCAGGACCAACACCAACTAAATCATCCCAGCCAGGGCTTTGTCAAGCAGGGCCTTAAAAACCTCTAAGGATGGACATTCCACCATCTCCCTAGGTAACCCATTCCAGTGCTTCACCACCCTCCCTGTGAAATAGTGTTTCCTCATATCCAACCTAGACCTTCCCCACTGCAACTTGACACCATTGCTTCTTAGCTAGATAGTAGATAGCACGGTAACAGATGGACATACAAGTATCTATCCAACTTCCTCATAAGTTCCTCTGAAGCAGGGCAGTGCTCTTATCCCCATTTTACAGATGGAGAATCAAGGCACAGACACACTAAAGCCCAGATTTTTAAGGGGAGGAAGGCACTGCAGTGCCTAAATACCTTTAACAATCTGACTTGCTCAAGGTCAGACAGCAAGCCTTTAGTGGAGCTGGGAACAGAGGCCTAGGTTAGTTCCCTAACCACTGAACTGTCCTTCCTTTATGGAGATCCCTGGTCAGAATGAGCCTCACTGCAGGACCTTGGAGTACCTGCTGCGATTGCACAAGCCTGCAGCTAGGATATGGTTGACCATGACGAGGCCTTTTTGGCTGGCCTACCTGTATCCTCTGCCTCCAAACACACCCCCTCAAATGGTGTTCCTGGATTAAATTCAGACCTCTCAGAAGCAGATGCAATGCCACTGAAGGTCATGGAGTTAAAGGGCTTATACCAGGGCAGAATACAACATGTTTCCTTACTTCCCTTTGAACCGCATCTTATCCTGTTCAAGTGAAATAAACTCCTTTGTCTGAGCAGGGGAACTACACTCACCAAGCTCCCAGAATTCTGAATCCTTTTCATAACTTCAGATCAGAGTAATTAAATTAAATGAATAAATGCACAAAACATATCCTCTTCCCTACTTTTCTGTGGCGGCCCTACCATGTCAGAGTCATCATTTGAAGATTCAGCTGACAAAGTTACTAAAAAAAAAAAAAAAGTAATACAGATTTATATATACAGACCAAGATAATCATGTATTCACTGAAAACAGTTCAGAAAACACACAGAGAGAGCAGGTTTAATACACTGGGAGGTTTTTGAAGACATATCCAAGATCAAGACATTCACCATGAGTTACGGCAAAGTTAATATTGTGGAAACAAATTAAACACAGAATGTTGCATTTTAATGATGTTATGATTGTATGACAGCTGCCAAAGTCCAACCAAATGTCAGCCAGGAAATTCAAATTTAAGGCTGAGATTTGGTCCTTAAGTTCCTGCATTTATGGGTTAAAACGAAAAAAAAAAATCTCTTCTTGAGAGAGAGAGAGCATTTAAATATTCCACCATGTATATGCTACTTACTAATGGTGAACATGCTTCACCACCTTTATCCAGCAACAATCCCGCTTAACCTTTCATCTTTTCACAGAAGAACAGCAGATGCATAAGTATAGCTTGAGGTGAATAAGATATGAGACAGAGAAATAATGTGTCAGTCTGTGAATATCTGGGTGTAATGGGCTCCAGCTAGCACACTGGGCCACAGCAGTTGTAGCATTTATAACACAGGGATGACTAGATTTGGGATACACACAAATATGCTTTCTCCGTCTATTCTTTTGTCTAATGCTAGTAAAGGATAGCCATGGATGAAACCTGTCTGAGCTAGACAGCTAACTGTTTAGTGACTGACAGTATATGAAGCCAACTGTTACTGGTGTAGTGTCTTCAGACATTAAAGCAGGAGGACCATGTTGTGGGAGAAGGGACCCCAATAAAGTGCCCCTTTACACTTCATATAAACCTTTGTGGATACCCTGAATATGTGCAAGCATAACCCACCGGTGAGTGTTTGTTACATGCCCCGTTCTGTGCTAATTCACAGAGGATATGAGTTGCTGGATATGAGATGAAAGACTTGGTGCTCAAGCAGCTCGCGCTTTATAGCTCTGGAGGTCCCTGGTTCAATCCACATTGCCGTAGCCAAGATGGAGACCATCACACAAGCAGAACACCAAGAATGGACTGGGCATTTTGTGCACTAGCGACCCAATGCTACAAGTTAAGGGTGAATGATGGGAGTGAAATCCTGGCTCAGTTGAACTCAGTGGCAAAACTCCCACCGACTTCACAGGAGTCAGGATTTCACCCCGGTCCTTATGTCCTTTCCACCCCATTTAAAAAATTGCAGTCTAGTCTCCATGTAACCATCAAGGCCTTTACGCAAATAAATATCTTATGTGATCCTCAAGGGTCTCGTTCGCTATTCAAGATATTTCTGGTACAACCACCTGTTATAGCAATGAAGTCCTTACTTTACATGTTTGGCTTCAAGAGGAGATCAGAGAAGAATTGATTTCAGGACACAACATCTTATCACCTGAGAATCTTCAGAATTATTTTCTCCCTGACAGTAAGTTTCCAAATACACAACAATTAAGAATGAAGTAAGTAAATTAAGTAAATAAATTAAGGAAGGAAGTAAATTAAGGAATTTCCCTCCCCTCTCAGAATTTTCTAGGTCCATGAGATTCTGTGTGACAAAGCTGTCCGAACCTCAGGTCATCTACCACGATTAACATACAGAAAATTTACCTCTGTAGGCCCACCGTACTACACTTTACCCTAGAAATAAACACAGATACTTCCTTATCACAGGAAGAAAGAAATAAAATTTGGAGGAACAAATGTCATGCTAATGACTTACATCCATGTAATTAACCCTCTTTTTTTCCCTCCTGCTTAAAGCACTTCAGGACTCCAATCAGTCTCATAACAACGCTTACTGGTCATGCTGGGTGACAACTAGTTATTCACCTCCTGTTCCCACGTCCCATAGTTCAATTATTCTAGAACCGAGCTGCTGATATCTCTCAATGAACAGCCAAATTAAAAACTAGTTTTAAACATGTCATTAATAATCTTTACATCAGTCAAGTATGCAAATTTAACAGAGGAGGCAGGTATTTATAGCAAAAACTATTAGATATAGTATTAACCTTAGCCATTAAAATAATCCTTCAGGAATAGAAGGATGCTACACAACTTTATATAAACCACTGTATCCATTCCATATTCTGTGAAATATAAAGCTGAGAGATATTGTGCTCTGACACATAGCAAAATGGAATCTTTCTTCAGCCTTTGGATATCTTAAGCTGAATATCCCACTCAAAGCAAACATCTTGGGTATATACTGTAAGTACGTGATTCTTACTCCATTTTCTTTCATTAATTTGAAATATTATTGTGCATGAATTCTTGTGTCACTGGATATCTTGGGATCTCTTCGTATTTCTTTGTTTGTCTCCAACTTTATCTTCATTATGTAAAATTCATTAAGGCTTTTTAAACATTAGAAGAAACCTAGTCACTTTGCTTCCTCTTTTGGGATTACCTTGCCTTATGGAGTGCTGGAAATCATCATAGTCTTTTTTGGGCCTAGTTTTACTAACATGCAAAGAAGTGGACTTACCCATATCTTCTGCTAGATTGTGCACAATCCCCTAAAGTAAAACTAAATTAGGCCCCAAAGTACACTCTTGCTGTTCCAGCCTGGAATCTATGGGTCAGATTCCATCCCCCAGACTGGTACAGGCAACACAAAGGGACCAGAATCCAGCCACAGCTGGCCAGCTGAGAATTCCCTCCATGGAAGGAACTCTCAGTTGACATAAAGCTGGTGTACTCAACCTTTATGCCAACTGCCTACAGTACAGGGAACATGTCAGGCATCTGCATTCCTCCAAGCCTCAGCTGCTGTGCAGAACCACAGCCCACTGGCATAAATTAGAGCCGCCTAAGGCCTGTTCTGACTCAAGCTGAAGTCAGCACAGACTGGCTAACTGAATGAGGAAACTATAACCAGCTTCCCAATACTCCTCCCCGCTGCACTGAGCAGATCATGGTGTGAGAGCGAATCTGGCCCTATTTCTTTTCTATAAGAAACACTATTTCTAGACACAGAGAACAAACAAATGCCTTTTCTACCGGAAGCTTACTGCATTGTGGCAGTTCTAGCCTGAAGAACCCACAACCTTTCTTAGTGCCTTCTCACATTGCCAAGCATCTGGTTGCAAAAAAGGAGGTCACTAGCTTCTCCCTATGTTGCATGGGCAACTATCCTGAACATTCTGGAACAGAGTTCCCATCCCTGAATATTTAACTCTGCAGCTAATGCATACAGATGGTGAGAGGTGCCAGCTTTCAACACTTCAGTGGCCTGCAGACACTGAAGATCTAGTGGCAGCTACATCTGAATTGTCAGTAGAAAGCTCAGGCAGGAGCATCTTGGTTACTAGAACATTTTCTGGACAGAAGGGCTGGGAGAATGGAGCAGGGTGAGAAGAGGGAAATGTACTCACATGAAAGCAGGTCTTTGTACCTGGCCAAATTATCCTCCCTGGAAAGGAAGGGAAGGGGAAATTGGGGTAACTACAGATATGTTGTATAATTGGCTCTGTCTCATCCATCCCTGTAGCTCAAAGGACATAAGCTGCTGTAGAATAGGGAAACACTCCACATTAACTCCCACAGCCGTAGGGCAAGAAGCCAAATTCTGAAGGTCCAGGGCCCTGTCTGGCCAGGAGTGGTGCTGAGATTTGCTATTATGAGAGGGAAGGGGATGAGAGGGAGATGCTGTTTTGCAGCCTCTCCACATCTTATTTGTATTTCTTTCCTTTAAAAGGCATGAAATGAGGCCTTTTTAAAAAGCCTATCCATAGAGAGGCTAAAATAAAACCCTGGACATAATGTACATATGAAAACATTGCTTTATTTTTGGAACTGAGGCTCATGGGAAAGCTGACTCAGCTATAAAAATCACAGCTCCCCTGATTAGCTTCACTTTGAGACTGGAATTCAGGCAGTAAAGTGCTAAAGTAAGATGTATTGAGCTGAATGGGTACAGCTGAGTTTTGTGGGTAGTGAGTTGCACTTGTGACAATGAAACCAGAGTAGTGAAAATAAGCAGCGTGGTTAACCCTTTTAGTGCACTGAACAGTTAATTTATCTATAGATCAATTCATAAACTAGCTGAGATTACTAAGATCCAAACAGAAACAATAAGGAAAAGGATCCATAGATCCCAACATCTCTATCTATGGATCCTTTTTCTTGTTGTTTCTGTTTGGATCTTAGTAAACTCTGCTAGTTTATGAAATCCACGTTAGAAAAGCAAATTAGGCCGGAGGGCTAGCTCAGTGGTTTGAGCATTGGCCTGTTAAACTCAGGGTTGTGAGTTCAATCCTTGAGGGGGCCATTTAGCGTTCTGGGGCAAAAATAAGGGACAATATTTGGCCCTGCTGTAAAGACAGGGGACTGGACTTGATGACCTTTCAAGGTCCCTTCCTGCTCTATGAGATAGGTGTATATCTCCATATTAAAATGAAACTGAGGGAATTTTACTGATGATTAAAGTCACTTCACAGGCCTCTGTAAATTTACACAATGTTCGCTGCACTGGAGAGCTTAAGAATTTAAGGGCCTAATCCTGCCTGTGAGTAGTCTTACTGAACTAGTGAAGGAATTACCTCTGTTCCCAATGCCGTAATCAGATCCATAGGGGCAGACCCCTGACTTAAGATACATGAAACAGCAGTTCAGAGAAGCAGATTATTAGTGAGGAACTGAAGAAAGGAATGATTGCTGGAAGAGTGGGATGTAAAATAATATCAATCAAATGTTATTACACATGCCAATTGGCTTCACAAATAGACCTATACAATCAAGTTACAATAATAAAATAGAAAAAAAAATTGACTTGTGATTAGATCTGAGTCAAAACAGATGCAAAAGAAACCAGTCAACTCAGCAGAAACAATCCTCAAGAAATCTACTCATGCCAGAATCTAATTAAGTTTGCATAATATGCAAATTGACGAACTCCAAAGTGAATGTCAATACAATCTGAAGCTAGCAATCAGATTGCCTGCTCTTGGGGAGACATAATCATGTTATACATTTACACAGTACCTTTTATTCCATGGCATTTCAACTATGCAACTATATTGTTCGTGTGATAACAAATATCGACCGCAGATGTGCAGACACCTCTGGTGTGGAGGGCAATAGCGATTCCACAGTATACTGTAACGATACACTACAATTTTTGAACATAGAAAGCAAAGAAGAAGAATATTGGCTCCATCTTAATAATAATACCTAGCATTTTTCATCAGTAAATCTCAAAGTGCTTTAAAACCTTTAATGTATGTATCCTCCCAATACCCTTGTGCTATTATCCCATTTTATGGTTGAGAAACTGAGGCACAGAGAAGCTAAATGATGTGTACGTGGCAGAGCAAGGAATGGACTCGAGGTCTCCCAAGTCTTAAGCCAGTGCCCTAACCATTGGACCATCCCTCCATCAGTTCAGCTAGGCAGAAATGAATTAAACCAAACTAGAATCCAACCAGGGACCTGGAGAGGCTAACTCAGCTGCACTTAGAGAATGCCCAGGAAATATTTAATGACCATTTGTCGTTAGAACTTCAATGTACCAACTCATCTGAAAGATGGCACATTGTACATACAGGACCCATAATGCAATGGCAGGGCCCTGGCTCACTGCTGACAGACAAATGAAACACCAATACTGGTCCCTTCTGTGACCAGGGTTCTTCTTGGTGATTGGTCATTTATAAGCCCTTTAGGCAGGAGCTATATCTTTGTATGGGAACTTGATCCTGTTTGGGGCATCTGGGTACTACTTCAATACACATAAGAGTAATAAAACTACTGGCTAGCAATGGCTCTGAGATCAGATGAGCTTGCAGCTCGAAGAAGCTGCACTAGGAGAACAGAGCAGAAGAGAGTATTATGGCACTGAACAAAGGCCTAGTGAAACAGCACACAAATTATCATGCACAGGCTCAGAGGAAGGGTCTTGATAATCTGGAGATGGTACCGAAAGAGCGCATGAAAAATACTAGATGTCTCTGAGTTCTGACTAAGACTCCACCTGATAGTCCCTGTTTTGGCTGCTTCTGTTCCTGCTTGCACTGGGTGGGGAGAGGGTAAAATGGGGCCCAGGTGGGGCTACTCCTCTCCCAACATTGCACTGGACCCTGATCTATCAAGGTGAGATACACACACCCTTTATTATGAGGGCATTAAGACTCAGGGGATGTCTCCTCTCCATCTACCATGTGGCCTGGGTGGAAAACTGCAGAGAGGAGTCAGCCATTAGGAAGAGAAGCAGGGACCTCTGCATATTCCCGTCAAAACCATGGAACGCTCTTTCTCTTCCCTGCGCTGATTGGCTGTTTGCTCCAATCCTCGTTCACAGTCTCTTCACTTCTGCTGCCCTCCAAACCTGCCCCTCTGACTCTTTCCTCACTTGCCCTGTCCCCCCGTAACCCCCTTCTTTCTCCATTTAGCAGATTGCCTCCTAATTAAACCCACCCCAGTCCCCTAAAAATGTGGACCTAACATGCCATTTGCTGCCATCACATTGTTCCCTCTGCTTGTGTGTTCCACCCCTTCCCCCACGCTGTGGTCTATTTCAATTGTAAGTTCTTTAGGGCAAGGACTGACAACTACTCTGCTTGTACAGTGCCTAGCACAATAGGGCCCTGGTCCACAATGGGGGCACTAGGGCCTATTGTAATACAAATAATAATAACAGGATAAATAATATCATCCTTTCTTCCAACAGCAGTAACCTGTTCTGACTTCAGTGTTGTCCCTTTGCAGGTCAGCTTCCGCAGTGGAGGAGAAATCAGTGACATGGAGGCTTTGAGCTAGTCTAAGTGTAACATGCTTTATTTACACATCCACACCAATCCTGCAATGAGGTGGTCAAACAGCATGCAGGGCAAGTCTTTCCCCCAGGAAGCTCAGCCCAACCCCAATATCTGATTCCTGGGGAGCAACTCCACCTCAAGAATTGACTCTAATAAGAGCCCAAAACAGAAAGCAAACTCTCCAGCTGCTTGCACAGCTCCCTCTGTCCTCTTTCTGCCTTTACACAAAAACTTGGCAGAACCTAAAACTAAGAAGACCACAGTGTGTCTTTTCACGGGTCAAGGCTTGCTTTCATAGCAAGAAAAAAGACCTTGGAAGTCTACGTGTATCAGCACCACCTGCTGACACTTACCATAACTACATTTACATTCACTAGTAAAGGGGAGATGAAGAGGGCCTATTATTGAAGTACATAGCAAATTATGAGAGAGCTAACCAGAGAAGTCAAATGCTGTAAAATTTTGGCGCCATGATTTGTTTGTTATGCATCAGATTTTCTTGGTCTGCTTGTCAGGAGACTTCATGTGGATTCTGCAAGTGGTAGCGATTAGACACCCATCTCCAACGTGAGTTGTGGTAAATACAATAGTCTATACCAAAGGGAACTGGGAAACATTAAGTTCTGCGCAGAGCCTAGAAGAGACATGTAAACCACGTGAAGCCACTTTGCATAGTTATGTAGTCAGGTACCAGAAAAAGAGTAACTGGAGAAATAGCGAAGCAAGAGACTCATCTTGCTGTGACCGCAGCTGCTTCTCTCTTTTCCGAGCAGACGGTGATCAAAAACCTGGAATCTTCAAGCCGAGTAAAAGCTGCTGCAGAGTTAAAGCCAGAGGCAACTGTTCTAGAGTTAGAGTAACAGTCCTGTAGCTGATGAGAAGTCACTGGAGAGTGAAGCCAGTAATTACAGGGCCATTATGCATCTCTTGGGTCCAAATGGATATCATTAATGCAGTTTCCTTCTGCACATAGATCTCAAAAGATTTCCATTGCTCTGTTTGAGTCAGTTTGGAGGTGAACTTGGCATTGTATCCTGAATTGCTCACGGAGGGCGTTCCAGGCATTTATCATGGCTACTAATGTCCTTCTCTTGTGTGCTTTGCTTCATGCAGGCCCAGAGTAGGATGCAGAGGTTGAGACAATGCCGTTGCAGAAGGCTTGTATTTGGAACATCTTTAATACTTGTAAACAAAACTGAAGATACATTAAAATGTTAAGAATAAGTTATTTGTCTTTTTGAGTCTTCATTTACAGACTCTTATCCTGCAATGAACTCCATGCAGGCAAACCCCCCCAGGATCTGGGTTTTATAATGCAACATACACAGGCTAATTTTATTCACTAAGGGATGAACTGTCTAGTATCCTACTATTCATATCATTATTTTTAATGGGGATGTAAATTAGAAGCTCCCCGAGCCTGGGATGAGAGATGTGACAGCGTGCAAGTAGCCTTAGGCTGATTGACCACTCTGGTCTTTTGTTAAGTATCCCCACATGGGGAAAATCAGGGAGATAGTTGGCCTAGGACTGAATGATTAACCAGTTACCAAGGTGGCTCAGCTCATCAGCAGAGGAGAGCTCAAAGAGAGACAGGAAATGGAGGAGAGGTAGGTTAGAAGGATGGGCTAGAGAAGCCCAGGATCTCAGGGAGGTGAGATCTCTCCCCCCGTGCCTAGGGAGAATGTAAGAACCACAAGCTGCTGGGAACTTGTTGATTATATTCACACTGTAAATAAAGCATTGGGTGTTGAGTTTGCCAGGAGTGCTGTGTGAGGACTGGTAGCAGTAAGGAATCCAGGGTGAGCGGATCCCACCTTGTAATAGGAGGCTATTGACTTAATGCCAAACATCTTTCCAAAGTAAAATAAATAAAACCCTAACACTCTTTGTTGTAAAAAGAAAAGGAGTACTTGTGGCACCTTAGAGACTAACCAGTTTATTTGAGCATGAGCTTTCGTGAGCTACAGCTCACTTCATCGGATGCATAGCATATCGTGGAAACTGCAGAAGACATTATATACACACAGAGACCATGAAACAAAACTTCCTCCCACCCCACTCTCCTGCTGGTAACAGCTTATCTAAAGTGATCATCAAGTAGGGCCATTTCCAGCACAAATCCAGGTTTTCTCACCCTTCCCCCTTCCCCCCCCACACATACAAACTCACTCTCCTGCTGGTAATAGCCCATCCCTCTTTGAAACCTCTCTTTATAATGCGCATGATAATCAAGGTGGGTCATTTCCAGCACTAATCCAGGTTTTCTCACCCCCCCCACACACACCCCTCCAAAAACCACACACACAAACTCACTCTCCTGCTGGCAATAGCTCTATTGCCAGCAGGAGAGTGAGTTTGTGTGTGTGGTTTTTGGAGGGGTGTGTGGGGGGGGTGAGAAAACCTGGATTAGTGCTGGAAATGACCCACCTTGATTATCACGCGCATTACAAAGAGAGGTTTCAAAGAGGGATGGGCTATTACCAGCAGGAGAGTGAGTTTGTATGTGTGTGGGGGGGGGGGGGGAGGGTGAGAAAACCTGGATTTGTGCTGGAAATGGCCCTACCTGATGATCACTTTAGATAAGCTGTTACCAGCAGGAGAGTGGGGTGGGAGGAAGTTTTGTTTCATGGTCTCTGTGTGTATATAATGTCTTCTGCAGTTTCCACGATATGCTATGCATCCGATGAAGTGAGCTGTAGCTCACGAAAGCTCATGCTCAAATAAACTGGTTAGTCTCTAAGGTGCCACAAGTACTCCTTTTCTTTTTACGAATACAGACTAACACGGCTGTTACTCTGAAACCACTTTTTGTTGTGCCTCTGTAGTGAAGTTTGTTATATGATGATAAAAACAAACTGGTTTTTCCACAAATTGGCAGCAGTACACTGTGGAACCTATGATGTTCCGCCTGTGATTGGCCTTTCACACCTACGTTTTGTCTCTGGAGGAATACAGCTCCTTCCAAAGTGCAGTGGAAGCCCGGCTAGCAGCACATGGTTTGCGTGATGGGATGTCATTTTCCAGGTTGATTGCAGTTGCTCTTCCTCATATAATTATCAAGGGGTGGGTGTGGTTACACAAGAGGTTTTGCACATTGGCTCAGCGACCTGAAAGTTCATTCATTCAAGTACATCCTTTGAGGGCAGAGTAGACACAGAAGTGCTGGCTTTGATATTGTGCATTTCTTACTTTGCTGAGGAAGGCAGGGACAACAATTCTCGCACAGATGGAGAAGATTTCTGCAGGGAGAAAAAACAATGTTTTGGTTCTTAATGCCATCCTCTGGTGAGCCCTTGGCTTCTTGTTTAGGGTTCCTGAGACATCATTTTGAAGACAGAGAGACACTTCAGGGTGATTTATTGCATGAAAACAATCAGCAGGAGCAGAGGAATTCATTGAGCATGCCATCTTGTTCTGGTCCCACATGTTCCTGTCCCCAAGTATGTATGTATAAAAATTGTATTATTTAACCTGTTAAGCTAGAAGTAAAATCTAACCACCAAATGCAGTGGTTGCATAAAAAACCGTATCACTTTTTCCTCTGATAAATAGAGGTTATCTGAACATTTGCAGCATTCCCTATTCTTACTCTAGAGAACACTGGGAATACTGAGAGAATGTTATTTATTTGGAACAAATGATGCATTTTTACTGGTGACTACTGTATTTACCAATACACATAATATACGTCAGTCATGCTGGTCACCACTCTCTGATTCTCCCCGATTGTTTGTATCACATCAGTATAGAGAGAGGGGCTTATTGTGTTAGAACAGTGATACAGATCTAAAAAGCTATCAGATGTGGAACTCAATGTACACATGGCAATAGTGTTTCCAGTGGATAGTTCTGCCATCATTCTTCTCTCTTGTAGGAGTGAGTTCAGTAGTCAAGAGGCCGGATTTGCAATGTACAGGGAGAGTTAGGCACAAACGAATGGCATTCACAGAAGCCAGCAAGCAGCCACCTGAGTTAGCTAGTAAGAAGTGCCAAGGGAGTTAGGCACTTAAGGCCAGGCTGGCGGGAGGCATCAACCTCTGATTGGGATTCACAGACATGAAGCCGCTCCTTGGGTGAGGCACCTAAGCCAGATCAGCCCTTTCTCAAGAAGAACAAAGGAGAATGAGGAGGAAGTACTCACCCAGGATGCGGGAAACCCAGGTTCAGATCCCCACTCTGACTGATTCAGAGCAGTGACTTGAACCTGTGAGAATGTCCTAACCGTGGGCTCCAGGGTATTTGGAGACAAATCTCTCCTGTTGAAGCTGCTCCACTTTGTATTCATTGGGCCAGAGAGATTGTGAGAATGGCTCTACTGCCTACCGGCTACCCTACCCACCTGGGAGGGCCAAGTTCGAGATCCGGCTCTAATGAAGATGTAAGTATTTGTGTCTGGATGTGAGCTAGGCCCTAAGCATCAAGATTTCCCATCTGTATGCAGGCCCATCAGCAGAAACTTAGGCCCCTTGGGAATTGAGGTACCTGGTTAGGTGGCAGCTGAACTCAGGTTTTAGGATCTACAGTTTGGACTTAAACATCTAAAGTGGCAGTTAGGTACCTAAGTCCCTTTATGGATCTAGCCCTACCTGTCTATCTGCATCTTTAAGCACCTAAATACCTTTGTAAATCTGACCCCAGGGTCCAGTTCCCATGAAAGTTTTGTCTCCTGTATTTCTGAAACTCCCCCTGTGGGTTGTCGGTGTCAGTGATCCAATGGTATGCAGCTGTCCTAGGATGAGCTCCTGATGGGAGAGACAATTTCTTAGGTTCAGAGACCCATTTTATTGAGTAGACATTGTGCTGCCATGTAAAGTGCACAAACCTGACCCAATGAGATGTTCCTGTGATTCACAGAAGGTGTTACATCAAATGCTCATAGCAAGTGTTGACGCAGTCCTCACAAATATCTAATCACAGCCCTCCAAAGCAGTTCTTAGCAATGTTCTGATTCATTTCTTCATATTGATCAGAGCCCGCTTCTCAAACATGGATGCCTAACTTCATTCACCTAAATCCACGTTTAAGCACCTATATGCCTGGTTTAGGCACACAAATTCTGGGGCTCCTAAATCAGCACTTGCCGTAGGTGCCTGGAATGTGTATTTAGGTTCCTAATTTCAGACATTCAAACTGGAAAACTGGGCCCTGGGTTACTAGACATTTCTCTATCTTTTTTCTGGTTTATCTCCCTCTTTTTTAAAAAAATGGTCTTGTAACTGGTTTTTAATAAAAGAACAAAGATCTTAACTAATGAAAAATCAAAACAAAGATCAGTTATGTTTTAGGTACAGTTTTCCTAGCATGTCCTAAGCTCTTAAAAATGTGAATTTAAGTGTGGTCTGAAATCAGACCCACATCAAGCAGAGAGTCTTTCAGGCTTAGCAGAATGTGAGCAATTCATTGAAAGGAAAAGTTTGTAAAGAGATAGGCAGCATTTAAGGTTGCTTCCTCCGAAGTGTTATTAGCTGACACTGATAGAGGTTTCTGAGAAGGAAGGGGAATATGTTAGCCATGAGACCCACTGATTTTTCTTTCTGATACAGCCTCTCATAAAAATAATATCACATTGATAGATTTTTTCCAGAGTAAAATATTGTTTCCAGGCAAAAGAAGCAGAATATTTCCTAAAGTGTTTTAACATTGATCAAGAGTTTATGGGGATGAGGTGGAAATCATTGTTCCACATTTGTGCTGGGATGCAAAGAAACAGTTGAGACCAAAGAGCTGCACTTTATGCGTGCACACATACATCTTTATTATTATCACAAATGGACAAAAGTTTGCTGGCCTCAAACAAATTTTCAGAGCTGACTTATCAACACTATATTAATATACTAGGACTTCTCAGTGGAAAGGGTTAGATGTATTAACTCCTGGAATTTGATTTAAAACTATCTTTTTCTCTTCCTCTGTTTTAATACTGTTGTACTCAGCTTTCACTTAGCCCTTTTCAACCATGTATCTCAAGGTGCCTTACAAGTATCACCATCCCCATTTGACAGAGGGGAAACTGAGGCACGGGGACGTGAAGTGACATGCCTACGGTCATACTCTAGGCCAGCGGTAGATTGGGAATAGAACCCATGACTCTTAAGTCTCAGACCAGCAACCTATTGCAAGGTGGCAATAACTATAAAAGGGACTGTATTCAATAATGTCTAGGGATCATAAATAGATCAGACTAAATCTTAAAGCCATACTCACACGTCATCTCCGAGCGAAACTAAATAAACAAACATCTGGACACCTTTACTGGTAGCTTTCTTCCTCTCTCGCAGATATGCACAGAAGTCTTGGTAACCTAGGAACACAATCACTTTTATTTGGTTCAGACTCCCCCTCCTCGCAACCACTGGCTTTGAGCAGAAGTTCCCTCTAACCTTCACCCACAAGTCCAGTCCAACTGCACCTCAGTCAGGCGGGCACCCTCCTCAAGCGTGGATTTGTTTCATCCTGCTGACACTGGATCCACCTTGCCTGACTCTGCCCAACCAGATCTTCTCTGACTCACAGCTCCCAGTTTCCATCCAACCTGCTGCAGCCACTTCACCAGTTCAGCTCCCTTGCCTCCAGGTCACTGATGGAATCCAAAACAAAGACGGACCCTTCCCTCTAGAGACAAAATAAGGCCTGAAAATAAACCCCACATCTTCCCCATATAGTTTGGGCCTGATTACCCAACTGAGTCCCCTGTCTTTCAGATCACTTTGGCCCATTGAGTAACCCAAATGAATGTACACACTTGCACATTCTTTCACATATATGCAATTAACACAGTTCAGGGGAAATTCCAGATGATACAGCTTTTGATGCTTTATGGAAATCAACAGAAGCGTGTGCAAGTTATATCGGCCAGCCAGGAAGCCCCATAGTTTTTCCTTTTGACCAATAAGAGGAGCCAGAAAGCAGTAAATGCAAATTAGCCTAGCATCAGGTAGGAACTCAATTCTCCCATTTCACCCACAAAGATCAGCCAAGGACTTAGGTTCCCAGAAACTTGCTAGCCCTGAGGCTTACCAATGTTTGGGAACATCCAGTGGCAGGAATAGTTCAGAATCACTGAGCCTGTACACAAACTCCCTGGAATCTGTGTGCTTTCCTTGTGCATTGCAGGAAGCTTTGAGTTGATACTGATGAAATTTCATACCTGCTGCGATGGCTTTTCATATGTAAGGAACAATGTGAACCTCAGGCTAAAAATCTAGCCTCTGCGTTGTTGTTGTTGTTTAGGAACTTTTCTAGCTTTCTGTTGTGCTGATTACTCTTGTTGACTAAGGATTGGGGTAAGAGAATTCTGCTGAAACTGCTTCTCAGTTACTATCTTCCTTGACTTTGATTCAGGGCCTCTTTCTTTTGAATCATTTAGTATTGGAGATAACTTATTGGCATGAATCTGTCACCTTTGTCAAGAGTTTATCTACCATTTTCCTGCAGGACAACCCCCATGGCTAGCTAATCTTTCCTTTTGACTCAGTCTCTGAACCTTGGAACCTTTATTTTTTTGCTGCAGCTGGACCAGTTCAATCTCTGCAATGGGTTTCCTTCAATTCAATAACCAAAAGTGCCAAAAAATGCTAATGATGGTTCTCTCATTTCCCTATAATGCTGGAATAACTTTATTGCTCTATGTCCTAGGGTGATTGAGAGGAAGGGTGGTCCAGTGCTTAAATATTAGACTGAAGGTAGGCTTCAGTTCTGGGCTGAGACCTTGCACAAGTAATTTAATTAGGGCTGGTTGAAAATTTTCCATCAAACCTCTTCTTTGATTGAAAATTCGGTTTTCGACAACAAACATTGTGGAAAGTGTCTACTGTCCTTAAAAAATAAATATATTTTTCACCAAAAACCAAAGCCCACACCAAATTTTCAGTTTTCAGTTGCTGAAAACAAAACAAAATTCTCACAAAAAGTCAACATTTTTCATGAACCTTTTGACAAAAAAAGAAACATTTTCATTGAAATTTTCTGCAACCCACGTTTTCCAACCAGTTTAAACTTGACCTCTGTGTGCCTGAGGTCCTCATCTGTAAAATATGGATAATAATACTTCCTTTCCCCTCCTCTGTCTCTCTTCTCCATTTAGATTATAATCTTCTCAAACCATGAACAGTCTTAGAATGTGTTTGTACACTGCCTAACACAATAGAGCCCTGCTCGTAGGTAGGATATATAGTTGTTACCATAATAGAAACCAAAATTAATATGTGAGCAGCAAATTTCTGTCCTTTTCCCCCTGCACAGCTGATATGCCCCTGAAAATCCTGTTGGATTTTTTCCCACTGCTGATAAAGAACACTAGATTTTAGTATATTACCTATAATTGTCTCCAAGTTCCCACCCTGAGAGTTTAGCCTTATAATTATTTTTCATCCCCAACTGCATTACCTGATACTTTCCAACATGAAAGTGCATCACACATTTGCCTGCACATAAACCTAATTAATCTCAAATTATTTTTAATTTGTTGGTTTTGTTCCGCCACATTTGCCGCTGTCCTTCCCTGATACCAACAAGTACACTTGCCTCCAGGGTTTTTTTAAATCTAAAATAGATAAAAAGAAGCCCCGAGCTACCCTTGGCCGAACCAGCCCAGTGGTCTCATTTACCATGTTGAAATGAGTAAAGCCTTTTCATTGATCTCTTTTTCTTCTCACTTAGCATTTGCTGGATCCACAGGAATATACTTCTCCCTACGTACCCCACACACTGACTTTGTAGATTAACCTCTTGTGCGGTACATTTTTAAAATTTGCATCATTTATATCAACTACTTCACCTTTGTCTGCTAGTTCACTAATGTATTCATCAGTTTCACACATATCATTCAACAGGAGGATCCTGGTGTGCAGGGTACTCAGCTCCATTTGTCTGATGGGGAAGTTCCTAATTTCAGCTGAAACAGCTCCGCTGAAGATAGCAAATGATGTGAATACTACTGTACCTCAGCACAGAAGGAAAGAGCAAGGTGAGAATACTAACAGGGGAATACTCAGAGGATGGATATTTCTATGAAGAGGTGGAGGACGTACATGTGGGAGGATAAACTAGGGACAGATGAACCAGATCAAATATAATGAGAGATGACACAAACCATTGATCCAAAATTGAACAGAATTTGGACTGAAGAATTTTTAAGAGATGCTCAGAGGACTTTTATTGTGATTCTTTCTCTTTTCTCTGCATTTGCCGCAGGCCATGAAAGAGATGGTGTTTTCTATGCTTCTGGCCAGATCAGAACCAGGAAGAACCAGAAATCTCAGGAAGGAGACTACTTTTCGGGGATTCAGAGGCTGGTTTTGCATCCACAAGAGCTGAGCACAGCTTCTCAGATGCATTTCTCAACTGGCCATGTGAGCTTCTCCAAGCACAAATACAAACCTCCCAAGAAAGAAGAAGGGAAATTAAGATAGGGCATAAACACCAGGCTGTAGCTTGTAGAAAGAGGGAATCAATTAATAAGCTTTCCTGGGTTTATTCCAAGACAAACTTAGCAGCAGCATCTTTGCAAGTCGCTCATAATCATTAAGTAATGGTCAAGACTCCCTAGACAATAACAGATTGTTGTGTGTGGGAATTATAGACTTTAGTATTGAGAATATAAATGATGGACTGGGGCAGTAGTGCACATATAGACAATGGAAATCCCAACTTCCAAGTTCTCAGTACAGTACTGCTTTATTATGGTGAAACTATCAGCGAAATGGACCAGATTAGTCTCTGATGTAACTCCCTTTACATGGCCTAATTTCTAAAATGCATTGTCTTTCTGCAGGACCTTTATACTGTGGCAAGTATAAACACTGAATAGTTACCATAGCATGTTGGTTTGTGAGTGTTAGGAAAATGGAACAATCTATCTTGTGAGTGATGAGCCACTATGAGAAAATCCACTAGGATACATTAGGAAAATACACTTACGTGATCATAGCCTTTAGAATCAAATTGAGACACTGCAGTGTATACTTAGAATGCAAAATCTGATCCTGCTGCTGAGGTATCTGTTGGTGAAGGATGACATTTTAAACAGCAAATACTGCCCTCCAACTGAGATGCAACCAAATATCCTCAACTGTGAAACATTTTTGCTTTAGGGACTGATTAGTTCAATCCAACTTCCGAGCTGTAATTAAAGGTAAGCACATGCATGAGCGTTTGCAGGAACAGAATTTGTCTAAACAGTACATGGGATGTACTTAAAGATTGTGACATGCTAGCAAATCTGAGAACTAGCTCAGAAACCACAAATGATGTTCAAATAGCACTTTTGACGCAAGTGGTTAGCCAAAAATGTGGGGTCTTTGGGGTGGTCCCAGTTAGGGAGAGAAACTGATGATGGGAGTCAGGTATATTTGATGCAATCCTGTTTACTTTCAAAGAATGCCCAAAACCCTGTGTCCCTGAACACATGAGGAATCAAAACAGCAGAAGATAGTTTCTTTGCTGACATTTCCAAGCCCCTTTTAGCCAGCACTCTTCCCAAAAAGCTCTCTCTAGACTACTCAGTACCATGTCCTTGGTGCTTCTTCAGGCTGCATGTAGTGCTTTGTTCTCAGCTTCTCTGGTCCTTGTGCTGTTTCTCTCACAGACACACTAACCTTTACAAAACAATAGCTAATGAAACCCCTCCATCCTTGCATGTGTCTTTGCTTTGGGCAATAACGTTTGCCTGCATCTAGGCAGGAGGCCACTATCGTTTAAGCTATCCCTTTTCATAAAGGAGCTTAATGGCATCTTACAACTATGTTAAATGAAGGGTAGTTGTTACCCCTTACTCCCCCTTCCCATTTTAAAGTGGTTTAACCCAACCCATCACAATAGATTCTAAAAAAAATCCTACAGATTTCCTATCAGTATAGAACTGCAACAAAGTAGAGGAGGCTGCTTTATTCTGGTGCTGCTCGGCACCTCCAGGATTTGCAAATATACAATCCTGATTGTTCCTCAGAAGTGCGCTCTGCAGTTGTAAAAAATACGTTGCTTAAATGGTGGGGCTTGGGGACATGGTGCAAGTGAATGGTGGGATTCTAATGATCCGTTAAAAAAAGGAGAGCTTATACAAAGCTTCATCTTTGCACATCACGTCAAACAGATCAGTAAAAGGAACCCTTTTTTCCCCAGTGTATTCCTACCCTAGGTGGCAACTGAACCTAAGCCATAGATAGTTCTTTGAAGGATATATAAATATATGCACACCTCCTCACACCAAGAATCCCTCATCGTACCATTTCTCTTTCTTAAATATCTGTTGCTGAACAACAACATCCCCTTGTGTAAATAATCTCATTATGGGATGATCTTGTTATGGGATGTCCCCTTGACAGGTTAATCTTCCCGGTAGCCTCCTGAAGATTTTTGTATCTTTTTAATCTGGAATATGATTGGATCCCATTTACAGATCAATATGTTCTTTGTAGTCCTGTTCCAGAGGCTTTTGGTAGCTGTTCTCCCATGCAGTTCAAATGGCTTATTAAAGTTTTCTCAGGCTAGAAAGTCTCACGCCTTCAGTTGCTATATATTTGCAATGCTGTTCCTTCACTCAGCAGAGTTTTAATGTGAGCCATAATCGCTTTTTCTTTCTCAGCGAAAATATATCTCCTTAAAATATTCTCAACTCACCACAACAGAGCCCCTATAAATTGTCAACAAGTAGTATATTCATTTGAACAAGCTTTACATGAGTTAGATACTGGACATTTTTTATGATGCTTTGTCACATTTACTGCACATTTTCAGCATTAATATGGTCTCTTCTCATTTGTTAGCCTTATGTCTCTAGCAATAAACTAAAATGATCTATCGATCTCTGATTTGCACTTTGTGCATCTGATTTTTAACGTCATTGTATTTTAAAGGGGGTGGGGGGGGGAGGGGGGTTGGCTTGCCTGTTCTGAAATAGCATGACACACAGAGTAAGACCTTTGAAATTAAATTAAGGAAAATGTGATGTCGCATGTTGAGTGTGCTGTGATTTGTACACGGCCTTAGTCATTAAGAAGATTTCTGAGGGTATTCACAGAAACTATTCCACACGTGCTGCCTATTTAGCAACACTGATAAGGGCATTAATGTATGCTAAGAGGCACACCAGCTACCGCGGCTGAATGCTGTTCTTCATAGTGATGAATTCTGGTTGCAAAGATACAGTGAGTAAGCCAAGGAGACATTTCCCTTTTGGAGGCAAACATCATAATGACAAAAAACAGAACAGACATCCTTTAGGTGATGTATGGAAAAGCCTGGCCAAAGATATATGGAGGAATATGACTGATGCCGAATGAGTGTTTCACTCACAAAGTAGAACAAAATAATGATTTGCAGTCTCTCCCCTTTCAGAGGTAAACACCAGTGATTAAGAGGCTGAGCCTGTACTCCACATTCATTTACACAGCCAGGTGTCGAGTAGGTTTGCAGATGCCACATGGACACAAGTTGATTTGCTTCCTGATTGTGCTGTAACTATGTCACTAGATAGTTGTTGTTAGGGGTCCATTGGAAAGCTCTAGTTTTAATTTCTTCCTTTTGACAGTCGTTTAATGGTAGCACACCGAAACGGCTAATTGCAATTAGAATATTTTTGCTGCCAACAAGCTGTATCTTCACACCGTATGCTTGATGGTGCAATAAAAAGGGCTTCAAACATACGGTATGTATAGGTAGGCAGTAAACAGTTTTCTATGGGTAGAAATATCACATATGCCATATTGGTCATACCATTGCATTTGGTATCCTGCCTCCACCATTGTTTTATACCTGATGCTTTGGTGGAAGGTGGAGACAAAAAAAACCCATCTCTAATTCATCTAGAATATCCAGTTATGAGATCTCTCATATTGGACCAGATCCAAAGCCCACAGAATCCTCTGGAAAGAGTTCCCCTTGAGTTCAGTGGGCTTTTCTCTCTGCTATGTATGTTACCTTGCACCACAAGGGGTAGTAGATCCATGGTCTACACTTAATGTGGATCGACACTGAGGCAATCGATCCACCGGGGGTTGATTTAGCGGGTTTAGTGAAGACCTGCTAAATCAACCACAGATCACTCTCCTGTAAGCATAAGGTAAGTCGACAGGAGAGTTTCTTCCGTCAACCCAGCGCAGTGTAGACACTACAATAAGTTGACCTAAGCTACATCAACTCCAGCTAGTTGCTTAACTTAGGTCAACTTAACCTGCCCTGCAGTAGACCTGCCCTGAGTCATAATAATAATTGAATCAACATGGACACATGACATTTGCCCGTTGCCGGTGTTAAACCACTGACCAATGGAATGAGCACAATCTCTGACTAAAAGCCAAAGGACATCAGAAGATGATGCCACAAGTGCCTTGCTCCCACATTTTCAATAATCTTTCAAATAAAATGGCATGGAGACAGGATAATGGTTGGTAAGATGGTCAGTGTCAAGAGAAAGTATCTTCAACAGCGGCCTAATAAACATTTACTTGGTGCCTTGCCCTTCCGTCCCCTAGGAGCACTGCTGAGGAGCCATGCAATATAGGAAAATATTCCTAAAAAGCACCATTTAAAAACTAAGCTTTAAAGTCTAATGAAATAGAGGGTCTAGCCACACAGGGAGGTTAAAAGAGCTTAAGTCAACTTAATCCTGTTTGAAAATGCTTGCATACACACCACCCCATCCATTACAGTGCACTAACTCTGCACTTATCATGACCTCTGGAGCGGTCGCTCCAAGTGACCTAACTGCTGCGGATGGTGTCAGTTCAGAGTGTTGTTCCTGTGCACACAGTGCTGCTGCATGTTGCTTTGATAGGCCTCCAATGACTGCCCAACATTGCTTTGTGGGCAACCGTTACTGACCTGCCTGTCTTACTGACCTCCCTGCTCTGGTAACCGGATGCCCACTCCCACATTTACAAGCTAGTATGGGACCCGATTTTGCCCATTTGCTCCTGGAATGGAGTATGTCACAACTGCTGCAATATTACCGCAAAAGCCCTACAACATGCCTCGGGCAGTTGCTTGGAGTTGTGCTGGGACCCTGGATCTCATTGCTGCTCCCCAGATGGCATCGATGCAGGAAGCGCTGGTGGCCAGCCGTGGGAATAAAGATCAGTCTGTGCACTTTGCTAAACAGATGACGGCAACGAGTCACAACTGATATGCCGACCAGTGTCAGACAAAGAGCAAACAGCTCAGGAGGACCTACATTAAAACAAAGGATGCAAAACAAAACAAAACATCCAGCAAGGGGCATACACGCTGTCCATTTTTATGGAGAGCTGCACAGGATTTTGCACAAATATATGACCACCAAACCAAGTATAATTGTGGAGCCTGATGCCTGCTCTTTCCGCCCCCGAGCCCCAACAAGATTCATGGGAGGAGGGGACCATTATTAGTGAATAACTTGACAGCCTGCCTCACAGAGCTGCCCTTTGCCTTTTTGAATAAGGCCATTCTCTGCCTCCTAGTCACCTGCCTTAGTGTAACATCAAGAGTGAGAGCCTACAGGGGATGTAGAGGAGATCACTTTCCAGCTTGCCCCCTGCTGATCCCTCTGACACCCATATAGGTTCTTCCAAGGTACATCAAAACTGCAAAGCCAGACAGGGAACAAAATCCACACACACACAGCCCACCACCACCACCACACACACACACACCAGGAACATAATTCCCAGCACACGCAGCCTCCAAGGTACAACCAACATCTCCTGCACTGACAAAAAGCCTAATGTCACCCTTCTGTTGCACACTCCACTTACCTGCTCAGAGGTTCCCCCAAGACTGGGAAAAAATTCTGGGAGGTGAAGTCAGAAATGCACATTTTTAAAATGCGATCGCAGCCTCTCTAGAAAGTGAGTATTAAAACAAACGGAAGTTTTTACTCCCACAGCCCTGGCACTTGCACCAGCCAGAACCTCAAGGATGGGGCCTTCATCATTGACTGAGTGGCTGTCTAACCTAAGAAGGAGAAAACGGAAAAACTTTTAATGAAATGTTCAGGGACATCACTGCAGAGGTCCTCTCCATCCTCCAGAAATAAAATAAAGAGGAGAGTTGGAGGCTGTATTTAAGGATGGCGAGTGAACCAGGCAGGGAGCTCTCCAATGGCACCACCTTCCTTTCACATGGCCAAATGCACACTCCACTACCATTCTACAGCTACTGAGATGGTAGTTAAACAGTTCCTTCGTCTATCCAAGTAGCCTGTGAATGGCTTCATTAACCAGGGAAGCAGAGGATAAGCCAACTTTCCCAGGATAACCAGAATCATATCCAGACCATTAATGGCCACAGTGTTCCTGGGGACAAACTTCCGTTTCTCCATTAAGCAGACAGACTAAGTTTCAAATCATCCTAGCATTGCGGACACGTCCAGCCCACCCTGCAGTTATGTTCATAAATCTGCCATGGTGGTCAACCAGCCCTTACAGCACTATGGAGAAATACCCTTTTCTGTTTATAAATTCTGATCCCTGACTGAGGGAGCCGAGGCAAATAACAGGCAAATGGGTCTCATCACTTGCCCCAGTACAGTTTGGGAAGCTCATCTGTGCAAAGCAATCTGATCACTGTGCTTTATAACCCAATGGCATCACACAGCAGCATGTGTGGCCCCAACAGTCGATCTTCCCATGCAAAGTTGATTGACTAGGGACCAGTAGCATCTGGGGGTGACCAGATTCCAGGCAGTGGCCTGCTTGTCAGCAGGTGAGGGGGACCACATGTTAGCAGACTGCCAATACAGCTCCAGGGTTAGATCAGCACATATCTCTGTAAAGGTTTCCTGTCCCATCCTGAAATTCCCCCACCACTGCTGGTCATCCCAGGTCTGCAGAATGACCTTTCCCCACCAAACCACACTGACTTCCTTGGTATCCTCCTCTCCTTTCTTGACCTTCGCCTACTTTCTCTGCCACTGAAGTTCCTGCAGGAGCCATTGTTGCTGCCATATCATGTACTTGGTGGTGTGGCAGGTGGACTCCAAAGCCTGGTTTTTCTGACTCTGAGTGCTGAGATACGACCCAAGCAGCAGCATTGTTGGGTACATGCTGGCAGGCAGCAATCTGAAAATGGCCCGAGCTCATCCAGAAGGCAAGTATGGGGTGGAGCCAGAGGAAACATGGGAATTTTTAAAAAAATGTTTTTTGCTATGTATCCCACAATGCCCAGGGAGAACAAACCCAGAATGTACAGTGCTCTGCAGTGAAGCAAAGGACTATGGGATACCCTCTGAGAACTCCACACTTAGTATGCAGCAAGCAGTTACCAGGTGTACACAGTGATGCACGTGGAAAGAGGGCACCCTGTCCTGAGCGCAAGCTACTAGTGCAGCTTACATATTTTGTGTTAGCTGATGCACATCAAAAAGCTGTGGATTGAACCTCCCCCACCTCCACCATGAAGATAAGCCCTTAATTACTGCATTATCATTTGTAAAGATATTGATTACACGCTAGAAAGCTAGAGTTACAGGAAACATCTCAGGAATTAACTCTGTGCTAACTTGTGCTAGTTCATACTGGTAGCTTTACTCCGTATACAATATGAGTGTTGGGCGAGCATGAAATTCATAGCAAAGGTGCCGTTTCAAGTTATTCCTAACAGTGCACTCGGCAGAGTTGAAACAGCTCAACATTTAAACTTAACACTATAAATATAGCCCTTGAAGGGTCTTTAGTTCTAAAGCATCAGACCATTAACTTTACAATGTCGACCTATTCACTCTTACACCCATTTAATTAGTGAACAACATAAGATGTAAGAGTCAACATCACATGAGCAAGTACAATAATAATTGCTGGCACCTAACTGATGAACTTAGAAATGCTCCGTAGGTATTAACACAACCCCCTACGCACTGCATGCACACATAGCCACAGTCACATACATAAACCCAGCAGAAAGAAGCCCTAACATTTGGAGGTTTTAATATTCAACAGCCAGGGTGAGCATGACTGCATTTGCATACCTTTACTGCCTTCATTTTATTTTTCCCCCAAGGGTAAAATAAGAAAAATAAGAGATCAGAAATGGTTGAGAAGATGCTTTTCATGCCACAGAACAATTTTGGCAATGTGTCCAAAACTAATCCATAGTTATTTCATACACATGTACATAACAATATACCTTCTTAAATAAATAGGGATGGCCACTAATTAATACATTAATGTGCATGAAGAAGCAGCTGATTGCACTACAGCCCTGGCTTTTAGCATCTCAGACAAGTTATCAGCCACTAAGCCACAGGAGCAACTTCATTGGTTCAAGCAGCAAAGAATCTTTTGCACTTCCAATTAATCCCCGAAGGAGGAAAATCTTTTGCATTTTGATATATGTAACAGCACAGTGTTAAAGCAAAATGGATAAGAGTGACACTCGGCAAATGAAGGCTTTACCATAGCCAGAGGAAAACCTCTTCTTCTGTCATTGATTTGGCTTCTAAAATTCTTTTTCTACCCTAGGATTCCAATGACATTAAATCCACTTTTTGGAAGCAATAAGATCAGCATTCCTGTTCTTTTCTTTCCGTTTTAACCAGCATCCAAAGCTCTCAACATCCTTTGTCAGGATCCCAGCAAGGGCAGTCACGGCCAAGGGTCAGAGCCAGAGCACACTTGAGGCGAGGAGTAGCTGAGGAATTCGCAGTCAGGTCCAGGCCACGACTGATACCAAGGGTCAGAGTAAGGAAGTGAAATCCAAATCAAGTGAAGGTCAAGCCAGGCATTCAAGAGCAGGAGCAGTCATGGCAGCTACAGAAAAGATACACTGTTGCCTGGACACTTCATGGAATGCCCGTTGGTTTTATATAGGGCAGGGAGCCAATCAGAAACCACCGGGCTGCTGTCTGTCAAACCCTTGAGGTGGTCTGCATTCACAGCAGGTCATGGGAAGTGCGGTACAAGCTAGTTATAGCTGCTGCTAGGTGGCAGCTTGGAGTGGCCAGCTGCCTAGTAGCTCTGCAAGCCTGGGTTCTTGAGCCTTGCATTCAACGGCTTTGCACAATAGTGAAAAGGATCCTGAAGGATCAAAATTATGAGATGATCAACACTTCCTGCAAGAGGATGAGCACTCCCAACTCAATGGGAGACAAGGACAATCAGTCCTTTGCAGAACTAGTACCTCTCATATAGGTTCTCTATCTTAAGGTCCAGCGGGTTGTAACCACCCTTTCTTTTTAATGGGCAGACAGGAAGTGGAGTCCAACATTTATTTTTTTATTGTAACATAGAGTCATGGTATGGAATCATTGCCCTATAAGAATTTTCCATAGTCTGTCACTTCGGCTAAATTCTTTTTCAGATCTCTCCTGCAAAACCATGTTTAGTTCTGGTCATCCAGTCCCCAAAAGAATATATCAGTAACAGAAGTGGTTCAGAGATAGGCAGTGAAAATGATTAGTTGTCTGGTGAGACTTCCATTGAAAGTGAGGCTGAAAAAGAAGAGACTGTTTAGTTTAGAGGGAAGACAAATAATATGGGACATGATACAGAGGTATGTAACTGAGTGACATAGAGAAGATATATCCCGTGCTTCTGTTTTTCTTCTCATGCAAAGTGACAATGAATGTAATTGAAAGGCAAGAAATTAAAAACGGATAAAAGAAAATGCTACTTTTCTCACAGCATGATTCAGCTGTGGAATTCACTGCAACAAGATATTGAGGACAAGAGGGTGACAGATATGGCAATTTCCTGCAATATCTTTGAAGATCTTACTATATTAATTTTATGTATCATTGTGGGTCAGAGACTGTATGCAATTCCTTGGGTGAAGGTGACCACAGCTGCTGTCATGGAATTAAAAACTGGCGTTGGGGGAAGGTGAGTTATTAGGCATATTAACTCCAGTTGTACCACCATCTGGAGAGACTCACATATACTAGTTCAAACTGGATTCTCCAGAGACTAACAGACAAAGAAAGATGTTTGGATAAATAGCCTGAGTTTAAACTGACCCTTTCTGATCCAGCAAATGGATGGGATCATCTGTCCACGGGGGGGCCTCAATCCTTTCTGGGAGTAGTTGGAAGGACTTTGGCCTACTGAGGCCCCATAAGACTGATGGGTGACCTCTGGTAAGCTTTTAGCATGTGTATAGGAACCTGTATTGTCTTTATATGTTTTCTCAGTAATGCTTTCAGGATAAATGTGCTTGCTTATAAAGAGCTGTGTAGTAACTTGTGACTGCTGGCAATTACAGCTATGCAGATCCTTCGAAGAGAAAAGAAAACATGGACTCTGGCCTGCTAAGATGGTCTGGTTTGCTGGGGGTATCACACGGTAGGCAGGAAACTGTGCAGACTGAAAACACCCAGTCAGGAGAGAGTGAGAGAGACGTGGGTCTCTGCCCAAGAGAGGTGATGGCTTAGGAGTTGAGATCCTAGAATGGGTGCCTGGGTGTTCCGTGGAGGGAGAAATACAGGTGTTGTTGCCCTGAACTGTGACAAAAAGTTCGGTAGGATTCAAAACATGTATGTGGATAACAAGAACTTTGATCGTTACATTAAATAGAATAGAAACACTACTTATTTTATTCCTAAACGGTAAAAATAATCCTCATGATATAGTTTATAAGATAGATCAGTGGTTCTCAAACTGTGGATTGGGATCCCAAAGCAGGTTGCTTTTCCTTTTTAATGGGGTCTCCAGGGCTGGCTGAAGCCCGAGCCCCACCACCCAGGGCCAGAGCCCAAGCCCCACCAAATGAAGACGAAGCCCCACCAGCCAAAGCCAGGGCTCAGGTTATAGGCTCCCTGCCAGGGGCTGAAGCCCTTGGGCTTCGACTTCCCCACTTCCCCCCTCCCCTGCTGCCCAGGACTTTGGCTTTGGCCAGGCAGGCTCAGGCTTTGGTCCTCCCTCCTGGGGTCGTGTAGCAATTTTTGTTGTCAGAGAGGAGTCGCGGTGCAATGAAGTTTGAGAACCCCTGTCCCTGAGCTAGCTGCTAAAAGAGTTAGGAAGAAACTTCTCCTAAGGTCCTGTAGATAGTCTGGTATGGGCCATTATCAGAATATTGGACCAGCTAGCCTATTGATCTGATCCAGCATAGCAATTCCTAAATTTTTATTCTACCAGCCCCAGCTATAATTTTCACATATATACTTATATATTTCTAGGTATCATTGTATATGGGAAGGCACTTCAGCCCCTCTCCCCACCCCATCTCCTTGCCCCTTGCAAAATAATATAGAACAAATAACAGATTACAAACATCAGTCACAACTGCTCCAAATTTGTAATCATGCCTACTCTAAATTGCTGTCCATACAGCAATCATGTCTGCTCCAAATGGATAACAAAATGTCAGCAGTCATCACGTTGCTATTTAAAATGTGTGGCATGTGAAGTTTTGCACTCTCACTCTAAACTGGGGGTATTTGAGTTTGTGTAACAAGGCCAGTTTACCAATGGGAAGATTTGGAGTCGACAAAGACAGCAGCAGTTGAAATGTCCATTCTTTGCAACTTCCCAACATAATTAGGGTGCTTTTTTAATTTGAAAATAATCTGGTTTTATTCCAGCTCAGTTATGTATCTGAGACAACATTTAAGTGAGTAATACTCAGGATCCAGCAAATACATTTTATTCCCGCCAGGCTTGCTTTCCCAGCATTTCTTAGATCAATGGAGTCAGGATGGCGTGTCCTTACCCTCACCTCTGAAAGCACAGATGTGTCAAACCATAGCTGATCTAAGGGCGGCTGGTAATAGGGAAGGATTGTAATGTGGCACCATATTTCTTCTCCTCCTCTTTCTATATTTTGCGCTGATATAATGTGATCACTGATGCTGTAGATAGATTCAGACCTGTCGTAGTCAAGTTTTATAGTTTCACAGCTGGGAGTGAGAAATGTTCCAGAGCTGACTTCCTGTGTGCATGGTACCAAGAGATAGTTTAACAGTTCAGATAGTCTAAAGAGGTTGGCTTTTTTTCTTGTGTGTGTAAACAAAAGGAGGAGTGGAGCAGAACTGTAGTTGCTCCTAAAGAATTTAAAGGATTACACAGTGCAAAATGTTTATGGAATGGATGAAGAGTTTAAAATAGCACGGCTCATGGGGAAGCACTGCTAGTGCTTGGGAAAGTTTCAGGCTTTTGTTCTTCAGTCTGGACTTTAAGCCAGTTGATAATGAGATCTATTTATAAACCAGATGTCAAAGGGCATGTTAGAAGTACGGGAATTTTTTGCAGTGGGGAAGGATGCTTGTTCTTCTTCTTTTTTTTTTTTTTTCTTTTTTGGCCTATCTGGATTTTTTTAAACATGTGTTCCAATGCCTCAGACATTGTGAAAGGCCAAGAACTGAAGAGCAAAGGACAGTAATCTACCCTCTACCTCTATCAGATATTCCTTCACAATAAGCCTGAGGTATTTTGGCACAGAATCACTGAGCAGTGTGTACTCCTACTGCTCAGGCTGGATACAGGAATGTGCCTTTTCAAAGCATACTAGAGAGGATTCCAGTCTCTAGGGAGCTAACCTGGTCCATGAGCACCACGTTCGTTTTTAAAAGAGACACTTGTTGTGACATATGTCGGTGGTGTTTTGAAGCCAGACAAGCGTAAAAGCCAAGAAATACAGTATTTATAAGTAAGCACTGTTTCAATGGGCCAAATGCTTTCACCTATACTGTCTGCTTGAACAAAGGATCTCAGGAATTGGCCTGGTATCTAATGAAAAAGTTTTCACAGCCTTCCCCCATTTCGGTACCACTCACTTATAAATAAATTGTAACCTCACACTGGGGAAAAAAATAATCTTGGAGTTGGTCTGTCAGTCAGAATAAGAAACAGTCACAGTTGCTAGGTGAAGGGTTGAAACTCTGGCTACTTAATGTAGCTTGGAAAGATGTAATGGTAAGAGCATAGGTTGGGGGTGGTATGTCTACACTGCAGTCAGAGGGGTGGCTGCCATACAAGTTAGGGTGACCAGATAGCAACTGTGAAAAAACGGGACAGGAGGTGGGGGGGTAACAGGCGCCTATATAAGAAAAAGTCCCAAAAAACGGGACTGTCCCTTTAAAAACAGGACATCTGGTTACCCTAATACAAGTAGACATACCCAGGCTAGCTAGCTCCAATGACAATAACAGCACCGTGGGTGGCAGCATGGGCTAGTCACTTGAGTACATACCCAGAGTGTGGGCAGAGCAGTATATCGATGTATAGTGGCTAGACAGATCTGTACTGCCCCAGCTTCATTGCTATTTGAGCTAGCAAGGTCACGGGTAACTCAAATACGTCATTGATCTGGTAATAAGGGCAGTAACTTCTGTGACAGGGCACTGGTAAGTCATTTATGAATTTCAGGCAAATGTGCAGTGCTGTTACAAAAGAGAATGTTGTTGCTTCTGGAAGGAAATCCTGCTTCCGAGTGGAGCCCCATCTGTTCTTGAATACAGATAAGAGGCAATGTTCTATTTCTACCTGGAAGGCAAGCCTAGGGACAGAAAATAATCATTTGTAATGAGATATTTAGATAACTATCAAAGACTCTCACTTTGATAATCAGCTACATCTTGAACTACTAATTCATTCCACTTTAGTGGTTTGGATTCACGACAGCAGACTAATCTTTAAAAGGATAGATCAGTGCCTGATTGTGCAAAACTGATCAGCTCCAACTGTTGCTCTGCTCTGCTCAGTTGTCCCTGTAGAACATACACTCCTTAAGTCAGCTGGTCTCATTTTTTCATTCAACTAAAGCAATGATTACCCCTGTCAGTCAGTTGAATTTACCCTGGCCTCTGTGATCTAAAGAGAAGCTGACTATTTATTTTGTGTAAAGACATCAGACTCTGCCTAGCAATTGTACTTAAGAAAATGGTGGACTCCTGGTCCCTGGATTCCCAGTGAGCTCAACTGAAGAAAAGAATCTGCTGCCAACTATTCTTATTTTTCAACATTGTAAATCTGAACTTCACGGCTCTGAACAATAATGAGGTTCACTCCCAGCTGAGTTATGGGACTGTAGCAATAATTTCAGGGTTTAAGAAGGAATGAAATAAAACTTGGTAATTCTATGCTGCCTTTCATAAAAGCATGTTACCAACTCACTAATTAAGCCTCACCCTATTCTTGTGAAAGCAGGTTTTTTTATAGCTATTCTTATAGAGGTCTAACACGAGGCATCCCAGAAGTGATGTATCTGAGATCACACCCTCTGTAGATCAGGGTAATTGGTTGGGCTACAACTTCAGAGTCCTGGTTGCTAGTCTTTGGAGCTAACCACTAGACCATGCTATCTCCGTCAGTGAAGATGTTGCTCTGGGTCTGTCCTTTCTGTCAGCAGGTCTCGAGTTTGTGGCCCTTAATTCCTTTAGTGGTGGTCAGCAGAATGAAAGCTTTTGAGAAACAAACAACAGGGGGTGGGGTGAATGGACGGGAGATGGACCATCAGAAAAAAATCTCCCTTTAACAGCTGGCCAAAAAAGCAAGAGAACTTCTGCATCAGAGGAAGCTGCACCATGCCCCAGGGACCGAGCAATCTGTACCTTTCTCAGTAACCTACATCTCTGAACGTTAGTCATTTGTCTCTGGCAATGTGCTCTCTGCAATGTAGTGTGTTTACTGCTTATTAGATTTGCTCTGTCCCAATGCACCACTGCCATTTGAGTTATCTGAGAGACATTACAAAGTTTAATTACCCATGCCAATAACTATTTTGCCTGGAGGAAGAAGAGGGTCACTCCGTTTCATTCTTCTTCCCTTCAGCTGACTGAGCAGGAGCTGGGACATCCCTGCCTGACTTCACAAATAATAGGAGCCTAATTACAGATTCCTTCAAACTGGATTCCAACGAGTTTAAGTGGAAGACAAAATATTTGGTTTCTGCAAATAAATGAGTACAACAGTGCATGTTTTCTTTGTATGTCAATTAGCAGCATATGGTGTAAGACTTGCAAACCACCCTAACAATAAAGAATGGAAAAATATTTCTTTTTCTTTCTTACCAGCTAAATATAGCACATGATGCTAATTTTACAGATTTCCCAAACAGATTGTTGGAACACCTGCAATCATATGGGCTTCCCTTCTCTGTGTACACAGTGTGTATGTTTCCCTATATAAACTAAAAGAACGAGGAGTACTTGTGGCACCTTAGAGACTAACAAATTTATTTGAGCATAAGCTTTCGTGGGCTAAAACCCACTTCATCGGATGCATGCAGTGGAAAATACAGTAGGAAGATATATATATACACACAGAGACCATGAAAAAATGGGTGTTGCCATACACACTATAATGAGAGTGATCAATTAAGGTGCGCTGTTATCAGCAGAAGAAAAAAACCACCTTTTGTAGTGATAATCAGGATGGCCCATTTCCAACAGTTGATAAGAAGGTGAGAGTAACAGTGGGGCGGGGGGGAGGAAATAAGCATGGGGAAGTAGTTTTACTTTGTGTAATGACCCATCCACTCCCAGTCTTTATTCAAGCGTAATTTAATGGTGTCCAGTTTGCACATTAACTCCAATTGAGCAGTCTCTCGCTGGAGTCTGTTTTTGAAGTCTTTTTGTTGTAATATTGAGACTTTCAGGTCTGTAATCGAGTGACCAGGGAGATTGAAGTGTTCTCCGACTGGTTTTTGAATGTTATAATTCTTGATGTCTGATTTGTGTCTATTTATTCTTTTACGTAGAGACTGTCCAGTTTGGCCAATGTACATGGCAGAGGGGCATTGCTGGCACAAGATGGCATATATCACACTGGTAGATGTGTAGGTGAACGAGCCTCTGATAGTGTGGCTGATGTGGTTAGGTCCTATGATGGTGTCCCCTGAATAGATATGTGGACAGAGTTGGCACAAGTATTCCTTGTTCTTTTTGCTGTTACAGACTAACATGGCTACCTCTCTGAAACCCATATTAACTGTTATGTCTAAACTCATTTAAACATTTAGAGCCCTATTTATACAATAGAAAGTCAGAGATTTTCCATTTGTTTTTCATAAAAATTATATGGGGAGAATGAAACACATTTCTGTCTTTTATTACTCCCTTGTTATTTACAAATTTTTCAATCTGTGTAATATCAGAGAAGTTAGAGATGGGAGTGGGGGGAATCCCTATTCATTTACCTAGTCTGGCTTGCTACAAATGCAGCAGTGTTTTGAACAGTACTCTATGTTTTCCAATGCTTTCCCCAGTCTAATTTCAAATGTCCCATTCGGTACTGTGTCCACCACTTCCCTTGGGAGCCTGTTCTTCATCAGCTGGGAAGGCATTTCCTGTTCCTAGTCCCACTATCAAGTGGGATAGGACAGCAAGATAGCAGCTGCCTCTGGATCAGAAGCAGATTTCAGCAGGGCTTCCAGGCTGTAGCTGGGAAGAGAGAGGAGCTCTCTCTCAGAGGTCTGTATGTATGGACTCCTTGAAGGTGGAAGTTCTAGGTCTAGACAGGCAAAGGAGATAGCAGTGGCCTAGACCCCTGGAAAATCAAAGGGGGGGCGGGGACTGGAGGGAAGGCTGTGGCAGAGATTGCTGAAGGAGCTGCTATGGAAGAAAGGAGATGCTGGAGCAGTGACATGGAATACAGAGTCTGTGATGAAACCTGAAGCTGCTGGATTGCAGCTCCCTTGGAATTTGCTTCCTCCCCAGGGGAGGAAGCAAGAGAACTCTGTGTAAGGGTTTGCTGGGATCTGGCCCTTCTGCGATACTGCAGCAGTTGCTGACGGCTGGGGAGGAGGTTTGAAGCCAATAGAGTTGGGGAACCTGCTAATCAGTATATGTTATGATCCATAGAGGATAGAAGTGTGGCATATCTCCTGTCTCTAGAAGCTGGCTGTTTTGCTCAAGCTATAGGTACTCATGTGTTTAGCCCTGGAGGTCCCTGATTCATTCCCCAGAGCAGACCAAGATGGTGGCTATTGCAGAGGCAGGCAGGACTGGGAGTCTGGAGCAGGCAGTGACTCAGCTGGTTCCTGCAATGATTGAAGCCAGTCTGAGTTGTTTTGTTTGGCAGCTGCTCTGAGTGTAATTGTATGTGTATGCATTTAGTTAGTCAGTTGGCTCTTACTGCTAGCTTGAATTACTCAGATGTGGCTACACACGTCTTTCCTCTGCAGCTGACACAGGCTTATTTCCATTATGTTTTTAGATATTCTCTTCTGTTTTGCTCTTATGGCGAAAATGGCTTTTCTTGGACTTTCTCAGCAAGAGTTTGATTTTGAAACCGGGTCTGTGTGCCAACGAAGCAGAGTGCTGTGTATTGCTCACTTGGCAGGCTAATATCTATTCACGCTGCTGTCCTGAAATAGTATTCAGGTTACTATTGTATTCTTGTGGTGTATAGACTAAACACTCCCTTTAACATGTGGGGAATTTCCACACTGCTATTGTCTAGTGAGAATACTTTTAATGTTATTTATAAGCGGAAACAATAACCCGTTAGAGGTTGCTGGGTTTTGTCTCTAATCCACTTCTGGCATATCTCTTCCCCTTTCTGCTGATCGGATTTGATTTTCCTACCTTCAGAATTCGAATTTAAACAAGTGCAATGAAGAGAAACTGGAGTCCACACACACACAACGTGTTGCAATAACACAAGAGCCTTGTTGCACCTGCTTGGAGCGTAGGTCAGCACCACTGTGTTCTGCAGCGGGTCACTGGGCGCTGGTGCAGCATTCATGTACCTGGGAAATACAAGTGTGCTGCTGTACTGGCTCTGCTGGGCCTCACAGTGCTTCCCGTAGTGCTCCTGGCACTACGGGACGCGTCTTGACAGACCTGACAGTCTGTCTCTGTCAGGCGACCGCCCCACATGCACACAGACACACACCAGTAGAAGCAATACGTTGTGGCAGGCACTGGGAACCTGTTACCATGGCTTCTGCAAAATGAGTGAAGGCCCCTTATGGCACGTGCTCAGATCCTTATGCATGCCAGAGCAGTCCTGGAACAAACAAACAGACGGCCTATATTATAATATGCCCTAGAAATAGGCTCCAGGAACCATGGAATAGGTGGAGGAATTGACAGTGGGGAGCGCGGCGTGTAGGTGCAGGGACGCTGAGGACCTGAAACAGTATGATTAGTGTGGCTTAGCTGGCACCCAGTCAGTCATTCTGAAGCAAGTTGTGATGGTGCAGTTGTTTAGTGCTGGCAAGCCTTAGTGGTCAGAAGTTAGTTCAGAATCCAGGGTCCATGCTGCCCTGTGCACCTGTGATAATGTTGCCAACAAGGCGATATCTGCACTGAAGAAAACAGGTGTGTTTCTTACACTGGGATACCTCAGTAGATGTGAAATCCTAGTGGAGAGGGAGCACAGGTTGTTTTTACCTCAATGTAGCATGTCCAGGTAAATCCCAGGGGAGGGATGTGCAGTTGATCTTGACTGGCTACATCAAGGTAAAAACCACCTGTGCCTTGTCTCCCCCTAGGACTTTACATCAACGTAGCTATCTCGATGTAAAAACACACCGGTTGTTTATTTCTGTGACTTGTCCATTAAAAACTAGTGCTAGCCCAACAATTTATTTACATCGGCCACCAACGACCCATTAAGCAGTAATAGCTTTTAGCCGCCACTTTCCTGAGCTGGATTTGAATGAGTGATCAAATGGAGATGGCTCTATCGCTCATTGCCAATCCTCTGAGTCACCCAGTCCCGCAATCTGATTGCTTTAGCCACACAAAAGACTAAATATTCCTATTTAAGCATCATGGGTTGGGGGGGACGGGACGTGTTTTGTTTTGTTTCTTACAAAACCAGAAATAAAATTCCTTCCTTCTTTGTTGTACCATGAAATCTTTCTTTTTCTAATGAGTATATGAACCAGTCTTTTCTCTCTTAATAGGCCACTTACTGAATTTGATGGTGGAGATAATTAAATGTGACAGATATTCGCATACATCTATCTTAAATCTAGCACTCAAAGATTATAAAAGCCGTAACATTCCCTTCATGAAATATAGCTGAACATGAGCAAAACACATTACAATATATCTGAAAACAATTGCAAAAATGTAAAGATGAACATTAGCACTTGATAAGCCTGAAAGGGTTGATTTTCTATAGCAGTAAATAAAGACTTGCTTTGAAATAGCTGATAGTGGGGGGTAAACTTCTTTGGCACCCAACCAAGATAGAACTGGACATTTATGAGCCCATATTAATGTCCAAATTATGCCTATTAAAATGAGAGAGTCTTCAAAACTTTCAAAAAAGATTTCACCACCAATCCATGTAGACGGACCCTTTAGAAAGCTCACTCCTTACAATGGCCTTCAAACTTGCATCTTAAGTGCCTGTGTCATGTTAGGCAGTAATGTAAAGCCTATAGGAAGACTAGCTGGATCCATACGTACTATCATTTTCTCCTTCCTCCCTCTAGTGCTGCTTCCTTTATCCAGCTGTGTTCTTTGCATGTATATGTAGTCCATTTAAATAAAAAGGACAAATAGATTTTGTGGATGGCAGTGAGATCATTATAAAAGGATGCTTAAGTCATACAATTGGGGACGTTCAGAAAGCTCACACGAGGAGCATATTGTCAAGTCACCATAGGTGTGCACCTATGATCAAGTGCCAATGTGATTGGGAAAGGAAATGTTGGGTTGGTCTGTATTCAGAACTCTTCTCTCCAGGAAAGAGCTGGAGCCTCTGTTATATATTTAGGTATTTGTTTACAAGGAGTTTTAGAAATACCTTGAGGAGTTCTACCTGTCTAGTGCTAAGGAATAGAGACTCAGCTGTAAGAACCCTCCAAGATAATATCTGCTTAGAAGCAGAATTATAAAGTAAGGAATTGTAAAGCATTCTCTTCCTTCTTTACATGTCCTCCATGTCTTCCACTTTGATCACCATTAAAAGTCAGCATTGGCTAAAATCTACCACAGAGCGTTGTCTGGGATACCACCGTCCTCCCGCTATGATCCAAATGTGACATCTGGTCACTGCTAGCCTATGTTGACCACTGGACTAATCAGCATTCCTGCTGAATTGCCCCCTGGATACCCGATACCAATTTCACTTACCCTGATCTAAATCAGAAATAACTGAAATGAAGTCAGTGACATTGTACTAGCATGAGATCAAAATGGGTCCCAGGAGGGTTTAGGATCCTAAGCTCATGCTGCTTTCTATTCCATTTAATTTAAAGGAATGTTTAAAAATGCAAACAAAGAGTAGTGGGTGGGGGGGGCAACAAAGCTTTATTGGTCCCTTCACATACAAGGGATTTTTTTTTCCCTTCAGCATACTGATACGAGGAGACTAACGTGTCTCTATAAAAGGAATGTGGCACTCTGCCGGTCTCTCGCAGAATACATTACTTAAATTCTCCGTATGAATTTATGTCCTTTTCCTGAAATGTAGTTTGGCACTTAGCGGGAAATGAATCTTCAATATTTTGAAAGTATAATTTGACATCTCAGCAAAATCCTGAATTGTGAATTGTGCTTTATAGAAGCTCTAAGGGATAGTTGAAGCCTACTTTAATAAGAATAGAGAATTATGCCTTTACATGATACTTCAGCTACAGATGGGTCTCCCCTAGTAATTAGTTATCTGTTTATCCATTTGTAGCACTCACTTTATAGATTTCATTTTGAATGACATGTTATTTTGTCTAATGTTTCATTTTTTAGTTTAAAAATATATAGTTTTTTCTTACTGAATAATTTGAACCGAATCAAAACAACTCCACGCAAACCACCACCCCAAATATCAGCTTTGAAAGAGAGAAAAACAACCTTGTATGTACACTTGATAATTTTTGGAGGCTCTTGTATCGCATGGAGGTTTAATCCCTGTTAGAACTTTAATAGACATCATACTTCCCGTCTGACTCATTACAGTCTGCTGCTACTCACGATAATTCTCCTTTCACTTATATCAGGTTCACACCAGTGTAATTCTATTGTCTTCAGTGGACTTGATCCTGATTTCTGCCAGGGTAAGTGAGAAAAAGAATCAGTCCCAGAATGTATAAGGTAGAAACCCAAAGGCTTCATTTTGAGGTTGGAAGTAGACAGCACCAGCTGTCATGTCACCATTCATGTTTATGCTAATCCTATCCCATAATATGTCTTGTGTATCCTCTGATACAGAAGCAATATGAGGATGTCCTTGGTGATTTACAACTTTTTGCAGACCTGAATATTTAAAAAAAAAAAAAGCGATTTTAAACATTTCAGGGTTCCAGAATAAGAGGATTCACTGGGGAACATTTGATTTGAGCGTTTTGTAATCTGTGGCAGAGTAGTATGCTCTCAGACACTTGGTGCTTGATATTAGGTGGGATCGTTATGTTTCTTATCTTAGAGCCTGACCCATGTCTGTTAAATTAATGGGCACTGGATTGGGCCCTTTGAGAATTGAATAGTTTAGATTTTATGGTTTTAATGCGGTATTTATAGCTATACTTTAACGAACTCTGGTTCAGTAACCTTTACAGTATACGAATCTATTATTTTCCTATGCAATTCTCTAACATCCTCTTACCAGTCATCTAGGCCTTGTTTGCAAAAGGTCTGAAAAACCCATCAGAGTGCTCATTTTCTGCAACTGTGAAATTGATACTAGTTCTCATTCATACAAACATGTTTTCCTCTTAAATCCAGGTAAGTATGTTCCACAGATTAATTATACATTATACAAAAAGCTAATTCTATTAATTCTGTTTTAATTTTGAGCGTCAGCTTTTTCTTCTGTCACGGGAAAGAGTAAATAGGAACACTTGACTGGCCTTCTCTGTGGCATTCATTACTTGATAAGATGACTTCCTTTTGTTTTTTGTCTTCCTGAGGTGAATCGCTTTGATAATCTGTTAATTTATAAAAGCTCCACCTCCTTTAATGCTTGTAATCATTTTTGTCGCCCTTCTCTGGCCCTGTCTATTTTTGCTGTGCTGTTCTGATGAGATTTCCAAAATTACATGCATGGCATACAAGGCCAGGAGAAGTCTTACACCTCTCTTTCGCAGTTATGCCTCTGCCACAGTCCGTCTGTGCTGTGTCATGAACTTTCCCCTTCAGGGGAAAGCTGAGCTTCTCTTTACTCTTTCTAAGTAGCCAGTCAACCATGTGCTCTTCACGCTCCTGTCCTCTGGAGCTCCGTCCTCTATGAGATTGTTGTGGCTGAGTATTCAGTTTTAGATCTATGCTGATCACCCTTCAGTTTAAATCTACTTTTTGCCCTTTGTTTTTAATGGTGTGACTCCCACCAGTCCTTTAAGATGAGTCAGTGTCAGAGTTCTGTGATTTATTTTTATTTGTGTCATCAATTTTTGTGAACAGAATGCCCTAGTCAAGAGTGTGGTCTCTTTTTCTTCCTCCAATACGAAAGGGAAAGTTCTGAGAGTTGACATGGGATGATGGGGGAGGAAGATATTCAAGAGTCCCCAGATCAAAAGAAAATATACACACTAATGAGATGAATTTCAGCTAGAGAATTATTTCTGCATCTCTCTTTTACAGCTAAAAAAGCAAAAAAGGATATGGGGAAGAGGGAAGAAACAAGTAATGAGTGAAGTCTGGGTGAAAACATCCTCGTAATTAGGATAGAATTTTCAGTTAACCTTCAGTGATAATTAGAAAGAAGCAAAAGGCAACATAACAAAGGTGATTTCAATACAAAGAAAATGTGAAGACTGATCCAAGTTAATGGGTCCAGTGTTAAAATCAGAGCCAGATTCTTCACCTCCTTGGTCACACTGAGTAGAATTTACTGAAGTGAGTAGATAAATGCTGTTAAACATGCATACATGTTGAAAAATCTGGCCCTTAGAATGTAGGATACGGTATATGAAAAATGCTGCACGTTGGAAGGAAGAGTGGCATTTACAAATCCCAATGAACTTTTTTTTAAATGCTTTTCTAATATATTAATGCATTTTTTTAAAATTTAAACATTCCCCTTTGGTGTCATGTACCATACACAGTGATATGATGCCAGGGTATGAGAGCTAGAATGTGAAACTGAATATAGACTGCAAAGCCTTTAGGCGATGATCGACCAAAGATGTGAGAGATGATTAAAATAAAAAGACTCGACACCTCTTCCAGACTGGATTCATCGGTTTGTCTTTAACATGTCATGATCAGTATTGTCTGTGTCTGATTTAGGTCTTGATCCTGCAAGTTGGTCCATGTGGGCAAACATGCACACTGAAGTCAGGGACAACTTGCAGGTGTGTCCATCCATGTGGTTGTTGGTGCAAAAATATTCTTGTTGGTGCAGGCCTGGCTTGACATGAGTACTTGGACATGAGTGAGGCCTCATTTTTGGGAGAGAGGATTAGGGAGGAAAATGGATCTGCAGGCTGGAAACAGAATGTCTCTACTAGCTAACATAAGGGGGAACCCCCAGGGAACAATTTACAATGGACAAGATAACAATGGATAAAATACGCCTGGAACATAAGAGGAGATAAAGAGTAAGTCATGCATAGACAAAGCATTCTGTACACGGATTGGTTCCTACAAAGTGATCAAGCTAATTCCAAAACATGTGATGTGATGTATAGTAAATGCAACGTAATGTGTACAAATATTTAAAGGAAGATGTAACTTTTGATCTGTGGTACTCCCCCTATCCATGCCCTATGCTTGAGTCTGATTAACTTAGCATGGCTTTGCTGTATGCCAGATAAAGGAAGCTGAGTGATGAGACTGGAGTTGGACTGACTTGGGGAACCAAGTGGAAGAGGTCTCAGGGGAACTCGAACACTTGGTCCTGGTGTTCTTTTCTGTGACCTCCCCACCCCCGATCAAAAACAAAAGCTAGTTTCACTGTACAGGCTGAATAAAAATGGAGTTGGGGGTGGGGGGAATCACGCAGAATACAGTGGGTCAGCGTTAAAATGTCACTATCTGCTCCTGCATGTACACACCTCCTCACCTTCATCCTGCCAGTGTATGGTACAAGCCTCAACGTGTATAAAAAATGGCCACAATGTGAAACACTTCCCCCCCCCATCCCACTTCCTCTCTGTTTTCCCCTTTGCCCCCTTATTCGCAAATCTCTTAGCTACTTGGAACATAGACACATTTTGAATGTAGGCTTCATCAGGCTAAAGATGGTGTTGGTGGCAGGAGTAGGTGCTCACAGCTGCTTCCCTGTGCCGGCCAGCATTAGAGTGGGTGTGGCTTGTGTACGGTGATCATGTGCATTCAGGGGGTTGTGTCACACATGCAGGCATTCCTTTACCCTCTTCCCTACCAATTTGTGTCACCCCAAGCAGCATAGATGTGGAACACTGCCTCAGAAAGCAGAATTGCAGGACAGGGAGTCAGAATCAGCTCCTAACCATGACAGGCTGTGAAATGTTGTACAGTTGAGATATCTATGTCTCCACATAGCATGAATAAAATGCAGCCACCTCTGGGTTGGAACATGGCAATCAGCCAGCATGCTTCACAGCAGTGTGACAGAGAGGAAATTATGGCCAAATACACAGCATCCTTTCCAACACAATGGGATATTTAATGTCCAGACAGAGCAGATAAAACTTCTTGTTTATAAAAGCCTCATCACTAGAAGCCATGTGCTGTTAAGTGCATGAAACTACCATTTCATATACCTTGGAAAGATGAAGGACTGTGTCAACACCAGCTAGGATTTGAACAAGACGTTCTCAGGGATCTGCTTATTGTAAACCTAATGTTCCAGACCATTGAGGGTCTGTCTACACTGCAATTAGACACCCGCAGCTGGCCCATGCCAGCTGACTCAGGCTCGCAGGGCTTGGGCTGAGGGTTTAATTGCAGTGTAGACATTCGGTCTCAAGCTGCAGCCCAAGCTCTGGAACCCTCTTACCTTGCAAGGTCCTGGATCCTGGGCTCCAGCCTAACCCCAGCATCGACACCATAGTTAAACAGCCCTGCAGCCCGAGACCTGTGAGCCCAAGTCAGCTGACACTGACAATCTCTGGGTTTTTAATGGCAGTGTAGCCATACCCTCAGGCATCCCTATCCAGCTCATCAGGTCTTATGACCACGTTGATCAGACAGAACCCTGGAACACCAAGGGGGAAGTTTTCAAAGATCAGGACTTTTTTTGCATCTGAAAAATATGCATAAGCGAACACGTATTTATGCATTTAATTACCAATATGCAAATGCTGATTGTTCACATGCAGTGATTGTGAGCAAAACTTAGGTGCCCAGGTTGTCTCCAAATTTATAACAAACAAAGCTACAGTTCAGTTAAGCACAAGTAAAACAGAAAGGCCTTAACTGTGCATCCATTCCAGTGGAAAGTCTTTATGTAGGTTCTGTAACTGATGTCATTGATGAGTGGGCCCATGTAGGTAAGTGCTCATCAGTATGAATAGAGGTTACACAGTTGGGTTCATAGAGAAGAAACCAATCAAAAAAGCTTTTTCCTTGCTATGGTGTAATTCTAAGGTCCTAGGTGTCCAACCTTCTGAAACTCATCACAATATGGCAGGTAAGTAACAAAAGGGGTGCACACTACCAACACGGGGGCTAGTTGCAATGCCAACAAGATATAGTGTGGTTACATTAATAATCAGGAAGCCACACTTCTTTCACCGTTCAATATCCTTTTAACTAGGTTCAAAATATAAAATTTAAACATTTTGGGACAAATTTCCAAAAGAGCATAATGGAGACACAGACTAAAAGCATAAATGCCTATTGGGTTTGTGCATGCAAATAGGTAATTGAACGTGCATATTGGACAATTGCCCACCTAATTTTCTAACTGTGAGGGCAACCCTAAGCAAACAAACACCTTGTTCTTTCCTTTGAAAAGCTGGATTTTTGTTTCTCCTAAAGTGTGTTTGGTCAAATGGAGCCCATAAAATGAAGAAATTGCTAACACACACACAATAACAAGAACCTACTCTCTTCAACAAATTCTCTGGCTGTGTTATACAGGAGGTCAGACTACATGGTCTAACAATCCCTTCTGGCCTTAAATATCTATTAATCTATGAACAAAAAAATCACCACACAGTGGCAGCTGTTTGCCTGGTATTGGTTATGTAAAAGTAGGTCTCTTGGGGGCAGGGGGCGGTGATTCCCAAACAGCACCTCTCTTGTAAGGAATAAAGGAAATTCAATTCCGAAGCCTGTAACTGATCAAATACAATATTACAACAGTGGCATCCAGCAGTGGCATAGCGGTGAAGATTCTGAGAAGGCTTAATTCATAGCTGAGTTATAATGCAACCACAAAGACTCGAAAATTCATACGCCGGATCCCAGCCTAGGGACCACTTTTTTTTTTTTAACGTTCAATTTAGTTTACATTCTGCGGCCCATTCTAAAGTTATAGGTCAGCCGGCACAAAACAAAACAGAAGCTCGTGTCTTTTGCTAGTTTTGTGCCACTTGCTGTTCTGCACATTGGCTGAGCAAAGGCCATAAATTGTGTCCTATTGACAGGCTAAACTATCCTATCCTATAAATGGAGAAGTCACTTTTTTTTCTTTTCAAAGTTTTTTTTAATTAAAAAAAATAGTTAAAACGAATCAGTTCTGCTTACGCCTAATTTGAAGCTGCAAACACGTCATTTAAGCTCAGGCAATAATGTATAAAGCCATCTCTCAATGTCCTCCCTCCCTTCCCCCTAGAAACTAGCATCATATCAGCAAATACCTCTCTGATGTACTTCCTGATGACTTTCATACACTAGGTGAACCCATGTACCTCTGACAAATCCATTAAGTTATCAACAGTAATATATAAGGTGACCCTATTGCATAAGCAGAAATACAGTGCAACCCAACACATCAACGAGGGTGTGAAAAAGTTAATGGGGACATAGGCAGAGTATTGACATGTAGAGCTTACTGCTGATATGGTCAATATAATTTGGTAATAGATATTTAAAAAATACATGTCCATTATGTGTGGTTCTTTCCTATGTTATTAGAAGCAGAGAAGTCCTGTGAGCTAAACCTTTTAGATAGAGTGTTTGCACTGTTTTACTCCTCAGCAGTGCATGTTGCTCTGCTTTTATATTTATTGCCAACAGTTTACAGGTTTTTTGAGCGGAGAAGGGGGTTGGATTAGTGCGAGCCACAGCTGAAATGTCTGTTACTGACACAATCACTGGGCTCTTTGTGTTCAGCAAGCTGCAGAGATTAGAAGCTGGCAAGATAGCTTTTGGCATTTAGCATTTGTGAGGCTTTTCCATATTAAATGTTAGATTCAAGTGTATTTATAATCTTTCCCCCCTTCCCCTTTACAGCCAATAGTTTTTGGGTTTTTTTAATTGCCATTTCTCTAAGCTTTGAGTCTGTGGAGGGCCAGATATTTAGGACTGCCCTTATGAAAATCCATGCACTTAATATGCGTGTGTGATTACCCCTATTCAATGGGTAAGATTAGTACAGTAATTGTACCAACAAAGCATGAGCTAGGTGTCTGCCTGAGCCTCGAACCAGGCAATTACTGCTGGCTGGGGTAGGTAGGTGTATATCCACTTTAGTTAGCACAACTGCCTGGGCACATTTCTAAAGATGGGGCCCATAACTATGTGCAGTCTGGAAATGTATATAACTTAATATGGTTGACTAGTCAGGCGGAATACCTCACGGAACATATATCTCATTATTTGTGAGGTATCATGGTATTACTGGCAGGGACATTCATTCCAAGGCTCTGAATATTAGGTAGGTGTATCTCTTTCTTAAGCAATCTTTCTTCCAGCCCATCATCCTATACACAAACTCTTACCTGTTGTGAATGAGGAGTGGTCAGACAGGGGGGAGGAGGGAGCAGAGTCTAGGCAACGATGCCCCCATACAGTGGACAGCACAGCGTAACTGGAATGGAGAGGAAAGTGAGCTGCACCATGTGTAGGGTTGGCATAGCTTCCTTGCTGTATTTATCAAGGGTGAAGCAGAGACGCTGAGTTGCAGTTCAGCCCCTGCTCTGCTCTTTCGCTGTGACCCTTACCCACGGGCTGTGGTAACTGCACATCCTCGGTGTTAGGAAAGCTGAGTGCATGTCCAATACTGGTGCATACATCTCTTTCTCAGAAGCAGTTTTATAATGGAACTGTCGCCTTTCTTTGCAACTGTATCAAAGCCAAGTCTGCCAGACAGTTTTACAACCTAGTGCACAGACTTTTCCTTTTGGGTCAGTCCTAGAGATTAGGTACTACCGAGGTCATTAAGATCTCCATAACCATTGGAGCACTTGGCAGACAAAGTACATAAATGATTTAGTAGCCTGGCCAATAAAGAACTGGTTACTTTGTTTTGTTTTGCCCTCTATGAAATGAGCGTAAGAATGTACAGCTTCTTAGGGCTGCTTGCTTGATCAGGACTATACAGGGGTGCTGAAACAATTTGTATACTGGGGGTGCTGAAAGACATTGAACCAAACTGTAAACCCTGGATATAATGGAAATCACTTCAAGCCAGGGGGTGCTCCCACACCTCCAGAACCTCTAGTTCCAGCACCTATGGGACTATACGCCTAAAGACGCTGTCCTTGTTTGGTTATGGTGTGAGAGGTTTATACAAATGTTGACTTTCACCCCTGCTGTCCCAGGGATCGCTTCCCCATGAAAGGCAATGTCTTGGACTAGAGCTGAGCTTTTACTCTGAAACTCTTGGAGATCAATGAACCAGAGCGATCAGACAACTCTAAAAAAAGAAAAGGAGTACTTGCTGTACCTTAGAGACTAACAAATTTATTTGAGCATAAGCTTTCGTGAGCTACAGCTCACTTCATAGGATGCATGCAGTGCAAAATACAGTAGGGGGATTTTATATACACAGAAAACATGAAACAATTAGTGTTACCATACACACTGTAACGAGAGTGATCAGGTAAGGTGAGCTATTACCAGCAGGAGAGAAAAAAAATCTTTGATTTCAACAACTTCAGCCTGGACCAGTCCACACAAGAGATCCACTTCCTGGACACTACAGTGCTAATAAGTGATGGTCACATGAACACCAACCTATACCGGAAACCTACTGACCGCTATACTTACCTACATGCCTCCAGCTTTCATCCAGACCACACCACACGATCCATTGTCTAAAGCCAAGCTCTACAATACAACTGCATTTGCCCCAACCCCTCAGACAGAGACAAACACCTACAAGATCTCTATCAAGCATTCTTACAACTACAATACCCACCTGCTGAAGTGAAGAAACAGATTGACAGAGCCAGAAGAGTACCCAGAAGTTACCTACTACAGGACAGACCCAACAAAGAAAATAACGGAATGCCACTAGCCGTCACCTTCAGCCCCCAACTAAAACCTCTCCAACGCACCATCAAGGATCTACAACCTATCCTGAAGGATGACCCATCACTCTCACAGATCTTGGAAGACAGGCCATTTCTTGCTTACAGACAGCCCCCCAATCTGAAGCAAATACTCACCAGCAACCACACAACAAAAACACTAACCCAGGAACCTATCCTTGCAACAAAGCCCATTGCCAACTGTGTCCACATATCTATTCAGGGGACACCATCATAGGGCCTAATCACATCAGCCATGCTATCAGAGGCTCGTTCACCTGCACATCTACCAATGTGATATATGCCATCATGTGCCAGCAATGCCCCTCTGCCATGCACATTGGCCAAACCGGACAGTCTCTACATAAAAGAATAAATGGACACAAATCAGACGTCAAGAATTATAACATTCAAAAACCAGTCGGAGAACACTTCAATCTGTCTGGTCACTCGATTACAGACCTAAAAGTCGCAATATTACAACAAAAAAACTTCAAAAACAGATTTCAACGAGAGACTGCTCAATTGGAGTTAATGTGCAAACTGGACACCATTAAATTAGGCTTGAATAAAGACTGGGAGTGGATGTGTCATTATACAAAGTAAAACTATTTCCCCATGTTTATTTTTCCCCCTTACTGTTCCTCACACGTTCTTGTCAACTGCTGGAAATGGCCCACCTTGATTATCACTACAAAGGGTTTTTTTTTCTCTCCTGCTGGTAATAGCTCACCTTACCTGATTAGTCTCGTTACAGTGTGTATGGTAACACCCATTGTTTCATGTTCTCTCTGTATATAAAATCCCCCTACTGTATTTTCCACTGCATGCATCCAATGAAGTGAGCTGTAGCTCATGAAAGCTTATGCTCAAATAAATTTGTTAGTCTCTAAGGTGCCACAAGTCCTCCTGTTCTTTTTGCGGATACAGACTAACATGGCTGCTACTCTGAAACCAGACAACTCTTGAGGTTTTCAGCTCCTTTTGGATAGTGCACTTATGTTTCGAACCCACCTTAAAATGTGGTTTTTCATACATAATTCAAAGTCCAGATGCACCCAGTCGTCTTTTTATATATCTCTTCTTGTTTGCAAATGTTTCTTCAGCAGCTTTCATTGTCCCTGTGATAATAAAGAAAGCTTTTTTATATGCATGGTAGGACCTCCCAAGCTGCATGTATTAAGCAGAGAGGTTTTAGATCAGGTCAATTCTTTGTTAAAACAGGCACTGACATTTCCAAGTTGAAACCTCCCTCCCTGAGGAGTTCACTGTTATTGGGCATTAATAAGAATCTAGCTATAAATGCTTACTTATCTTGTAATACAGATGGATTTTATGTAAGAGGGAAAAGTCGTTTTGTCTGATTGTTTTCATCCATATGGTAACTGGTAATTTTCTAACTTTAAAGAAAATTAAAATGGTGATTTACTAAGGTCTTGATCCAATTAAAAAAAGGTGATTTACTAAGGGGCCTGATCCAGTAGGGCACACAAGCACACACTTCTTAACACAATGCCTACTTGCATGCTTCAAACTGAGTCCATGCTTAAGTGATTTATTGGATCGGGGCCCAAGTGTAAATATTATAACAAAAGATTAATGACTGGAAGCTTTGGTTATTTTAACATGGGTCAAGATTTCCCACTTACTTGCCCTTATGTTGGGTAGGAGGTAATCATGGTACCACAGATACCAGTGAAGGTAAATGTTTTTAAAGGTGATCGCTATTTTTAATCCCACTTCATTCAACACATGATGAAAATATCCTTTCTCCTCTCCTTGCCTACTCTTCACTTTATCTGGTTCATAAAGAAATGCAGTCCTTGAGGTTCTGGAAACTAAAACCCACACAATTAATATCTGTGCTAGGTGTGACAAGAAAAAGTAAACAAACTAACCATAGGAGCCATATTCTGCACCAGCATAAATCAAAACCACACCATGGTTTTCAACAGAGTTTCTCTGGATTTACACCACCGCAATTAAGAACAGAATTTGGCCTAATATACTGAAGTCAGTGGGAAGCATATGCATCTGTAGGGAGGCAGGACGTAGCCCATTCAGCAGCCCTTCAGAATTCCTTGTGTGCACTCTCTTTTCCATGTTTGTTCTTTTCCTGCTGTCTTGCAATGATTGGTTGTTCTCCCCTCCCCGCCCCCCCCCCCCCCCCCCCCCCCCCCCCCCCCCCCCGCAGCTTCTCTACTCTCTAGCACTTGGGGACTCTTGCATTTCACGGTGTATACAGCATTCATTATAAGGCATTTACTTTAGGACCTGAGAAAATGTTTAATGTTAGTGCAATGCTGTCTGCAGTGACTCAAGAGAATGAATATCTACTCCAGGGCAGACTGTTAAGAACCAGGGCACAAACCCCAGATTGACTGTGAATTTTATACATAGATTTCACCAACCAATGATCAGGTGTAAACTCCTCAGGCACTATAACAGTCTAAAAATTGAGTCACAAACAGCCCCCTTGGCTACTCCGATCTGTCTTGACACCTAGAGTGAGCGTACCTTTGCAATAGATGGTCCCTTACACCAAGAATCACAGCAGTATTCAGGTTACTGCCAGCCCTAAAGGCCAGTCACTTACCCCAGGTCAGTTGCACCCTAGATCTCACACCAAAGACAACGCCTGTAGTCAATCTTATAATAAACTATATAAAGAGCTATTAAATAGGAAAAGGAAATGAGAGTTATTTACAAGGTTAAAGAAGGTAAATATATATACACAAATGAGTTACAATCTTAAGTTTCAAAAGGTAATAGAAGTGTCTATAGTAAGCAAGCTCTATATGTCCTTTAGGGTTAACCGAAGCTAAGCCACTGGGAATCTCTTGCTTATGCCTAGAAAACCTTGCTCCCCAGAGTCCAAGCAGCACAGAGATAATGTGTTCCTTCAGTTTGGGGTTTTTATCTCCCTCCTGCCCTGTGCTTTGCGTTGCAAACTCAGGTGGTGGGAGGAATCAATTTACATGACCTATCTTCATGGGGGGAGGACAGAACAACCAACATCTTTTGTCCTCTTTAATGTCCCACAATAGTCTCTCTGGTGTTGATGGACCTTTCCTGTTGGAGATCAGCACTTCATATTAGTTAATGTCTCTCTACTGTCTGGTGATTCACATAGTCACAGAGGCTCAAAATACAACCACTCAAAGGGTATGTCTACACTACGAAATTAGGTCGAATTTATAGAAGTCGGTTTTGTAGAAAGCGTTTTTATACAGTCGATTGTGTGTTTCCCCACACAAATGATCTAAGTGCATGTAGTCGGCGGAGTGTGTCCACAGTCCCGAGGCAACCGTTGAATTCCGGAGCATTGCACTGTGGGTAGCTATCCCACAGTTCCCGCAGTCTCCGCCGCCCATTTGAATTCTGGGTAGAAATCCCAGTGCCTGATGGGGCTGAAACATTGTCGCAGGTGGTTCTGGGTATATATCGTCAGGCCCCTCTTCCCTCCCTCCTTCCGTGAAAGCAAGGGTAGACAATCGTTTTGCGCCTTTTTTCTTGAGTTACCTGTGCAGACCCCATACCATGGCAAGCATGGAGCCCGCTCAGCTAACCGTCACCGTAGGTCTCCTGGGTGCTGCATTGCTACACAGCAGCAGTTTATTGCCTTTTGGCAGCAGACAGTGCAGTATGACTGGTAGCCATCGTCGACGTAGTCCTGGATGCTCTTTTAACCGACCTCGATGAGGTCGGGGCGCCTGGGCAAACATGGGAGTGATTCAGCCAGGTCATTTCCCTTTTAAGTTTCGTCTCATGGCGATTGAGTCCTACCGGCAGTGCACTGTCTTTTAATCAGCAGCCAGCAGAAGACGATGGCCAGCAGTCATACTGCACTGTCTTCTGCCGAGCACCCAGGAGATGACGATGGCTAGCGATCGTACTGCACAGTCTGCTGCCAGCAAGGTGTATAAAGATAGATGAAGTGGCCCAAAAGAAGAAATAGACCAGATTTGTTTTGTATTCATTTTCTCCTCCCTCCCTCCATGAAATCAATGGCCTGCTAAACCCAGTTTTGAGTTCTATCCTTGAGGTTTTCAGTTCTATCCTTGAGGGGGCCATTCAGTTTCTCACAAAGCCACCCCCTTTATTGATTTTAATTCCTTGTAAGCCAACCCTGTAAGCCATGTCGTCAGTCGCCCCTGCCTCCGTCAGGGCAACGGCAGACAATCGTTCAACACCTTTTTTCTGTGTAGACATCATACCACGGCAAGCATGGAGCCCGCTCAAATCACTTTGGCAATTAGGAGCACATTAAACACCACGTGCATTATCCAGCAGTATATGCAGCGCCAGAACCTGGCAAAGTGAAACCGGGCATGTAGGCGATGTCAGCGCGGTGACGAGAGTGATGAGGACATGGACACAGACTTCTCTCAAAGCATGGGCCCTGGCAGTGTGGGCATCATGGTGCTAATGGGGCAGGTTCATGCTGTGGAATGCCGATTCTGGGCTCGGGAAACAAGCACAGACTGGTGGGATCGCATAGTGTTGCAGGTCTGGGATGATTCCCAGTGGCTGCGAAACTTTCGCATGCGTAAGGGCACTTCCATGGAACTTTGTGACTTGCTTTCCCTTGCCCTGAGGCACGATAATACCAAGATGAGAGCAGTCCTCACAGTTGAGAAGCGAGTGGCAATAGCCCGGTGGAAGCTTGCAATGCCAGACAGCTATTGGTCAGTTGGAAATCAATTTGGAGTGGGCAAATCTACTGTGGGGGTTGCTGTGATGCAAGTACCCAACGCAATCAAAGATCTGCTGATATCAAGGGTAGTGACCCTGGGAAATGTGCAGGTCATAGTGCATGGCTTTGCTGCAATGGGATTCCCTAACTGTGGTGGAGCCATAGACAGAACCCATATCCCTATCTTGGCACCAGAGCACCAAGCCGGCGAGTACATAAACCGCAAGGGGTACTTTTCAATAGTGCTGCAAGCTCTGGTGGATCACAAGGGACATTTCACCAACATCAACGTGGGATGGCCAGGAAAGGTACATGGCGCTCGCATCTTCAGGAACTCTGGTCTGTTTCAAAAGCTGCAGGAAGGGACTTTATTCCCAGACCAGAAAATAACTGTTGGGGATGTTGAAATGCCTATATTTATCCTTGGGAACTCAGCCTACCCCTTAATGCCATGGCTCATGAAGCCGTACACAGGCAGCCTGGACAGTAGTCAGGAGCTGTTCAACTACAGGCTGAGCAAGTGCAGAATGGTGGTAGAATGTGCATTTGGACGTTTAAAAGCTCGCTGGCACAGTTTACTGACTCGGTTAGACCTCAGCGAAACCAATTGTCCCACTGCTTGCTGTGTGCACCACAATATCTGTGAGAGTAAGGGGGAGACATTTATGGTGGGGTGGGAGGTTGAGGCAAATTTCCTGCTGCTAGTTATGCATAGCCAGACACCAGGGTGGTTAGAAGAGCACAGGAGGGCGCGGTGCGCATCAGAGAAGCTTTGAAAACCAGTTTCATGACTGGCCAGGCTACGGTGTGAAAGTTCTGTTTGTTTCTCCTTGATGAAACCCCCAACCCCTTGGTTCACTCTACGTCCCTGTAAGCTAACCACCCTCCCCTCCTCCCTTCTATCACCGCTTGCAGAGGCAATAAAGTCATTGTTGCTTCACATTCATGCATTCCTTATTAATTCATCACACAAATAGGAGGATAACTACCAAGGTAGCCCAGGAGGGGTGGTGGAGGAGAGAAACACCAGGAGGGGTGGTGGATGAGGGAAGGACAAGGCCACACAGCACTTTAAAAGTTTAAAACTTTAAAACTTATTGAATGCCAGCCTTCTGTTGCTTGGGCAGTCCTCTGGGGTGGAGTGGCTGGGTGGCTGGAGGCCCCCCCACCGCGTTCTTGAGCGTCTGGGTGAGGAGGCTCTGGAACTTGGGTAGGAGGGGGGTGGTTACACAGGGGCTGTAGCGGTGGTCTGTGTTCCTGCTGCCTTTCCTGCAGCTCAACTATACGCTGGAGCATATTGGTTTGATCCTCCAGCAGCCTCGGCATTGAATCCTGCCTCCTCTCATCACTCTGCCGCCACCTTTCAGCTTCAACCCTCTCTTCAGCCCGCCACTTACTCTCTTCAGCCCGCCACCTCTCCTCCCGGTCATTTTGTGCTTTCCTGCACTCTGACATTGTCTGCCTCCACGCATTTGTCTGTGCTCTGTCAGTGTGGGAGGACAGCATGAGCTCAGAGAACATTTTATCGCGAATGTGTTTTTTTCACCTTCTAATCTTCGCTAGCCTCTGGGAAGGAGAAGATCCTGTGATCCTTGAAACACATGCAGCTGGTGGAGAAAAAAAAAGGGACAGTGGTATTTAAAAAGACACATTTTATAGAACAATGGGTACACTCTTTCATGGTAAACCTTGCTGTTAACATTGCATACATAGCACATGTGCTTTCGTTCCAAGGTCGCATTTTGCCTCCCCCCACCGCATGGCTGGCCCCTTCCCCCTCCCCATGGCTAACAGCGGGGAACATTTCTGTTCAGCCACAGGCAAACAGCCCAGCAGGAACGGGAACCTCTGAATGTCCCCTTAAGAAAAGCACCCTATTTCAACCAGGTGACCATGAATGATATCACTCTCCTGAGGATAACACAGAGAGATAAAGAACGGATGTTGTTTGAACGCCAGCAAACATACACTGCAATGCTTTGTTCTACAATGATTCCCGAGTACTTGCTAGTGGCCTGGAGTGGTAAAGTGTCCTACCATGGTGGATGGAATAAGGCTGCCCTCCCCAGAAACCTTTTGCAAAGGCTTTGGGAGTACATCCAGGAGAGCCGCGAATGCCAGGGCAAATTAATCATTAAACATGCTTGCTTTTAAACCATGTATAGTATTTTAAAAGGTACACTCACCAGAGGTCCCTTCTCCGCCTGGCGGGTCCGGGAGGCAGCCTTGGTTGGGTTTGGAGGGTACTAGCTCCAGGTCTAGGGTGAGAAACAGTTCCTGGCTGTCGGGAAAACTAGTTTCTCCACTTGCTTGCTGTGAGCTATCTACAGCCTCATCATCATCATCTTCCTCATCCCCAAAACCTGCTTCCGTGTTGCCTCCATCTCCATTGAAGGAGTCAAACAACACTGCTGGGGTAGTGGTGGCTGAACCCCCTAAAATGGCATGCAGCTCATCATAGAAGCAGCATGTTTTGGGCTCTGACCCGGAGTGGCCGTTCGCCTCTCTGGTTTTCTGGTAGGCTTGCCTCAGCTCCTTAAGTTTCACTCGGCACTGCTTCGGGTCCCTGTTATAACCTCTGTCCTTCATGCCCTGGGAGATTTTGACAAATGTTTTGGCATTTTGAAAACTGGAACGTAGTTCTGATAGCACGGATTCCTCTCCCCATACAGCGATCAGATCCCGTACCTCCCGTTCGGTTCATGCTGGAGCTCTTTTGCGATTCTGGGACTCCATCATGGTCACCTCTGCTGATGAGCTCTGCATGGTCACCTGCAGCTTGCCATGCTGGCCAAACAGGAAATTGAAATTCAAAAGTTTGCGGGCCTTTTCCTGTCTACCTGGCCAGTGCATCTGAGTTGAGAGTGCTGTCCAGAGCGGTCACAATGGAGCACTCTAGGATAGCTCCCGGAGGCAATACCGTCTAATTGTGTCCACAGTACCCCAAATTCGACCCAGCAAGGCCAATTTCAGAACTAATCCCCTTGTCGGGGGTGGAGTAAGGAAATCGATTTTAAGAGCCCTTTAAGTCAAAAAAAAGGGCTTCGTCATGTGGACGGGTGCAGGGTTAAATCGATTTAACGCTGCTAAATTCGACCTCAACTCCTAGTGTAGACCAGGGCAAATATTACCTTACAATATGGTATACAGAGCTTATAAGTGAGATCAATGCATGTAGCAACTCACAAGCATTCAATAATGTCTAAACACATCCGTATCATTCTAATACCTGTTTTAACAATTCCAACACACAGCTGAGCCAGACTGATTCCAGCTCTGTGTTTGTCAGTGTTCAATTGAGACCTGGGGACTTTGACTTGAGCTGGCGCCTGGTCTGCCAGCATCACAGTTAGATGTAAATATATAACCGTGCTTATATACAGCATGTAAATGTCTAAACTAAATTATGAACATTTCTCTAGTTTTTACAGTTAGACCTAAAATCCCACTGCTCCAAACAAGGTCATATCCCACAGCATATATTGTATTTTTTTTCTGGGCTAGACTGTGACTAGCCAGAACATGGCCATGCAGGAGACTAAGGAGGAATAATGATCCACACAGCTGCTTGAGACTTGCCCACTCTGTCATGTTGGTGCTCATGTAAACACAAGGCCTGCGTGAAGATGCTATCCCTACCCCAGGAGCACCCGGATGGGGGGAGTGGTCCAGTAGTTATCGTGCTGGCCTGAGATTCAGGACATCTGGGCTTAATTCCTAGCTCTGCTACGGAGCCTCTGTCTGACGTAGTCTCCCTGCACCTTAGTTCCTCATCTGTAGAATGGGGATAGTAGCACTGGCCTGGGGATAGTAGCACTGTTATAAATAGATGGGATAGAATCGATAGTAGGTGGAGTCAAGGCTCTGCCGCACTCAGCACCAGCCAGTAGAGCGAGCAGGATGTGCGGGGAGGGAAGGAAGGAAGGAAACTACCCCCAGAGAAGGTCTGTACCACCTACTTTTCCCCCCTCCTCATTGTGCCCCAGGCAGAACTGTCTCTGTCTCTCCCACAGCCACCCACAGGGCAGGACAGTTATACATCACTCCTTGCTCAGGGCTGATCCTAACATCTACCTTTCATTTTTTATTTCAACATATAAGTATAGTGGGGATGCTTATCCCAGGCTCCAGGTGGCCTGGACAGATCATTTAAAATACAATTCAGAGAGAAACAGTGGTAGAAAACCAACAACTTTCCTCTACAAAGAAGCCAAATCCCAAAAGCAAGAGCGCATATCCCAGCTCCCCCAAAACCTCCAAAATGGAAAATCCATCCTGCCCTATCCACATCCCCAGTACCACCCCCAAAGGACGAGCTTTGCAGTGTACAACAAATGTGACCTATTTGTCACCAACAGGGGATACTCAGCTGATTATTAATTGTCTCAACAATTCTCTCCATTGTCCACCATACCAATTTACCTAGATTACAGACGTGATTCACCTGGGAGGACCCTCAATTTCCTGTTAAATCAATGTTCCATTGAGATCAATAGTGCTGAGAGTGCTTAGCATCTCAAAAGAGGTACGGTACCTTGCAGGATCCTCTTAGTCATCTCCCACACCATTCAGGTAATCAAGATCTGACTACATTTATAACAGTCATCTGTATTATGTGGTGATTTTGTTCTGAATTATGTTAGGGGAATTCATTCTGTTTTAGAATGACCTCAGTATCCCATTCCAGCTGATGTCATGTTTCCAGGAGTGTGAGTGCCCAAGTACAAAACTACCTAGGTTTCATTATTTATTAAAGCTTGAAAAAACAGAGTTATCTGCTCATAAATTCATGGGTAACATCATTTAATACTGCAGTGCTTTTATCACGAAAGGTGCAAGTACAAATAAATTGCTTCTGGGAGCAAGAACGCATTTACAAACATGACAGAGGCTACAGGCAGTACTGAGATGAAGATGCAGTGTTTTTAGATCACGAAATAGAGTGATACTGAAGATAGTCTTGAAATAGGCAATATTATAGGCAGTGCAAGGTGCACTCAGAAGAAACAGTGTGGCACAGTCTGCACAAAAAGGTGAGGATAAAAAATAAATGCAATGACAGAATTCTAATAGGCAGCAAGCAAATAAAGGCAAATAAGCATCTGAATATTCATAAGTCTCAAATCAGTAACACTTTGAATTAATACAAAATAGGTTCACAAGGAGGACAGTACTAGGCCTATCAATAAAATACAGTGCTAAATCAATAGTTGCCAACACATTTGTGTGTGTGTGTGTGTGTGTGTGTGTCCCTGAGTTTGCTCGGTAGTAACACATTAGAGGTAATGAGTTGAATAGAGTTTCTATATTCTTGCTAGGTTGCTACACAACACTCTATACTTGTCTCCCACTGGGAATTGTTCTCCCAGCTCTCGTTTGGAAATGATACTCTCTTACTCTTAGAAGTGGTGATTTTTATCCTTCCATGTTGATTGTTGCACTGAACTTAAGAGTCCATTTTCTTCTCCGTAAACAGGTAATTAGGTTTGTCAGTGTACGTGCAGAGATAAAGATTACTGTAGAATGAATGAAAGCAAGAATAGATGAATGGATTGCATTTCTAGAGAACATTGTACAGTAGGCATATCTTAGTGCATCACTTCTGTTATGCAGGCAGCAGTGACATGCCATCTGTACCCAGGACCGGCTGTGTCTGGGGGATGAAACTGTCCAACCCCAAAACACACATGGAGGATGCCATTTTGTAGAACAAAATGGCATCCTCTGCAACACGTGACCTCACAGGCATTGCACATGTGAGGTTACGCTTTGCTTGCAAGTGTAGAATTGCAGGCCTTACTGAAAATGTCATGGCACTCACTGGTGTACAGAAGTATATATTGATGTACCTGTCTGTTCCGGGGTTCACAATAGAGGGAAACAAGCTTTAAAAAACCTCCAGTTTCATTGTCTTTAATGCTCGTGGTGTCATTTTGTTTTATTTAGGAGCAAGAGATTTGACACTAAAATGCAGAGATGTGTCAGGTTATCATAAACTAAAACAATACTCATCCCTTCCTTCGGATCACACACTAATCTGCTTGAGTATTGTAATTATAGCAGACTTCTGAAGGTTTTCACCAATGAAAAGTCTCATTTTGGATGTCATCTATAGAGCTTTTGAGAGTGGTGTTCTCTCTCTCTCTCTCTCTCTCTGCAATATAGCAGCCGCACACAAAACAGATTGCACAGAGTCAATCTGGTTGAAATTAATGGAGTCAGACTATCCACACAATTCTTTTCAACCAAAAAGACAAATTTTTTTTTTCAAAAAAAGAACAGGAGGACTTGTGGCACCTTAGAGACTAACACATTTATTTGCGCATAAGCTTTCGTGGGCTACAGCATGTGTATATATATCTTCTTACTATATGTTCTATTCTATGCATCCGATGAAGTGAGCTGTAGCCCACGAAAGCTTATGCTCAAATAAATTTGTTCGTCCCTAAGGTGCCACAAGTACTCCTGTTCTTTTTGCGGATACAGATTAACACGGCTGCTACTCTGAGACCTTTTTTTTTTTTTCTCAGTGATTCGAACACCAAATGCATTTTGTTTCTCAAGAAATGTAGTTCAAGTTAGGGATAAAAAGTAGAAATCGGTGAAGAGCAAAGCCTGCTGTTTAAATCAAAGCCCAAGTTCACCTACATTGGTAGCATTCGAGGCTTGTCACGCAATTCTGGTGAATAGCGCCGCCCTCCCCCAATCTTGAAAAGACTTAAACTGAAAGAATCAGCCTTTCTGGTGGAGGAAGAAGGTTATGTTTCTATGCGTATTCAGTTTTGTGTCTGTTTTCAGATGGGCCACCTGGTCCAAACCACTTCTCTGTGTGTGATAATACTACATAGACCCCTCCCCCCTCATCTTTACGACAGATTTATAATGAGTGTGTAACGCTTCTGATGAATCCACACATAGGACTGACGACACAGCTAAGTAGTCCTTACAAGCAGTCCCACTGATGTCAAATGGAATGAATGCACGAGTATGCATCTGTACAATGAAACCCTGGCTGACACATGATTTACAATGGTAAACAGAATCAATTACAATACAAAACCTGATTGACACCTGGTTTACAATGGTATTTAGGTGCCTAAAGATCCAGTCAAGTGCCTAGCGGGACTTGCAAAAGGATATGTCCACTTAGGGTGTGTCTATATTGCAATCAAATACTCATGGTGCAGCTGTGGCTGGCCTGGGTCAGTTGACTCAGGCTGGGGCTGTGGGGCTATAAAATTGCACTGTAGACATTTGAGCTTGGGTTGGAGCCCAGGCTGTGAGATCCTGCAAGTGGGGAGGGTCTCAGAGCCTCCGAACTTCTGCACTGCAATGTTTAGCCCCTCAGCCTGAGCCCTGGGAGCCTGAGTCAGCTGATTTGGGCTCTGAGACTCGAGGCTGCAAATTTTTTATCGCCGCTTAGACGTAGTGCTTGATGCTTTTGCAAAGCCCACTAGGTGCCGAAACACCTTTGTAAATTTGGTCCATAGCTATGATATACTTTGTCCTTCCCTGTGAGTAACACAATTATCAGGATCTAACCTGCTGTCTTTCACGGCTGTACCATACAGGGGGGACCATCTATTTGTCTTTACCTGAGTTAGCCAATTCTTCTCTCTCCATTGGCTCTGTTTGAAAAATGTCCCAAAATGCATTGCACACACAAAGCAAGCACAGTGCTCCAGCCCAGCACTTGTATGGAGTAGCTGCCCAGAATGCACAGGCAGACTCATGGTTGTGCAATGTGGAAAATATGGACAGTTGACACATGGCTTTGTCTTGAAAACTTCTATTTGGATGTGCTGAGAGTATCCATGACAAATGAACATAGAGGCTGGTTACACTTAACATGGTTTTATGGTATACAGCAGCGGTCAAACTTTTGTACTGGTGACCCCTTTCACATAGCAAGACTCTGAGTGCGACCCCCCCTCTTATAAATTAAAATCACTGTTTTTATATATTTAACACCATTATAAATGCTGGAAGCAAAGCAGGGTTTGGGTTGGAGGGTGATAGCTCATGACCCTCATATAATAACCTCACGACCCCCTGTGGGGTCCTGACTCCCAGTTTGAAAATCCCTCGTATAGAGCCTTACATTGCTGTCACAATACTACAGAAACAATGTGTGTATTCTTAACAGCAAATTGTTATTAAATAATGTAACTGAGCATTGTTTTTTCTATTCAAAACTACCAAGAAGGAGGGACAGGAAATATTAAATGTGGCAATAGTGAGGATGAAATTAGGAAAAACAATTTTAGTTGAATATCCGGAAATGCTTCTTAACCATGAACTATGGTAGAAACAATAGAAACCCATTCTCTAGATACTTCTTGAATCTACAATTAACAAAGCACTAGAAAACACACTGTAGGCCACAATCTTGTATGGGCAGAGAGAAGCACTAGATAATCTAACAGGTCTTTTTCCATCTCTAATGTATATAATTTGATGATTACCAGGTAAGGCCACTCACATCAAAACAGATGGCAATTATTGGCACTACATTTGGGCTTATGCGTTGACATTCCCATTTCTGAGAGACATCTAGTTATGTAATGTCATTTCAAGTGTGTGCATTCTCTGCTTTTTTTCTTCTCCCCGACACAAGTTTCTAAAAAAAAAGCCCATTAACAGAAAACGAAACTACCTTTCACTGATATTTGGGATGGAGTTTTATGATCACCCAACAAAAGCAGTGAGCATTATACCCATATGCTTTCAGGCTGAGAACATTTTTATGCTCGTACACTCCAAAACTGCAACCACCGTGTGGGATTTATTGTGTTTATTTAAAAACAGCAAACATTTTCAATTATTTCCACACTGTTCAGGGAGCATAATTTACTTAACACTCTGAGCAATCACATTTCTTGGGGATTGGTGCGAAATGTCACAACTAAAAGATGACTCCCTCGTTGGCAACTGAGAGCCCCATTTCTATTTTTCATTTTTTATTTTGATTTAATTTTCAGACAATTCAACTTCCCCACCATGCATGAGTGACTAAATTCATTTCACATGTCAGAAGAGAAAAATTTTCATAATTAAAATCTAAAACAGGGGTGGCCTTTCCTGAGGTGACCACATATTTCATATCTGGTCTATTTTATTTATTCCCTTTTTGTGGTTTGTTTGGCTTTGGACGTATTGTGGTTTTAAGCTGAGTTCTGTTCTGAACAGACTAATGCAAACTTTGATTAGTTTTACTGGATTTTGGATGAACTTCAGGCTGACAGCTCTGGAGATGGAAGTTCTCTCTTTATCCCCAGTAGGGAAATTCACGCCTTTGCAGAGAGCTAGCTTTTTGTGGGTTGAAGTGGGGCATAGGTTTTGAGTTCGACCTCTGGACAGGAGTGAATTTCACCCAGAACAAGCATGGCATGAACAGTAGCAGTGCAAGCATCCCCTCAGTCTGTCTCTTACCTGCCATGCTGCAACAGGGCAGGGCAGCCTCTATGCCCCATTTCATCCTTGGTCAATCTACTGTGGCTGCCCATTCCTGCCAATTGTGCTGCTGTTTTCTGTGTGCCGTAGACATCTGTCCACTAATTGAACTGAGTCAATCAAGTCATTTCGCGTAAGCCGCCAGCCAGCCATTACATGGTAATAACTTTTATTCTTTTTTATTGACTTGGACTGCAATCAAGCTGGTAAGCTTCAGGTGACAAACTCTGTATCCCGCCACCAGTCCAGGGAGCCATCCAGTTCTGCTTAATTTAGTTATTCTTCTAATTAGAGATGGGTCTGAACTGAGAGGTGTGGATCTGAGTCTGAACTTTGGAGGTGTTCAGCTTTGATGTTTCAGTTTGGTGTGTTATCGAGAGAGGCTCTGAGCATATATGTACTGTTTCTTTAAACCTGTAGTGGGGAAGCAGGCAACGTGGCTGGGAAAGGCGGTAGGTAGAAGCCCTAAAGTGAAGCAGAGGCAGAGAGACTGTTTAGGGACAATGGTGGCTTCCTTGTTATAATGAAGCTCCTTGCTCAATGATAGAAGACAGAGATTCTATGAAAAGCTGAGGCAGGTGCTGCAAGGTTCTGCTTTAGGCACTTCTCTAATTGTAACGTTCTCTTTACAGATCAGAAAATTCCTGTCTTTCCAACGTTCTGGCTCTTGTCTGGGAAAGCACACTGGCTCTTTTCCCAAAGGTTGGGCTACTTTCCATTAGGAAACCATGAATTGTTCTCCTAACGCATTTGCCACAAAAACCTAAAGCAAATAATTATTACAGCTAAGCCATGGTCATAATTTCCATTTCACTGAGGTCAGCTGCGTTTCAATTTTAGCATTAGCTGCTGCTGATGTAACTGGCTTGTGTTCCTCTTGCAGGGTGCAGGTCGTTAATTAAGCACTGATCTAGAATAGGTTTACCTGCTTTAGGCTTGCCAATAGCAAACATGCCTTCTTTAATCAAAATCCACTTCTTGAGATTTGGGGGTGGGGGAGGAAATAAACTTTAAATAACTCCAGGGACAGTGTTCTGTCAAAATAGAACTGATATGGCCCTATGCTGCATGGTGTTTGTGCTGCCTTTCCTCTGCCCTACTGAAATAAATCGTCCCTGGAAAGCGTAGCATGGCCAGTAGGCACAGAATTTCAGAGGTTAATTAATCTTCAGACTTCTCCAAGCATAGCTTGAAAAGGATTATTTCTCCCTTCTCCATCCAGCTGGTTGCGATTTGTCTCAATGCTGTATACACCTTCCCTACAGGCGCAGTGGATGTGTTTGCCGTGCTACCAGGAAACATGTGTTTTAAAGCTCCGGTATCGCAAAGCCAGCCGCACCTATGTTGACGCATGTATGTTTCTCTTACATGTATCTGAGGTTAAAGAACTGGAACCTGGGAGCCTTCAGCTGCAACTTAGAGGGAAAGTGAGGCTTAATTGTAAGATGGGCTGCACAGAGAGGGTTCAAAGCATGTGTTTAAGTTAAAGTGTATTGACTGATTACCGTCAGTCTGCTGGGCACTGCACAAACAGAGGAAAATATTATCCTTGCCCCAGGGGTCTATACACAGTCTATAGGGTCCGCTTATGGCTATCACAGCATGGTGTCATATAACTTGCTCCCCGTCCATTATGTGACTGCAAGTGTTGAGTATTCCAAAAGGGAAGTAGCTCGGGCTGGGGGCAATGACAGCCCCCCAGAAAGGCACTGGCTTAGTGTAGGAAGGGTGATGCCATGCCCACCCTACCTGTGTGCAGGAAGGCACCACAAGGGGGCAGAGCACTATGCTTATGTCCTCAGTGCCTCTGCAGACATCAACCCTTTGCCATCAGACGCACTGGGGGTGGGAGGAGGGAACATGTTCATCCAGCCTTCACTTAGGCTCTAAATTTAAGCATATTCAACTGTGTGTAGTCACCTCAAGTGTGAACAAATCAGGGGCCGGAGCCCCTGTGTGTGCAAACTGAGAGGCCACTCTATGAAATATTGGTCCTCGTAGAAAAGAATTACTAGAACCCAGATTTTTAAAGGTATTTAGGCCTTGCTGTGCTCCCCGTTGCAATGCCTAAGCCTCGTTTTCAAAAGGAATTTAGGAGCCAACATCCCATTGACGATCACTGGGATTTTGCCTCCTAAATGCCTAAATCCCTTTTGAAAATGAGATTTAAGCTCCTGAATCAGTGAAGCATTGCAACACTGAGGGCAACAATGCCAAAATACCATTTAAAAATCTGGACCTTAATGCCTGGATCTACACGGTTATTGGCTTTTTCTCCATATAGCGACATCCTAAGACATGTTCAGCAATGAATTGGCTTCATTAGTATGTTCCTCTAACATTTCCTCACCCCCATTGATCTTTTCAATGGTTTCAAAGTCCCTTTAGTGGATCCTAATTTTTTCCACCTGAGTTAACGAGCAAGGGCCTCTCCGCTGCAATGAGGTTCTAGGAGCATTCTCCCTGTATCAGACTGTGAAACTAAAGCAGGCTTTTTGTAACTGCCCTTGTGGAGAGGGAGTAAAGGAACGGCCAGGCACCTCATCCGCACCCTCTTTGTGCTGGCATGAGTGCTAGTTGGGAATGTATCTGGTGCCCGTGCAGGAGTGAAAAAGGGGAGAAATCCTTGGGCCCCTTCCAGCAGTTGCAATAGACTGAAACAAAAGAGGCCACCACCAGCCAAGAAAAAGTAGGGGAATCAGTGGCGGACCACTGCTACCCCAACCCAAGGAGAGGAGTGGGAGCTCTTCCTCTGCACTCCCATACACAGCCTGTTACTATAACCCTGGGTCCTCTCACACCAAGGCAGGCACAATCTAGCCTATCCAGTGTGTTGAGGAAAACACAGACATGGTAACTATTAGATCCATGGGGTGAAATCCTAGCCCCATTGAAGTTAATGGGAGTTTTGCCACTGATTGCTATGAGGCCAGGATTTCACCCATGATTTCCATGAAGATTTCTTAGAAATAGGGTTGCTGACTTTGGTTGGATGAATTCCTGCAGGTTTCATCACATGACGTTATCTTTAATTAAAGTTTAATCTTTAAACCCTGGAGACTCCAGGACAATCCTGGAAAGTTGGCAACCCTACTTAGAAATAACAGAATGCTAAAGTCCTGGCTCATTTGATCCAAATCGGCTTTCTAACTCCCTTCTTTGTAATTCAGAATGCCAAATCTGTTCTATACAGCATCTTCAACTGGAAGAATTGTTACCCTACTTAAGTAAACTGCGTCCCCAAAACATATAAACAACCTCATTTCTAAGTATCCTCCAGATTTGTCTCAGACATATTTTGTATGCTAAACCATTGAAAATTAAAATACTTGATGGCAAGAATAACAATATTTAGCACTTACATAGTGCTTTTCATCTTCAAAGCTTAACAAACATTAGCTGATTAATAATTTAACTAATAAATGATGTATTTTAAAGTGTAACTAGTGGGAATGCAGGCCCCACTGGGGAGCACATTTTGATTGGACTTCTCAGACTAAAGGACTGGGATTTCTTTTTCTCCAAGTCTTGGTGTAAAGTAGATAATTATTTGAGCAGCTAAGCTACCGTGTGATATTATTTAACTAATTTACTCTAAATTGCAAATGTTAGTACACTCCTAAATATTATAAAGCCTAAGTATTTAAAAATCAAGAATTTCATTTTTTTTTCTTTTGTTTTTATGTCTGGACCAGATGATCAATAAGCAGGATGGTTGAGAACTAACAAATTGTTACATAAATAAAAAGCTACGGGACTGTCATGCTAACTATCAGACTAAACTGCATTTACAAATGGCATGATTTCCATTTGGTGCTTGTAAAACAAATTAGGCAGAAAAGAACCTTATTCTAAAATATGGTTAACCACTGGGCTCATCAAGAGAAAATAGATGACACATACGATCTTTGAAGTAGCAAATGGTGCTACTAAAAAGAAATCATTAATATGCACACTAGCAAAAATTTGACAGGCTCTTGTGACTGTTCTTCCAGACATCTAACAAGGGTTGTTTCACAAAGCCAATCAGATTTTGCTAAAGCTCCCTTTGTTAATTATTTGTTACTTTGAGTGCAGTGATAAAAGCATGCTAATATGAGTAGTAGTCTTTTTTCCCCCTGGCCTAATTAAGGACAAATGCATTTCGTAACATAAAGTAGGCATTTAAAAATATAAAACTGTTGTAAGTTTGTAGGTGTCACCTGGGTTCCTTTCCCAGACACTCACTAGGCTCTAGGTCGCACTAGAGCACTCACGCAGGCCACTGCTCTGCAACATCCAGCTGGCTTTCCCACTCCAGGTAGTCCACCCTTTCTGGAGTTGTCAGTGGACAAAGGGGATTTCGCACAAATGAATCATCCAAAAGCTGGGTAAAGGCTCTCTTCCTTCAGAGGACTCAGCAGGCAGTGGCAGCCCCTAAACTAAGTTCATAAGTAAATAAAGAATAGTCCTCTCTCAAGATGAGTCAGCACTGGGCCCTCCCTTCCCTCAGGGAGGGACATCAAGCAGCCACCATCCAAGGAGCTTCTGCCTGCAGTCAGCCCTCTGTCCAGGAGCTGAGGACTGAAGGTTTGCACAACTCCCTGGTTTACCACCACCTGAGCTGGGTTTCTCCCTTTTAAGCTCCTCCCTCCACTCCTGACATTTCTCACAGGTGCGATAGGGAGGAGCCACCTGAGCCCATATTAGCTCGTTGACCCCGTGTTAGCTTTCTATACCCCGCCACACTAGGATTACTAGTTCTTTTTTCTTTTGAATATGCTTCTGTGTTTCCTTTCGTTATTACCAGGGAATGAACCATCTGCTGATTAGAGTTGGTTGAATATTATTGTCGATCACATTGGTAAATATATATTGCCATTCTTCTCCACGGCTAAGATGTTCGAAAACACAGCACAATGTTAGGCTCCTAAGTTAATATCTACGGGTAAATAGGCATAGGCCTATTGACTTCACTTGGCCTTTGATAATTTATATCAGCTGAGATTTGCCTCTCAGGCTCCTAATTAAGTGGACTGTGCAATCAATGGGAGCTGCTGGGAAAGCATCATTTTTGCAAATCAGGCCACTTAAATATTTAGGAGCCTATAAATAGACTTAACACTATAATTTAGGATTCCTATGTTTGAAAATCTTGGCCCTAATACTTTACTTGAGTAAAGACTTTTTTTTATCTTGACTCCTAAATAAGTGGATGGGGCACCCACTGAGTTTATTGAGATCCTATGTATGGCCTCATTTCAGCAAAGCATTTAAACACATGCATAAGCGCCACTGAAGCACATGCTTAGTACTAAAGATGTGATTAAGTACTTTGCTGAATCAAGACTTTTAAGTTGGTTGACAGTCTTCTGCTCGATGGGTGTTTAAGAATTTTAAAAAATCCTCCTGTTTGTTGATCACTCCACTTTTCACATCCTTACTGTATCCCTTCCCAGTGGCGGGGCGGAGGGGGCAGTAACTGCTAAGCCACTCTAGGTGCCCCAAGGATCTGTGCTGTTTTTCACTCCATTGTGCATTGAGCTATCTGGCCTTCTGGCCTGTATAGGCTTCTCATGCCTCTCCGTGCTGCTCTAGAGTCCACCGATGGGGGTGACCAGAATGCAGTGCAAGAGTCTTCTCTTTCCAACCCCACTTCAATGGTGAGACTCTCCCTCTTCATCACTCATAGCCCCTGCCAGACCCTGGAGTCATAGAGTAGGACTGAGTCTTCCACCTGATCATTTTCATCCACTGCTAGACTTCTATTCCAGTTCCTCCTTAAACACTCTGCTTACCAGGACTAGTAGGGTCTCTTTCTTGCAGTCTCTCCAACTGTTTCTTCAAGAGTTTACTTTTTCCCCCACCATCTATTTTCTATGCATTATAAAATTCTAATCACTATACTCCTTAGAGCATTTCAAATTCCCTCAAAGTCAGTTTTCCCAAAGAAAGAAACGTTTGCGCTGTTCATGTCCGTCATAAATGTTACAGAGCTACTGAAAACGCCATCAGTTGGTCCAAGATGCTCAGCTTCAACATCTTCGCAATGGGGGCGTGAAGGGTGTTTTGCTCTCCAGCAATTTCCCTTTGGGGGTCTTGAACAGTGAGCTTTATTTCTACTGCAGTGAGTGAAGGTGGTAACCAGCTTTCTCTTTCTGTCCTGCAAAAACATGGGGGGTTGTTGAATAGTCACAGTCATTCCACATCAGCTCAGTGGCAGCCCTTTCCTTCCAGACCCCATCCCTTGTTTGACTAAGGACAAAATAGCAATCTTCAGAAGTTCCATTCCTCTCGCCTCCAAATTCCATTCCTCTCGCCTGACATCTCTGCTTGACTTCTTGTCAGCTGCTTCTTGTGAATAAGGAGGGAAAGATTTGTCCCTAGATAGACAATAACTATCGACAGTCATTAAGAGTTTAGGTGTTACTTAAGGCTGGAAAGTAAATAAAAATGAAACCAGTGTGATTCATGATTGTCCCTCAGTAAAACAGTCCTCAGTGTTTCTATGCAATCAGTCTCTTTCAGCGCATATGGAAAATTAATTCCCATTATGTTTAAAAATAGCATTTTGTCAAAACCACAAGATTGCAACAATGTAAAAATAGTCTAAATGGAAAGATTATATTAAATGTATGGAAAGCTTTCGCACTGGCTATTTAGGTACTAGGAAGAGGAAAAGAAGAGCAAAAATTCAGTATTGATAATGGAATTATAATAAGTAACAGCTTTAGAATCTAATGCTGCCTTATGGCATTTGGATTTGAATACGGAAGGGTCAATACCTAACTAGGATGAAAGGGGAAGATGGGCTAGTAGTTAAAACAGAGAAATAGGAGTTCTACATTCTATGTCGGGCTTGGCCACAGACTTGTGTGACTTTGGTCAAGCAACTTAACTAGTGCCTGAACCACTGGGCCAGCCTTCCTTTCAGCATAAGTCCCACTGTAGTGGTACGAGCTGGTAATGGAGAGGGAATTTTGCATCTCCTAGACATGGCAGAGCAATGGTTTGGCCATTCCATTGTGATTTGACCACATGATGAGGCAAAGTGTTTCTGTCCCTCCCGCAAACTGCATAGTGTAGTTTGTCGTACAAAATCCATTTACTTAGGCTTTGTTCTGGTCCGGGCAAGGGGATGTCTAGGAAGGGAGGAAGAATTTCCCCTTAGTGTTTAAGAATCCTTTGGATATCTTCACTGGATGGCACCATAGAAGTGGAAAGGATGATTATTAATGAATTAACTAAATGATTAATTTAGTTTAAAAGCTAAATTATTTAATTATTCATTACATTAGCCCCAAACTGACAGCAGTGATGAGACAAGAAATCCATCTGCAAAGCAATAACATAACTCACATTAAAGAGTGTTTCTCAATTATTGAATGAATTAAACCATAGGTTATAAACAAGTTGGCCAACAGCCTTTCTCAGGCATGCTAAGAATGATGCCTCTCTGGTGCATCGTTACAGATGATAGCAATGTGGGATTGAAGGCAAGATCAGGTCATATCTAATGAAAAACAGTTTACACTTTTAAAATGTGGTCTGTCCAAAACAAATGAATCCTTTCCTTAGAAACTCAAGCTTAGGTGAACCAAGGTGCGTAGTTTAGAGGAAACATCCCTTAGGAAGCAAGGGGGAATTTCTCAGTGCTAGAGAGGCTTTCCAATACTTGTTCAAGTATTCCAAACAGCATCACATTTAAGGGAGAGATATTGGGCCAGAGTTATCCCTGGTGTATAGCTCCACTGAAAACACTGAAGTTACATCAGGAATGAATTTGACCTACTTGCTTTTAATGGTGTGACTGAGACAAATTTTAAATAGTTCTCATTGGCAATGGAGGGAAGATATTTAAAACAAGGGATAGGGATACTTTTACTATGTACTTATTTGTTGTGTCTATAGGCCCCAAATGAATTCAGGTCCCCACTGAGCTTGGCACCGTACAGACACAGAGGGTATGTCTATGCTGGATCTGGAGGGTTAATTTCCAGGGTGGGTAGACATACCCACACTAGCTCTGATTGCGCTTGCATGCTAAAAATAGAGGTGTGGCCAGAGAGGCATGAGCACCAAGATGGGTGAGCCACCTGACTACGTACCTAATGTATCAAATGGGATCAGGTAGCCAGCCCATCTCACTATGGCTGTGCTGCTATTTATAGAGCACTAGCTCAACTAGAGTTAGTTCAGGTATGTCAACCCAAGCTGGAAATTACTCCTCCTGCTCCAGTGTAGACATACCCATAGTAATTGATAGCCCCTGCCCCAGGCAGTTAATAACCCAAATAAACAAGGCAGACAAAGGGTGAGATGGAACACCAAGGAGAAGTAACTTCCTAATGCCACCCAGGAGGTCAGTGGCAAAGATGGGAATAAATCCCAGGTCTCCAGAGTCCCAGTCCAGTGCCCTAGCCAAAGAGTTAAATACCTTCACTGTCTGCTATTCAGGAGTACGTGGAAATGCCCTTGACTATTTTGAAAAAGGATCTTTAATCTATCCTTAGGCACTGCGCTCCTTCAGTGGGAACTATACAATCTATTCTGGATCTACCTTATTCCTTCTAGCAAGAATGGGTGGAAAATCAGACTTCCAAATCATCACTAACTTGAGGTTTTTTAACAACAACAAAGTAACATCTTTATAAAAATAGAAAACCTGTTCTACTCAGCTCTGCCTTTCTTTTCCTTTCCAGTTCTCTTTTGCAGAAGCATGAATGCAACTTGGCACTGCGCTTATCATCTTACAAAGCAGAAGTCAAAAGTGTTTGGCACCAGATACTTGGCAAATACTATACACTCTGCTATTTTAGATGTCACATGAGCCACTGGATCATAGGACTTGATCTTGCAAAGTTTTAAGTACATGAGTAAATGTACATGCCTGAGTACTTGTTCTATTGAAATCAGTAGGACTACTCACACACCTAGTTATCTATGGGCTTAAGTCATTACAGGATTAGTGTCTTATTCTCTGTAAGAATTCAGATCGAATAGGATAAGGCCAAAACGCTCTTTGAAGTTCATGGGATCTCCACATTCAAAGCAGCTGTGGGATTGTGGGATCCGATGAGTCGAAAGAATAGTAAATATGGCAGGCGACCAGCTTGGCTTAATGGTGAAATCCTAGCGGATCTTAAACATAAAAAAGAAGCTTACAAGAAGTGGAAGGTTGGACATATGACCAGGGAAGAGTATAAAAATATTGCTCGGGCATGTAGGAAAGATATCAGGAGGGCCAAATCGCACCTGGAGCTGCAGCTAGCAAGAGATGTCAAGAGTAACAAGAAGGGTTTCTTCAGGTATGTTGGCAACAAGAAGAAAGCCAAGGAAAGTGTGGGCCCCTTACTGAATGAGGGAGGCAACCTAGTGACAGAGGATGTGGAAAAAGCTAATGTACTCAATGCTTTTTTTGCCTCTGTTTTCACTAACAAGGTCAGCTCCCAGACTGCTGCGCTGGGCATCACAAAATGGGGAAGAGATGGCCAGCCCTCTGTGGAGATAGAGGTGGTTAGGGACTATTTAGAAAAGCTGGACGTGCACAAGTCCATGGGGCCGGACGAGTTGCATCCGAGAGTGCTGAAGGAGTTGGCGGCTGTGATTGCAGAGCCCTTGGCCATTATCTTTGAAAACTCGTGGCGAACGGGGGAAGTCCCGGATGACTGGAAAAAGGCTAATGTAGTGCCAATCTTTAAAAAAGGGAAGAAGGAGGATCCTGGGAACTACAGGCCAGTCAGCCTCACCTCAGTCCCTGGAAAAATCATGGAGCAGGTCCTCAAAGAATCAATCCTGAAGCACTTACATGAGAGGAAAGTGATCAGGAACAGTCAGCATGGATTCACCAAGGGAAGGTCATGCCTGACTAATCTAATCGCCTTTTATGATGAGATTACTGGTTCTGTGGATGAAGGGAAAGCAGTGGATGTATTGTTTCTTGACTTTAGCAAAGCTTTTGACACGGTCTCCCACAGTATTCTTGTCAGCAAGTTAAGGAAGTATGGGCTGGATGAATGCACTATAAGGTGGGTAGAAAGCTGGCTAGATTGTCGGGCTCAACGGGTAGTGATCAATGGCTCCATGTCTAGTTGGCAGCCGGTGTCAAGTGGAGTGCCCCAGGGGTCGGTCCTGGGGCCGGTTTTGTTCAATATCTTCATAAATGATCTGGAGGATGGTGTGGATTGCACTCTCAGCAAATTTGCGGATGATACTAAACTGGGAGGAGTGGTAGATACGCTGGAGGGGAGGGATAGGATACAGAAGGACCTAGACAAATTGGAGGATTGGGCCAAAAGAAATCTGATGAGGTTCAATAAGGATAAGTGCAGAGTCCTGCACTTAGGATGGAAGAATCCAATGCACCGCTACAGACTAGGGACCGAATGGCTAGGCAGCAGTTCTGCGGAAAAGGACCTAGGGGTGACAGTGGACGAGAAGCTGGATATGAGTCAGCAGTGTGCCCTTGTTGCCAAGAAGGCCAATGGCATTTTGGGATGTATAAGTAGGGGCATAGCGAGCAGATCGAGGGACGTGATCGTTCCCCTCTATTCGACACTGGTGAGGCCTCATCTGGAGTACTGTGTCCAGTTTTGGGCCCCACACTACAAGAAGGATGTGGATAAATTGGAGAGAGTCCAGCGAAGGGCAACAAAAATGATTAGGGGTCTAGAGCACATGACTTATGAGGAGAGGCTGAGGGAGCTGGGATTGTTTAGTCTGCAGAAGAGAAGAATGAGGGGGGATTTGATAGCTGCTTTCAACTACCTGAAAGGGGGTTCCAAAGAGGATGGCTCTAGACTGTTCTCAATGGTAGCAGATGACAGAACGAGGAGTAATGGTCTCAAGTTGCAATGGGGGAGGTTTAGATTGGATATTAGGAAAAACTTTTTCACTAAGAGGGTGGTGAAACACTGGAATGCGTTACCTAGGGAGGTGGTAGAATCTCCTTCCTTAGAGGTTTTTAAGGTCAGGCTTGACAAAGCCCTGGCTGGGATGATTTAACTGGGACTTGGTCCTGCTTTGAGCAGGGGGTTGGACTAGATGACCTTCTGGGGTCCCTTCCAACCCTGATATTCTATGATTCTATGATTCTATGATTGGGTCCTGCATTTCTTGACTATTAATAATTCTAGTTTATTTGTGCTACAGAAATATCTAAGAAGCTTCAGCATTTTTTTCCAGCTCCATTCTGAGATTCTTGAATTAGATTTTGAGACATCTTGTTTCACACATACTGCAGAGGCGGAGAATGGAGGCAAGTTGTCATGCATGAATGAAGATTCTGTGAAGTAGATAACAGATATTTTCCCACCTCCTATAAAAGTCACAAATGACTCATCTGAAATGGGGGAGATTAGACATGGCCAATAATCTGAGTACCGCTTTGCTGATGGCAGATGTTGTGAACCCTTGTCAGCAGAATGACCCAAGATAAAGTTTGTGTTTCACCTAACAGCCCAGGAAACCTGCCAGTTTCGTGTTCACAGAAGCTCTTATTCTAAAGCTTTGAAACGGTAGTTTGGGATCTCTCTATTTCTCTCTCATCTTCAAACTCGCAGATTCTTAATTCTGAGAAGGAATTTAGAGCAATTTTTCAAAATCTGCTCCTAACACAGGGACTGACAACTTATAGGAGATACATTTCACCAAATAAGAAAGAAAAATGGCTCAGGGTTAGTGGCCATTCAAAAGTCACCTAGATAAATCAGAAGCCTTAAACTCAGAATCTTAATAATAAAAATTAATGAAGCCCAGTTGCAACAGTGGGAATTAGGAAAACAATCACCAGTAGAGCGTTAGCTTCACTAGAACCAGGGGGACATTTTGAAAGCATTAATTCATAGAGGCACTTAAAAAGGCATCGCTTAAATGTATCTTTGTCATGCATTCTAGCAGACAAAGAGTTACTTTAAAGTAATTTACACCATCCATCATAAAATATGTCATCAAAAGGAATGATTTCAATTTAACACAGGACTGTAAGCTCCCAAGGACTTTTGGACAGTGAACAATGAGCTCAACCGCCCTCTTGAGACATCTGCTTGACGAGCAACCTAGAGAGTTCTTGAGGCTAGAGGCTCTTGTATCTCGCTATTTATAGCCTCTATGATAGCTCACGTATCTGATGTGTTTGACAAGGTGTGGGTCTCCAAAAGCGAATAATATTGGGCATGAACATCTAATTCCTGAAATATCCAGTACCCAAGGCAGAGGGTTTTGTGCTTTTGCAGAAATCCTTGAAAAGGGAAATTACTCTTGGTAGCAGCACGGATTCTTCTGAATTTGTGAGCCCCTTGCAGACTGCAGTGCTTAAGCTCTCATAGGTACACTGTGAATCTCACCCTGCTTCATGTTTTTTCTTAAAACCTCAGCGACTGCATGAGAATCGCAGCTTCCATTTTTTAAAAGTACATTTCTAACTCTCATAGCTGTAGAGAAAAACCTGAAAATATATGAAGCAAGTGCACCCCAAAGGCTCAGTAACCAGAAAGCAAATGGAAAGAATGTAACATTTAAAAAAATATATAATTTTAAACCAGTCTGGATGATTTTTTTCATGATTTTGACCACTTGCATTTGGCAATAGTGAATCTGGTTTAGGGTTAGGCTTGAGGCAGGGAAATATATGGAAAATGAATTGGTCTCCTCCCCATGGTGGAGAAATGTAAGGTGTAAGTGTTGATTGTTCAGAGTTGTCAGTCCAGACTTTCCAGTGGGTTAGCCAGATAATAGCCAGGAGATTTTTTTCTTGAGCAACGTTCTCTTCTAGATGCAAGAGGACAATACCCAGGAGAGTAAAACACCTTCCCCTCCTTATCAGGAAACATACACCCCCCCTACCCCCCCATCCCATTCTAATGCCTTTACCTGGATCCTTTTTACACATCTGTAAAACCTTTTCACTTCCTAATCCCAGACCAACCAGTTCTACTCTTGAGCTATTTTATAAACTTAAATCATCTGAGCTGGGGTTTTCCACAAACAGATGTAAGCTTCATAGTATGTTTAATGGAAGCGATTGAAGTTGAGACATTGACATGACCAATATATTCATGACACAATGAGTTATTTATTAGCTTCCCTGATTCTGAATCTTAACTCTGGAGAGACCAACAAAATGTATCTCCTTTGAAGAACTAAGGGCAAGATGTCACATCAGTGCCTTCATGAATATGTTGTAGCTTTTAACAGTAAGCTCTTTATCCCCTGCAGATACATATTCACACATGAAACAAAAGGCAAAGTAGAGACCCTTCAGGGTTGGACATTTGTGGATATTTAATTTTTATTATTTTTCATTACATTAAGAAGTTGATTGAAATTGGGATGAGTAAAGGAGAATAGAATATGGAGTGTGGTGGAAATGGGGAGAGAAGGAGAGATCAAGAGCCCAGAATATTTTCCTCTCTTCGTTCTCCTGGAAGAGGCAATACCTTTAATTGTTATACCAATAAATTAAAAACCAGCAGGGTCTTATTAAAGGGGAAAAGGCAAAATACCACATTTATTGTGAATACAGAAAGAATCATACTAAGCAGTTAGTTATAGCTATAACATTCCATTCAATCTCATATTTATTCACACGTTCATTCATACACACACACACAGGTTCTGCAAGGTTGTTATCATAGTTACCAGCCTTAGAGTTGCTCATGCCAAGCCACTGGCCAGGTGGCCTGGAAATGAGGAGGGAGCAGGGCCTTGTCAGATGCTCATCTGATGCTCCTGGAAGTTGGTTTGCAGAATCAGACCCCAAAGTTCTCACTTTCTATAGTCTATTTTTATAGGAATTTCTTCCTATGCCAGTCTATGGGAATTGCTTCATCATGCTGTTGCTGAATCAATCAGCAGATAGCACATTCCTGATGGCTCCGTGCTGCTAGATGTTATCTTGTTCTTTGGTTCTCCCATTCTTGAAGCTGTTGGGTGGATTCCAGTCTGCCCTCTGGGGGTCCTCTGGTTATTTCCACTTGACGCCTTCTTCAGCCGATGGACACTGGATTCTTAGGCTGGCACCTCTCTGATCATTCAGTTATTATCCACACCAAGAATCCATCCACATACATCCTCCATCTCTATTTTAATCACAATTGTTAATACAACAAAAGGGCGGGGAGTCTCTGGGTGCTGTTTCTGTTGTTACAGAGTATTGCTTTGAGTCTCTCTCTGTGTGAATTGCTTTGAGAACAGACTCTGTCTTAGAATGTACTAACGCAATTAGCAGCTTGCAAGTTTCACACATACAGGGAGAGAAATAGTACCAAAAACCAAGAGACCTCTTAATTAGTAATACCCTGGAATTTAAACTCTGGGGAATCAAACTCATTTGTGATTTTAATACAGGACTTCTTTAATATGATCCAACATAATGAGTTACTTTTTTAACAAACCGTTAGCTGCCTAGGAACTTCGCAGCTTTTACTATACTTCACAAAATGGTCATTTCCATTATCTTGCTGGCAGTGGGACAGAACTGAGATGTACTTCTCCAAAAGCATGTGCTCCTAATACTTTGTGCTACTGAAGAATTGCTGTTCACACTTTGTCTATTGCAATGTTGTTATAGCCATGTTGGTCCCAGGATATTAAAGAGGCAAGGTAGGTGAGGTCATATCTTCTATTGGACCAACTTTCATTGGTGAAAGACACAAGCTTTTGAGCTACCCAGAACTCTTCTTGAAAAGCTTAAGAACATAAGAATGGCCATACTGACTTAGACCAATGGACCATCTAGCCCAGAAACCTGTCTTTTGACAGTGGACAGTGCCAGGTACTTCAAAGGGAATGACCAGAACAGGGCAATTACTGAGTGATCCCTCTCCTGTAACCCAGTCCCAGCATCTGGCAGTCAGAGTCTTAGGGACACCCAGAGGTTGGGGTTGCATCCCTGACCATCTTGGCTAATAGCCATTGATGGACCTATCCTCCATGAACTTATCTAATTCTTCTTTTGTACCTTATCAAACTATGTAGATCCATGCTATGCTCACACCTTAACTATTGTGTGGAGTTCTGGTCGCCTCTCTCAGAAAAGATATATTAGAATTGGAAATGGTACAGAGAACAAAAATAATGAAGGGTATGGGACAGCTTCCATATGAGAAGAGATTTCAAAAGTCTGGGACTATTCAGCTTGGAAAAAAGACAACTAAGGGGGGATACGATGGAGCGCTATAAAATCATGACTGGTTTGGAGAAATTGAATAAGGAAGTTTTATTTACCCTGTCACATAACACAAGAACCAGGGGTCACAAATGAAATTAATAGGCAACAGCTTTAAACAAACACATGGAAATAGTTCTTCACACAACACAGAGTCAACCTGTGGAACTTATTGCGACAATTTGTTGTGAAAAGGCCAAAAGTATAACTAGGCACTACATAGTGCCATTGTGATATTTTCTGTCTTCTTATCTATCCCTTTCTAATGGTTCCTAACATTGTTAGCTTTGTTGACCGCTGCTGCACATCCAGTATCATTCCAAGATCTCTTTCTTGAGTGATAATAGCTAAATTAGACCCCATCATTTTGTATGTATATTTGGGATTATGTTTTCCAATATGCATTATTTTGCATTTATAAGCATGGGATTTCATTTGCCATTTTGTTGCCCAGTCACCCAGTTTTGTGGGATCCCTTTTTAACTCTTTGTTGTCATCTTTGGCTTTAAGTATCTTGAGTAATTTTGTATCATCTGCAAAATTTGCCACCACACTGTTTACCCTTTTTTCCAAATCATTTATGACTATGTTGAAAAGTGCCGGTCCCAGTACAGATCCCTGGGGAGACACCACTATTTACCACTCTCCATTCTGAAACTGACCATTTACTCCTACTCTTTGTTTCCTGTCTTTTAACGAGTTACTGATCCATAAGAGGACCTTTCCTCTTATCCCATACTGAAGAGCTTTTGGTGAGGGACTTTGTCAAATGCTTGCCGAAAGTTCAAGTACCCTATATCTACTGGATCACCCTTGTTCACGTATTTGTTGTCTATTTCACTGATAGAAGTTGGTCCAATAAAAGATATTATATCACCTACGTTGTCTTATTATTGCCTATGACACACAACTGAGCAGTTCTGATACAATAAAGCAGAAGGCAATGGTAACCAGAGCAGGGACAGACATGAGTTTCACATGCCATGAGAATGTATGATATGTTGGGGAAAAAAAATCCTATCCTGAGTCTGGATGAAAAGTCAAAATCTCAAAAACTTTTGTGAATCAGAATATGGGGGGGGGGGGAGGGAGGGAGGGAGGGGAGAAATGGTTTGGGTCAGTCAAAGTGCTTTCATTCCAGTAACTTTAAAATGCTTTCATGTTTATTTCAACCATCTTTTATTTTTTAATATTTACTATAATTAGCTTAAATTTCAAACATTTTGAAGAAGATGAATATATTGTTTTGAAAATGTCAAACATTTTTTCAAACCGTTTTTGAGACACCTTTTTTTCCCCAAACCATGTTTCCTCTTCCATACACAATCAGTTTCAACAAATTGGCACTTTCCAACAATTAAACATTTCAGTGGGAATTCTTAACCCGCTCTTTGGTAACATAAAAACTAGCTCACTATGATACTATTGTCTTTTTTGTCCAGGAAATTCAAATCCTGGCTGTTCCCCTGGCAATATTGCAAATAAAAAAGCCAGAACCTTGGCAAATATTTTACATCTTATATAGTGCCCTTAATCTGTGGCAGAACCCCCAATTATATCATTGATGGTTCTTGGGTCAACTTTAAGCCTGGAGTTACTGGTAGTTGCTAGTGTTTTCATTGTGTAAAACATGGGTGGGTTATTCAGTAAAAGTGAACAATTCAGACAGTTTCTTCATATTAACTTAATGATGTCATTTCAACAGGCTGTCTTTCATTTCCCAAATTTTTACCTGCAACCACCTCTAAAAATAACCAAAAGAATTTTTTTTTTAAAATAGGTAGGGAAGGAAACCAACAGGCTGGCTCTGACGAGTAAAATCTAAATACTATGTGTAGTATCTCAACACAAAATGTCATTAACAATAACATGAATTGTGTGTCTGATGCATTATGCAGAGCAATGAAAATGTACCCCTTGGTTCCTACACGCCAACTAAAATCATAATCGTAAAATTAAAATGACAAGAATACAGCTGGTCCTTTAAGGGCAAGGTTTTGACCCAGACTGCAACTATATAGGAGAGTAAGAACCCTCCTTACTCCTCTGTCTAGGCTACACTGGCAAGGGCTAGGATTCTCCACACATGCTTGCTTCCCTTTTGGAAAAAAGAGGCAGATACAGGTGGGAAGGGAGAAAGACTTGGCAGAGACTTGACTCCGCCCTCTTTCCTTTGTGTCAGCCAGCTGAGCTCAGTCAGCATTAGAATGGGTAGAAAAATTTCCATGGAAATGTTTTTTGATGCTGGATTGTTATTTGGCCAAAATGGAAACTTCTGCAGGAAATGTCTTTTCAATTAAAGGTTCCACATTTTCACTGAAAAAGCAAACATTTGAAAACAAAACATTTTGAAAATCATCAGCTTTTCAACAAAAACCTGAAAAAATGTAAACATTTCCCCCTCGTTTTTCTTCTTCCAGAAAAAGTGACATTTCTCAACCAGTTCGAGTCAGCATCTCTGCTGTAGTAGTTTGTGGCTAGTATAAGTCAATAGTAATTGACAGTCCTTCCAGAAGCAAAGGAGTAGCAGAGAGCAGATTCCCCTTATGACAGACTCATGTGGTGGCTCAGCAATTATTTCCTCTTACTATATTCTGTGTCTGCGTGACACAATTGAGATCAAAGTGGTTTGATAGCTTCATAATGTTAAGGCCAGAATGGTCCATTAGATCACCATTAGATCATTCTATAGCCTGGTAAAACACAGGCCACAACATTTTATCCAGGTCCTCCTGTATTGAGCCAAATGGTGCTATTCAGATATTACAGAGCAAAATTATTTCCATGAAAATTGTTTTCAAAGTGTGGTCCTACTCTGAAAAGTGTACCCCCCGGATCTGGTCTTCGTCTTCAAAGTCCTGTCTGTTCACTGCAGGGACCAGAATGGATTTGTCCTGCTCTTGCTCCTCTGAGCTCTGCAAAGCAAATGCTAATGAAAAAGGGGGACTTGCATTTTATGTCTTTTTGCACACAAAAGAGAGAGGCTTGGAGAAGAGTCCCTGAGGGTCTAATCTGGCCTGTGGAACCTTAGTTATTAGTAAGTGCAAAAAGAAAGAAAGAAAAGAAACCAGCGTGTGCTTCCCATCCCAGGTTGTATCTGCAGGACTGTCATCAGAGAAACTTTGCCATTGACTGCAAAAATAAGTTAGACAAAACTCTCTATCTCTCTCTAAGGTATTTCTGTAGTTTGGCACTATCAATGGTGTCCTTTTGGGGACATCTGTGCAGCGTTACAGCTAAGAGGGAATAAAACCAAGAGTCAGCACTGGAATGCCTACAGCAGAAGAGCTTTGGTTGGCTATATTAGGAATAAGCTTCCTAAAAATGGGGCTTGTTAAACTGTGGAATCATCTCCCAAAGGAAGTGGCAGATACTTCAATGCTTGAGACACCGGACAAAGCATTAAAAAGTAATGCTCTGGCACTGGCCTGTGGTCTCTGGGGGGATCAGGAGCAAGGGATGGACAAGATGATATAGTAGTTCTTTTCCAGCTGCAGTTCTTATGGTTCTAGGATACCCAATGCTTAAATAATTCACACTAACCTAGCAATCTCAATCAGTTCTCAACTCTTCCTTTCACACAATACACATGTATTATATTGCTAAAGGACAGTGTATTTGGCACTTCATCCATGTACCTTCGGCTTGATCTCCTTCACTGAGTTTTTATTTTTGTGGCAGGAAAAAGTCTTCTGGGATCTGTTGCTCAATCTTTTCTTTATGCACGGCCTAATACGTTGCAGCTGTAATAGGCAGTAGGAGCCTGATTTTTCTTAACGGCACGAATGCAAGAATACATGTGCATTGAGGTACCTAATTTGCATAGGCAATTTCAGTGATTGTGCAAGCAAATCATGTAATTTTACATGGTATATGTCTGACTAGCTATTTGCATGTACCGTTGCAGTAATTGTACACATAATTGTGCATACACTGTTTCAGAAAAATTGTTTCTAAATGTTAATATGTTTCCTTGTGAGATTTAAATTTAGCTTTGTTTTACCTTTTTTTAGTCACTCTCTGATTGACATCTATTCAGAAAGCTGTTTCTTTAGGCTGTGTTTATATTTTCCATGTTGACGTGTATACTGTTTCTACTAAGACCTTGTGTTGTCTGTCACATCCGCTTGCATTTTATTTAATAATGTACCTGTCATTTTGTCTAAAACGTGACTCTGATTCTTTGGTTATTTCCCCTAAACTCTTCCAAAATTCGACTTCCTTAAATCATAGCCCATGTTCTCAAACCAGCCTTTAAATCTGCACCAGTAATCAACTACAGATGCAATTTTGTGAGTGCAACAGATTGCAGTTGGAAATTACAGAACTTAAACATCCAGCAGGTCCCTTATTTGTAAGCACAAACAGCAGGTATGAACGAAATCAGTGGGAACTGTAAAGGCACATCCTCTCTTGCAATCAGGTCTGCTGTTTGCATCCGCAAATTAGGTACTAAGAAATCAAATTTTACCATTTGTACCATCAGTTGATTGCAGGAGCAATAATAGAGCCGAGGATAAAGTCCCTCTAAAAATAAAGCCCTTAAAGTTCTCTTGTGGTTTTCATATAAACATAGGATTTGTCATGCACAGTCGGATAATTAATCTGCCTCATCTAGTGTCCTGCCTTCAGCCACAGACTGAAGCCCCATGCTTCAGATGAAGGCAAAAAGAAAACATAATCTAATTTTAATCTACTGTGTATGTAAAGCTAGATATGGGGAGGAAGCCACTGTGGGCTTGTCTCCTCGGTGCATTAGACCACACTAGAGGGTTTGTAATATTCGCTTGTAATCCTGTCCTCCCCTCCCCCCCAAATTAACAACACGACAACATACAAGACAAGAGTTTAGCAATTAGATGTGGATATATCACCATCTACCAGCAGAGGTCCTGTCTACACTGAACATTACAGGGTGTAAATTCTAGTCTGCACTAGGGTAGACATACTAACTGGCCCATGTTGACCCTGCTGGTGTACCCTAGGAGTTCCCTAGTTCTGTAGATAACTTGTAGTGCATGCCAGTAGGTGCCGCACAGACTAGTTAGTGCGCAATACATGGTGCAGTAGAATTCACGTGCCTGTAGTGCCGACTAATTCACCTTGTAGACAAGCCCTGTATGTTTGTGCAACATCTAATATGGGGGGGCTTTGATTCTGACTGAGGTTTCTATGAACTACTGTAATATGTATGATAACAAGCTGGGTTTTTCCGTCTTATTCTGATTAGTTAAGACTATATGAGACGCACAAAAGAGGGATGGTGTTGTGGTTAAGAAACTGAACTTGGGCTCAACAGATCTGGCTTTAATATGCAGCTCTGTGTGACCTCATGAAGGACCTGCATAAGGTCTGGAGCCAAAAGAAGGTGAAATTATATACAAAGGTACAGATTTATCAAACCTGTACAAAAGTACAGATTTATCAATCCTCTAATGTGGCTCTGAAACATGGAGGTTGCTTAAACAAGGCATCAGGAGGCTGGATGCTTTTCATATGCATTGCCAGCAGTGATTACTGGGCAGAATTTGTTTACTGAGGACTGGCCTTGAGAGGACTGAAGTAATCATCGGTTACTGCCGGCTGGCACTTTTGGGTCATATAGCCTGCACATAGAGCCCTGAAGATCAGACTTAGGAGAGAACATTGCCCGGCCTTGGACTGGCCGATGCCATGCGGTCGTCTGTGATTCACCCAGCTGCACCAGATCAGTAATTACGCTGTGAAGCTTTTAGAAGTCTAGAATAAAGCTGTGCAATGGGGCCATGGACACTTGGTGCTATGGACCTTCACTCTTGAAGCTGCTTGTTGTTGTAGCTGTAGCCTCAGGCACATAACTTCACCTATCTGTGCCTCAGTTCCCCATCTGTAAAATGGGGATAATAATCCTTCCTTTCTCCCACTTTTTACCTGCCTTTCTATTTAGCTTTTAAACTCTTTGAGGCAAGAACTGTCTCCTACTATGTATAGGCACCATGTTGAAAACAATGAGGCTCCAATCTCAGTTGACCTCTAGGTGCTACTGTAATATGAATAATAAATGGTACATACTCTCTGTGCGTGCTTGTTTTTCTTTCTCAAGTTGATTTAGTTGTTTAAAATATCTTATTTAATCCCACTCATGGTTGGGAAGGGAAAGTCAAACCCAGCCATGTATTTTGTACCATTAAAGGCTCTTACAATTTGGTCTGAAAAGCAATCATTGAATACTGAACTACCCAGAATTTTATATCTACATGTATCTCGAGGGTTTCCTAATGTATACTTAGTAGTTTGAACTCAACCATAATTACATCCTTATTATCTTCATAAGATTTACTTATCTCATTATCAACTCCTTTCTGTGTTGGAGGTCAGTAGCATATCCCTTTTATTAGCCATTTAATCCTTCTACCCAGTAGCTCAATTCTGATTGATTCACTTACTCTACTTCTCTACAGCTAATATTTCTGACATTTAATACTAACCTCTCCCCTTGCCTTTTACTCTGTCCAAAATAATCTCTACTCCTAACATGCTTGGTAATAAACTCAGGATCTATAAGAGTGCTGTAGGTCACCAATAAAATGTTTGATTTTTGCCTTTGCAAGCACGTGTATTGTGGTGCTGCAGTAATGTTAATTGTTTGCAAAGCAGTTTGTAAAGACTGTAGTGGTAATGGTGGTAAACTATAAGGACCAGATCCTGCTATTGGTACAGAAGCTGGTCCTAACTTTGCAATCCTTATAACAGCACTTATCCATTTTCTTTCATTTTTCAAACACATTGTGCTCCTGCTACCTCTACTAGTTTGTTTAAAAGAGAAAACCTTTACTTGTTTTATTTTTTCTTTTATTGATTGCATCTGAGTTCTATGTTTCTTCTTTCCTTTCTCTTGTACTGTCATTCACAGATAGCTGCTTTCAGCTTCAGTTCTCGTTTACATTTTCTTCTAGGTTTCAGAGTGGCAGCCGTGCTAGTCTGTATCCGCAAAAAGAAAATGAGGACTTGTGGCACCTTAGAGCCTAAGAAATTTATTTGTTAGGCTCTAAGGTGCCACAAGTACTCATTTTCTTCTAGGGTTCTCTTTGTAGACAGGAATTCTTCAGTCCACCCAGCAGTGGGAGGAGAAAGCCTACCTCTGACAAACCTTTCAGCTACTTTCCCAAATAGATTGTTTCCTGTACATTATCTTGAAGTGGCATTAGAAAGTGATTTTTTTTTCTCTCTCTCCCTTATCTGGTTAAACTAACCTTTTTTTTTTTTTTTTTTTTTTAAACAAGGTGACACTTATTTAATTCTGAATGTATTCCAGCTCTTGGCAGACTTAAGCATATTGCTGATTGCGTACTAAGTCTAGCAAGGATAATTGCACCAACTCTGATCTTTTAGAACACTTACGTGGACCAAAACAGTTTTCAGTCACTTCTGATTGACTCTGCTTTTACTTGGGTTTACATTTTGTAAACTTCAAGTATTAGGACTTTGGTAGGATGGTTAAACTCTCCTTAGTTATGTATCATGTGCAGCCTTAGTGTCTGCTAGGCCGTTTCAGAATTAAAACAGTGTGTGGGGTTCTTTTTAAAAAGCCTGGTGATTTTGGGGGCAAGGTTTACAGCGATTTACAGCAGTGTGGCCAAAAGCGCTCATTGCAGCCCTGAACAAACAAGAAAGAAAAAGCAAGCAATCACGGGGAGTATGGAGTTCTGGTCCATGACTAGGGTTCATTGGCTCTACTAGAAATAATATTGCACAAGGCAATGTACAAACCACAGAACAAAAATACAGTCTCTGCCCCAAGGAGGTTACAATCTAAGTATAAGTCCAGAGACTACAGATAGATATAGACGGGGGAATGAAAAGACACAATGAGATGAGGCTGGTTGACTCTGTGTGTGCGTGTGCGCGCACGCACTGGGAGGAGGGGGATTTGGGAACTTGCAGAAGATGGGACCTCCATCTCAACTTTTCTCTACGTTATTTTTTTCGTCCAAGCCTCCAAATTCCCTCTCTGCATTAGTCATGCCCCTTTTGATAAGACATCCATTCAGACTCTCTTCAGAGGCAGGTAGAGTCCCCCCCCTCCCCAGACACACACTTGGTCCGGTCTGTCTTTTTTCTACACTTGGCAACACTGGAAATAACGTGTCACACCAATGAGGTCTCATTGAATTGAACTGAACAGACTGCCATGAAACCACATTTACCAGTTTCTGAACTCTTATTTATTGACGCTTGTTGGGCCTTAATTATGCGGGGCAAAATCAATCCCTAGCACAAGTCAAAGAATTCGCCAAACTCCTCACACATGAATAGATTTCATTGTTCACTTCCTTTGCACCATCATACCTTCACAGTTTGTATCCTTTCCAACACCATGCTCTCACGTAAAGTCCTGGCAGCATCTGTCTCAGTTTCTTAATTCCCCCACCTCACATTTAGGGCCCAGCCTGGCACCCATCAAAGTCAATGCAAATATTTCATTGACTTCAATGGGAACAGGATAAGGCTCCATCCCTGTAACTCTTCATCTTACCTGCTTGTCACTCAGCTGGATCATCACGTTTTCTTAGTGCTTGGTCCTGTGATTGCTGAGCATCGTCAACGCCCATTGAGGTCAGTGGGAGTGAAAGGTGCTCAGCCACTCGCAGGAGTGCTCTTCATCTGGCAGGGTTTAACCTTTAGGCCTACAAAACCACCATCTTTGTTCACTATTGCTCCTCTGCCTCTTCTTGCTTTGCCCAAGCCCTTCCAAACCCAACAGGTGCCAAGCAACTCTGGAGAGATAGCAGGTGTGTTCAGCTCCGAGGCACCTCAGCATTTAAATTGTCTCAAAAGAACTTGCTTGCTCCCAGAGAGTCTCAAAGGGGGCAGAATATTTGATGGAACTGAAATGTCCAATAGTTCATCTCCACGGGCATGTTGCAAGCTCACCATTTTCTGGAGCACATTCCTCTTCTCACCCCTAATCAAACTCTCTTTGAGTGGAAGGTTGTTAGGTCTCTATGAACAAAGGGAAATAATTGCTCCGTAGAGCAGTACTGTACAATTAGAGAGAATGCCACTACTCCTCACGCATCAGCCCAGCCCACTGTATCAAGGCTGATGGGGTGGCGCTTTGCATCCCCGGACTACAATGGGGAAATGAACACCGAAAATACAAAGGAAGAAAATTAAGTGAAAATGCTCGCTAATCAAGTATAAAATCAGCCTGAATCTTTCCGAATAATCCTTATCAAGCCGGCATCATAAGTCAGTTTAACCTCTCTGAACATTCTCATTTTCTGTTGCTAATATAAATACCAAATAGCTCCCAATCCTTTATAGAAAATACCCGCATCGTATCCTGGAACCAATCTGTACTTTATAACTACCCACCACAGTCTACCATAGTAAATATTACATGTTTGGCTCCACTCTAGTATTAGGGACAGTTGTTCAATTACAATGGTTTATCCAGAACAGATGTCATGCAATGTATTTAAGAGGATTCTTACTTCTGTTTTATAGGTACACTCCTGAGCCCTCATGCTGGATAATAGGATCAGTCGGAGTAGGATTGTGTTATTAATTATACCAAATGAGTGAGGGCTCAGCATGAATATTTTAAAGAGAGTGCATTGAAAAAATAATTTTAACACTTTAATTTTTATTTATAAATGCATCATTTGAATACAATGGCTATGCCCATAAGGGGCATAGATAGATCGATATTATCTTCAGCTTTGACATTCTTTCTTTGCATTTTATATCCTCTGGTTTCTGCCCTGTGGGACATGCTGAAATGCCAACAATTGCTATAAAAGACATTCAGTTAATCGGAGTGAGTTATTTTCCACCAACCAATTTCCCTATTAACCAAATAATAGTGAATCCCAGACAATAAAATTGTCATTAAGGTGACAGGCACTTTTATTGATAAATCAAAGTAAACTGAATGAAGAAATACTTATAGACATGTAGCTGTAATACATTTCAAGAGAGAATAGTGGTAAGGAGGCTTTCAAAGAGATTTCCACTAGGAGAGTCCAATTTAGCATACTGTTTAGTTCCATGAATCATTACTACTATCCTCACATTGGGAAGAAACTTACTCTGTAAGCAGGGAAAAGTTTGATAAAGTAAGTGCAGCCTTAATGAGCAATGGGAGGCTTCCACAACTGGGCACAAAGGAGACAAGAGGCCTGTGGAGGTAGTGTCATAGTTACAGGGCTAGCTGCACCTATGTCTCCTTCATGGTCTCTCTGAGTTCCCCACCACATCCTGGAGTATTCTGCAATTCTCCCATTCTTAGACTGGGACCTGGGCTCCAGTGTCCTGTGTGCCCACCATGTTTACCCTGTAGAACTGACTGAGTTCAAGCACCTGTGGTTCTTCTCTTTGGAAGTCTGGGACCAGTTGCCTATAGAGTGACCAGATGACCTTCTTAAACTGAAGTCTTGTTTTTGACAGTCGGAACAAAGCATTGGAGAAGAAGGATTTTAAAACAACAAACAGTCTCCATACGTGTTTGTCCTTCCTAAAGACTTCCCATCCCCTCCGATGGTAACCTAGGCAGGACTAACTTCTTCAGACATCCCTAATAGGGTGCTTCTGTCTCAGCCCCAAACAACTGCCTGTCTTTTGAGAGAGGAACCCCTTTTAAACGCTGCTGTAGCTCTTTTGTTCTTTCGTTATCCTGGATTGTGACCCATGTGGTCAAAACCAGTTGCGTAGGCTCAGAAGGAGATCAGGCCAGATTTCTCAGAGCCAATGTTTGTGGCATTGTCCCTTAACAACTCTCAAGGGTTTGCTGAGAGGTGGCTATCTTGAGCCATTCTTTTGCTTGCTGTCTGTTTTTCCAGACAGTCTGCTCACAAGTTAAACCAACAGAGCCATGCAGAAAACACCCCAATAACCAGACCAACATACTGGATTCATAAACCATTACAGGGCAACTCTGAATCATCACAGGTGGTATTTTTAAAAGCCCTCAATGTTGGCCTCGTTGTGCTCCCATAGAAGTCAGTAGGAGTTTTACCATCTCATTTCACTGGGAGCAAAGTTCAGCTGAGCACTCTTGTCAATCTCACCTGAACAATACATATGGAATAATCATATTATTTTATAGGACATAGTGAAAGCGAATATATAGGAGGTAGTCTTCCATTAGCTCATAATGCATGTTCCATTGATGCCAGATTCATTATGCTTATAGGTTGCATGCTGTGTCTATAAATACAATGGGCCAAATTCTTCCCTGGTGTAACAACTCTAACCTCAATCCAGTGGCACAGGGATGAATTTGGCCAGTTCATGGAACAGGACAAAAAGAGGGTGAGATATGCACAGAAAGTATGTGAACAACATGGCAGTCGCCCAGCTGTAAATGGCTTGCTCCAGTATTATATTCAAGTCTCTAGACAAAACTACGGCTAGCATTTAAAAAAAAATACCAAACAGTGAGGAACATGGCTGGTGTGTAGCAAACTGCTGCTGGGAACGCAGGTACAGGCAGGCTTAGACCCAGGAGATCTGCAGCACAAGGGCCAAATGCTGTTTTGATTTAGGGACCTAACTCAAACTAGAGAGACTTTGCATTTAAGAGCCATTTTAAAACATATTTTAGGCAATAAATGTGACTTATGCCTGGTGAGCGAAGTCTGATTCCCCACCCCCCCCGTTGGGGCAGAAACAGAGATGAGAAGCCAGTAAGGTCACATGGAATAATCTATAAATTCAGTAGGTCAGTGCAAAATTATCTCTGCATTGTCAGCTCACGGAGCTGGACTTTTTAAAAAAATCTCTCCTTCTAGCCTCTGACTAGCAAAGCACCAGCAAAACGATTCATAGGTGGCTATCTGCAGCACGTGAACCTGCTAATTTTATGCGCTGCTTCTTTAGCAACTTCAGCCCGAGGACCTCAAAGCACTTTGCAAACCTAAATGAGTTAGGCCTCCTGGCACCCTGGGAGGTCAGGTGAATAGTATCCTCTCCATTTTACAGAAAGGGAAACTGAGGCACAACAGAGCATGAGTGATTTACCAAAGGTCACATAGGGAGAGTGTGGCAGAGATGGGAGTAGAACCCAGTTCTATTGATTGTCACATAAACCACATGATTATTATAAACCACTGATGGAGCGATGAGCCCAATAGGCTGGTCCCTGGAAGACTCCCATTGACTCCAGAAGAACCTACATCGGGTTCCTAGATGCTATAGTTATGGGTGTATCATTGTGTGAGATTCCCTAGCAACCATGTGCTAGGGATCATGGAGTGTCTGTGCCTTGGAGATCATTCAGGAATGATTCTTTTAGACTGTAAACTCCCTGGAGCAGGATTTTTGCTTTCTTGTTTGCGTGGGATGCACCTAGCACTTGTGCACTCCACCAGAGACAAATAATAAGTCACCATACAAAAACTTCATTTCTATTGAATCACAGTTCTGTTCATTCTGTCTCATGAAACTCAATCATTAAAAATCTGGCTGGTGTAAGTTGTACAGACTTGTGTTGACTCTCTGAGACACTATACGAGTACAGAATAGCTGCACCGCCGTGTTCTCCAGCCACAACTCCAGATCAGCTGTTGAGGGAGTTGGGGGGCCACCCATAGCCATTAGACAAAATCATTACTCTGCGGAGACCCATGACAGGTGTATTTGGAACAGTCAGTCTGTGCTGAATTGGAATTAATTTGCAAACTGGATACAATTAACTTAGGCTTGAATAGAGACTGGGAGTGGATGGGTCATTACACAAAGTAAAACTATTTCCCCATGTTTATCCCCCACCCCCACCCACTGCTGTTCCTCAGACGTTCTTGTCAACTGCTGGAAATGGCCCACCTTGACTATCACTACAAAAGGTCCCCCCCGCCCCCGCTCTCACCTTAAGTGATCACTCTGGTTACAGTGTGTATGGTAACACCCATTGTTTCATGTTCTCTATGTATATAAATCTCCCCACTGTATTTTCCACTGAATGCATCCGATGAAGTGAGCTGTAGCTCATGAAAGCTTATGCTCAAATAAATTTGTTAGTCTCTAAGGTGCCGCAAGTACTCCTTTTCTTTTTGCCCTTTTTCTGCGGCCGGAATCGCATAAAGGGGCTGCAGTGCGAGGTAGGACTGAGGTGGAGTGCAGCTTCAGAGATACTGCATGAAAATATGGGACAAAATCATGGACATGAACGTTGAATGAGAAAAAAATATAAGTAATGAGCTCTATTAGAGGGAAGTCCTGATGATCTTGTGAATTCATGTATGCGCTATACTCTACAGGATCATTAAAATTAAAATGCTCAGCCATTACCGGCAGGCAAGGAGCCTATAATACAAAGTCCCATCATGCTCTGTGAGATGCAGATGTCTTTATATGCAACATATTCTAATTTGAATTGACAGAGCTAAATACAGCAACTGTCCGTAAAACACAATGTCACAAAAACATCCAGGGTGGCTGCAGGTTTGCATTGATTTACCATAGGTTAGCGGTAGCACTTCATTATTCAGTGCTATTGTAATATTTCTTCTTTGCAATCATTGTGGATAAATGGTTTTATTGATAGCTTGATGGATGCTCAGCTCAGCAGGTGTTTAGACTCGCCCTGCACCTCCATTCTTTCCTTGCGTGTGTTGGACTACAGTTTATTTCAATACCAGGTGCTGTGCTTTTAGAAAATGCATCTCTAAGTGTTGTTCCAAGGCTATATTTGGACATGCACAGAACAACTTCACTGAATTACACTAAGAACTCGGGAGACATTATTATCTAATATTTGCATTTGCAGTAGCACCTAGAGGCCAACAAGATCAAGGCCGTGTTGTGCTTAACACTGTCCAAACATAGAGTGCAGTGCAGTCCTTCCCCAAAGAGCGTACCATCTAATCTCCGATCCTTTAAAGACCGACTTATGTGCGTAACTTTAAAAATAATAGGATGTGCTCAGTTCTTAGCTAGTAACATTGTAGATCAGGGGTGGCCAAGCTGAGCCTGAGAAGGAGCCAGAATTTACCAATGTACGTTGCCAAAGAGCCACAGTAATACGTCAGCAGCCCCCCTTCAGCTCCCTGCCTCTCTCCCCCACCCCCAGCTCCCAGGGCCGCCTGCCCACCGGCAGCCCAGCCAATCAGCACCTCCCGGTCCCTCCCGATCAGCCGTTTTGTGGTGTGAAGGAGGCTCTGGGGGGGAGCACCCGCCCCCCGGCACATTGGAAAGTTGGCGCCTGTAGGTCCAGCCCTGGATTCGGTGCCTATGCAAGGAGCCGCATGTTAACTTCTGAAGAGCCGCAGGAGGGTCCGGAGCCACAGGTTGGCCACCCCTGTTATAGATGCATCTGAGGCTATGTCTACACTATGAGCTAAGGTGCGATTCCCTGGCCGTGTACCCATCTTTGTGCTACCTCGACAGCAGCTAATTAGCTCCATGAGCGCTAGCATGAGCATGCGTAGCCGCGTAGCCGTGGTAGCGGCAGCAGTATGGCTGAGCCAGGCGGCGTGTAAACCCGTCTGGAACGGGGGGGTGTGTACTGGGCCCGGGCTCTGCCGTGTCTCCACTGCGGCTGCTCACGCTACGGAGGTTGCAGTCCCGCTAGCTGGATGAGAGCTAGCGCAAGTCCGTGCACGCAAGCAAGAGAAGCAAACCCCTAGCTCAGAGCGTACGCACGGGCACATCCGGAGTCTTTTTGAACAAAGTGAGTCTGTATAAATAAGGAGTAAGAAAGAGCTTCAGATGTCAACTACTGTGACTTGCAGAGACGCTTTTTAAAAACTCCAGAATACCGTAACACAAAATGCATTTTGTTTAGTTCATAGTTTACTAGAAAGTGAAATGTAGGCGACTTAGTAAATTAGTTAAATCTTATCCCTCTGAGGCCTTACTTCAGCCCTTTATTAAATATTAGCTTAGGGGTAGGTGAGGCTTCCAGGCTGTTGGAGAGCAATTACTGAGTTTGTGATTGATCAAACTGTAAACTGCAAACCTGATCTAAAGTCCTTTGAAGTCAGTAGGCATCTTTCCATTTATTTCACTGGGCTTCAGATCAGGCCCTGTGTGCACAATTGCAATTCAGACAACAGGCTATTGCAAATGTTAGATGCACAATTTTGCATGCTTCTCTGCATGTTTTGACATATTGTGCAGGCTTAAACTTCTACCCTACAAAAAGTAAAATTAAAAACAATATTCAATGGCTCCCCCTGAAAGGCAATGCTTCCCTTTGGAACATGGAGAATTTTAAGGTTCCATTATGGGAGGGAAACTGAGGCACAGCAGAGCATGTTTAAGTGATTTACCAAAGGAGTGTTGAGGACAATGTCTGGCTGTACATACAAGTTTCCCTGTGTTTTATTTTTTTTAAGTCAGTTGATCTCCAGCCAGTCTAATGGATGAGGAATAGTTTGATCATATCTGTCCCTGGTGTGGCAAATGTCACTGGCGTGTCATGACAAATGTCATGGCTCTCTTGTTTCACAGGCAAACGCATCACTTGAACCTTGCCACTCAGATGAAAACTAGCAACGTATATTAATGCATACGTAAAACTGATTTCTACCCAGATCCACAATAGTGGAAATAAAAATGCCAGTGCATTCACTCGGTGGCAGAAATGAAACCCAAGATCAACGTCTTACTCTTTTTTAGGTCTGATGTGCAAGGTAAAACTATTTTTTCTCTCTGCAATAATGTCAAGCAGAGAGAAATATGCACTAGATAGGTCAGTTCAGAAACCAAACATTTTAAGAATAAAATATCTTCATATATTTTGTGTATTTAAAAAAAAGAGAAGGATTACGATATCTGGCTAAAATTTAAAGAGCAGGAGAATTTATGGTTTGTTTTTACTACTGAGATTGTTCTCTACTTGGCTGCCTGAATGTGCAAGCCTTTTGGTGAAGACAAATAATGTCTGCCTATCTGACACATTGATTTGCATGTCATTGCCAACTGTGTTTTGTGATATGGCCCTGTATGTTTCCTAATGTTTACAGCAAGAGAGTGAGAATGAAAAATTCCTGGACCAGCTATTGAGAAACTGGAAACCACAGGATACTGTACTCATGGGGAGACTGTAACAGCTCAGACATCTGTTGGGTGATAAACACAACTCAACATAGATCATAAAAAACATACTGATGTTACACAGAGGACAACTTCCTGATCCTGAAAGTTGAGAAGACCGCCTGGATTATGGGAGCAGGGCCCAAACTAAAACCTTTCAGGTCCAGAACTGGATCAGAACTTTTGAGCATTGTCCCATCTCTACCACTTAGCAATAAGGAATAACTGATGGAGAACAAGAGAACTAATGCTAAGGACCATGAGGTGTTTGAATTCAGCATGCTTGTGGCCAAATCCTGACTAGTCCTTGTGCCTTCCTGCCCGGATATGCTGAGTCCAGTAGAACCGCTCTGGTTCTGTGGAGATCCAATCAGGATTCTGGGAGCCTGCACCGGGATTTGCACTTCGTATGTACTCTGCTCCTTTGGAGGAAGAATCAAAATCGTGCATAGAACCACAAGCTACCACTCTCCCACCTCCAGCTGGGGGTGCAGGCTCTGGGGTGGGGCCGGGGATGAGGGGTTTGGGAAGCAGGAGGGGGCTCCGAGCTGGGGCCAAGCAGTTCAGCGTGCAGGAAGGGATGCGGGCTCCGGCTGGGGGTGTGGACTCTGGGATGGGGACAGGGAGGAGAGGTTTAGGGTTCAGGAGGGCGTCCAGGCTGGGACAGGTGGTAGGGAAGTGGGGGGATATGGGCTCTGGGCTGGGGGTTTGAGTTCTGGGTGGGGCCAGAAATGAGGGGTTCAGAGTGCGGGAGAGGGCTCTGGGCTGGGGCAGGAGGTTGGGGGGTGGGGGAAGGGGGAGGACTCCATCCGGGGTGGGGCCAGGGATGAGGGGTTTGGGGTGCAGTAGGAGGCTCCGGGCTGGTGATGAGGGGTTCAGAGTGCAGGAGGGGGTTCGGGCTCCGGCTGGGGTGTGGACTCTGGGGTGGGGCTGGGGATGAGGAGTTTGGGCTGCACTAGGGGGCTGGGGACCGGGGTTGGGATGTTGGGGGGTGTGGGCTCCAGGAGGGAGTTTGGGTGCAGGAGGGGAATCCGGGCTGGGGCAGGGAGTCGGGGTGCATGAGAGGGTTTGGGGTGCGGGGTCCTGGTGGCGCTTACCGCAGCTCCTTGGAAGTGGCCGCCAGGTTCCTGCAGCCCCGAGATGCATGAGTGGCCAGGGAGGCTCCACGCGCCACCCCCGCGTCCGCAGGCTTCCCGGACACTGGGAGTTGCAGAGCTGGCCCTCTGGGTGGGGGCAGCGCGCGGAGCCTCCCTGCCAACCCATTTGTCTAGGGGGTGCATAGACCTGTCGGCTGCTTCCAGGAGCCATGCGGATCTAGGGCAGACAGGGAGCCTGCCTTAGCCCTGGACCCCCCTCTGCGCCACCAACCGGACTGGAGCCGCCAGGGTCCCTTTCTGATCAGGCATTCCAGTCTAAAACCGGACGCCTGGCAACCCTAGATGGAAGAGTCTTTCTTCCAAACAACCCATTTGGAATGGACAATCAGGAGGTGATGAGGACTTTCTAAGTCTATTTGTTGATAACAGGCAAGTATAGGAATATTTTGAAAAATTGAATATATGAAGTTCTAGGTGATGTTCACCATGAAAGTTTCCTTGTGGTTAATTTACTGACCCACTGGTAATGACTTTAAATCATGGAGACTGGGGAAATATCAGAACAAATGCAGTAACAATATTTTTAAAAGATCAAGAACATTGTTCTGAAAATTATTAGCCAGTAAGTCTAAATCTTCAGACCCTAGTGAAATAATGGAACAAATAGTCACACACAAAAAGTCTATACACACCTTCAAATCTGTTAAAAATAAATAAATAAAAGAACTCTGACTCAAAAAAATTGATTTTATATATCTCAGTATTCAAGGCTAAATTTCTATTGTTAGACCCCTAAATGTGCTTTTAGTTTATTCACCTAAATATTTAATTAAGGCATTTAAATGGGCATTTACTTGGATAGTAAACTTTTCAGGGCAGGGATTGTTTTTTTGTGCTGTGTTTGTATAGCGCCTAGTGCAAGGGAAATCAGGTCCATGACTGGCACTATCATAATACACCTAATAAATAATGTACAACTCCTAGCACAGCGAGGTCCTGATCCATGACTGGAGCTCCTGGGCCCAGCTTTTAAAGGCATTGCAGCACCTAAATACCTTTCCATTCTGGTCCCTGGGCACTACTGCAACATAAATGATGATAATAATAATAGATGCCTAAAATGAACATTTAGGTAACTATATACAGATTCATTCACCCCCTTTCGGTGTCCAAATTTGAAAATTGGATCCCTTCAAGGAGAAAACTATGCCAAACCTTTGTCAGTTTGATTGCTCTTTTTTATTCAAATTATAAAATAAGTAGTTGAAGGGAACGCAGTACATATAATTTAGCTACATTTTCTCTACAGCACTGGCTCAAGTGCCTCACAAAATCCTACTTTGAAAAAGTAATTCAAATTGAGTTGGCTATCAGCGTGGTCACATGGATTGAAAATTGGCTGAAGTTCAAACAGCAGTGTATCAATTTGGAAGGAAGAAGCTGCTAGGATACTTCAGGGATTGGTGTTAGGCCTTCGTTTATTTAATGATCTGGAAGATGGGGTAAACTGCAGATTAATGAAAGATTATTCCAAATTAGGAAGTGTTGCAATCACTACTGAAGAGGGAAATAATAATAAAAAGGGATCTAGAAAATGTGGAACTATAGAAGCAAGATGCTAAAATGAAATTCAGTCTGCAAAATGTGTGCGAAAATATCTGGGAAAGAAATAATCCAAACTGTGGATATTCAGTGGGAGAAAGCAACTTGGAAGGCAGTAGTGACCTCAGCTAACAATGGACAGCAAATTGAGTCTGATCTTGCAATCCAGAGTAGGGGCGAAAAGAAGCCAGTGTGATTTTGTGACATTTCTGAGAAGCATCGAGTCATGTAGCAAGGAGGTGCCTCCTAAATGGCCCGTCTGAGGCCAGGACTAGAATACTGCCCTGAATTCTGAACTGGAATATTCATAAGTGCTCTGTACTCACCAAAGGCTGCTTCTATCAAGCTTCAGAGATTGAACACACATTTTTTTGCCCGGTAGACTTACTCTATGTCTATCTAGGCTGAGCGGGTATGGGCTGTGGTGAGTAGCTACTTGTCTGAAGGGTGTAGCCAACAAAGAAGGAGAGGGATCAACTACAGTAGTAAACAGACATGGAATGAAATGGGAGCAAGGGAAATTAAGGTTAAATGTCAGGAAGAATTTCAACTGAGGAATATTCTCCAAAGGGAAGTGGTAGGGTCCTCGTTTCTGGAGGTATATTTAACGGCACTGGACAAAGCACGTAAGAATATAATGCGCAGCATATTCCTATATTGACAAGGGGTGGACAAAATACCCTGATCAGTTTTTCCCCCCATTTCTATCTTCAGTTACTTTATGAACATTAATTGTAAGCTTCATTGGAATAGGCATAGGGCATTACTTTATGTTGGAGAATGAAAAGACGATGCAATCATTGTTTCCCCTCAGACACAAAGGAGCTATTTGACATATTTTTTCATTTCTAAATCATTCTCGAAATTATTGTTGTCACTTTGTCATGACAGTGGCTTAAGAGGACACTAGTGGCTACATTTCTTTTGCCAACTAGATTGGCAATAAGTAAATGCCTTAACCATAAGGAGACAGGAGTGCACTTATTTTTTAAGTAATAAGGTCTCATCTGCTATTGTGAAGAGTAGTAGATTGGTGGCCGTATGATGCCGTATTAAAGTGATTGGAAAGTTTAGAACTAACATTCATCTGTTGAATAATCTTTGAAAGTGACCTTATCCCTCATTATAAAGAATGACTAGTCATTTGACCAACACAGCAGAAAATGCAGATACAGAGCAGCTGTATTCAGTTGTTTAATTTAGCCTTCACTAGGGCCTGCTAATGGACACTTTGATAAAATATGGGATCTTGGATTTCTCTACAAACCACACTATGTTCCCAAATGCTTTTCAAAGTTGGTTGTCAGGTAATGCTTTCCAATGCGAAAGGATGTGGAAAAGGAAATGGAGAATGACGATCTTAGTGACACCACGTGAATGCTGTGTGTTTGTGGCAGAAATTGCTTTCCACCAACACTTAATTTATAGGTTGTATGAGGACATTCTGGGATAATTTCTGGGACTTTATTAAGAAGTAAACTAATGTATTAGTTAAAAGAGATGAGGATAGATCCAGAATGGGTAAATACAACTCAGGCTTAATTCTAAATGTCTTGTTTTCTCCTGTATCTGTAGTGGGCTTGTCTTATATGTATGTTTGTTTGATGTTAATCGTGCTTAATTTCTGCCAGGGCTTGCCAGGGCTGAGCTCCAGCACTTCTAGGTTTGGCAGTTCATAGCCCCGGCACCTCTAGGCTTGCTGCATCAGTTATGAATGTAAAAAAATTTGCTTGAACCCCAGCACCTAATTGCTTGAGCCCTGGTACCTCTTTCATTAAAAATTAAGCACTGATGTTACTCATGATATACCCTCTCTATACATTTAAATGTATAATGCAAACAACATGTCAATACAAATTAAATAGTGACTACTATATTTGTTTATGCTAATCTGTGAAGGAATCTGTGAACTATTTTATTCATACTGTTATATTTGTATAACCAGATCTAATAGATATATATTTGAGTTTTAATGTATTTATTAAATGTAGTGGAGTTATACGCTGGTATAACTGGTATAACTCAGATTAGAATCTCGTCCCAGTGGAAAAACTTGTTAAATCATTTGAAGAATGCGGGGCAGACAGGGAGATTTCACATGCATAGTAAAAGATATAAAAGAAACAAGGCAAAGAATGCAAGGAAACTTCTCACAGACTATCACACTAAGGAAGGAGGAATTCTAAATATAGTATCACATTCATTCAGAGAACATAAGAGTGGCCATAGTGGGTCACACCAAGGTCCGTCTAGCTCAGTATCCTATCTTCCGACAGTGGCCAATGTCAGGTGCCCCAGAGGGAATGAACAGAACAGGTAATCATCAAGTGATCCATCCCCTGTCACCCATTCCCAGCTCTGGCAAACAGAGGCTAGGGACACCATCCCTGTCCATCCTGGCTAATAGCCGTTGATGGACCTCTCCTCCATGAATTTATCTAGTTCTTTTTTTAACCTTGTTATTATCTTTGCCTTCACAACATCCTCCGGCAAAGAGTTCCACAGACTGACTGTCTGTTGTGTGAAAATATACTTCCTTTTGTTTGTTTTAAACCTGCTGCCTATTAATTTCATTTGGTGACCCCTAGTTCTTGTGTTATGAGAAGGAGAAAATAACACTTTCCTATTTACTTTCTGCACACCAGTCATGATTTTATAGACCTCTATCATATCCCCCTCCTTAATCGTCTCGTTTCCAAGCTGAAAAGTCCCAGATTTATTAATCTCTCCTCATACGGGAAGCCGTTCCATACCCCTTATCATTTTTGTTGCCCTTTTCTGAACCTTTTCCAATTCCAGTATATCTTTTTAGAGAAGGGGTGACCACATCTGCATGCAGTATTCAAGATGTGGGCATAACATGGATTTACATAGGGGCAATATGATATTTTTTGTCTTAATAGATATCCCTTTCTTAATGATTCCCAACATTCTGTTTGCTTTTTTGACTGCCGCTGCACATTGAGTGGATGTTTTCAGAGAACTCTCCTCAATGACTACAAGCCCTCTTTCTTGAGTGGTAACAGCTAGTTTAGACCACGTCATTTTATATGTATAGTTGGAATTATGTTTGCCAATGTGCATTACTTTGCATTTATCAAAGTTGAATTTCATTTGTCATTTTGTTGCCCAGTCACCCAGTTTTGAGAGATCCTTTTGTAGCTCTTCACAGTCTGCCTGGGATTTAATTATCTTGAGTAGTTTTGTATCATCTGCAAATTTTGCCACCTCACTGTTTACCCCTTTTTCCAGATCCTTTAAGAATATGTTGAACAGGACTGGGCCCACTATTTACCTCTGTCCATTCTGAAAACTGACCACTTATTCCTACCCTTTGTTTCCTATATTTTAACCAGTTACCAGTCCGTGAGAGGACCTTCCCTCTTATCCCATGATAGCCTACTTTGCTTAAGAGCCTTTGATGAGGGACCTTGTCAAAGGCTTTCTGAAAATCTAAGTACACTATATCCACTAGATCCCCCTTGTCCACATGCTTGTTGACCCCCTCAAAGAATTCTAGTAGATTGGTGAGGCATGATTTCCCTTTACAAAAGCCATGTTGACTCTTCCCCAACAAATTATGTTCATCGATGTGTCTGACAATTTTGTTCTTTACAGTAGTTTCAACCAGTTTGCCCCATACTGAAGTCAGGCTTACCGGCTGAAATTGCCAGGGTCACCTCTGGAGCCCTTTTTAAAAATTGGTGTCACATTTGTTATCCTCCAATCATTTAGTACAGAAGTTGATTTAAATGATAGGTTACCGACTGCAGTTAGTAGTTCTGCAATTTCACATTTGAGTTTCTTCAGAACTCTTGGGTGAATACCTTCTGGTCCGGGTGACTTATTACTGTTTAGTTTATCAATTTGTTCGAAAACCTCCTCTAATGACACCTTAATTTGGGACAGTTCCTCAGATTTGTCACCTAAAAAGAATGGCTCAGTTTTGGGAATCTCCCTCACATCCTCAGTTGTGAAGACCAATGCAAAGAATTTAGTGTCTCTGCAATGGCCTTATCGTCCTTGAGTGCTCCTTTAGCATCTCGATCGTCCAGTGGCCCCACTGGTTGTTTAGCAGGCTTCCTGCTTCTGATGTACTTAAAAAAATATTACTATTACTTTTTGAGTCTTTGGCTAGCAGTTCTTCAAATTGTTTTTTGGCCTTCCTAATTATATTTTTACACTTCATTTGCCAGAGTTTATGCTCCTTTCTATTTTCCACACTAGGATTTAACTTCCACTTTTTAAAGGGTGCCTTTTTGCCTCTCACTGCTTCTTTTACTTTTTTGTTTAGCCATGGTGGCACTCTTTTGGTTCTCTAACTATGTTTTTTAATTTGGGGTATACATTTAAGTTGAGCCTCTATAATGGTGTCTTTAAAAAGTTTCCATGCAGCTTGCAGGGATTTCACTTTTTGAGCTATATCTTTTAATTTCTGTTTAACTAACTTCCTCATTTTTGAGTGAAAGCGTGCAACCCTCTTCATCTTGACTCCAAAGACACACAGATAGATCTATCTATCTATCTATCTATCTATCTATCTATGAGAAATGCTATTTCTCCAGTGTTTATTGGGACAGAAAGTGGACGAGGGATGCACAATGATTTTGCAACCCTCTGTGCCCTGAAATACGAGCTCCCTAGTTTCAGAATGATAGCCATGTTGGTCTGTATCAGCAGAAAGAACGAGGAGTACTTGTAGCACCTTAGAGACTAACAAATTTATTTGAGCATAAGCTTTCGTGGGTTAAAGCCCACTTCATCAGATGCACGTAGTGGAAAATACAGTAGGAAGATATATATATGTATACAGAGAACATGAAAAAATGGGGATTGCCATACCAGCTCTAACGAGACCAATCATTTAAGGTGGGCTATTATCAGCAGGAGAAAAAAAACTTTTGTAGTGATAATTAGGGTGGCCCATTTCAAACAGTTGACAAGAAGGTGTGAGTAACAGTAGGGGGAAATTAGCATGGGGAAATAGTTTTTAGTTAGTGTAATTGCTCATCCACTCCTAGTCTTTATTCAAGCCTAATTTAATGGTGTCCAGTTTGCAGATTAATTCCAGTTCTGCTGTTTCTCGTTAGAGTCTGTTTTTGAAGATTTTTGGTTGAAGAATTGCCACTTTTAGGTCTCTAATTGAGCATCCAGGGAGGTTGAAGTGTTCTCCAACTGGTTTTTGAATGTTATAATTCTTGACGTCTGATTTGTGTCCATTTATTTATTTGTGTAGAGACTGTCCGGTTTGGCCAATGTACATGGCAGAGGGGCATTGCTGGCACATGATGGCATATATCACATTGGTAGATGTGCAGGTGAACGAGCCTCTGATAGTGTGGCTGATGTGATTAGGTCCTATGATGGTGTCCTTTGAATAGATATGTGGACACAGCTGGCAACAGGCTTTGTTGCAAGGATAGGTTCCTGGGTTAGTGTTTTTGTTGTGTGGTGTGTGGTTGCTGGTGAGTATTTGCTTCAGGTTGGGGGGCTGTCTGTAAGCGAGGACTGGCCTGTCTCCCAGGATCTGTGAGAGTGAGGGATCGTCCTTCAGGATAGGTTGTAGATCCTTGATGATGCGTTGGAGAGATTTTAGTTGGGGGCTGAAGGTGACGGCTAGTGGCGTTCTGTTACTTTCTTTGTTGGACCTGTCCTGTAGTAGGTGACTTCTGAGTACTCTTCTGGCTCTGTCAATCTGTTTCTTCACTTCAGCAGGTGGGTACTGTAGTTATAAGAACGCTTGATAGAGATCTTATAGGTGTTTGTCTGTCTGGGGGTTGGAGCAAATGCAGTTGTATCTTAGAGCTTGGCTGTAGACAATGGATCGTGTGGTGTGGTCTGGATGAAAACTGGAGGCATGTAGGTAAGTATAGCAGTCAGTAGATTTCCGGTATAGGTGGTATTTATGTGACCATCGCTTATTAGCACTGTAGTGTACCGGAGGTGGATCTCTTGTGTGGACTGGTCCAGGCTGAGGTTGATGGTGGGATGGAAATTGTTGAAATCATGGTGGATTTCCTCAAGGGCTTCTTTTCCATGGGTCCAGATGATGAAGATGTCATCAGTGTAGCGCAAGTAGAGTAGGGGCATTAGGAAATGAGAGCTGAGGAAGCGTTGTTCAAAGTCAGCCATAAAAATGTTGGCATATTGTGGGACCATGTGGGTACCCATAGCAGTGCCACTGACTTGAAGGTATATATTGTCCCCAAAAGTGAAATAGTTGTGAGTGAGGACAAAGTCACGAAGTTCAGCCACCAGATGTGCCGTGGCCTCATCAGGGATACTGTCCTTTACAGTTTGTAGTCCATCCTCATGTGGAATATTGGTATAAAGAGCTTCTACATCCATAGTGGCCAGGATGGTGTTTTCTGGAAGATCACCAATGGATTGTAGTTTCCTCAGGAAGTCGGTGGTGTCTCGGTGATAACTAGGGGTGCTGGTAATGTAGGGCCTGAGGAGAGAGTCTACATAGCCAGACAATCCTGCTGTCAGGGTGCCAATGCCTGAGATGATGGGGTGTCCAGGATTTTCAGGTTTATGGATCTTGGGTAGCAGATAGAATGCCCCTGGTCGGCATGTGATATGTTCTAGTGATTCTCTCTGCAAGGGTTGGTTTCCAAGGACCAGCTGAAATTTCTGTCCCTGAGATCTATAAAAAAAGACACAGGACTCAACTGTGCTGAATGCAAAGAGCAGTCTTTACCAAAATTGTTATTTCCGAGTTTTCAAAAATCATGAGTCATGCCCTCAAAAATTGTGAGATGGATCTTGAGTCATAATTTTTTTTAAAATAATACATTTGGGGAAGAGGAGGTATTTGCTTTTTGTCTTCTGGGGCTTTAGGATTCACTTGGTTCCCATTTTCAAGACTTTCTCTGCCATCATGAAGGCTAGAAACTTACTTTAGTTTTGAAATGAATGCTGAGGTTCTCCCATAATCACATGACTCCAGGAGCTGGGGCTTTATGAAAAACTCCAGATATCATGAGACTTGTGATAAAATCTTGAGAGTTGGCAAATTATAGGTAATTCTCCTTTACTATGCTACCATGTGGGCTCATTCTAAGACCTAGCCTAACCTGAGCAATCACAAAAAAGGGCTGACTACAAGTTATCTACATCTCAAAAATGCTTAATTTACAAATGTCTCAAAAATAAATCTACTGAAAATGTCTGGGAGATTCCAGTGCTTCCGACTGATCCCATAAAAAGTCTACCTATGATCCTTTAAAACAGGATGTATTTATTCTCATTTCAGGTTAACAGCTTGCTAAACTTTGCATGTGTGTTCTGAATGCACCCAGAAAATGGATTTATCAGAAATAATTAATGTTTTTGTAGCACACACTGATTGCTGCAGCATCACATCTGAGTGTTGCCCCTATAATTGCAAATCATTTCCTAGAGGTGTCACGCAAAAGCAGAATATGCCTTTTTGAGTAGTGTAATGTCCACAGAATGTAAGATTAATGCTTGTATAGAACAAGGATACATGTTAAGACTTGCTACTTTTTTTTTTCTTACTAACCTTGTTGATGTCATGAATATCAATTTCCATCTTTTTTTTCCAGATAATTTAACACTCCATTTAGTCATCCTTGGTAATGCAAATCATATCAATTCTGCTGCCAGAGTACAAGGTGATCTCCATTGTATCTTATTATAGGTGGGAGATCAATTTTTTTCTTTTTCCCTTTTTTTTTTTCTTTTCCTTTTTTAAAAGTATTTTCAAATTTGGGGCATTTCAAGTCAAAAAGGGGAATCTTGAGCCATCCAGAAAGTATTATACTTTATTCATCATTTTTTTTCTACCTCTCACTCACCATTTTTTTCTTTTAGTCCATTTACATTTCTTATCTGATTCCAGAAAAAGCTAATCACATCCAGCAGCCAAAGAACATACAATTAGATTGTTGCCTAGCTAATGTGGGAAACAACATTGCTGGTCTCTTACTATGGCTTTTGCTATGTCTTTCTAATAGGCTAGTGAAAACCCCTTAGCTGTCTTGACTGTAATGTCCCAGTCCTCCCTCTCCCAAAATATTCCAACTCTGCCCCTCTTCTCTGCAAAATTAACTATCTCCAGGTCACAAATAGCTGAGTTCCCCTATTGCATAGCATTTACCTTGTTCCTCAGCTCACAATCAGAATCAATGCAAGCTCTCTCTCCTTTTCAGAGACAAGACAGCATCCACATTGTTTCATTCTATTGCCGCATATATCATTTCAACACAAAGCAGTCCCCTTAATAGTTAGGATGAGGGAAACATTTTTGAAATAGAAATTGATGGAAGGACTAAAGAAGCTGTTTTGGTTTGGCATTGGGTTTTTGATCCTATGCTTTACCATAGTCTACTGTTCCTGGTGATAATGTTAATTGCAGATAGATAGTTGTGTGTGCACAGTACATGCCTAAAGGCTTTGTAAGTACATAATATGTTAGATCTGGAAAATTCATATATTGCATTATATTTCTGCCTACCAAGATCTGTTAATTGAGTAATAACTATTGCTTAAAGCCTATAATGCCCTTTCTAGACTCAAATATAAATGGCATATTATCTTCAGATTATTATTTTGCCCATATGTCTCCCTTTTTTATTTGGCCTGTTTTCCCTCCTCTACCCACACCACTCTTCTTAAGGTGGGTGTCGTTGCAGGAAATTACTTCCCAATAAATTATTGGAAGGAGGCATGTACTCTGGTAGTTAGAGCACCAGAATGAGACTTACGAGACCTGGTTTCTAGTCTCAACTCTGCCACTGGCTAGGTAAACACTGTGATCTACAATTTTCCAATCAATAAATTGGAGAAAATGCTCTTTACCCAATTCTGTAAAGGCCCAGGCCTGGAAGATGCTACTTATTCTCAGCTCCCACTGACTCAATGGAAACTGAGGTTCTTGGGTACTACACAGGAGTTGTTTCGCACCCTCTCAGGATCAGGCCCTGTAATGGTTTGAGACATCTGAGCAACAAGTGATGAGTGCAAATATTGTTGTTGTCTATTATAAACAGAAGTGGGGTAAACACGGCTTGGTCTGCATTGGGGATTTGCCTTGGCTACATCCAGCAGGAGCCAGCCAGCAATGTAATAGCTTAAAAGAAATCCAGGCTTGTTAAGTTATGGCAATGCCCTGTTAAGGCACCCAAACAACCTTAACTCTGCCCACTAGATGATGAATACATTTTGGTCCAAGTGTATATGAACTCTTCTTTTTCCTTGTGGAAATATAGGGCGTAACAAAGAAGTTGAATCCTTTAAGTGCAAAACTCAGCTGACCCTTAACTATGGAGCTGTGACTGTCTCCTCCATTGTGTACGTTTGATAAAATGTACTGGATATGGGGAAAAATGCAATATACAGAAATCATATTTTTGTCTTTTTTGTGTCCCAAGAGACCAGAGTCCTATGTGCATTCAAATCATTTCAACTGTGCCCTCAGGCAGAATATAGATTATTTTGTTTCTTTGAGAAGAGATTATCTTTTTTTATTTGATTTGGAGGGTCTCAGACCCTGATACACAATAGGTAAGGACACACATTTTTGCCTGATAACATATTGGTATTTTTATGTAGCATGCAAGACTGTTTGCGGTACATCAGAGGGTACTCTGAATGTTTATAAAAAAGGATATCTGAAGGAAATTACTGCTCATCACAGCTGAATAATGAATGGCAAATAATAAACGTTGCCATGTTTTTGTGCACAGGCACTGTAAGCAGATGGTGAGCTCACCATGCCTTGAACAGTGTGTACACATGGGTTAGAATCCAAATGTACCCTTAACCTGGGGTTTTTCTCCTTATTTTATTTATTTCAGATTTTTTTAATTAATAGTTTTGAAGGATCTAAGTCCATTGACACGGATGGGAATCTTTCCATTGACTTCAGCAGGCTTTGAATCAGGCCTGAAGTTCCCATCCCTTTCTCTAAGTGCTTTTGGTGTTAGTTAAAAATACAATTGCATGAAAAACCAAACCACCAAGTCACGGCTGACCTTGTATCTTGGGTGGAGGAACAAAATATAACTAACCTACTTAATCACAAACTGTACTGCTCAAAAATTATGACTAATTTGTCAGATTGCTGAACTTCTCTAGCCCATAGTTAAAATTCCTATTTTATACTCAATTCAATGGCAAAAGCTCCCATTGACTTTATTGGTGTGGAGTCTGGACCGATCTGCAATTTGAACCATCAGAGTTACTATACTTTTCTGCACAGTACTGTCAGAGGAATGAGACAATGCTATGTGCGGTTTGAATGGTAGGGATGGTAGGGCTATACGGTGTTTGTTTGTTCTTCTTTTGTTCAACCCATGCACCTTCATCTAGTAAAGAAACAGATCACACAGGGCACGAGGGGTTATCTAAAAAATGGTATATGTTATATTTCTTTAATTGGTCTCATCCCAAAGGTGTGAGCCCTCACTCACATAGGTTTGGTAGTCCAATTGGAAACAACATGGACTACACATATGCTTAATAACTGCAGGATCAGGTCTCTTTATAAATATAGTACCTCTGTATAGCAGCCACCTCTGAAACTGGGGAGCAGTCAACAACTGATGAGTGAATGTGAGTGGAATGGTGGAATTTTGGCCAAGGGCTGTTATTAAAGGTGTCATGGGACCTTCAAGGTCAGTTTACAAATGCAAAGTACTTCACTAAGCTCATGTCTACGCTACCTGCCGGATCGGCGGGTAGTGATCAATCTATCGGGGATCGATTTATCGCGTCTAGTGTAGACGCGATAAATTGATCCCTGATCGCTCTGCCGTCGACTCTGGAACTCCACCAGGGTGAGAGGCGGAAGCGGAGTCGACGGGGGAGCAGCGGCCGTTGATCCCGCCCCGTGAGGACGTGAAGTAAGTGATTGTAAGTTGATCTAAGATACATCGACTTCAGCTACACTATTCTTGTAGCTGAAGTTGCGTATCTTAGATTGATCTCCCCCGCCCCCAGTGTAGACCAGGCCTGAGGAAGGAACAATCAGTTGCATCCCCATACGAAATGGGAAATGACTGCCTAGGAAGGAATACTGCGGAAAGGGATCTGGAGGGTCATAATGGATCACAAGCTAAATACAAATCAACAGTGTAACACTGTTGCAAAAAAAGCAAACATCATCATGGGATGTATTAGCAAGAGTGTTGTGAGCAAGACATGAGAAGTAATTCTTCCGCTCTACTCCGTGCTGATTAGGCCTCAGCTGGAGTATTGTGTCCTGTTCTGGGCACCGCGTTTCAGGAAAGATGTGGGCAAATTGGAGAAAGTACAGAGAAGAGCAACACAAATTATTAAAAGTCGAGCAAACATGACCTATGAGTGAAGCTTGAAAAAAATTGGGTTTGTTTAGTCTGGAGAAGAGAGGACTGAGAGGGGACATGATAATAGTTTTCAAATACATTAAAGGTTGTTACAAGGAGGAGGGAGAAAAAATGTTCTCCTGAATGTCTGAGGATAGGACAACGAGCAATGGCTTAAATTGCAGCATTAGGAAAAACTTCCTAACTGTCAGGGTGGTTAAGCACTGGAATAAATTGCCTGGTGAAGTTGTGGAATTGCCATCATTGGAGATTTTTAAGAGCAGGTTAGACAAACACCTGTCAGGGATGGTCTAGATAATACTTAGTCCTGCCGTGAGTGCAGGGGACTGGACTAGATGACCTCTCGAGGTCCCCTCCAGTCCTATGATTCTATGGTTAGACTATTGAGCCATCCCTTCTGCTAAAAACAAAATCTCTAAGTGAATGTGACTTTTTTAACTACTTTAATCTTTTTTGTTGGTAACATTGTGATTTACTAATTTAGTATTATTATGAAAGAATAGGTTAATTTGTTGGGTGGTTATTAAATAAAATACTGGCAATGGAAAATTGACTTTATTTGAGAATGAAAGTCCTTTGAATCCTTTATACTGACTTATTTGTAAAATTCTTTGCGAAGGGCTCTCTGTTTGTTTTCCTTTGAAGTGAATAAAGGTTTTTAGGAACTTATACCTGGGAGCATGTTTATTCATAAGAAATAGGGTTTACACAGTAAGGGGAGGCAGTTGACATGTCTGTTCTTATGGAAGACAATACTGTCAACCTGAGGAGGAGGAGGAAATTGAGTCAGAAATTCAAATGAAAACATTATAGGTTGGGAGGGAGCAAATTTTTATTAGGACTGGGTAATTACATAACAGACCGGATTTCTCTTTCGTTAAGTAAGTCAGAGATGCAAAGCTTGATGGAAACCTGCCATGATGCTAGTGGAAATTGCCTTCTCTTGCCATTCCTGGGGATTCTGTCTGACGATGGGATACAGCACCAGCTTTGTTTGTGTGACTGCGAACAAGAGTTGATCAGAAAAATGGGCAGAAAAAAAATCGGGAGGGGGGGTGATAGGGCGTCTGCCCCACACAAGGCCTGAAGGGTAAATTAGGCCAATTAACTTATAGGTCATACCTGGAAGAGAGCCAGGGGGTGTGAAGGCCAAATTTGCTGATGAAGTCCTGCTGGGGAAGGAGTTGGGCCGGGTTTATAAAGCCAGAGAAGAGAACGGGGCTTTAAGGAAGTAGTCTGCTGTCACTCCCTGGGAGAAGGGAGGGGTATTGGGGCTATAGAGAGTAGCCTACAGTTACTCCCTGGGAGGAGGGAGTTTGAGCTGGTATACCCAGAGAAGGGGAGGGGAGGACCAGAAGCTGTAGGAAGGAGTCCAGGGAAGAAGCAACAAGGCTTGAGGAAAAGCAGACCACAATTGCAGTATAGGGTCCCTGGACTGGAACCTGGAGTAGTTGTCAGGCCTGGGTTCCCCTACCAGCCCCTTGGAAGTGGGACCCACAGTGCCAGAGAAGACTGCCTGACACTGTGCAGAAGGAATTTGGGTAACCCTCAGAAGGGGAAACCACATAGTGACCCAGCTGGAGGCCTGAATCATGGAGAGGAGGCCGCAGTTCCTGACGCGAGAGGGGCTGCAGGGCAAGACAGGATGGGTGGAGACATCACCAGAGGATGCAATGTTTGGCAGAGCTAGTCCCCAGGATGTCCGGGTGGAGGCACCGCCAGTGGTGAGCGCACCCTTTCACAGAAGGAAATGAAAAAAACCATTACACGTTTCAGTGGAAAGTTTAGAATTTTTGTCAAAAAGCAAAAAACTGAAGTTCTTTTTCAGAAAACTATTGAAAATCAGAAAAAAAAAAATACGGTTTACAGCTAAAATCTTTTTCATCAGAACACTGTATTTTTTCTGATTTTCAGCAGTTTTCTGCCAAAAACTTCAGTTTTCAAGGAAAGCAAATGCTTTCTGTGAAAATTCTTGTTTAATCAAAAACTCAGCTCTTTGTTGAAACAAAATTTTCATGCAAATTGTTCAAATGGCCCGTGTGCTAACTTACTTGCAGAGTCATGCTGTGGTCTCCTCTTCACATCTGAGAGGTAAGCTTGCCGTCATCAAGTGATCACCTTAAAATAGATCTTTCTATCTTAGCCCTGGTCTACACTACAAGTTTAGGTCAAATTTAGCAGCGTTAGATTGATTTAACCCTGCACCCATCCACATGACAAAGCCATTTTTGTTGACTTAAAGGGCTCTAAAAATCTATTTCTGTACTCCTCCCCCACGAGGGGATTAGCACTGAAATCGACATTGCCGGGTCGAATTTGGGGTAGCGTGGATGCAACTTGATGGTATTGGCCTCTGGGAGCTATCCCAGAGTGCTCCATTGTGACTGCTCTGGACAGCACTTTCAACTCAGATGCACTAGCCAGGTACACAGGAAAAGCCTCGGGAACTTTTGAATTTCATTTCCTGTTTGGCCAGCATGGCGAGCTCATCAGCACAGGTGACCATGCAGTCCCAGAATCGCAAAAGAGCTCCAGCATGGACCGAACGGCAGGTACTGGATCTGATCGCTGTATGGGGAGACGAATCTGTGCTATCAGAACTCCGTTCCAAAACACGAAATGCCAATATATTTGCCAAAATCTCCAAGGGCATGATGGACAGAGCCTACAACAGGGACCCGCAGCAGTGTTGCATGAAAATTAAGGAGCTCAGATAAGCCTACCAAAAAACCAAAGACGCAAACGGTCGCTCCGGGTCAGAGCCCCAGACATGCCGCTTCTATAACGAGCTGCATGCAATTCTAGGGAGCGCCCCTACTACTACCCGACCTCTGTCCGTGGACACCTGCAAGGGGGGAGTCTCACGCAACCGGCATGAGGATTTTGGGGATGAGGAAGATGAGGAGGAGGAGGATAGTGCATAGCAGGCAAGTGGAGAAACCGTTCTCCCCAACAGCCAGGACCTGTTTATAACCCTGGAGCCAATACCCTCCCAACCCTCCCAAGGCGGGCTCCCAAATCATGAAGCCGGAGAAGGCACTTTGTAAATATAATACATGGTTTAAAAGCAAGTGTGTTTAATGATTAATTTGCCCTGAAGACTTGGAATGCATTCGCTGCCAGTACATCTCCTCCTTTTAAATAGCCAACCGAACGGGTGCTTGGTATGGGAAAGGAGAGTGCTGCTGTTTGAAATTATTCCCACATGTTATGAAGGTTGAAGAAGCTGAAAGACTGTGGCTTACCATGGCTGCCTGCAAGCCGAATTCTGTTGCCCGGCCCTGCTCTCGCACCAAACCGGCAGGCCCTCAATATAAAAGGCAAAATGCAACCTTGTAACGAAAGCACATGTGCTATGTAAAGTTAACAGCTTGGTTCACCGTGAAAGAGTCTACCCACTGTTCTCTAAAAGGTGTCTTTTTAAATACTACTCTCCCATTTTTTTCTTCCCGGAGCTGCAAATGTTTCAACCCTCCCCCTATCATCTCCATCCCAGAGGCTAGCGCAGATAAGAAGGCGAAAAAAACGCACTCACGATGAAATGTTCTCTGAGCTCATGCAGTCCTCCCGCACTGAAAGAGCTCAGCAGAATGCATGGAAGCAAACAATGTCAGAGTCCAGGAAAGTAGGAAATGAACGCGAGGACAGGAGGGATGAGCAAGATGAGAGGTGGTGGGAGTGCGATGAGGGGAGGCAGAATGCAATGCTGAGGCGACTGGGGGATCAAACTGAAATGCTCCGGCATCTGGTGGAGCTGCAGGAAAGGCAGCAGGAGCACAGACCGCCACTGCAGCCCCTGTGTAACCGCCCGCCCTCCTCCCCAAGTTCCACAGCCTCCTCACCCAGACGCTCAAGCACATGGGTTGGTGGGGGGACTCTGGGCACCCAACCACTCCACCCCAGAGGACTGCCCAAGCAACAGAAGGCTGGCATTCAATAAGTTTTGAAGTGCTGTGTGGCCTTGTCCTTCCCTCCTCCTCTCATCCATCACCCCACCCGGTGCTTCCCTCCTTCCCCACCCCTCCCGGGCTACCTTGGCAGTTATCCCCCTATTTGTGCGATGAATTAATAAAGAATGCATGATTTTGAAACAACAATGACTTTATTGCCTCTGCAAACAGTGATCGAAGAAGGGAGGACGGGTGGCTTACAGGGAAGTAGAGTCAACCAAGGGGGTGGGTTTTCATCAAGGAGAAACAAACAGAACTGTCACATTGTAGCTGGCCAGTCATGAAACTGGTTTTCAAACCTTCTCTGATGTGCAGCGCACCCTGCTGTGCTCTTCTAATTGCCCTGGTGTCTGGCTGCGCGTAATCGACTGCCAGGTGATTTGCCTCAACCTCCCACCCCTCCTTACTCTCACAGATATTGTGGAGCACACAGCAAGCAACAATAACAATGGGAATATTGGTTTCACTGAGGTCTAACCTAGTCAGTAAACTGCACCAGTGCACTTTTAAACTTCCAAATGCGCATTCTACCACCATTCTGCACTTGCTCAGCCTATAGTTGAACTGCTCCTGACTACTGTCCAGGGTGCCTGTGTATGAAGCCTGGCTTCATGAGCCATGGCATTACAGGGTAGGCTGGGTCCCCAAGGATAACTACAGGCATTTCAACATCCCCAACAGTTATTTTCTGGTCTGGGAAGTAAGTTCCTTCCTGCAGCTGTTCAAACAGACCAGAGTTCCTGAAGATGCAAGCGTCATGTACCTTTCCCAGCCATCCCACACTGATGTCGATGAAACGTCCCTTGTGATCCACCAGTGCTTGCAGCACCATTGAAAAGTACCCCTTGCGGTTTATGTACTGGCTGCCAAGGTGGTCCGGTCCCAAGATAGGGATATGGGTTCCATCTATCGCCCCACCACAGTTAGGGAATCCCATTGCAGCAAAGCCATGCACTATGACCTGCACATTTCCCAGAGTCACTACCCTTGATAGCAGCAGCTCAGTGATTGCATTGGCTACTTGGATCACAGCAGCCCACACAGTAGATTTGCCCACTCCAAATTGATTCCCAGCTGACCGGTAGATGTCTGTCATTGCAAGCTTCCAGAGGGCAATCACCACTCGCTTGTGAACTGTGAGGGCTGCTCTCATCTTGGTATTCTTGTGCCTCAGGGCAGGGGAAAGCAAGTCACAAAGTTCCGTGGAAGTGCCCTTACGCATGTGAAAGTTTCGCAGCCACTGGGAATCATCCCAGACCTGCAACACTATGCGGTCCCACCAGTCTGTGCTTGTTTCCCGGGCCCAGAAGCGGCGTTCCACAGCATGAGCCTGCCCCACTGCCACCAGGATGGCCAAATTGCTGGGGCCCGTGCTTTGAGAGAAGTCTGTGTCCATGTCCTCATCACTCTAATCACCGCGCTGCTGTCACCTCCTCGCCTGCTCTTGCAGATTCTGGTTCTGCACATACTACAGGATAATGCATGAGGTGTTTACAATGCTCATAACTGCTGCGGTGACCTGAGCGGGTTCCATGCTTGCCGTGGTATGGTGTCTGCAGGAGAGCAGAGTTGCAGCGGAAGCGGTGGATGACGACAGATGCCATGAGAATAGATATTTATACAGAACGACGAAAGGACCTGTGAAGTGGATTCAGGAGAGCCGAGTTGCAGCGGAAGCAGTGGAGGACGATGGTTAGCACCGTGCACATTTCCCGAGGAAGAACACACGTACCCGGGAGCCCATGACAGACAACATGGAGAAATTCGCTATTGAGACAATAGCAGCAGAGCAGAGTTGCAGTGGAAGTGGTGTATGACGATGGTTAGCAGCATCCAGGAGGACCAGAACGGATCCCCCGAGCTGCAGGAGAGCAGAGTTGCAGCGGAAGTGGTGGAGGACGATGGTTAGGAGAGCTACTGCACTGTCTGCTGCCAGCAGCACCCAGGACACAACAGCAGCGGTGTCGGCGAGCTGAACTGAGCAGGCTGCACGCTTGCTGTGGTATGGCATCTGCACGGAAAAAAGGCGCGAAACGATTGCCGTTGCTTTCACGGAGGGAGGGGCGACTGACAACATAACCACCCGCGACAATGTTTTTGCCCCATCAGGCATTGGGAGCTTAACCCAGAATTCCAATGGGCAGCGGAGACTGCGGGAAGTGTGGGATAGCTACCCACAGTGCACCGCTCCGTACATCAATGCTAGCCACGTAGTGAGGATGCACTCCAACGACTTAATGCTCTTAGTGTGGACATACGCAATCGACTGTATAAAATAGATTTCTAAAAATCGACTTCTATAATATCGACCTAACTTCGTAGTGTAGACATACCCTTAGATACTTATACGGCCACTAATATCATAGTGCCTCACGCTCTTTAATGCATTTATCTTCATTATACCCCTGTGAAGTGGGAAACTGCTCTTAACCATATTTTCCAGATGAGGAACTGAGAAGCTAAGTGACTTGCCCAGGAACACACAGAAATCTGTGGCGGAGTGGGGAATTGAACCTGGTCTTTCAAGTCCTAGGCAGCTGCCCTAACCACTGGAATGTCTTTCCGGCACACCTGATGTGCCACAAGTCTCTACTCTTTGTAGTTGCTATGCCTCTGTGAAGCTGCGGTATTTTGTTCCCACTTCTCCCAGGTGTAACTGGAGAATAAGACCCAGCATGGCCAATAACCAGAGAAAGAGATGCCAGAGGGATTCTTGTGCAATTCCTTGTTGCTCTGGTTAAAAGACAATAATTATTTTAAATGTTTTAATGGTAGCTTTAAATGTTATATAAATGCCTCTTCACTCCAGTTTTCATTGTAATACTATCCTGGAGATACAACATATACCCACCCCTAAAATATATGTGCAGTATATCCACGTATTTATATAGTGACAATTTACACCTCCTTGTGCCATTCCAAATGTCTTACTGGCAACTGCAAAAATCAAAGGAAGTCAACAGCTGAACTGTTACAACATTACCATTTAACAGCACATTTTGTGTTTATCAGACACTGCTTCTTTGCCCTACATTTTCTATGCACATTTCTTGTCCGTCGGGGTTCTGTTAAAGGGAGACTTGCACACTGGGTATTTCAAAAGTGATGAAACGTAAACATAAATTCATTTGCCTTTTCTTCCTTGCCGTCTGTTCTGCAGCACTGCATTCTAAAGTGCAGGAGGCATCCATCATTCCATCCTCTTTTTTTTTTTTTTTTTAATCCTATGTCGTCTCTTCTGTGCTTCTTTCCTTGTATCTACCATTTTTGAAGGAAGATGCAAATTTCAGTGTAGAGAAATCATCTAAATGCTGTTGTTTGTTTCAGGTAGAGCGGGATTTATTGTGCTTGGTCAGTGCCGTGTTGGTAATTTTACATTCACTTCATCTTTGCTGGAGGGCCTGTTCCTGAATAATAATATCCCTGGATTTTAAAGCATAGCTACCGTACATGAGGTGCTGCTGGGGGGAAAAAAGGAATGATGGTTGAGGAATATCAGGCAGAAGAGGCTTACTTTTATGGAATGCTTCCCTTTTGCATCAGACCCAACACAGTAAAAGATATTTCTGTAATGCTTCTTTCCATTCTTCCATAGCGAATCTCTATCATTCAAAATAATACTGAGCCCTAGTTTAGGGATTTGGACTCTGATCCTGCAATACACTTAAGCATGTGCTTAGCTATAGGCATGTGAGTCCGCTGAGGTCATAGCGATTCATGCTTACATGCTTTGCTTGATGGGGGGCCTGGCTGGGGAAGGTGTAATTACTCATTGTCCCTACACGTTGTGTGCCCTGTGTCTTTGAAGAATCTTCTGTCCACTTGTGGAACCTACATAATTGCTTCCTTCATTTTTAATAATGTGAATTATTAATTAGAGAGAGGTTCATTTAGTTCAGCAACTTCCCTGGTCTGTAGTTTGTCCCTCGGGGTTCACGGTCAATGGTGGATCCTTGGGGTACTCACATCGGCAGTCTTACTTGAGCTCAGAGGGAGTCAGGGATGGCTAATGCCATGTCATCTCCGCTGTCCTCTCATGGTCTTGGAGACATCGAAATAAATTGTCTGTCCCTTTCTACTGCCTCCACTATTCTTTTTGGTAGCCAGCCCAATAATAGGCAAACTTTCCTATGGCCAGGAGAATATGCAGAGACTAAGGCTACATCTATGCTACCACTTTTGTTGGTATAACTTATGTCACTCAGGGGCGTGAAAAAAACGAGCGACAGAAATTACACTGACAGAAGCACCCGGGTGGACAGTGCTATGTCGGCGGCAGAACATATCCCGTTGGCATGGCTACCGCCACTCGTTGGGGGGTGGTTTAATTATGTTGATGGCGGAGCACTCTCACGTCAGCTGAGAGCGGCCACCTGAGACATCTTACAGCACTTGCATTGGTACAGCTGTAAACTCTCTAATGTAGACATGGCCAAACACACTGTATATCTGCTTGAAGCAGTATTCTATTCATACCAAGTAGCTGAGTGTATTTTTGATGCTTTGTAAAATTCTGACATCCCTGAAAGGGAGTTCTAGATCTGTTTTATACTCTGTAGTAAAGGTGATCTTTGGAAATTGTTTGTTGAATAACTCTACAGTCTGCTGTACATCATTTTTATTGACAGTAAGGAAGATGTCATCTGTGTGGCCTGCCTGGTGGAGGAAGGTGGTGGGGTGTTGAGTTGGCTGAAACATTACATTCTCCATTAACCCATAAAGATTTCAGTGGCTATTGCAAAAAAAAAAAAAAAAAACCACAAAAGTTTCCATTGAGAATCCTGTGGACCGTCTGAAATATTTAGCATCCTCAAATGCCATGTGGGCTGGTAACTCATAAATTTATGAGCTTGCTGAGGTCCCCTGTCCTTTTATCAGTATTTTTTCTCGATGGCATTTATTGGTAGTTTGCTGTGAAAGTGGCTTCTGCTCGCAATCCAGCTATAGGGTTGGAGGTGTATAGGCCTTCAAACTCAGAATTACATCACTGCCTAGTAAATATGGTGAGGGTGTTTTTATGATAGCTGCAAATTGTCGGCTATTAGGGGAGAGAGATTGGTTTTATGAGCGAAAGCAGGATCTCTCTCATCTACTGTATGTGATAGGTCAGAAAGGGGTCGCATTTCTCTCTATGCTCTCCGTGGGTTTTACGTGGGCAACTGCCGTTAATGCTACTGCCAGAGAAAAATCATTAAAATGTATCACGTGAAGCAATTTAGGGATTACATAGTGAAGCACATACTGCTAACAGCATGTAGTTTGCTAACTGCATCTCTCCTGAATCAGGTTCTCCATTCAAATCATGCAAAACAATTAAAAGTAAAATGTTGCATCCTGCCACACGCTTTTTTTTCCCCCCATCACATAAAAGTATCCAACCCTCTCTTTAAATAGCTTGGATTGCTGGAATTTCACAGCTCAGAGGGGAGTGTGTTTTTTAAACCTAGGACTTCAGAGGCTGTCAGGGATCTGGTCCTTCAACAGCACCGCTGTGGGGTGTTGAGGGGGTTGTCTGCTCACTCTGGGTGCAGTCGATGTGATGGGGATGGGGGGAGGGAACGCTCAGCAACACTCCGAAGGGGATGGAGTCTCAGCCCTCCAGATGAGTCCCTCTGGATGTTTTCCTCTTCCAGAGTCCTGGGAGAACGAACAAACAACTGAGGAGCAGGAAAGTAAATGAAGACAAAGGGAATACACAGTCAATCTCAGCCAGGCTGCCGGCCTCTGTCCTTCAGAGGGGCCTGGGACGCACTGGAGCCCAGCTTAAAGTCTGCTGGCTCACCAGCAGAGGAATCTGGTAAAGGCCCCTTCACCTCTGGGGACTTGGGCTTTCTTTCAGGCAAGGGAGTAGGCGCTGCCCTAAGCCTGGCCTCTGCCTGAGAGCTGGGAAGGTCAGCACAATGCTGTCCTCCCAGAGCGGCCTGCTTGGCCCACTCCAGCCCAGAGCAACTCCTTAACCCTTTCCTGCCTGGTGCAGGGTTTATTCCCCATCACAAAGGCATATACAGATTTTGCCACATCACCACAGTCCATTGGAGTTACCACATGAATAGTGAGACTTATACTCTTAGCTACTGTGGCTGAGCCGGTGTGGGCTGAGAGCTGGGTTTGAACCCAGGACCTTTAACTTTAAAATCTGGCCGACAATGGCTGGAAGCTGAAGTTAGACAAAGGAACTGGAGAATCCCCCTGTTCATTACCTTCCTTCATGGGCCATGGAGAGAACAGGAAGCTCTGTGCTGCCCTCACGCTACTCATAACACTTGCAGCTCTGCATTAGAACAATCAAATATCTTGTTTCAGGGCTTCAACCTGCAGGGATCAGGAAGCAATTCCCCCTCCATCCCCCCGGCACAATTGGCCAGATGTATTCTAGGAGTTGGGGGGGGGAGTTGGCCTTCCTCTGGAGCATTAAGAATTGGCCACTAATTGAGATGGGACACGACGTGGTGCACCAATTCTCCAAGGCGGAACAGAGAATCCTCTTTCTTAGATGCCTGGCTAGTGTGTCTCGCTCACATGCTCAGGGTTAATTGCCAGCTTTGGGGTTGGGAAGGTATCTTCTCCCAGGTCTTCTCCCACGGCACTTGTGGATTTTCTGTCTCCTTCTGCAGAATGGATCACAGCTCACCTGATAGGATCCTCTGAACAGATCTCACCTAATCAATTCCCTGACATTGCGGGACCTCAGGCAGTTATGGCCTCTTGGTCTCCCCTATTCTCTGCCTGAGGCACACAACAGTTTAGTCTCTGAGTTAAGAAGTAAACCAGTAATTAGAAACACTTACACACCTCTTATTTGGACTGACCACTGAATCTGAATCCTTCTGGAGCCATCAAATGTTGCTTAGGGCTCAAACAAGGTTCTGCCATCCCTGTCTATCCTGGACTACAATGTACATGTCCCTTGTGTTACATCCTGTAAGTTTTTCCTCTCTAAAGACTGTTTGATGGAGGGATTCTTTCATCTGGCCCCTCCAGCTGCCCAGTGACACACCTGCCATGGCAGATGCTCTGGCTTCATTCTTAAGGCATGTTCCAGATATTTCCATCTTCTTTTCAGGATAAGTTCAGAGACAGGAGTTGTTGACATCTCTGACAAATCTTGGCATTTGTTATAAATTCATTCCATATAATACCTAGTCCTTTCCTGAGGCTTTTAGACCTCCATCTTTACCTACTGTGGATTACTAGCTTTCACCTCCAGACATGGAGGTGGAAATAACATTTGAGTTGAAGATTCATAGTTTGGTCTGGAAGTTGCAGACTTTCAATGACCAGACCTTGTTTAAGCTGGTAAATGCATCTGTTGCCTTGCCAATTCATCACATTTCCTCCAAGATATTCCCACTGACTTGCACTTTACTGCCAATGCATGTGAACTGACTTCCCTCTTGCATTGCTTTGCCTTCTAATGTAATACTGGAGTTGGGAGTTGCTGGGATTCTCATTCGATTTTTTTTTTCATAACTAATAATTAACCTAGTCTTTTTTGCAATGTTGACTGTCTTTTGGTTTTCATTTGCCTTTTAGTTGAGCTGTCACTTACAAGTGCAAAAGCTAAGGCCTGGTCTAAACTGTGGTTGGCAGAACTGTGGCTTTCAGGGGTGTGAAAAATCCACACCCTTGAGTACTGTAGCTATGTTGACCTGACCCCCGATGTTACAGCAGCACGGCTATGGCACTCTAGCACCAATACATAGAAGTGGCCTAAATCTTCTCGTGGACTGTTAAGTCATGTGATGCCTGAGTTGTACCAGTCTACTCTTTTTCTCATAATGAAGTCAATGGCAATGCCAAACAGGAGAAGTATTTGACTCCAATGTCTATGTAAAAGCCCCATCCCTTCCTGCCATGGGTTATGCTTACATAGTTATACATATTACTTTTGGTCATAAAATTTTCCAGAACTTTTTTTTATAAATACAGCCACAGTATTACTCCAGACAATGTACCTACCTGTTCTTCCCTCGCACTCAGGATCAATGAAGTCCATCGCTCTTCATTTTTATGGGACAACATGATGCACAAAGTGTCAGAAGTTCAGAAAGTAGCTAGGGAACCAGTTCACTTATTCTTGTGAAGTTCAAAATTTCTTCCGTCCAATTGTTTAACCACCAAAAAGTGTTCCTGGCTGGTGCCCCAGCAAAACCCAGTGTTTGGGAGCCCTAGTTGGATAGTAGCATGTGGAAGTGTGGATTTGGGTGTGCAGTTACTATGGAGAGACAGATGGAATTTTGCTAGCCCAGTATTATGATGGTCGTGAGCACCATGAAAAGATCTCATCAATAAATAAGCAGCTGCCATGCATTTTGCATGGCTGACCTATCGCATGGGACTTTGAAATGTTTTTGGCTGTAAACATTAGACCGCCTTTAAACTTAGTCTGCACATCCACAGGCAGCTTGTGAAGGGAACACAGCAGCAGGTGGACAGAATCCTTTTTACCACCCCCGATAACAATCAAGCATACTCCGCACCAGCTGGAGAGAGAGGCTCAGCTTCTTAGGTAACTCATTTGTAAAGAAAACAGCATTGCTGCATCAGTGATATCAAAAGGATGCCTCTTGATTACCAAGCTAGACGATGGGAAGCAGGGGGTCTGGCATGTGCATCCTGGCTGATTTAAATGGGAGGCAGCTTTAGTAGAGCATTCTCCATTAAAGCCCCTGAACTCTGGCATCAGTTCCTGTCCATCCACCACTCTTGCGTTTGGTTTGCCAGAGATCAGGTTTGTTAGCTTTCTGATGTACCTCTGTGCACCTCCTTGGCCCTTTGAAACATCTCCTAAAAATATGGATTCCTAAGCGCTGCATTCTTTTACCCCTATTGCACAACGAAATAGGTGTCACTTCAGCTTTGCTGGAATTGACTGAGACATTTTCTCATCCTTTGACCCTGAATCTCCTCCATGCCAATTGTTCAACCCTTGTTGATTTCCCCTCGGTGCCCAGAGAGAAGTAAGTATGCTGCCATGTACAGTTTGAAGAGCAGTGATAGCCCAAGCTGGGCTACCAAATAACCCCACCCCAACCTGGCCATACAAGCACTGAAAGCAGAAAGCTCAGGAGCAGCACATCCCAGTACAAGCTGATGGAAGTAGCACCAAGTGGGTGGCATGCCGAGAATTAATTCACTGTCATACTGGCCAGTCCCAAAACAGACAGCAAGGTCTTGTGATAATCCATGTCAAGAGCTGCAGATAGATCCATAGTGCCGCAGGTGAGCCGCCTTTCCCTGTCCATTGCGAACAGCAGGTACCATGGTGCTGAGTGCAGTATGAATGCCCCAGCTATGCTGTTCCCCTCCACACACACACTGGTGTCCTGGTCCAGAGTGGAGGAGTAAGGGATAGTCCTGGTGGAGCTGTTCTCTCTGCCTCACTGGGATCTTGGTCTTGGATGAAGAAGAAGGATATGGCCCCAGTTGGCCCATTCTCCACCACCATCTTACAGGGGCAACTGCTTGCTGGAGACTTGCTTCACCCTGGGGAAAGGTTTTTTCTCCCTCATCCACATGGCTTGGACAGAAAGGACTTTGGGACCTCTGAGAGGGGTACATCTCCCATCCATCTTTTCCCCTTGCTCCTATTCGTGATCCTATTATATTAATAAAATGGGCCATAATTCAGCAACATCCTTCAGCAGCTGCCTACCTTCAAGCACGTGTCGTTCTATTGAATTTAATGGCGCTGCTTACATGCTTAATGTTGGGCATGTACTGCAGTACCCTGCTGAATTGGGGTTACGATTCTTAGTCTCCCTCTTCAGTTGTGAATTCCTCCAATCCTGGACAGCCTGGTTGATCACCTGACACTGTCACCATTGATTTAAAAAACTAAACACAAAGGGTTCTTCTGACTGAGCTTTAAAAGCCATTGACTGTTTTAGTATATTAGAGGAGCTTGTTCGTGTGTCTGTGTGCAACATATGCATACATACTAAACCATGAGACATGTATCTAATAAATATAGATATACTCTGTGTGTGTGTGTGTGTGTGTGTGTGTGTGTGTGTGTGTGCAGCATTCTGTGGTATAAGGACCAGCCTTTTTTGTAAATGAGACCACCTGTTCCTACTTCTCTGGTTTGACAGGTTTTAGTCTCTTCACTGCAAGTGGGCGGACAGTTGGGTTTGATTTACTGGACAGCTTCCCCAAGTGCCACTGCAGAATAATTACACTGATAATCAGCTCCGCTTGTGATCACAATGTTTTCTACCACACCCCATCCCTCCAAAGAGCTTACACTGCAACACTTTTCAGTGGGCCCCACATGTAGATTTAGTTTACGTTGAGCTTAGAGTTGTTAGGACATAACGTTAAATATAAATTGACTTTTGAAAGCATGATGTATGGGAGCTCACTTGGGGGGAGTATGTTACGTGGCAATTTTGTAACAATACGTAGCAGAACCAACCCCTTCTGTTAAATTAAACATGACAGCCAGCTATATGATGTGCATATAGTCTACATATCTTAAAGTACGCGCAGATGGCAACAGGAGAAGGGTATAATGCATATAGAATTGTGAGCAATCTGTAAAGCATATCAACAATCTACCATCCATACCCACAAAAAGGATAGCAAGTGTGCAAGAGAAACCAAGACCAAGCAAAAAATGTAAACGATATTAAAGCAGCATATTGTACATAGGTGTTCCTTCACTGTCAGTTAGCAGCAGCATCATTCTCTGGCACTTAACGTTCCAAAGCTTTCCTTGGGAATATAGATACAATGGTTATTAAAGTCAGTAGAACTACTCACTGTAGTAAACACTACCCACAATAGTAACTTGACAACAAGCTGGCATTGTACTAAAACCACTGCCTGTCATGCTAAATTGTCCCATTGTTTTTATCTGTCTGTCTGTCTCCATCTGTTGTCTCTAGTCTTATACTAAAAAGATGGGCCAGGGACCATCTTTTTGTTCTGTGTGTGTACAGAACCTAACACAATGGGGTCCTGGTCCTTGACAGGGGCTCCTCTAGACAATAATAATATAGGCTTGAGTCTTCAGGTAGGGTCACATTCAATAAAAACACTTGCCTGCATTTCTTGGAGGTTGAAGCCCCTGCAAAGTTAAATATAGGTTCTTCCAAGGGCTTTCAGACAGAGGGCCACTTTCATTTTATAGGAACAATATTTACTGTGGGTTAGATTGAACCCTTTGCATAGGTGGTGAGGCACCTTTGCAGCCAGAGGAAACACCGGGAGGCTTTCTGCTTCTAAGAGGGCAAGAGTTTGTGCCACCAGAACAACCCAGTAACAGCTGGCACTAATGATCATAACCTTGTTAACAGACTGAGCACAGAGGCCCAGAATGGAATGGGCCATGGAAAATGAGCTCTCATCGCATCCCTAGAGGTGGTCCCTGACAGTCAGGATTGAGAAACATTGGCAGAGCACTGTCTTTACCTGGCTATATATTAGCAGCACAATACTCCTCTTCCCCCTAAAGCTTTCTAAAATAACCCAGCCTTGCTGCTCCGATGTGTGAAAGTCAGAGGGTTAAGCTAGAGGCTGGATACCTCACTGTTCTGTTTGATGCGCTATCATCTTAGTCATCAGGCCAGCCCAGTCATAATTCTGGTTTTGACTGTGTAACAAGGAAACAAAGTTACCAACTGAAACTAATCATTCGAGTAAAGGTTCCTTTAATTTAATTTAAAGGTTCTGCCTTAAATTCTGCCTTGCCTTTTCTGTTCACGATGAAGCGGGGAAAAAGGAGAGAGATGTTTACCAAGTCATAATGGAGTGATGCCACCATTCCTCTGCTTGTTCCTGTTTTCTGGTTTGGAAGCCAATAAAGGTGGTGGTGATGATGATTATTATCATAGCACCTAGGAGCCCTTGTTATGCACCAGAATCCCACTGTGCAAGGTGCTGTACAAACACAGAGCAGACTGGGGAGTAAAACGAAACAATAAGACAATTACGAAACAATAATTACAATTATTAAATTAAACCCAGATTTAATTTTGGTCAGTCCTTATACCAAGCTGGGGCAAATATTCAGTGGAGAAAAAAGTTCTAACTAGCCTTTTTAAACACTGCTTTCACCCCTCAGCAACACCACCTTGTATTTCGTGGTTCCTTAAATACATCCCAGTATGCACCATGCTGTGACATCACAGGCAGCATGGGTCACAATGAGACTTCTGGTATTTCTGATGTCACACTATGGGATGTCTTTGGTAAACCACGTAGAACTGAGAGAATTTCCCAGAAGGAAAATTTCAGAATGTATTCCTGTGCTGAACACACTGAACTATACAACGAATGGAATTATTTATTTTGCTCTGACCACTCTCTGGAAGACAGCACTCTTCTGTGTATTAAAGAGAAAAACCCACGTTTCTGTGAATGGAGGAGCTACTGTCAGCATGCTCCCCATGCCAATAGGCACAATTCCTGCTGACGACAATAGCAATGACCCTGTAACTGGACATCAAGCAGTGGGCTCCTGTACAGCAGTGGTTCTCGACCAGGGGTCTGGGGCCCCCTAGGGGGCCATGAGCAGGTTTCAGGGGGTCCGCTAAGCATGGCTGGCATTACACTCATTAGGGCCCAGGGCAGAAAGCTGAAGCCCCATCATGAGGGACTGCAGCCCGGAGCCCCGAGCCCCACCACCCAGGGCTGAAGCCAAAGCCTGAGCAATTTAGCTTCGCGGTGCCCGCTGTGGCATGGGGCCCCGGGAAATTGCCCTGCTTGCTACCCCCTGATGCCAGCCCTGGCTTTTATATGCAGAAAAACAGTAGATGTGGCACAGCTGGGGGCTGCACACACACACAAAAAAGGTTGAGAACCCCTGCTGTACATGACTATACATGTTGGACTGTATAGGGACGCAGAGCTTTTCTGCTGACTCACTGGTAACCAGACCAAGGAGGGCCCATAAAGCAAGAAATAGCTAAAGGGGAGGCCAGGAGAGGAGATCCTGTAGGAAGAAATCCCAGTTAACCTGCTCAGGACTGAGCCTGGAGATGAACTTATGTCATCAGCACAGTCCTGATTTAGGGCCTTGTTATTCTAAGAATAAACACAAATACTAGGAAGGGAAGGTGAGTTTGGGTGATATCCGTTATGTATATGTCCAAGGAGTGGAGTGGGGCCATTGCCCATTAACACACCCACTTAAGCCATTACTGAATTTGAACCTTGGCCACCTCATGCTGTTTGCAAGGTACATTAGATTCCATTGCCGCCGTAATTGGTGAAGGGTGTGCATATTTGGTGGGAAGAACAGAAAATGGAGATTTGCATTTAAATCCCTCATGATTTGATCTGTTTCTTGCTGATAACATTTGTATTGGTCTTCAGCGGCTCTCTTCGTGTTGTTTTCTCACTTTGGCTCCCATCTTATCTGTACACGGAACAAATGGATTTATCTGTTTAAAATAACAGACCTGTGCCGGAGAATTTATTTATTATGATAATTGACCAGAAATAGAAAGAGCAAGAGTTTTTTTCCTCTAGACAATTGAACTTTAGTGAAACTTAAATTAAAATATGGGGAAATAATGGACTGTATTCTTCCTGGTTTTTTCTTTGTTTTGTTTTATATTTGTTCTACCATTCTGTATGTGTGAGCTCTGTTGCAGTCAATGGGCTTTCGCAGTGGGTGCAACTGAATGGGTATTGACATAGTTAAGTTTCAAGCGTAGACTGGAGCGAACCATGTTAAGCACCTTTTCATATAGCCATGGTAGCAAAAAACTTCCTTCTGCAACTGGCTTGGAAATTGTGCCCCATTGCATTGAACACGGTCCTGGCCACAGTGATCTATGGATTCATGACCTCCAGTCTTGATTGTTGCAACCCATTCTATCTAGAAATGAAACCACATGCCCTGGGAAAAACTCTAGCTAGTACAAAACATAGCAGCCCATCTACTTGGAAATACAAGTTGTTGTAAGAATGTCACCCCCGTACTTCATTCTTTGCACTGGATCCCCACTGAGTCCAGAATCCAGATTAAGCTGTCTGTGGGACTTGTTCTAGGTACCTGAGAGATCATCTCTCCCTTTGAACAACCGATATTTTCCACTGAAACCAAGAAACTGCCAACCAGCTGTCATAGATTCATGAGTGGAAGAGACAGCATTCTCACAGGAGCTGGGTCCTGAGTATGGAGCTCATGCCTACAGGAGATAAGAATGACCATGGAGCACACTGTGTTCAGAACTGAATGCAAAACTCATTTCTTCCACTTACAACCACAAGCATTGACAAACTTCTTCACCTATAGGCTGGGATGGAGGAAAGAGACATTATTGCTATTTGTAAATACTTGGGAGCAGCTCAGGTACCACTCTGATGGGGACATGATATGTACTTATGAGAGGCAGCGTTTTAAAGCCATTTAGATGCCTAAAGATGTATCTAGTCACACAGTGAGATTTTCCGAAGCACCTCGGCACCTGACCCCCATTGAAATCAATGGATGTTAGGCATCTAGGAGCTTTTGATAATCCCACTGGACCAAGATGGATTAGATAGAAGTATTTCGACAGACTCATTAGACTGTCCTACCCTTTCAGCTGCATCACAGGTGTCTGCACCTGAGACTTCATAACACCAGTGCGCTATTATTCAATTCTAAGAGGAACATTCAAATTACATTTAACTTCTATCTAAAAACTGTAACTGGCAGTCCCTGTCACTGCAGCTTTTCTCCTCTCCCTTCACGTAGTTATTGCTGCTGTCAGTATCCTCTTTAACAACAGTGGGTAATCTCTTTTACATATCGTATCATCCAAGCTGTAATATCTAAGCACAATGAGATCAGTTAAGAAAAAAGCAACAGAACCTTAATGTTTTTCTGTCACAGTTGCTTTGGGATGTTATATTTGTACTATTGTATTACATACAAAGCATGTCAACAGGGCAGACCATGGGAAACTTTTTCCTTAATGGTATTCTTTCAGTTGCAGCACAATGGACTAATTACCATGCACCACTTTGGCCCTGGGTCCTAGCTAACAAAGAGAATTTTTGGCAGGTTTACCAAGAAAGTGCAAATTTTAAGAGACACTAGTGAATCGACGGTTCACTTTTTAGATGCATTACAGCCATTGTACAGTAGCTACAGAAAAACAGGTACTTTCTTACCAAAGCTCCAAGCTGTGCTAAAACCTCAGAGGCTAGAGTCAGGCAAGAATGAAGAGCTGTGTCCTTTTCAAAGAATGAAACAAACAAAACCATGGTGTGCACGTTAAAGGAAATTAGGTTTCCATAGAAGATGGTATTTCTATAATGCCCTTCATCATAGTATCTAAGCACCAAATATCTAAGCTACTGTAATGGGAAAGCAACAGAATATGCTTGTTGGGTCTGGTGAAATGTGAAGCTGTCTCATGCTCTGACTTCAGTGTCAGTCTCTGTGTGACACTGGACCTTCACCATGTTGAGTACAAAATGAACAAAGTAGCATCTGGTGTGCTTCAGAAGAAAGCCCTCTCTACGAATACGAGTGATATTTTCCCGTTACGTAACAGACCTGAGACCACACTATGTGGAAGAGCACTTCACTCCCACAAATAGCAGATGGGATGGAATATCCATTTACTTCTCATGAACAGAAATGATAATATCTGAAGGAGAAGGGAGATGGCAATTTTTTTAGAACACTTGTTTTTATAATGTGATTATTACAAAATTTGGCCTGATTCACACAGGTTGGATTAAACTGTGTCTCAGCTAGAGCTGCAAGAACAATTTATTCCTCTAATTTTGCCTCTTTTTCTGTCTGGGAATCGTCTGTGAGCAGCTTGCATATTTGTGAAATTAATTCATATGTAAAATTATTCTCTGAATAAATTTCAGTGAACAGATCTTAATCTGTGGATGTGAACTCCACTCCTCTAGCCTTTCTGATACTCACCATCCTTGAGCTGGTGGGAACTTAAGAAGCCCAGCTCGAACCATTTACACACTAAAGTTATTGAGCAAGGGCATCTTCTCTAGTTTCCTTTATTCTTTTCCAAAAGATCCCAGTTCACCCCTGGATTCACACCCTACACACTATTATAATAATCTTTGTACAAGATATGCCTTGTGAGGTATCATTTGAAAACTAATAAACCACTGGTCAATAATATCATGGTGAAATGTACATAGCAACAGTATATGTGAAGTTATGAATTCCCTCTCTCTGACATTATTAGCACACGTTGAAAACCAGACAGCTCTGCAGGTATAGCCTAAACAAAGGAATGTGTGCTTACCTCAGTTGACATATAAGTAGTAAACAGGGTCCTCAAGACAGCAGAGGGATGGCAGGAAACAGAACAATTTGCATTTTAGCAAACACAAATGGGGAAAGAAAGAGCATGGGGTCTCCTTCACCACCAGACTCCATGTCACCATCCTTACTGCTTGAATAAACTTTACTTTCAAGGGTAACCCTCAGAAGAATCACTTCAGAGGCTCACTGGAATATAAAATAACTTGGGGTTCTCTGCCCCTTTATGTCTACACTGCAATTAGACAGCCACAGCTGGCCCATGCCCGCTAACTTGGGCTTGTGGGGGCTCTAGCTAAGGGGCTATTTAATTGCAGTGTAGATGTTCAGGCTCAGCCTGAGCTCTGAGACCCTTCCACCTCGCAAGTTCCTTGAGCCTAGGCTCCAGCCTGAGCCCAAATGTCTACACCACAATTAAACAGCCTATTAGCCCAAGCCCGAGTCATCTGGCCTGGGCCAGCCCCAGATGTTTAATTGTGTTGTAGACATACTCTATAACGACAAAGGCACCAGAACTTTGATCTTCTGGGAAGACCCTGACTGAGTAAAGTCACCATCTTAGTGAAAGCCTCTCTCATCCACAGTCTATCTTGGACAAAAGCCTTGAACCAAAACTTGCCAGATTAAGTTTTAGACTTTTAAATGTGTGTTTTCACTTTTATTTGCTTGTAATCATGTCTAACTTCATCTCGTATACTTGAATTCACTTAAAATCCTATCTTCTTTTGTTAATAAACTTGTCCTATATTTAATCTAAACCAATCCAGTGCTGTGTTTAAACTGAACTGTTTGGTAACTCCAGTTAAAGTAACAAACTGTTGAACATTCATTCTTTATAGGGGCAATGAACCTTAATATCTGAACTGCCCAGGAGAGGGCAGGACAGTGCAGACACACGTTTCTGGGGAAATTCAGGACTGGGAAGGTGTTGGGGTCACCCTGCAAGCAGTAACCAAGGCTGGTGGAAGCCAGAGTGGTGTGTTGCTGGCAGGCTGCTGGACCAGGGCTGCAGCGCTCCACAGACACTCAGAGAGTAACCTGCATGCTGGTAGGCTGGGTAGCTTCTGAGTGATCCAGGTTGGGAGCTACAGCAGCAACACATTGTGAAGCCCTTAGGGTTGCAGGGCAGGCAGTGACATAACCCCTCACTGGTGTGGATTACACCCCACAATGTGACAGCTTGGTCCTTAGCATGACCAGTTAGGTTAAAGTCAAAGGAACTTCTCACATGCTTAAGTTAAGCACATGCTTTAAATACCTTGCCTGAATGCCAAAAACTGCATTTATGCAACATATGTACAATGTGGTCAAGTCAAAACATTTATCATCATCTTAAGTGTTACATTTCCCAAATTTATATTTAAAACTATGCAACCTTAACAATGTATTAAACAAAAAAGATACTGAGGTTCTCGCTCGATTTTAACTCAGTTCCTACTCAGGCAAAATTCTCATTGATATCAACTGGAGTTTTGCTAAAGTGAACACTGGCTAAGAACTTGAGGATTACCCCACAGGTTTTTTTCCCTAGTGTAATTTTGTACAATACTGTGAATCTTGTAAGTTAATGTAAGGAGCCTAGACTCACAGGAGATGGCACCATTGTAAATCCACAAATTGATGCTATAGCCACGCTATGCTATCCGATGTGTTCCAGTAGCTTGACCTGGCAATCCTCATGGCTCTGTGATGTGAAAGCAATCTTGTGACGAATGCCACCATTGTTAAAGTAGCTATTGCTCATGAGTAAGGCTACGATTTAGTCACGGGTATTTTTAGTAAAAGTCATGGACAGGTCATGGGCAGTAAACAAAAATTCACGTCCCGTGACCTGTCCATGACTTTTACTAAAAATACCCATGACTAAAACTTGGATGGAGTGGCCGCAGGTGCTCTGGGGGGGGGCAGTCCGGGGGCACTGCGGGTGCTAGGGGGAGCGGCCCATGGCACGTGGCCTGGGACCACCTTGCGTGCTGGAGGGGGGAGGGGTTGGTGGGGCTGGCATGGGCTCCACGTCCCTGCAGCTCCTAGGCAGCAGAGGGACCAGGGGCTCCACGTGCTCCTCCTACCACAAGCGCTGGCTGCCGCAGCTCCCATTGGCTGGGAACTGTAGCCAGTGGGTGTTGCGGGGGTGGGGCCAGCAGGCATGGGCAACGCACGACACAGAACCCCTTCCCCCCCCCCCAGCCTCTCTACTGCCTAGGAGCAGCAGGGCCATGCCAGTGGGTGGGAACTGGGGAGCTCCCCACCCCGAGGTAAACACCTCCCCACACCCCCCAATCCCCTGCCCCTAGCCCTGAGCCCCCACCCACACACCCAAACTTCTGCTACTGCCCAAGGGGCTGCCCGGTTCGGGCAGCCCCTGAGCCAGCACCAGCCACTGCAGAAGTCACGGAGATCACGGAAAGTCACAGAATCCGTGACTTCCATGACAGACTCACAGCCTTACTCATGAGCAGCACTGTGCCTCTTTCTCACTGTGCTGGCTGATCATTAGGAGCCAGTCGTTTGCAAAATTCCGTTGGTTCAAAAAATCAACTCCACTCCCGTTTGTGTTTATGCTTCTCCTGCGTGACTTACCTTGCTGTCTTGTCTCTGTCCATGCCTCCTACCAATCAGCTACTTCTGAAGCCTTTCCTGCGCTCATCTTTGTCCCTGCTACCAAGCTGCCTTCTGGTCCTGGAATTCTAGCCACTGATGTGCCATGCATCCTCCTCCTCTTTTGAAATCCCTCCTTACAACACATTGCTGCCAGGAAGCCTGTCAGCCTTAATCCATCAACCAATGGAGAACATAAGAACGGCCATAGTGGGTCAGATCAAAGGCCATTCTAGCCCAGTATCCTGTCTTCTGACAGCGGTCAATGCCAGGTGCTTCAGAGGGAATGAACAGAACAGGTATTCATCAAGTGATCCATTCCCTGTTGCCCATTCCCAGCGTCTGGCAAACAGAGGCTAGGGACACCATCCCTGTCCATCTTGGCTAATAGCCATTGATGGATGTATCCTCCATGAGTCTTGGCCTTCACAGCATGCTCTGGCAAAGAGTTCCACAGGTTGACTGTGTGTTGTGTGAAGAAATACTTCCTTTTGTTTGTCTTAAACCTGTTGCCTATTAATTTCATTTGGTGACCCCTAGTTCTTGTGCTATAAGAAGGAGTAAATAGCACTTCCTTATTTACTTTCGCCACACCAGTCATGATTTTATAGACCTCTATCATATCTCCCCTTAGTCGTCTCTTTTGCAAGCTGAAAAGTGTTGCTATACTTTTGTTTTAAACCCCTGACCCCAAACCTACATTGCAGTATGTTAAATGCATCTTCTGACACCCTGGGGCATTTTGTCCCTGATTTGTATTGTTTGTGTTTTTATGTTGTAAGCCCCTGTCTGAGCTATACGCCACCAAGCATGCTGTTAGCACTCAGCAACTAATAGCTAACAGGAATAATAATTCCAAATGGCTCCTGGGTCTGAAGCTGCACACAATCTTTTCTAATTTGTTACCTGCTTTTTTTTTAAACAGACAATTTGGCTGAACCTTAATGCATTAACAAAAAGTTTGAATCTGGACTTAACAATCTCTATGCTATGATTCAGGTCCGTGCAACTTAAAGTGGCCAAACTATTAAAATAACCACTGTGGTTCATCAGTTCAGTTAATATGCACTTTAAAATCTCATTGACTAGGTAAATGATAGACTCTAATGACTTTATACTCTGCGATAAAGAAGATTTGGGGTAATTAAATTCCATTAAAAGGGGAACTGAAATTAACATACTCATTCTGCTTTTAAGGGTAGCTATGGGTGTGGCAGAGATTGGTGAAGGGAAAGAATTATTAACTGAAGACAGCCCTGTTTTGTTTAAGCATGTAGAAGTCTAGAGAGGCAGTGCAGTCCAGTGGCTAATGCAGAAAACTGTTAGTCAAGAGCAGGGGTGGGCAAACTTTTTGGCCCTAGGGCCACATCGGGGTTGCAAAACTGCATGGAGGGCCGGGTAGGGAAGGCTGTGACTCCCCAAACAGCCTGGCCCCCTCCCACTTCCGGCCCCCGGACTGCCACCCTGAGAATCCTCAACCCATCCAACCCCCCCCTGTGTCTTGTCCCCTGACTGCCCCCTCCTGGGACCCCCAGCCCCAACCGCCCCCCCCAGGACCCCACCCCCTAACCAACCCCCCCCTGCTCTCTGTCCCCTGAATGCCCCGACCCCTATCCACACCCCCGCCCCCTGACAGGCCCCCCGGGACTCCCATGCCTATCCAACCCCCCCCCCCCCCCCGCCCCGTTCCCCGTCACCTGACCGCCCCTCCAAAACAATACCATAGCTGAGGCATCACCAGGGCCCAGTTGAATGCGACAATTATCTCCTGCATATTACATACAACACTCCTGTTAATTCACCCTACAAAGATATTATCTATTTTTGCAATTGTATCACATTGTTGACTCATATTCAATCTGTGATCCACTATAACCTCCAGATCCTTTTCAGCGGCACTACCGCCTAGCCAGTTATTCCCCATTTTATATTTCTGCATTTGATTTTTCCTTCCTGAGTGTAGTACTTGGCACTTGTCTTTACTGAATTTCATCTTGTTGATTTTCAGACCAATTCTCCAATTTGTCAAGGTCACTTTGAAGTCTAATTCTGTCCTCCAAAGTGCTTGCAATCCATCCTATTTTAGTGTCATCTGCAAATTTCATAAGCATACTCTCTGTTCTCTACTCCATTATCCAAGTTATTAATGCAAATGTTGAATAGTATCGGACCCAAGATGTCCCCTCCAAGACCCCACTATCTGTTCCCTTCCAGTTTTCCTATCAAACATTGATAACTACTCTTGGAGTACAGTCTTTCAACCAGTTTTGCACCCATCTGATAGTAATATCCTCTAAACCCCATTTCCCTAGTTTGCTTATGAGAATGTCATGCAGAACTGTGTCAAAAGCCTTACTGCAATCAAGATATATCACCTCTACTGCTTCCCCCCATCCACTAGATCACTAAGAAGATAACTATATCTGACTGAAACAGCAATTGCAGAATAGGTGGGCAGGATGTAAATACCCACACTGCAATTTGGCCAGGACCCCAAAACTATCTTGCACCAAAAGGTTGTCAGTTAATTCCAACGTCCAGGACTGGCAGGGCCTTTGGGATCAGATGTTAGATACAGTATCCCCTAATTCCACACTGAAGAGTGTAATCTAGTGAATCTCCATCACCTGTAACACCCTATGTTTTCCTAAAGAGCTTCTGTTCACTAGCTGTCTAAACCCAATCTGTTTAGCTTGTGAGAGCCAGCAAAGATCACAGCCCGAAGTCATATGGCTGCAGGGACAAGTGTCCTCTTTAAATTTGTGTAATACAAGTAGATGTTTGTGTTAAGTCTCACAGGCCCTGTCTCCTTATTCCATGAGATGGATGGTTGCTCCTTGAATGGAGTAGGCCACAGAGGATAGTAGTAACAATGTGTCTGTATTCATTTTTATCAATGCCATACTAAGGAATGACTGTGGCAAGTAGCAGAACACCTGTTAAAACTTTGTTCTGAGTAGTAGTTCTAGGAACAGATTCATTTATATATATGGTAGTAATTCAAAGATCCCACTCCTGAGCCCATTAACTTTAATCAGAGCAGGATGAGGCCCTGAATTAACACAATCATTTAAAAATCAATCTTAGCAATTTTACAGTGATTTCTGGTCTGTTACTCATCACCCTGGGATTAGAACACCGTACAGAATCTGTGCAAATGATCTACAATACAAATACAATTGAGTCTTTTCAACCTTCCTTGAATCCAGGTACAGTTGGGATTGCTTTCCTCTCTTATAATATATAAGGACTTCTGAACCAAAAAAATTACTGTATGGGTCTTGTGTACCCTTACTATGTTAGTGGTACAACTGGTATCATTGGTTTCAGTGGATCTATATGTGTAAATATATTATTCATGAGTGTAAATGTTTGCAGCACTAGGCCCACAAAGTGTCTTAACATGTATGTTAACCTTTATGTCAGTATACAGCCTTCTTGTACTTTGCACTTCCATCAGCTTCAAGAGTTGCTCCTGATTTACACCAGCGTGGAAGTCACATCAGGCCTTTCCATAGCTTATTCTTTAGAAAGCCTGTATTGATTGAAAAACCTTCTACCAGTCTTTTTAATCTTGAGCGATGTTGACAGGGATGTGATTGTATGTACCAGTTGTACACGAGTAGTACTTGCAGAATAACAATGCCTGTAATGTGCCTGCAACAGTAATAATCATTTTATAAATACTGAATGCAATATATTGAATTACACAGTTGTTGGGGGGGGCAATTTCTTAATTGCCTGGGTCTGATTTCACAAACACTGGGGTAAATCGGAAATAAATCCATTGAGTTCAATGGAGTTACACTGTTGTGAGGCCCATATGAGAGAACTTTAGAGAAAACACTGGCCAGATAGAAAAGTAAAATATGGTATCCGTATCATCTGTGGACTGAGTTTCATAAGGCACGAATGCAGCAAAAGCAGTTGAATAAATACTTGCCTTTATGTTTTGTATCTTAATGGAGTATGTTTTGTACTCTTAATGTGTGCCTCCAGCACAGACCATGGTGTAAGACTAGGGTAGTTGAGGGGTGTGATGAGGTGGACCAGGCTCACACTGGCCAAGAAGGGGTTAACCCCATATTGTGAGCAGAGGAAGTTACACCCCCTCACCACATGCGGGGCATGCTCCAACAGGTTCCTCAGTACCAAAATGGAGCAGCCCAGCTCCGTCAGCCCTGACCGCCGATGAAGGAGGATGCACATTGCAGGCTCCCTCCTGAGAGCTGCCAGAGCTCCAGACCCCAGCGGCTAAGTGCACAGAGGCCCAGGCAGATACCCAGCTGCCCGCAGAAGTCCAAGAGGGAATGGAGTCATCAGGAGCTTCGCAAGCTGATGACCCCAGAGGCCCAGGAGACCTGTGGACAGCAATGCTGGAAAACGGGGTAGGAAGTAACTCAGGAGAACGAGACATTGATCCCGCTGTGTAACTGGTACAAAGGCAGCATGTTCTGGACGGATCCCCACTGACCTAGTGGCGAATCCATTCACCGCTATCAAGGCCCTGGACTGGAGTCCCCCTATCCTGGCCACTAGGCCATGCAGCTCCGAATAGGAAGGCAGCCATATTGACTCTGGCCACGAGGCCACGCAGACCTGCAAGGGAGGGCTGAGACATTGACTCGAATCACTAGGCCATACTGTTCTGAGGCTTAGTGTGGTCATTTGGACTCTGCCACAGGGCTATAACGCCCTTCTCCCCTCCCCTAAGGGTGACGGGGTGTACCAGCCCCGAGACAAAAGGATATAAAAAAAATCAATTCTGAATCCTAGAACTATGAGAAACTCATTCAGATCCAGCCTGGAAAAGTGTCAGACACCTGAAAGTACCACATCTAAGGATAGTAGGTATTCAGCTACTGCCAGGAGGTGCATGTCATAAGAACCTAGATAGAGTGTGTCTTTAGAAAGCAACAGATTTGAAGACCAAGAACTCAGTTTGCAGTTGTTTCCGTGAGAAACAATGACATCTAGTGGCTAGTGCTTATGCTAGGTGTGCATTGGTTCTGGGAACCCACTGGGATGCATAGTGAACACAGACTGCTGCAGGTAGAGGGGCAGCTAAGCTGGACATCAGAATGGTTTCTGATAGTGATATTGGTAGAATAATGACCATGCTATAGAACTGTTTCTGTGTGAATAACTTCAGTAAGAAGTCCAGAATGTCATGGGCGAGAGGTACTTGGTCTTCTGGGGTGAAATGTCTTATTAGCTACCAGAATACTGCTGGCACCTTTTCGTAGCCGCAGGAGTTTTCTAGAGGTGAAGAGGATTGGGACTAATAATAATGTTGCAGAATGAAGGAGTAGGTGGGGGGAGGGGGGAAGCCAGTGAGCAGCATGACATCTTGACCTGGTACAGGCACTTGGGTACCAGTAGTGTTAGGTGAGCATCAACCTGGTACAGGCACTTGGGTACCAGTAGTGTTAGGTGACTAAACATGAATGAATGCAGGTATGCTCAACCAGCAGTAGAAGGGGACTCATGTTGAATAGTGGACTGGGATATATCAATTATTGACAGTTCTTGGAACACTTTCATTCTGTTTACCTTGTACTCAAAATCTTCATAGTTATGTATTAAATATCTAGGTGTAGCTTCTTATGTTCCTATCATTTATAATCTCATCAAATATGATTTCCTCCAAAGTGGAAAACAGTACAAAAGCAACAGTTACTTTGTTACAATTACAAACACTAATAAGATGTTTAGACAATTATTTTAAACAATATGGAGTCCTTCCTGTGGAAAGGTATAAATGTCAAGTGGTGGTGGTGGTTGTTATGGTAATGGCTAAAAGCCCTAATCCAGACTAGGTCTCCATTGTGCATACACAATAAGACACAGCCCCTGCTCCGAAGAGCTTACAATTTAATTAGACAAAACAGACAAAAGGTGGAAAGGAAACTAGAGGCATAAATATGTGAAGTGACTTGTCAAAGGTCACACAGAGTAGCAGAGCTGAGAATAGACGCCAGGTGCTTAGATTTGCAGGTCCCCAGGTCACACTGCTTCTCTAGACAATGATAGGTCTTCACCCTCTGGTTATTAACTTCATCCCTGGAGTAATTACACTAACTTCAGCGGAGATATACCAGGATCTGAGTCATACAAAGTGTAGGAGCATTTAGAAATTCTATGAAATTCAAAATCTCTACTACTGTATACAGTACATAATAGTCAATTCAGCCAAATTCTTGTATGTATTCAGGTACAGTCTGAAGGACAAATGACGCTGAAATCATTACAAATGCACTACCTTCATTATTTCAGTTTGTGATGGATTAGCTTTAACATTCATTTTAATTTGTAGTTGGATTTTATCAGCGGTAGACAAAGTTTGATCTCTTCTTGTTTAATTAGCACAATCCTCTTAGGAGGGAGAAATGAGTACATAATAATAATTCTGTATGTTTTATGACTTTTCCACACTGACAATATTAATGATCTCATTTGTGTCGTTTTTCAAGCATTTTTACTACATCTCCTGTGTGTGTGAAAGAGTGAATGAGTGTGAGTGGGTGAAATCACATGCTATGAAATGTTTCCTTTATGTAAAAAGGCAACAGAACTCGTAAACAGATTGAATAAATAACAGATCTTTCCTTAGAAAATGAGATACGCCTGTCCAAATTCTAAGTTCTGTTACGCTCTTCTAAATCTGGAGTAACTCAGGGAATGTCAATGCAGTACTCTGGCTTTACAATGAATGAGAGAGATCTGAATCTGGCCCTTTATTTGCATGTATAACTAGGCATATTTTTTGTTGTTTTCTAGAGACGTGATGCTGTTCTCCAGCACTGGAGCCGTATTTTCTGCTGGCGTGAGTGGGAGGCACATTATTGTCTTCAGTGCAGTTTCCCCCATTGGAGCCATACCCATTTACAACAGCAGAGGATTTGGCTTCTAATCTATAATAGTTTTACATCCCATGTATAGGGTCTGCTTCACAACAGTGGCCCATCTCCTGTGGAAGTCAGTGGGACTCTTTCCACTGACTTGCGTGGGAGTTGAAATGAGCTTTGAGTCTGTCACTTGTAAAGCTGGTGTGAGCAGAATCAAGTCCACATAAGACACACATGGGGCCTATTTCTGATCCCATTTTATCCTAGTGTGTCTTTACTGAGCTCAGCCGAATTACTACTAATTTAGATCAGAACTGGGCTCACTGGGCTAAATCATGCCTCTGAGACCTTATATGGTGCAGGTAGGTAGTGAGCACGCGTAGAGACTGAGCTGTGACACAGGGAGGCATTGATTATAACATAACACCCAAAGCAGGCAGCAGTGCTAGGGAGTGCATGCACAGCGGTGACACCTGCTATACAGCCATTGAAAGGTGCAGCATGCACGGCCCCTGCACTCACGTTGCAGCTGTGGCATGACTGTCTTCTGCAGGAGTGTGCTGGGAGGCAAAATAGCTGCCTCCGTTCTGTCTTCTCCCCAGCAGCACACTCAGATGGAGGCAGCCAGGAGTTGGCAAGGGTGATTCAGGGGCTGTTCTGGCACTGGAGGGTCAGATCCTCAGCTGGTATGAGTCAACTCCAGTAGATTCTGCTCTCCCACTGGTATAAATCAGAAAAAAGTTCATTGAAGTTTATGTTGTAGAAGTCCGGTGTTAAGTAAGAGCAGAATCGAGCTCATTATGTATATAGACATATAAGCACAGTAACCTGATATGACTATTTCAATGCACATATTATCACAGGGCTTTTTAGGTCATATTTTTAAAGAACTGGAAACACATTTTCTTCATTTATGCCCTATTTTATAAATCAAACTCCCTTCTGTGGTGCTGGTGAGTTCTAAAGACAAACTAATGACACCTCAATTTCTGCTGTGCCTTGGGAAGACTGCTAAATACCCACCGTTCCTGTTCTATTGAGAGACGTACTTCCAATCTACATACCTTTCATATTTTTTGAAGCTGCTCCGTGATGTATTTGGTACATTCACACCTTTCAGGAGGCTAATGGCTCTTTCCCCCTTCCTGCCCGATGCTGCCCTGATTGTTTCAGAATTGGAATTGAAGAGTGCTACTCCGTTAAATGCTAACTGTCTGAAACAGCACAGTTAGAGGTGTTGTTTTCAGGCAAGCTTCCAGACTGCTTGGTCTGACCTTTAGGGGAAGCAACAATGCCTTGACATTTGTACTTTGATATCACAGCAATCACTTTCAAATTAAAACTCAACTCTGCACGACTCTCTTGGAGCGCCCTCCCTCTGCAATTTAGGATGAATTCTTGATGAACTGGTGCTAAATGTAATGGATGGTACTTTCGCCAAGCTTCCCTGATGATTAGGAATCTCCTTGGTTTGACCCCCTTTGCATGTATTATTTTGTTGCGGGAAATCCCAGAGCTGCATTAAAAAGATGTGGTGTTGCAGATAGATGCTGCATAGGGAATATTCAGGATGTCAGTGATGCAAAACAAGGGGGCTGCTATCCATGTTGATGAGAACCACTGGTGTTCCCCATAGGGAACCTGATTCTTAATGATGTGTAAGGCTGACTGCTGGATTGTGGAGGAGGTTTTGACAGCATTCAGTGGCACAGATGACTCCATCTTCCTTTCTCTGGCATGATATGCTGTGTGACTGTGAGCCGCTTTACTGGAGATAATTGGAAGAAAAAAATTAATCCATTAAAAGTGGTTATCATATAATGACTGATTCACACTGATGTGTCCCCACCTTCCCATTCCCTATTTTATTTTTGAAGTGACTTATTTAAAAAGTCACATTTTGTGTTACCAGACTCACTGGAGCACAGCATAGAACTTTGTAGACTCCTGTGTTCCCTGATTATTCTTTTTGTAATAAATACATCTCTATTGTTGCATTTGCTTGCTTTCTCTCAGCAGGCGTCTACTTTTGAAATCATCTTCAAGTAATTAATACTCTTCCCAGCAGTGATGCTGGCAGAGGAGGAGATGGCTTACCACATAGTTACATAGCAATCAAAAGGTGCTGAAATGCTGTTTTCTCTTTCTGGTAAAGGAACCTGTAAAATAACAGTTGAAGCCAGCATGTAAAGGAACATCTTGCTGACGGCTCTGTGACCCCTTTCAGCTCATGACACTGCAGGTGAACTGAATTTAGAATCAGGACTGAACATAATAACTTAGGCTTTTGAAGTGGTGGTTTACGGGTCCCAGATTTTTAGTGTAGATTACTTGAAAAGGTATATAATCTTTAGGGTTACTCTGGAAACGTTAGTCTAATGAAGAAGAAGAGTCATGGGATCACAAAAAAGGAACTTTCCCAATGGATCTGCATTGACAAAGCATTGGAGCTCTTTGGAGGACCTTAAGATAGACGAGGAGAATTGGGGGGGGTATTGGGGTTGTGGTGTTGTGATACTGGCCTCTGCCGGGTAAATGAAGGAGGGATATTGTTAAGATTTTGGAGCAAGAACTGTTTCCTCTTCTTGCAGTAAGAGGAACCGTCATCCCTGCAGAAGGGGCAGTTCTGTATGCGTTTGCATGAAGGATGCATCGTTATTCATTAAAGGGCCGTTAGTGGCAATAACTCCATCTCTCTGACCTCCGTTTCAGGGTTCTCTAAGTCTAACATGAATCATTTCCACAATAACAGCAAAAGGGATGCTGGATTAGGCAGAATATAGGTAACTTTGGGACTAAATTGAGTGACGTCTCTCAGAGTCACAGTTGGTTTGGGGCGGTGGGGAAGCGGGCAAAAGTCATTAAAAGATTCCTGCTTTGCATATTAAATGGCAGCTTGGCTGCATTCAAACTGATACCACAGCTCCTGGGTAAGCTGCACATATGTGGACCCTGGGAGAGAGATTCCTAATGCACAGGCCTCATTCATGGGTACTGTGTTAACTTTTATTCCCTTTACCATTTTGTCTCATCCCATCCCTGTCTCCTTTGCAGAAAGGGGCGTCGGGAGCTTCTACACCTTTTTGTATGCCCTCAGAAAGCATTCTTTTCTGACCTCAGAGGTACTGTGCACAGTGATTCACAAACATTCATTTTCCAAAAGAAAAGGAGAACTTGTGGCACCTTAGAGACTAACCAATTTATTTGAGCATAAGCTTTCGTTAGTCTCTAAGGTGCCACAAGTACTCCTTTTCTTTTTGCGAATACAAACTAACACGGCTGTTACTCTGAAACCTGTCATTGATTTGCCAAGAACCCCAGTGCTTCTATGAGACAGATTTAATGTTGTTGTACAGTTGGGTAAACTGAGGCCCAAAGGGATTACGTAACATACTGAACATAGCAGAGTGAATCAGTAGCAAAGCCAGAAACAGAACCCAAGAGTCCTGTGCTTAGCAGGAGACCACACACTTTTTCTTTGTCTATTAGAAATTTTTTTAAGCACACTAGTAGTGTAACTAATTCGTTGCAACCTAGGACTTGGCAGTCATCTCTATGCTAGGCAGCTCAGCCACTTAGGGTATGTTTACACTGCAGTGTAAACCCAGAGTCTGAACTCAGGCTCAAGCCTAAATCCCTTTCTGTCTACACACAAATTGTGCTAACCCAGGGCTCGGCCCCAGGACCCCCCAGGGATAGAGGATTCAAGCCTGTGCCAAGACGGGACCCAGGGTTCAACCCCTACTGCTTTGCAGTGTAAACGCAGCCCCACAGGATTCTTGCTCTCTGAGTCTGCTAAAACTATGCCACAATCCCCTGGGCTAACTTTCTTTGCCCTCTGGACAAGCAAGGTTGGCAGACAATCAAATTTTCCCATGCTGCACCTCGAACAGAGGACTAGAGTGCCACATTTGGTGAGGACACTAGCAAGTCTGGATACAGTTGGTTGGAGTCGGGTCTACATACCGCAGTGTGAATACTGAAGCCCTGGGTAAGAAAATTCTTAACCTGGAGTTCACAATCAGTGTAGACGCTCAAGCCCTGGGTTTTCTAACCCAAGATCTGTTGACTCAAGTTCTACTTAAGCCTAGGTCTTACATTGCAGTGTAGACATACCCTTAGATCTTCCCAGACAGAACTCAGTTCCTCCAGTTTCAAGAGCACAGGATCCTACCACGTAAGCCAGGCTCACCATTAATACTTAGCATTATAAGCTGAGCAGTTCTGATTCAATATAGTAGAAGGCAGTGGTTCACACACACACACACACACACACACATACACACACACTAGCTAGTTTATTACCTGATGTCACTGACATGTTCAAAGAATAAATGAATGTACCTTTATCTAGCTCTTAAAGATCACCTTATTTTCTGCACTACTGAATGATTCAGTTTCCTATGCCGGTATCAATCACCAGGCAGATTAAGAAATTTGCTGCTGTAAAAAAGCGTAGATCTGTAGAGCAACTGATCACCCTGACAATGGAAATTCTTTCCTTTTGTTGGCTGCGATTGCAGCTAGTGTGGAGATTATGTTCAGCTGATGAACTGGAGCCAGCAGAGTTCTTGGAACAGGAACATGTTAAACGTAAAACTTTTAATACATCCCTTTGCATTGTATGAGTCATTGGTCAGGCGGCTATAACTACTGTTGACTAGATTAATCAAAGGGCATGATTTATGCCTCCTTGACACTTACCTCAAATATCAGAAGCTTTGAAGAGAGTGTTTGTCTTTTATTTTATTATTTCACCCATCAGGAAGTTTCTTGCTTTTTCCACTTATCATTAGAAACTCCACTGCCCATCACTGCACCTATAAAGATAGGTGAGAATTTCCCCAAGGGACAAAAGAGCAGTTGAGAATTCAAACAGAGAGCTGATACAGACCTTCCTGGGTATGCACAGTTTGTATTAAATAAAACAGGAGTTCTCCATGACTGGGCACCTAGAACTCTTAGGAACATAGGAGTTGCCAGACTGGATCAGACCCCACGCCCGTCTAATCCAGCATCCTGTTTCCAGCAATGGCCAGTATCCAGTGCTTCAGAGAAAGGTGTTAGAACCCTGCAGCAGGCAGATATGGGATAAACTGCCCTCTATGTTAGGTGTCACTCTGGGCAACAAGAGTAACTCCTGAGGCAATGAATTCCACAGTCTAACTACTAAATATGTGGGAAAGGTATTTCCTTTTATCCAGTTTTAATTTTGTACCTGTTAATTTCAGTGAATGTCCCCTCGTTCGTGTGTTATGAGGACTGACAGAACAGAAGTTTCGGATCAACCAGCTCATTTATTCATTATTTTTATATACTTGTATTATGTCCCTTCTTATTCCTCCCCTTTCTAAAATAAACATATCCCAATCTTTTTAATCTCTCTTCATTAGGAGGGCTTTTCCAGGCCCATGAACACTTTTATCTCCCTTCTCTGAAAACTCCACCAAAAATACCTGAGATTCAGGGGAAGCAAGGGGCTGGCAGAAGACCTCCTCACAGACCTCACTTTATGAGTAAGTCGCTTATGGCCAGATTTTCAAGCAACTGAATCTGCATTTGTGCAACCAAAAATACATACCTAAGTTGCATGCCCTATTACAGCAATGTCCTGTGCAATCACAGTAGCAAAGATAAACTAGGGATAAAAATACAAACACTTCTTTTTTTCCTGAAAATCTGCCCTTTTATCTCTCTGTAGTTCTGTATTACCGTGTGTAGAATGAGGTTTCTAAATCTCTGGTACTCTCATTCCCTCCTCATGAGGTAGATTTGTAATAGTTGGGCTTTGAGATAAATGAATGGGCAGGCACTATGTAATAGCAAAGATGTATTTTATAAATTGTTTGTTGGAAGAGAAGGGGAACCATTCCCCTTCAACCAAAAAAAGTTGGATATAGAGATAACCAAGCCTAAGAATCCAGGGAGATGATTATAATATCTTGCGGGGGAGAGGGGAAACTGCTGTGTGAAACTGATAATGACTCAACATGGTGGCAGGAAGAGGCCACTCTTTCAAATATATGTGGCAAACCTTGAAGATCTGTTTTCAAAAATCCTGTCTAGTCAGTCTCTTCCCAAGATTTGTCAGCCCCATAGTTATCTTGATTCAGTGTGTGAGATGTTTGTGTACATTAGATAGATTAAGTTCCCTTTTAAATTTGTGTCTAAAACTGCTGTCGATCACCTTGCTGGAGTAGCAATGAAACAATGTTCATGTCTCAGATGCAAGTTTTGTTGTTTTGTTTTGTTTTCCATTATGGGAGCGTCTAAAGGTCCCAGCTAAGATCAGGGCCCCATCGTTTGCTGTAAGCATGTGTCATGAGAGACATTTCCTCCTCCAGAGTGCTTACAGTCTAAATAGACAAAATCGGGGGAAGGGGGAAAGCACAGGGAGAGGAAGTGACTTGCTCAAGAGCACAAACCCTGTCAGTGACAAAGCTGGGAATAGTACCTAGGTCTCCAGACTCCCAGGCCGCTGCACTGTGCCCTAGATCAGGCTGCTTCTCTTTCAGAAAGGTGATGCATGACGCAGCAAACTTGCAATGAAAGAACTCTTTATACTGAAAATTCTTTTGAGCTGACTGGCTGATACATAAAATGCCCACCAGCATGAAAGCAGGCATACTAGATCTTCCTTTAAATCTTGCTTGCTTGCTTTCTTACGACCAACAGATGGTGGTTATTCGATGGGTACCTGCCTTGCTGTCACCGAGACCACATGCCGTCTCCTCTAAAGACAGCCATGCCCTGCAATAGTACAGCCACCGCAATGCACGTTCAGACATGGGTTCTGGGTATGCCCTCCCCACGCACCTTTTCCAGAGGGAGCCATCAAAAGGATGGAATTGTCGCTGAAGCTGCTGCGGTATTGCTAGGAAATGCCAATCGTCACAGCGTCTGAGCTATTCTTAGGACTTAATTCAAAGCCATTGGAGACCCTGGTAGTTTTTCCTATAGATTTTAATGGGCTTTAGTTCAGGCCTTCAGTGGATAACTTATCTGACTAATTTAGCCACTTTACATTTTTATTTTATATTTTATTTTTGTGAAATTAGATGCAGGTAAAGAAAATAAGAAAGATGGTTGTCCACTACAAGTTTTAGGATGTAATTTTTGGACAGTCTGTGGAAGTTTCTCCATGGACAGAAGATCTCATGATTTATTAAACCATTTATTAATTAAAAGGCTGCTGGGAGACTTCTGCTCAGTATGCAAAACTAACGATTTTCTAGCAGCTAGCGATAAATGTTGGGAAAGGATGTGAAAGATTCATGATGAAGCTCTGTTTGTAAATTCTCCACGAATAGACCTTGATTGTTACAAACATGTTTGTGGTTTAAATTTGATTGGCACTTTGAGCAAACATAATTCATATTCATTTTTGTGAATGACTCGCTTCAGTTATTCACTATTCATTAATTATGGTGTATGACTGGTCAGCAAAGACACATGGTATTGTTTCTGCTCCCTGACTGTCTGACTAAAACATATATATACAGAAAAGGGAAATTAAAGAGATTTCAAGAATGCAGCACAAACATTTCTTGTCCAGACATTCCTGTAAACATATATTAACTTGAGTATTGTAAGACATATGCTTCTCACAAACTTTCTTGTGAATGAAATGTAATCGCTCATATGAATGTAGCAGTAAGCACTGATTCAGCAGTCACCTAATCATGTGCTTAACTTTAAGCATGTCCTGAATCTATTCCTGTTAATCAAAAAAAACTTCAGCACAAGCTGAAAGGTCAGTATGTTCTTATGACTCAATGAACTTTCCCATGAAATTTAATGTATATGCTTTTCCAAATTGGAGCCCAAATGAATAAAAAAGTAGTTGAGCAGCATCAAAGTGAACTTGTGGCTTCTAGTCAAATAGACGCTTTTTCACAATATTCGCACAGTTCTACTAATCATCACATTCCAATAAGCATCAGGCTTAATTCTGTGTCTAAACTATTGATTTCAGTAGGAGTAGGAGCAGGCCCAGACTGCCTGAGAATTGTGCTGTAATGTATTGAAAAAGCAACCACGTCTTAGAAACATAGAGCTGGATTTCTGCCCTGCTGGACAAGGCTAAATAAAAGAGAATCCCTTTTGCATACCGCAGTTAATTGGCTACTTATGATGTAATCTGGACTACTCTGTTCTGCAAGCAGTTCACATCTGGGCTGGTATTCTGCCTGACTACGTTCAGGAAATTCTAATACCAATTATTATGCTGGGAGTTTGGAATGAGCCCTTATTCCATTTTTCCTTTTTTGTCCCCTCTCTATTCATTATTATTATTTCATTTCCCTTCTCTGTCCTCTTTTATCTAATTATAAATAGGCTAGTGGTCCTCTGTACTTTACAACTAATAAATACATACAAGGGTCTGGCAATTTCCTAGTAACTGCAACACAGGTTCCCAAACTGTGGATCATCGGTGACTTGTGTAGCCCTTGCTGTGATCCATAGAGAGCTGGCTGGTCACTGGCTGGCTCCTTATTGTTTCCAGCTGCCAACTTGTATTAAAGGGCATCAAAACGCACATTACTTGCTTCCTAACATTGCCTTCCCATGGAAGCAATTGCTGACATTTCCATGGCAATGTTATGGAATTATGAATGAACGGAAAAGTCTCCGTAAAACAATCTCTGAGTTAAAAAGTGGTGCAAATGATGAACAAGTTTATGAGCCCCTGAAACATTCCCTTAATGCTATCATGGTTGGTAAGTGCAGGCCCACTGTTACCTTTTCATGTCGATTATCCTTATAGTTGGGCTCCACGGCATTAGTGTATATTCTAAATGGTCAGGTAACATTTGAATGACTAAATAATCTCACACAATGGTTGTATTTTACAATGCCACGCCAGATATCAGTGCAACAGCTTCTAATTTGTTCAACAGCTTTTCCTTGGCTTCTTCCTAAATTAGGCTGTGTGCATGTCTAGTTTGTATCGCTCTACCATCGGTTCCATCAACCTTGAGGTTAGGCGTCACCATCTGAGTCCTTACTAGAAGAGACGGAAAATAGTGGGGGGGAATTTTCTGTGTCTATTAGCTCAAAAACCATGTTTGCAACCCTTCCAACGGATAATTGAATGGTTACACTTAGTAAGTGTGAATGCTGACTGAGAACAGATTTTATGCTCAGATATTTGCCAGAAGGGAATTTCCACTGTTAGATTCACACGAAAGATTTTAAATGCTTCATTGTACTGGGTTGGGCCTGATTTTCAGACGTGCACATGCAGTGCCCAAGGTTGGGTATGCAGATGGACACCAAGATGCACATCTGGCCATTTGCCCACTCCCATGTGCTGTCATTGTTACTGGGCTTGAAAATTAAAGTCCATTTTTGAGTGCTCCATTGCAGACATGCATGTTTGAAAATCAGACCCAGTTTGGGCTAGATTATACCACCAAAAAAACCTTTGCCATTTTACTGTAAGCTCCCTTCCATATCACTTCTTGTCCTCTTCTCTCTATGCATCTGGGTGTGAGCCCCAATGTGTCCCTATCACTCATGGCTTCTGTAGAACTTCTATCCAGTCTCATAAAGGCTTCTCCTATCTCATATATCTCTTTCTTTCTTTTCTGCAAGCATAAGCCTGATTTCCCACCTTCAAAACATCTTCTAAAATTTTACTCTGCCCTACTTGTTTGCCTATCTTTTTTTTTTTTTTTTTTTGCTTTTATAAAACAAAAGAAAATTTGTACATCTTTTTTCCTAAGAGTCTTGTTCCTACTTCCTGTAGGTTGCTTTGTGGTCCACTTTTTTTCTGGTCAACTTAATAGCAATGAGCTCACTTTTTGCAGTTGATAATCCCGTTGATCTTCTTTGTCTGCTGCTTGACAGAGTGCTGTGAGGTGGGTACTGCCTTTAATCATTCTTGCTATTGATCAGTAATCACTCTTGTCCACTTCTTTTCCATGGTTCCTTTGCTGAAATTGCCGCTTTATCCCTTTTCCCCCTTATGGATGAAGCATCATAATATGAGACTTCAGGGTCATGAACGTTAACATGGCCAAAATATTTCGGAAGAATATTTTATATGAAGGCTGATAGAGCTAAAAATATTCAACGTGAAATACTATGTTATGGTGTATTTCGAATTATGGAAAGTTGTTAATGTCTGGGCTGTTCATTTTTTAATCTAAACATTCTGCTTTCTGTTCCTCCAGTCTATTCCTCCTGTCTGGCTTCAAAATGCTCTGAAAAGGAGTTTTGTAAACATTATGAGCTTCCGTATTTATTCCCTCTCAATGGCTACTGGCCAAAGTTTGCTCAGTTTACAAGTCAAAAGATGATGCCTCCAAGACAAAATCCTTGCAAATTCAACCTGAGACCTGAGAAACAGTGTTCTTTCTGCCTCTTGCAGTAAGTCATTGCCAGCACTAAGAGGCTTCAATAGCTGCTGTGATATTGGTAATAACATGTGGTGCTGAGGAGAATCTAGCTTTCTCTCTAGCTGCATTGACTTGGCAATGCTAACAATAGTAGAAAACTTGGTCAGCAAAGCAAGCAGGTATCAGAGTAGCAGCCATGCTAGTCTATATCCACAAAAAGAAAAGGAGGACTTGTGGCATCTTAGAGACTAACCAATTTATCTGAGCATAAGCTTTCGTGAGCTACCGCTCACTTCATCGGATGCATGCTGTAGCTGTAGCTCACGAAAGCTTATGCCCAAATAAATTTGTTAGTCTCGAAGGTGCCACAAGTCCTCCTTTTCTTCAAGCAGGTATGACGCAGACACACAGATTAGATGTCTGGATTAAGAAGGCACCTTTCGTATATAGTCATTATTCTGGAGATAGGTGCACTTCAATACAAATATAAGGAACACCATTTTGGATCCGTATTTTAAACCCTCTAAGTTTTGTTGGGGAAGATTGAGGTGGATTTATGGTTTTGATTTGGCCCATTATAAGGAGAGGGAGCGTTTGGATCAGGGAGCAGAGCTGAGTCAAGATTTTGAGCATCCCCCCAAATCAGCCACAGTTGTAGATATTTATAAAAGTATGGAGTCTGTGCTATGCCAATTTCACAAACGGTTTCCAGTTTGTCAGAGTTCTTAAGAGTTGGCCTAAGTGGGTCAGTGAATTCTGCTCATATCTAGTTACCACGTCATGATGGGGATCAGAGAAAAAAATCTGCTATGTCGGAGACAGGCTTTAGATGGGACAAGGAAATCTTCAGACTAATCTCTCTCTTAAGCAGTTCCAAATAGCAAGAGTATGTTAGTCTGGGGCGTAATTTGATTACTTTGTAGAGCTGATCTCAGCTGGGTCAGAGAAGAAGCTGATTGCTCCAACCGTGCCTAGGCTGCACATTTGTGTGGTGCTGAAAATCCAGTGAACCCAATTTTTTAGTTGGGCTGCATGAGAGAATTTGATGAAGTTTGGGAGGGCCAATCCCCTGTTCCCATGGTATCCCAATTCTGCTCTTATCCCCTCCCCAAATGAAGTTAGTAATATGAGTGACCAGGAGCCCAAAGAAACATGTTGTTAGCACCAGAGAGATATGTAAGAATCTCAGGAGATCATTCATTTATAACACTTACAGTTGTACTTGCTAAGGTTCGAGGTAGCACTGACCACCTGTCTAGCCCCTTCTTTTAAAAAAAATTGATTACATAATGAGGTCATTTTTGTCATCTACTGACTTTACATCTGGGTAGGTTCCCAAGCTATCAGAAATCAGATCTGCTCCAGTTACAGTGCTCAAGGTCCCATATTCCCAGCATAGCCTTTCTTCTGAACTCGTTTATTTTATAACCAGAAGCTAAGCTGAGTTCTTCTATTAGATCAGAGACTGCTGGTGCTGAAGTGTCAGGTTTGTGATGTATAGCAGAATGTCATCTGCACAAAGAGAAATTCTGCTCTCCACTCCCTCTATATTTATATCTTATATCTGTGAGTTATTACGTATTTTGTTGGCCAAGGTCTTGACTGCCAGAGCAAAGAGTAATGGGGATAAAAGAATTCTTGTCTGGCTTTTCTCTGGAGTCTGAACGGTGCTGCATTTAAGGCATTCACCCAGGCTGTGCAGGACAGAGCTGAATATAGGGCCTTAATCCATTATATTAATTTGCCTGTTCCATGTGATGCAATAGCGCAAAGATGTAAATCCATTTCACCCTTTCTCCAGCCTAATATGTTGTTGTTATATATAATACAGTAGTGCCCACAGGAGCTCCATTGTGCTAAGCGCTCTATCGACATTAGTAAGACCATACCTGCCCTGAAAATCTTATAGTCTAAATAGATAAGAGACATAGGGTGAGAAGGAAAACAGAGAGGTGAAGTGGCCAAGGTCACACTAGTGGACAGTGGCAGAGCTGGAACAAAACACAGATCCCCTGGCTCCCAGTCCAGTGTCCTAGCCACCAGACCACGCTGCCTCTGCCCTTAATTGAGGTATATTCTCTACATATTAAGTTCTGGATTAATTCACAGTACGTGTTTGGGTGCAGTGCTCATGCAAGGTGGTCTTTACACTCAAGCATAAGAGGGATGCAGCCTGCTCCTTAGAATCCACTTTTCCCTAGAAAAATAAATGAAGGGGGACAGTTACAGTCCAATCCTACTGAGCTGTTCTTCATAGAATCATAGAAGATTAGGGTTGGAGGAGACCTCAGGAGGTCATCTAGTCCAGGGGTCTCAAACATGCAGCCTGCGGGTCGCAAGTTATTACCTGCAGCCCACCATAGGCGCTGACTCCACTGGCAGCCAAGCTCCCCTCACCCCCTCCTCCCGAGTGTCCCCTGCTCCTCCGCCTACCTCCCAGTGCTTCCTGCCACCAAACAGCTGTTTGGTGGCGCTTGGGACTTTCCAGGAGGGAGGCGGAGCAGGGATGCTGTGCGCTCAGGGGAGAGAAGCTGGATATGAGTCAACAGTGTGCCCTTGTTGCCAAGAAGGCCAATGGCATTTTGGGATGTATAAGTAGGGGCATTGCCAGCAGATCGAGGGACGTGATCGTTCCCCTCTATTTGACACTGGTGAGGCCTCATCTGGAGTACTGTGTCCAGTTTTGGGCCCCACACTACAAGAAGGATGTGGAAAAATTGGAAAGAGTCCAGCGGAGGGCAACAAAAATGATTAGGGGACTGGAACACGTGACTTATGAGGAGAGGCTGAGGGAACTGGGGATGTTTAGTCTGTGGAAGAGAAGAATGAGGGGGGATTTGATAGCTGCTTTCAACTACCTGAAGGGGGGTTCCAAAGAGGATGGCTCTAGACTGTTCTCCGTGGTAGCTGATGACAGAACAAGGAGTAATGGTCTCAAGTTGCAGTGGGGGAGGTTTAGGTTGGATATTAGGAAAAACTTTTTCACTAGGAGGGTGATGAAACACTGGAATGCGTTACTTAGGGAGGTGGTGGAATCTCCTTCCTTAGATATTTTTAAGGTAAGGCTTGACAAAACCCTGGCTGGGATGATTTAATTGGGGATTGGTCCTACTTTGAGCAGGGTGTTGGACTAGATGACCTCCTGAGGTCCCTTCCAACCCTGATATTCTATGATTCTAAGTCAGCTGAGGTCCTCAAACCCTTTGCTTACTTGGGTCACATTTTAATATTATAGGTTGTTTTTAATTAATTAACTGACTTGCCATGAATATGTGCGTGTAGCCATGCTCCAGTTGTTTTCATTGTATAGAACAGTCATGGAGGTGGGAGGATCACATTTTTATTGTCCTATGGCGGTGTTATTATTATGAATCAGCATCATTTTATGTGTGAAGAACCCCATGCCAAAGCGTTCAGGATGCCACATGTCTCGGCTCTCGAAGCAATGCAATGTGCTGAACGACACTGGAGATGAGTCTGAGTCTGTAATTACTGTATGGTGCATTTATTAATAAAAATCAGCGTGGGTAACTCTTTAGCTGAACTGCTTCCACTGTCTCTCAGCAGGTATTCCCATCCCAGCCAGCAGTACTCTAATTAACTGTTGTCGTGTGATTGGCTGAATCTAGCAATGCATAATGATCGAGAGGTGCCTATAGATCTGCCATACAGAACCTGACAAATGGCTTCCTATGCAGCACAAGGAGAGAAAAATGACTTGTAATGCAAAAATTATAGGTACAGTTTTGGTAGTTTGGTCTCACATAATAATCACATGAACTTCAGCATACTGTTTTAATAAGTACACAAACAGGTATTTTAGTAAATTGTGAAGACAGACACCTAATTTCTCAGTTTACACATGAAAAAATTATAGGTACGGTTTTGGATGCTGCCAATTTAGGTTGCCTAAAAAATTGGCCCATAAATACTATTGTGAGTAGAGGTTTTGACAGTATTTTTTACAACTATATATTACATTTTCATTGGTGATAACACCATATGCCTGATTTTGATATATTCCAAACGTAAAATTAGAGAATTAAAATCTGTTGGCTGTTCTGAAAGTGTACCAGTAAAATAGCATGAAGATATTCTTCTACTATGGGACGGTACTTCATGGGCAGTTTAGTACAAGTCTCTTTGGCCTTGGCTTTAGTTGCTTCCCATTTAATTTAAATTTTAGTCCTTTTACGATATTTCAGGAATCATTGTCCGCTTTTGAACTCTAATGCTCAGTGGATCATAATATTAATTTACGCAAACCATAAACCTGTGTCATCTCCAATTTTGCAGTTTGTCATTTAATTCTGACTGAATGAATCATGCCGCAGATTGTGAATTGTCCCCGGTTTCTTGAATGCAAAAATGCTTATTACTGTCACACATCAGTGCAGCCTCCTATTTAAAGTGGTTTTTTCTCAGGGTGGAGCAGACTCATGAAGCCATTTCTAGAAGCTTGTGACAGTTGCTACATTTTGGAAATTAACCCTTATATGCATTTCGCATGCTTCACATAATTGCCTGCTCTCTGTCACCGTGTGCAAGTTGCATAGATTTGTTGCAGCTGATCATATTTCTTGTTCATATTCTAATATTTTCTTTTTACATACCCTGCCTTCAGATGTTCTCAGAGTGCTTTATAATCTTGATGAACTCAAATTCACACTGCTCCCGCAAAATAGAGGTTGTTTTTTCTGTCTGATGTCGGAGGAAAAGGCAGCCAAAGTCATTACAGGCCCAGTACAACTTCTGAAGAAATTAAATTTATCTGAGATTACCCAGCAAGTCCGTAGTAAAGCTCGGTCTAGGACACAGGCCCACCAGCTTCAGTGTTTTAACTGAACAGTCTTCCTCAGATATATGGTAGGACAATACAGTATCTCTCTGAGGTATGTATACTTGCGAGCTTCTATCCTGCCATATCTACCACTGGCTGTATTACAACTGTGGAACAAAGCAGAAAACGAAGGAATTTAAAAAAAACTAAGTGTTGAAAAAACTTTAGGTTAGCTGGTTGCTAAAGCAAGCTTTTCTCCCTGTACTTCCCTCTTCACTGGTGGAGCTGAAATGCTTCCAGAAATTGAACGGAAAGGAGATTCAGAATTTCTATCCATTTTCTATAGAAGCCTCTGTTTAATTTCCTGAGACGTGACCTCTGCCTGTTTGCCTGGAGAACACAGATCTCGGAGCTCCCCACTGATAGTGCTGGTGCTGTGATTCCCACACTGGCTACCAGAGCACATAGGAATCAAGAATCTCTTCTGAGTGGTGAACCTGCCAGATGACCAACTTTACCCTTTTTTCGTCTTCTGCTTTGCAGAAAGTTCACATGTTGATTGGTGGGTGAGCCTGAGAAATGTCATGTGGCTAAGGTAGGCTAATTTGTCACCTTGAGGACTGATTTTTCCATAAAACTGTGTCTCAGGCCCGTTATTATTATTTAATGTCAGTGTTACGGCAGTGTAATACCAAAGCTTTTAATAAAATATACTGTTGCTCTGAATTTCGTTGTTAGCAATGCAAAACAGAAATAACAGTATGTCGGGTTCCAAAATTGCTATCAGCCATCAATATAGATGGTGTATCATCACTCAACTCCATAAAGCTTTTAAGCTGTCTTGTTTTAAATTAAGGTTTACAATGCATTACAATGGGATATTTAAAATTGTGTTTGCATCTTATGAATTCTTCATGATTACTTCAGTGCTTTCTGGTTGGTGACCCCAAAAACCCTTTCTGATCCGACTTCCACAGGTATTTCCATTCACTGAAATGGAAGTTACTCCTGATGTATTTTGTTAGAAGCGAGAGGAGAATTAGGCCTCAGGTCTTCATCAGGGCTGGAATGAAAGTCCAAAGTGAATGAAAACTGAGTTTAGCATGGCATGGTAGCACTGCTGGAGTTAAAGGTCTAGCAGCAAAGTAAGAAGCCTTTTGGTAGGAGATGGCATTAGAGAATTTTGTCATAGTGATGGGAAGATTATGCAAGTTTTAGTTGCAACACTGAATATATTGTTTCCATTTAGTATTTACATGGTGGTAGCACCTAGATGTCCCAAATGAGATCCCTTTGGGCTCAGTGCTGTACACACAGATAGGAAAGATAGACCTTAGCCTAAAGAGTTTATAGTCTAAATAGACATCATCATCATTATCATCATGTTCCCATTACACCTCTGGTGTTTAGGGCAGTGATGAAGCTCCTCCAGTCCTGTCTGTTTCTGGCAAGTCTTTCAATGGTTCCCCAGCGGTGCCCCAAGTTTTTCAGCTCGGCTTCCACAGCTCTTCACCATGTTGTTTTCGCATGGCCTCATTTTTACTTGCCTTCAGGTGTTCATCTTATTGTTACTCTGGCCATGGAATCAGTTGGCCAATCCATCTCCAGCGCCTCCTGGCAATGATGGTGCTCATATCCTCTTGTCTGCACTGTGTCAATAGATCTTGGCTTGAAATTGTTCTGGGCCAAAAGAAATGGAGGATTTTTCTGAGGTAGGTTGTATGGAATGAAGACAGTTTGGACATGTCATACTTTCTCATTCTCCAGCATTCTGCACTATAAAGTAATGTTGGAAGTACCCAGCTCTGAGAAATCTTGAGTTTGGTTTTGTTGTTGTATTTTGATGATTTCCAGGCTGTATTTAAGCTCATGAGGGTGTTCCTGGCTTTATTGATTTTGTTCCGGATGTCCTAGCTTGTTCCTCCATCCTGACTGATGGTGCTGCCCAAGTATGTGAATGTTTCTACATAGACAAGACAGGGACTTACTGCTTCAACTTCTATTACTTCATATGACTACGTCTCTATCTCCTTCCGGGTATCTGGGCTTCTCCAACCGATAACATGGCTTGAGTTAAAGTTCTGAGTAAGAGCGACTGGTATGTTTGCTTGACTGTTATTATTTCATATTTGTGTGTATTTTATTAAATAATTGAGTAAACCATCATTTTTATGTATCTTTCTGATTTGTGCTAATGTTCTTTTGGGCAGCTGTTATACAGATATCTGCCAAGTTTTTTTACCATAGATACCAATAAATAGGACACTCAAACTTAGAGTATTATCAATGAAGATAATGGAGTGTATCAGGACTTTTAAGCATAAAGCCAGGTAGTCTGCTAGTGTAAATTAACATTGCTTCATTGAAGTCGATACAGTTCTGCTATATATCACCAGCTGAGGATATGGTCCATAAATTTTAACCTGACACTGTTAAAAAAAATCATTTGGGTCCTTCTAGTCAACCTGAATCAACCTCACCCAAATTTCTTTGTTAGCAAATAGATTGTAAACACAGCATAAACCCTATCTCATTTGTCAAAAATGTAATAGTTTCTGATCTTTTCCTTCTTTTTAAGAGTAAACATTTTATTTTCCCATCTCCCAAAATGGTAAAATAAGGGACTGCTAACTCTGTGAGCTGGCTAAAAATATTAACAAGCCACACTAATTTATTGCTTACAGGATGGCCAAGTTGAATGCTTGTAATTTCATGATTCTGGATTGCCAAGTGCAATGGATAATAATTGTTTGAATTCACAGGGTGAACTGTTAGACAAAAACATTCAAATTCAGCCCACATTATATTCACTGTGATTTGAGTCATATCCGCATTCTACATAACAGCCAGAGAAATCAGAGGCACAGATCAAAGGTGCAGATCAAACCTACATACCCTCTATCGTTACAATGTTAATAAAGGTTGCGGTCAAGACTGGAGCTGGGTTTTAACTGTAAGTTTATATGACTGACACCTAAGTGAATGGGAAAGGAAAAGCCAGTGATTAATTGCCTGTTGTTATTGTCAAACCAACCGGATAATTAAATATTTATTGTTTACTGGTTTCAAGCATACACTTGGCATTTTGAGATACTATGTAATCAGGTGATCACAGATTTCCAAGGGAGGGAAATAGTAACCTTACACAAGCCTGTTGTGAGGATTAGCTGGCTAATGGGCTTGACTCACTCCCACAAGCGCAGAGGGTGCAGTATGCAACTGCAATCCAGTTTCCAGCTGGATGGGCTTCCAATGCCTTTCCCACCAAGCGGGGAGCAGCTGTAAGCTCCAATCTGGGTTTTGCCAGTGGAGATTGCCCAAGTGCTCTGATAGATTAGCACAATTCCAGTGTGCGCTGGCCCTGGACCCCCTCTCTGGCTTGTCCCCATCCCATCTCTGGGCTGGGCTGGCTGGTTGCCTCCCCTAGTGAAGTGTGAGTTGTAATTGGCTTGTTGGGGCAGACTTTTCACTATACAGCCACTCCTGAGGCTCCATCCCAGACCATCCCTGTGCTTATTCAGGCTGCTTTCTCCATCCCTAGCAAGAGAGAAAACATACAGAATCTTGCCAAGGCCTTAATGAATTGTGGCTCTGTGTGGTGCAGAGAGAAGATGCCTGATAGAACAGTGGATAATTAGTATCCTGCAATGCAGGGGACCTGAAATCTTGAGTCATTCATGTCACCGTTCAGCTGTAGCCAAAGTGTCACTGGGATGATATTTTCAGTCTTCGGAGGGAAGAGCATCTACACCACCATCATATTCCCTAGCATCAGGCTATGGGCTGGTGTCCTAATCTCAAAGATGCTCTCCCATTAGCCACTAATTACACTGGGAAGAAAGAAAAGGAGTACTTGTGGCACCTTAGAGACTAACCAATTTATTTGAGCATGAGCTTTCGTGAGCTACAGCTCACTTCATCGGATGCATGCTGTGGAAATTGCAGAATATCATTATTATATACACAGACACCATGAAACAATACCTCCTCCCACCCCACTCTCCTGCTGGTAATAGCTTATCTAAAGTGATCATCAAGATGGGCCATTTCCAGCACAAATCCAGGTTTTCTCACCCTCCACCCCCCACCAGCAAGAGAGTGAGTTTGTTTGTGGGAGGGCGGAGGGTGTGAAAACCTGGATTTGTGCTGGAAATGGCCCAACTTGATGATCACTTTAGATAAGCTATTACCAGCAGGAGAGTGGGGTGGGAGGAGGCATTGTTTCATGGTGTCTGTGTATAAAATGTCTTGTGCGATTTCCACAGCATGCATCCGATGAAGTGAGCTGTAGCTCACGAAAGCTCATGCTCAAATAAATTGGTTAGTCTCTAAGGTGCCACAAGTCCTCCTTTTCTTTTTGCGAATACAGACTAACACGGCTGTTACTCTGAAACCACAGACAAGAGTGAGTTTGTCTGTGGGGGGGCAGAGGGTGAGAAAACCTGGATTTGTGCTGGAAATGGCCCATCTTGATGATCACTTTAGATAAGCTATTACCAGCAGGAGAGTGGGGTGGGAGGAGGTATTGTTTCATGGTGTCTGTGTATATAATAATGATATTCTGCAATTTCCACAGCATGCATCCGATGAAGTGAGCTGTAGCTCACGAAAGCTCATGCTCAAATAAATTGGTTAGTCTCTAAGGTGCCACAAGTACTCCTTTTCTTTTTGCGAATACAGACTAACACGGCTGTTACTCTGAAAACTGGGAAGAAAGCAGTTCGTACTAAAACCATTAATGGAGAAAGGATTGATAGCCTCCTGCCCCCACCATCTGCTTCAGCAACCTATCAGCTTCCTTGGCACATGTCCTATCAGGGGGAAGGAGAGAGAAGGAAAGGTCAGTAGGGCAGGGACAGGACACTCTGTGAGAGCAGAACCACCCACTCTAAGTAGGCAAATGTTGCAAAGGAAAATTGCCAAGCCCAGTGCAGGCAAAGCCTTATGAAAATATTTAAATGTCTTTATTGGGATGAAGAAGCAGAATCCAATCAAGCAAAACAAGGGGGGAAGGTTGCAAAAATGGAAATGGGTCTTTTGCAGAGAGCGCCTCTCGGAGCCTTTCCATCAGCACCCAGGCCCTGTTCACAATAATAATAATAATAATAAAAGATAAAACTAGCATTTGCAATTTCTCAATTAAATGTAATTTAGACCCGACACTGTCTCTCAGATAAAATACATGCCTTGCTCATCCAAGTGCAAAACAATATTTAGCGAAATGTTTAATTGTTTAATATGGTCGGCAGTTACAGGCATTCACACACACACCGATTAATGTAGTTAAATAAATTTCACCTTTTATAGTTCTGGGTCGTGCTTGAGTGAAGTGAGCACATGGTTACTAGGTATCTCTGTCGTCTTGCTCTTCAGAATGTATTTTGGGTGGCGAGCAGCTATGGGGACTTTCCTCCCCTCGTATATTTTCAGAGATTTTATTGTGCACATTCCAAATGTTTAAATAGCATAGTAGAGGCAGTGTTGTAAAGTGTGTACTGCAGTTACCCATACTGTTCATTTGATCAGTGGAGGATTTCAGTCGCCAGTTCTGTCACTCTGGGAAGCTTTGGCGAGCTTAGTGCTTTTAATGTATGAATAAAAATGACTGAGACTGTTAGTTGAATCCAGGTTTTTTGTATGCAATAGAGGCATAAGAATGAGACGATTTAGTCTCACTTACAGATTTAAATAAAGATAGATAATCCTTACAGATAATCCTTACCCTTCACTAGAGCTGTAGTAGTCTCTCCCTTCTTCTCACAAATACCCACATAGTACATGCTCAGTGCAAAGAACAAGAATTTAGCTCCAAATCCCTATAAAAGTTAATGGGTCTCCTGTGACAAACACCACCGCTTAATTAATTTAGGCCTGAATTCAGTAAAGTGTTTACTCACATGCTTAACCTTCAGCACGTGAATAGTCCAATTGAACACCCTGGGTCTGATCCAAAGCCCAATGAAATCAATGGAAATCTTTTGACTTTGCATCAGGTCCAATAGGAATGCTCACATGTTAAAACCAAGCATGTCTTTATTTGATTTGCTGAACTGAGGCCTTATTTAGATGATTTCCTTAAAGCACCTATTACAAATCATTTATCCCATCAATATTTATAATCAATAAAAATAAGGATAAATATACCACAAACACCCCATAAAAATGTATCTAATGCCCAGAGCAAATACTTACCCAACACATAAATAGAAGCCTCACATATGTCCACTCAGATCCCTAACCCACACCTCAAGAAAAATACAAGAAAATAGACAGTAGGTTTAAAACAAACACTTGGCCACACAACACACAATCAACTTGTGGAACCCATTGCCAGGGAATGCTGTGAACACCAAAAGTATAACTGGGTTAAAAAAAAGAATTAGATAAGTTCATGAAGGATATTAGCCAAAATGGAGAGGATGTCCCTAAACCTCCAACTGCCAGAAGCTGGGACTGGATGATGGGGATGTATCATCTGAAATTGCCCTGTTCTGTTCATTCCCTCTGAAGCATCTGGCACTGGCCACTATCACTAGACAGGATACTGGACTAGATGGACCAGTGGTCTGGCCCAGTATGGCTGTTCTTATGTTTTAATAGATGCTCCTATTGGCATGTCAGATACAGGCAATAACAGACCTAAGGAGAAAGTTCATTCAGAAACAAGGACCTCTTGTAGAAAATGCTTTACTATCAGCCCTCCTCCTTGTTACACCAGGAAGCTGTAACCTTGAGGACCGCTGCTGATTGCTTTTGAGTTTGTATCATACTGGGAGAGAGGCAGTCTTTCAGCTTTTCAGGTCTCAAACGATTTAGGGTCAGATTTTCAAAGAAGCACATTGAATTTCAGTGGGATTTGGGTGTCTAATCCCAGTTTTAGAGATCAAAATTATCTCTTTACACTCCGTTCAGAATCTAATGAGAAGTCACTGAAGATCGCCAACCCTGGCCTGCCAAGGTGTCAAACCAGATACACAGAACTAGACAGAATAAACTGCACAGTCACCTGTCTCGTCAGGACTGCTCGTGGAGTCAGCTGGCACCAAAAGTGAGGAAAGGCAGCAGTATCTAGTCCTGAGTTACTTGATATCCGGTCTGAATTTGTGACAAATGTCAGCATGTATTCATGGCAACTGAAAAGAGAGAAAAAAAGCCACTCCAGTTTAAGGGGTCACTGCCATGTTCCTAATGTCTGATGGGGCCATTGTGCATGTTTTTTTGATTCAGAAGCTGGGAATGGGTGACAAGGGATGGCTCACTTGATGATTGCCTGTTCTGTTCATTCCCTCTGAGGCACCTGGCACTGGCCACTGTCAGAAGACAGGATACTGGGCTGGATGAACCTTTGGTCTGACCCAGTATGCCCAGTCTTATGTTATAAACTTTTCATCAAAATTCAGATCTGGAGTTTTAGATCAAGTCCTTTTCTTTTCTTTTCTTTTCTTTTCTTTTTTCTTCAACTGTTTAAATGTAGCTGCTTGAGGATCTATCCTGGGGAATATCTTTGCTGGTCCCAGCAGCAATCCCAGTGGACAGTGGTGGAGTTTTCACAGGATCCATAGAAAGGTAACATGAACCTCAAATCCTGCTCTGGGATATCACTACTTATTGAATAGCCTAATATGGCAACATCTGGCTAAAAATGATCATATGACTACCTCCACTACTCTTAATAGACCCTTAAACTAGGCATTTAAGCTTGCAGAATACTTTAAATTATAAAGTGCACCAATGATTCATGGGTTGTTGGGCTTTTTTTCATTAGACTGGATTAGCTTTACACACCATTATCTAATTTGGAAGACGAAGAATTACAGATCGTAATTGGATAATCTCTCAATTATCCCCAGTGACTTAATTATCATCATTAGCTGTATTTATTTCACTAATAATATGGAGGATTTCTTTTGGAGGTTTCATTCTCCAGGCATTAGTTTGACTGATAATGGAACCTACTCAAGACAAATTAGCAGAAATATACAATCATTAAAACATAATGCTTAGGTAATATTTGACAATAAAAAGCCCTCCTTCAGGGATTCTCCTAAAATCAGAATTTCCAGTCATTGCTATTTCAATAAGTGTATGTGTAATCACCTGAAATTTCCCCTGCAGTGCACAGAGATCTTCATTTTACTATGTTATAACAAGAAAAGATTACTAAAAAAATTAAGGCACTGCAAGCCTCAAACATATAGCAATGGGATTTGCTATATAATGACCTTAAAAATGGCATGTTATGAAAGTGTGATAGTAATATAAGCTATTTTTCTGATGGGTACACTTACATTCGAATATAAACTCGAAAGCCATGGAAGCAAGGTTAAATTCTCCAGCTTTATAAGATCAGACAGTCTTTCCAACAAAAGGCATCTCAACCAAATCTATACATTCCTTAGGACTTGAAGTGTCTAGGGAACTTTGGCCCAATCTTGCTCCTACTGAAATTATAAAGAGAGATTTGGGATCAGACTTGGGCACTTTCTGCAGATCAAGGCTTAGGAACATCCATCTAAAGAGACACGAGCAGATAATATAACAATGGCTGTGATTGTGTATTGTAAATTGCTTTGTATTAGTTGATTATCTCTAGTTAAGTTGCAAGTGTTTGGCTTGCTTACTTGGAGTAATTTAGCTTGAGAAAGCCACGAAGGGTGATTATTTACAGGAGGAAATCTCAATTGTAATGTAAGAATCACAAGGTAAAGGGCAGGGGACCTGCCAAGCACATTTAGAAAAAAATCTATGAGATGTTTTTTATTCCATACCATATCTAGTTTAAATGGAATAAATTCTTCTACAATCACCAGAGTTCTAACATTAGAAGCAAAATCATTCAGTGCACTTACTGTCTGCTCAGAGCAGTGAAAAACCCAGTTCCTCAGTGTAGTATGTAAATTAATTTAAATGCGGTATATATAGTCGTCCAGCCTGTCTTGGGGGGGTTTTTTTGGTTGGTTTTTTTTTTTGGTACATTTTTTTTTTAAATGCCTCAGACTATTATTTCAGGGTCTTGTTTCGGGCTAATTTATTGTGTCACTCAATATATTGTCATCTCTGGTCTTCAGTATTCTGCACTACATGCCATTTCGCTGCTTTCATAGAGTTCCAGAAAAGAGCAGACAGGCTAATAGTACCTGCTACAGATTTTTCATAAGCATTCAATTAGATGAAGCATTATCCTGGATTTTTTATCACTATCTGTTAAGGGTTATGCTATTTAAATAGCACATGATGCCCACTTTATGTATAAATATTGCCTTTGCAGTCGATGGGAGTACCGCACGTTTACAGCTCAGCAATAAGTGTTCCAGTACATAAATAATTGCTGTTCTCAGGAGGATTTATTTAGACCAATATTTAATACCATACTTTTTTGGCTGAATGGCTATGGTGTTATATTACTCTTTTTATATTAATCGTTACTTTGATTTTTTTTCTCTTACTTACACTAGGGTAAAAGAGACTGTCATGATAAAAATTATTGCCAAATTTCTCATCTGGCATAAGTCCATGGGAGCCAATAGATTACACCAGCCGTGAGCCACGCCCTCCCACCCCCGACTCACACACACACGCGTACACTCAGTATTAAAAGAAACCTTACCTCTGTTACTAGATTATTATATTTGTAAGAATTTTTTAAATCTAATAGAGGGTCCATTCCTGTAGCATGCAACTAGAGTGATTTCAGTGGACATTCTGCATGCAATAACACTGCAGAATTGGGCTCCTAATTCCCATTATTTGTGCTGCTCTGTGAGGAGCAAAGTGTGATACCTTGCCAGCTCTTCCGATTTTTAACACAAGTCTCTTGATATTTGGTGTATTCCCTAAAGACCCAGCTCCTAGAGGTAAGTGAATCAGTGAGACTCTCACCTTTCATTAAAAGAAAAGTAAGTTTCTAACCTTCATAGTTGAAGAGGAAACCTGAAGTGCACCAAGGGTATGTCTACATTGCAATGTAAACCCAGGGTTCAAACTCAGGCTCAAGCCTAATCCCCCTTCCATCTACACACAAATCGCGCTAACCAAGGGCTTAGACCCAGGGTCCCAGAACCTCATGGGTGTGGAGGGTCCAAGTCTGAATCAAGCTGGACCCTAGAGTTCAAGCTCTATTGCTTTGTAGTGTAGACACAGTCCCACTGGCCTCCTACTCTAGGAGTCGGCCAAAAAAATCCCAGAGGCTGACTTTTTGTTCTCTGGACAGTCACGTTTGGTGGACAGTCAAGTTTTCCCACACTGCACCATGAACAAAGGGCTAGAATGACCACATTTTGGGTGGGCACTAGGAAGTCTGGGATATGGGTGGTTGGACTCAGGCGCACATAATGCAGTGTAGCTGCTGGAGCCTCAGATTGGGACCCGGGATGCAACCATTCCTAACCTGGGTTTACAAATGAATTTAGAGGCTTAAACCCTAGATTAACAAACCCAGGGGCTGCTAACTTGAGTTCTACTAGCCCTGGGCTTACATTACAGTGTAGACATACCCCTGCAGGCTTAGAAACCAACAGATAAGTAAATAGAACCCAAAATGTCTTAATTATTTTAACCTCTTGGTTTTTTTTTAAGCCCAACTCTTGATTTTTTGGGACCTGACTGAAGATTTTTGAACACTTGGGGTTGGCAATGCAATTTAAACCCGATGAATAGCACCCTACTTCACAGGGTTTATTGCTTGCTGGATAAGGTGCTATTCAGCAGGAGTAAGGATAACCCAGTCTGGACCTTCTATTTACATTTCATGCAGCTTTTATCTTATAAACACTTACTGATGGGTGGAGTGCTTACTAGTATAAGCAGTCCTGTGAAATTTGCAGGACAATGCACTCAGGTTTTGTCTTTCACTTGGGATTATTCCAGAGTAGCTATTCCAGAATAACTATTTCTGTATAACACCATGGAGACGTACTTATTCTGTAATAAGAGTGCCATGTTCCAATTTAGTTTACTTCACTTTGAAAGTAGAGTAAATTACACAGTAACAAGACATTTCTACTCCAGAATAAGTGTGCACACCTGGAGTTAATCTGGAATAGCTATTGTGCTCTAAATTCACATACTACTTTCATCAAAATTAACTGGAAGTGTAGACATACTGGGCAATTTTGCTTCCTCTTCATAGTCATTTCATTTTCAGTATCTGTTCTGATACGCTAACACAAGGCTATTATTGTTACTTTGGATTACAACACAAATTTAAATTCCCCCAAAAGTTTTCATTGACTAATTTTTTTTAAAAAAATCATAAAGTACAGCTTTCATAAAGCTCACTCTTCAAAATAATTTCAAATTATAAAACTAGTTGGGGGAGTACCTTTAAAATATATCAAATGGGAAAATTAATTTTGGGGTTTCTTTTTTAAAAATTCATACCATACTGGGCAATAGAGATTTGAAAACCCAGAGACCCCTTTTCAACAGGGAAGGAGGGTGCTGAGGCAATATTATGTATAATTCTATTACACTCTTTTTCTTGCACCTCATCTTAACTCTTTGCTGAAGGACAAGACCAACTTTTGTCTTTTCAGTACCTTTCAGAAAGCAGAATTAAACCTCGGGGCTGTTACATGCAAATCCTGAATGTAACTGTTACTAACAGTTCGTTCAGTCTCAAAGAGAGAGTTCCATACAGATTCTCAGTAAACAAACTTTTAATGCACACAGAAAACATTGTAAACAGACTCAAACATTGTAAACCATATTTGGAATACTTATAACATTTTAACCCATGTTATTATGGATGTAAGCAGAGTCAGGATGAGCTCCACCCTGACATCTGGTGGTGAGTTGTGGCAAGTTGTGGAAAAGAACTTCAGGGGCTGATCTCATTTGCCTAGGCACACCCACCCCGCCTAGCATGAGCCCATAGCTGCCCAAATGGTCACTTTGGCTGCTGTGTGATCCCCAGTTTCTCTGTTATTGGGGCAGAAAGAATAAATTGTTATTATCCTGATTATGTGAATCAAGGACAATGGAACTGTAGTTGACCTTTTGTTATGATGGAGGGACTCGCCATCAACTAAGTAGCACTCGCTAGGCAAGGGACATGGGTTCCAAAACTCAGTGAATTGTGAGAGGCTGGGGACAGATATTAATATCTGGTGGTGAGGGCTCTACATGCCAATTGCACCACCACCACCACCACGGAATATCAGAGCTAATTTTGATTCCATTAGGAGTCTAGTTACAGGCTGCTGAGCTGAATTCACTTTGGGCCAGTGGTGCACCAGCACTGAGGCTCCCCTACAACAAGCTGAAATCACAAAAGAGCTGAAATTACTAAAAGCTGAAACCACTGAGTGTTGTCTTAAGTAGTAGGGGGGCCTGAAGATGTATTGCAGAGTGGACAGCTGGAGCAGCTCATGGGACAGCTGGTAGAGCAGAGCAGCTGGTGGAGTGGAGTAGCTTGTGGGACAGAGACCAGAGCAGAGCAATTTGCGGGATGGCGAGCAGAGCAGAGCGGTGGGACAATCGGCTTTGGAACCCGTAAGGTGTCCCTTAACCCACCCATCTCCACTCAGGTTGGGAGGTAAAACTCTGCAGATAAACTTTCGAACTCTGGGGTTGCACTGACCAGGGACAGGTACTTTTGGGTTGTTGGGCTTTTGGGACTTTGGGTGACTTTTGGGTTGCTGGACTCAAGAACCAAAGGGAAAGGGCATGGCTGTCATACACTATTGCTGGATGTTTCTGGGCTCTTCTAGCTGAGTTACAGAAATATAGAGGAATACAGCTAAAATCCACAGTCACCTCTCCACTGCTTTGTCCCCTTTCTTTGGGCCCAACAAAGTCAAATGCTGCAGTATAAAGTGTGTGGGTTATATTGTCATAAATGGGGGGGAAATCCTCTTATACTAGGCATGTTTCCAATTTGATATTTCTCTCTGTTTTAAGTGTCTGTAATTAGGAATTTCTGTGCTCAAACTGTTGTTCTGGAAACTAAAGGTATCCATCTATCCCTGAGGACCTAATGCTACAGGCTATTGTACCCCCATTCTCATTGTTTTGACTCTAACCTTAATCCTAATTTTAGCAAATTCACTTCGTGTTCTAAGGCTAACGAGGTAATTTGTAACAGTTTGGCCTGAATGAAAACATCCCATTAATCCCTAATTGTTACAAATGATATTAGTTTGTGTTTGTGTAATGTGCATCACAACAGCATAATGCAGACTGCATTTAAACCAGCAGTTGCATTTCATTTGACAATTTTCATGCAAGAACTAAAGTTTCCTGGTGAAAAGCCAGAGCTTTGGCTTCTATTGTTTCCCATGTGTTGGGTGTTCTCTATTATTACTATTTATTATTTTTTTGTGGTAGCACCCAAGAGCCCCATTATGGAGGCACTATACAAATATAACCCAGTGGTGAGTGTGTGTTGCAGGTCCCCCTCTGTGTTCCATCCACAGAGGACAGAAGCTTGTTACAGCCCCAGTTAAGGAGGCTTGGCTCTTTAGTTCAAGCTGTAAGAGCTGATTCTTTTAACTCCGGAGTTCTTTGGTCCAGCCTTCAGTGTGTCTTCCAAGATGGTGGCCATCACTCAGACATGTAGCAAAAAGATGGTCCCTACCTGCAAGGACCTTACAATCTAAGTAGTATACATTGTATAAGCAGCAGGTCTGATGACATCCAGATGACCAATAGCGGAGTTCAGAACAGGATTATTTACTGGTTGCATTTCTGTGTGATCTTTAAGGAGACCCTAACATGTTCAAGATGCTAACTCTGGAGTTGACAATTGGGAAATCCTGGCAGATGATTTAACTCTGATGGAGAACCACGGTCAGGAACAGAGACCAGATAAGAGAGCTGAGCGACCAACTTTCAGGAACTATTTATCCTGTGAATTTAGCCTCTTTTTCTGGTTGTGGAACACCTGCAAGCACATCATGATTTCCTCATATTTATTTATCAGATTTTTTTTTATATTTTTAATTTACTAAATTAATCCCACTGTATCTTCCACTGAATGCATCCGATGAAGTGAGCTGTAGCTCACAAAAGCTTATGCTCAAATAAATTTGTTAGTCTCTAAGGTGCCACAAGTACTCCTTTTCTTTTTAGTTCTCTCTCTATGCATTTTCACTTCTGTTTCTGTTCCCTGGTTGTGTGAGCGCACAAACACTTCTGGCACACATGTTCCTAGGTGCCTACTTAAAATTTGTATTCCATGTATATTTGCATATTTTACTTCAAAACTTGCTTTCCAGGAATATTCATACCAGTAAAATTCAGTTGTACCAATGCATCTGGAAAGCCAACACAAAGGACATGGATGGAGCAGAAGGAGGGCGCATGATTAGGGCATTAGCTGAGGACTTGGAAGACCTGGGTTTGAATCGCTGCTCTGTCACGGGCTTCCTTGTGACCTTAGGCAAGTCACTTGGCCTCTCTGTGCCTCAGTTCCCCATCTGTCCTACCCCACCAGGTATTCTGAGAATAAATATATTAATAATCAGATGCTCAGAAGCTCTGGTAACAGAGGGGCAAGGTAAGTTCTTAGATGGCCAAGTGAATATTTGTTGAAATGTTTATCTGCAAGGAGACGGGTGATCTTGTAGTTAAAGGGCTGGACTAGCACTTCAAAAATGTGGTTCCCAGCTTTGCCACAGAATTCCTGTGTGCTCTTGGGCAAGTCACTTAATTTCTCTGTGCCTCATTTCCTCAAATGCAAAATGGAGATGTTACCCCCTTTGTCTAGTCTGTTAAGTCTTTCAGCAGGGACTGTGTATACATCTAGCACACTGGGGCCATGAACTCAATTGTGTTCTCTAGCTTCTACCTTAAAAAAAATCTTTCTATTTTTCTTAGCGTTTTACTCTGCCACCCATTACTGTAGTATCTAAGTGCCTTCCACATAAAATCAATAGCAGAATCTCTGGTGGACTTCATGGATTCTCTGGCACTGCTCCCTTCATAGGGTCAGAACTGCTTGGGGTAGGGTTTTGCGGGGAGTGGGCAGGGAAAAGGTTGAGGAATAAAAGGGTGTTTGAAATATGTTACTTATGGTATGGAGGTTTTCTCAAAGACCGAGGCTTTAATTGTTTCCCAGCAATTGTCAGTGTAAATATACCCTAAGTAACATGCCCAAGGTCATACAGGAGAGACTGCAACCCAGATCTCTGGAGTTCCAGACTAGTGCCCTCACCTCTGGAACAAAGTTGCTTATTATGATTATTATTGTATTATTATTTTGTTAGGCAGGCTACTTTTATGGTGGGAGAACTCGCACTCCTATAAGCATATTACCATGTTATTGGCCTTAATTTTTATATACTAAAACATGCTAATTTATGGGAAATGCCTAGAGTTTGAGGCACTGGTAGGAGGTCCTAAATCTAAACGAAATAGATAAATCCTCGAGAGTGTCAGCTGGGCAAAGGTCTGCTCATTATGAGGCTGGGGCAGCAAGTCTCCCTTTCACCATGGCCCTCTGCAGAGCTTGGTAACAAGTGATGATAATGACAGGGCGACCTCTACTCTTTCTTCCTCATCCAAACATTCAGTGGTAATGATGCACATTACACATTCAATAGGCTACTTTCCTTTGCTAAATGCCTTCATATTGTACAATTAGTCCTCAGCTTGCTTTTCATTTTATTTAATTTTCTGTCTGGGAAAAAAAAAAAACTGTAGCGACTACTTCCTTTTTCCAGCAAGCAAAGATGAAGCTGATGAAGCTGTTTGATTCATCCTCATTCAGAGGTGATCTTATGAAGATGAAACCCTGCTTTGTGCAGGCCTCTTTGACGCAATTGAGCACCTAAAAAGGCATTTTAATTTCAATTTATGCATTGCCATTACATCAAATTAGGGATAGCAGGCTTGAGGTTACTCAGTGAAAAATCCTATTTTCCATTCATTCTGATGTGTTAGTTGCACTTCAAATGCCAAAATAATTGCTGTGTGCAGTGTTGTCGTAGTAGCCATGTCGGTGCTAGGATATTAGAGACACAGGGTGGGTGAGGTAATGTCTTTTATTGGACAAACTTCTTTCTCTGTCACCAACAGAAGCTGGTCCAATAAAGACATTACCTCACCCACCTTGTGTCTCTAAAAGAAATTTACTGTGAATATAAGAGCCCTTGATGAGATTATTTACTGGGGACCTCAATTTCCTGGCTGTGCTGCTCAAGCTGGAGGTCAGGCAAAGGATTAACGTCACTAGTCAGAGAAGGCCTCTTCATGCGTTTTTTAATTTAGTCTGGTAGTTCCTAAAGAACCCCTGGGTGTTGTGGTCCTGAGGGCATTCTGCACCAAAAAATTAAATTCGATTTAAAATCAAATTAAAAAATTAAAAATTCTGTGCCAAAAATTGAAATGCTGTGCACAATATTTCAAAATTCTGCAAGTTTTATTTGTCAATAAACAAATGCAGAGGCTCCAGCATGGCAGTGAGGAGCATAGGCCACTGGCTGCACAAAGGTGGGAGATCACCCTGCAGCCTGCCCACCCCTACCCCCAGGACATGGACTCAGCACAGCACAAGGCCTGGGCCTGCCTCAGAAACACCCTGGGGCCCTGCCCCACTGCTCTAGGTGCACCAGGGGTGGGGCAGGCAGGCTCAACCAGGCAGGACCCACGTGTGGAGGGGCTCCGTGTGGGGGGATACAGGTGTGCGGTGAGAGTATTCTATATGGGACAATCTGGGTGCAGGCAGTTCATTGGGGGGTCTAGATGTGGGGGCATTTGGATGCACAGAGGCTCGTTCAGGGTCTTCCAGGTGAAGGTGGTTGGGGCTCAGCAGGGGGGCCTGGATGCTGGGGGAGTGGGGCTTGGTGGGGTGGGGGTCTGCGTGCAGCTAATTGGGGGTCAGTGGCATGAGGTTCTGGATGTGGGAGCTCAGGGTAGTATGGGGTGGGGCTTGTCCAGGTGGGGGTTTGAGTGGAGGGAGCTCAGTGGAGGGTGATCTGGGTGCAGGTGTGGGGGTTCATAGACGGGGTGCAGGGGATGCCAGATGCAGGGGTTGGGGTTCAGGAATGGAGGGCTAGGGGGTTCTGGGTGTACGGGGTGAGGCTTGGCAGGGGTGTCTGGGTATGGGAGGTCCAGATAAACTGGGTCTGGGCCAATAGGAGAGCAGTTCCCTGTACAGTGACCCCTCCCCCCGCAGCTGAGGAGCAATGGGGGCAGGAAGCAGGGGAAAATGCTGAGCTTCCTGCAGCTGGGGGACATATCTGGGGGTGGATCAGACACAGCCCCAGCCTCTCCTTGTAGGGGAAGAGGAAGTCCCATCCTCTCCTGCCTCCAGCCCATCCGGGACTAGCAGCTGATCCTGGCTTAGGATAGGAGCCACTGGCTGGGGTGTCCCCAGCCTTGCAGTGATTCACCTCTCCTCTAGCTGCTCTGTGTGCCTGAAACGATGTACCTTCACAGCTAGGCAGTGGTGTGTGACTGCTTTTGCAGCTTCCCTTTGCTTCCCTGTCAGAAAGTCATTTTTCTGCAGGAAAGCAAAGAAGTCTGCAGGGGACATGAATTCTGCGCACACGCAGTGGCGCAGAATTCCCCAGGAGTACTAGACACATACAAACATAGACTAGCAGACATCCTTGCAGTCTAAGGGTCTGATCCAACCATGCCTACTGACTTCAATGGGTGCTAAAAGACCAGACAGTCAAACAGATATAGCTAAATAACAAATCAAAAATATCTTGGTATTTGTGTTTTATGAATTAATGTACCTTGGGGTAGGGGGAGGAGAGTAAATAGTAAGCTGGCCTAACATCTGGTTTCATGAGGTTTTCCCATTAGATGGTGATGTCTTAATGGTCTTTCATCACCAAGTGGGAGCCAGATTTATAATCTAACAAGCAATGTTCCCCATTTTCTTAGGTTAGCAACCCTCCTCCCACTTTTCCTAACGCTTCTCAGGAACCATCTCTTGGTGTCAGAGCTCAGAAACCCAACGAGGATAAAGAGGAAATATTCTGTTCTCCTCATTTATAGCTTAGGGTCAGTGCTTGGTCTCAGTCATCATCACCTGGAGGAATGTGCCTCTTTTCCTGGCTGCTGAGACAATACCTTGACGGAAGTGGGAGGGTCCTTTCTCTTTGCCATGGGCAGGCCTAAATGAAGAAATAATAAGTCATTTGAGCTATATGGCAGACAGGCAGACTGAATCTAGCATTGTCTACATCAGCTATTTAACCATAAATCAATAAGATCTTGAAAAAGGATCCTTAAAGATTGTGCCTAAGGCTTTGAGTTGTGCAAGATATTTGACACAAAATTCCAAAGCAAGCCCTCAACTTTACCCTTCTGGAATTGCAATGATTCCTTCAAAACACATTGGATTAGCAGATATCTCATTGCAGTTGGGTGAACTGATGCTTTCCCCCTCTCAGGGGGTCACTGCAAGTCTTTGTGCTCTATTTTGCACTTGGTTGGCTTTCAATACGTGGTTGAAGTCACATGGTATTTCTTGATTTTCCCTGGTTGGCTGAGCCATGTGCTCAGGAAGGTCAGCAAATACTATTTTAAGTCGTTTGCCCAGACCTGGAAGGGAGGCAATTTGCTCTCAAAAGAGGTTGGATGGGGCAGCAGGCCAGCTGTACTTGAAGGGAAACTGGCATTGCAGAGAAAGTTGCTGAACGAGGAGAGTGTCACCTGAGAGACTGGGCTGGTTTATGTGCTAACTGTGAGGCCATTTGGGCAGCGATTGGCACTGCCATACTAGGAGCATCGTGCAGTTGAGCCTTAAGTTCTGTAGATGACTGCATAGCGTCCTTGTCGGGAGAGGAAATTCTAGGCTCTGACCATGAGGCACACCCCTATCCTGCATGGAGCACGACTAGAGACTCATCTGAAAGTGCGCCTGCACCTGCCTGTTAGGCGTTGAGTGGACAATACTTTGCAGCAGTTTCAGTTCTCACAGCTTTGCTGTCGGCCATTTTGTCGTCTGCTGGAGCCCTCACTCTAAGCCAGGAGCTGCTGTGTAGCCCAGGCATGAGATGACCTGGCTGTATCCCTCACTATTGCTCCCAAGCAGGAGGTGATACATCCACAAAGAAGCACCACTCTTCCCTTGTGATGAATTGTGAGAGAGGGCCATCAGGAACAAGAGACTTTGGAGTCTCTTGCCAATTGCATCAATTTCCTATGCTCTGTTAGGTTTGAAAGCCCCATTAAGGACCGCTTGACTAGTGGAAGAAACCTGTTTCCTAGTCTGACTGCCAGGGAATATCTTTGAGGGACACACCTGATAAGACAGAAATAGTGAACCTGGTAGAAGTGGAGCAGAAGGCCCGTAGCTATGCTCATCTACCCCTCTTATCTCCATAACTTAGCCCCTCTCACCTTGCCCGAGTCAATCAGGCCATAGCAGATACCAACTAATGGCCAGCCTGGATCTTTTTAAAGGGTACCCATCACTGCCAGTCTGTAAAAGGGGAACGTGCTCTTCTGGTTTTTGTCTGCTGGCAAAACCACTGGCAGCTTTAAGGCTGGAGCACTTTCTCCAGGGAGGAATTTTAACCCCCCGCACTGCTGAGCTACGTACAGGGTTTATGCACTCTGTCAAAGAAAGGGGAAGGACATTCATATGACTGGGGAAAGCTTACATGTACAAAATATTTCTTAGGTGAGTGATCTGCTAATGGGAATCTAAAGGAGGATTTTAGTACTTGAGTCTCTGGCTAGCTACTATAATGGAAATTTCCTAGTGGTGACATCTGTAATACAATTAATTGCAATAAGCCATGAAACAAATAAGATCTAGAATGAAGTACAAATTGTGCATTGGCATTGGATGACAAGAAGTCTGACTGAAACCCTTGCTTCTCCCTTTGCTTGTATTTCTATTAATATTCCTCAAGCGACAGCAAAGTTTGATCAGAAATAGGGACCACAGACAGTCATGTGAGCTTCATTAGCATGCAAATCTGAGTGAATTCATTAGCCTTGCAACTGATGCTGCTGCTCTTGGAATCTGGTAAAATAGTAAAGTCTGCAGAAGTAAATCAGGCCGTGCTAATGAGCCTGTTAATAAAGCTTTTGTAAGCCCTTTCCAGAGCCAGTGACAAAGCACACTGTCAACACTAAACCTTCACTATCATGCCAAAGATGAAGGACTTATATTAATTTGGTGTTTCAGATAGCTGGGGGAAAAAGCATAGGACCATGGCTAAGTGACAGTATTAGACAAAGGATGCTACAGTATTTCTTCATCAGAGATAAAAGTATTGTGCAATTGAATACAGACAATGTAACAAATGCAACTGTGTAAATAAGTTCCAAGTGGCTGACATGAAATGTTAAAGCAAAACAAGAGACAATAAGATCCTCTAGAGGCTGCTTTTCTCCTACTATCTCTATTTTCTTATTTTCCCATTGCCATGCTAGTCCATCACTAGCCATAACTTCAGCATTGTATGCTGTTGTGTCGTCTTATACACAGCGTGCAAAAATATCGACCACTCTAATGCTCTGGATGTCTAAGGGTATCATTTGCACTGCAGTCAGAGGTGTGACTGCAGCAGGCGTTGATGTACCTGAGCTAGCTTTGCTCTAGCTAGTTCAAATGTGCAACAGCCACGAAGCGATGGCAGCATGGGCTGTATAAATGCACCCGGGCCCTGCGTAGGTGGCCAGCCTACGCAGCTGCAGCTCCATCGCTATTGTTATTCAAGGCAGCTAACTCAAAGCTAGCTCAGATGTGTCAACACGTGCTCTAGTCACACCTCTGACTGCAGTGCAGACTTCTTCTGGTCCACAGGCTGTGGACCAGACATGAGCAATGTCCAGCAGTTGTCATTAAAAGGGCAACACTTACTAATAATCACCACACAGTGATTCATCCTGTGGGGCGGGGGGGCAGCGTGTTGTGCTTATAAGCACAAAAGTCCAGATCCTCCCCAGAATCAGTGGCCGCGAAGTGCCTAAAAACATTTGATAATCTGAGCCAAAGTTAGTAAACCGTTGAGAGGGCAGCGACTGCAGAGGAACTGACCCTGTGTTAATGACAGCACTGCTGCCTGGCCAGCTAGTTACCCCTGTTCAGTGGAGTAACTGTGGAGTAACCCCGGGTGGCAGATGTGGTGCTTAGAATGGGAACATATCATTTGTATGTTGCAGATTATACTTCATTCCATGTCTCCTTAGATGGACCCAGGCTGTGCCCAAGTAATACCCTTTTTCACTCTCTACCCTTATAGGTCAGAGAGGGGGCATGCAAGGGGCTTGAGATAGATCTGTTCAGTGTGAACAACTATGTTTAGTGTTTAACCTTATTTGCACCCAGGCATATCCTCCTCTCACTCCCTGCTAGCCACCACAGGAGGATGTACAGGCTCTGGAGATACCGCATGTATTTCTTCTTTGAAATACAGGGAGAAACGAAGGTTGCTCAGATACCAATGTTGGCAAATGCTGGGTTTTTTATTGCAATCACTATATTCACCTAGGCCTCGCATCAGCTCTGCACTGCAGTTCAGCCCCAAAAGCAGCAGTAGTAACTGATTATACAGAACTCCAATTCTCTGTACACAAAGCCTGCTACAAAGGGACACTGGCTAGGAGACTTCAGGTTTGTTTCCTTTTGTGGCAACCTCTTTGTGTGAAAGAGCTTGGTTATTGCTTACTCATCTGTGTATAAAATACTTCTGCACTTGAAGAGCTACTAATGGAAAACTACCAGAATGCTGGCCAGTCTCTCTCTCCGGGACCTTAAAGGGAACACAAAAAATTGGTCTGGAAGGAGATGAAAAACCAAAATAGAGGGGAGGGTACGAGCAAAAAAACCATAAAACAAAAGAAAATTAGAAGGTAAAAAGTGGAGGGGTGGAGAAGGCACCAAAAATATCAGAGAACAGGAAAGTGCAGAAAAGAAAATACAGAGATAGAAAAAATGAAGAACCAGGGGAATGGAGAGAAAAATCAGTTTGAATAATGGAGAGGGAGAGAGAGGAGAACAGAAAGGAGGCAAAGGGAGTAAAAGGAGAGATGCAGCAAGAAGGAATGAGAAGAGAAACCCAAATAGAAATGGAGCAGGGTCAGAGGAAAAAAGGAACCAGGAGAAGAGGAGAAACAAAGGGAGGAATGGTGTGGTACTGATGCTGCTCCATGATAATTTTTGCCACTGGGTGCAGAAGTGAGCTTTGATAACGCAAGCATTGGGTTACTCCTTTGCCGCAAGGGAGGAGTAACACGATCCTGCCAGAGACAGGGAATGGTGTTTGCTCAGCCCTGCAGGGAGGTCTGGACTGGGATTTTACCACTGACTTCAACAGGGCTCTGTACCAATGGGAGGCTGTTCTTCCCAGAATGTATGCACAAGGTCCAATAGCATAAGAGAACACCAAGACACAAGCAAATACCATGGTTTGGGTCAAGGATTTTAGCTCAGATCTAGTGCAAAGCTTGTTCGTTGTGGCTCAGAATAATTTTTCAATTAGGACTTTGTGTGACATAAAGTATTATTGTATCAGGGGGTTAATATTTTTCCTTTACCGTAGATAATCCCAGCCTACCTGTCTGAGGATATTTGGCTCATTGACTTCTGCGACTTGATTGCTGAATTTAATTTTATAAAATGCTGTAGCATTTCTTTCCTGGCCCATTTTCATACACGAATGCCCCCAGCTAGTTCCTTCTGCCCGTACACTCTCATAAACCTAGTGTCGTAACACCTGCTCTCTCCTGCATTTCTCATAGGCCGAGTCATCGTGATCACGCTGCACAGTGTATTACATTCTAGGTGAAATCTAACTAGTGCCTCACATACCAACTGTACCATCTGCTTTGATTCCTGTTTCTTTTGTATTACATCGCAGCATCATGTTTTCTTTCTCTGCTGCAGCTGCAAAAGCTTTGGGGCTGTTTCTATAATAACTCCCATACAGTTTGGTTTAGCAGATATTTTGGCTTTTTCATTCTTTGCTGTTGAAATACACTTGGTTCTCAGCAGGCATTATATCTGCCGTCAATTAGCTGTTATCTAGCAGAGTGAAATAATTTAACTCTTTCAGCACATCCAAGCCTCACTCCTCCTTAACTGCCGCTCTGCGCGTTTGATATCAATGTGCAAAGATCCAGGCAATCTTGTGACATTTTATCTTTTACTAGCACTCGTTATTGTTAAAGGTCAGTTAGTGTTTCCATTATAAACCCATTTTTTCAGGGCTAATGGCCAGATCCAGCACACTCTGACTTATATACAGTTAATGGGACTCCTCACCTGAGTAAGAATCATTACTCAAGCCAGTAATTTCCAGGATTGGGCCCTTAATAGCTCAGCTGTTCCATTTGTCATAGAGCAAAATCTGGAACACCTGATAGCAATCCTCCAAAAGCTGTTTTTAAAAAAAGAAAATGGTCAAAAACTAGTTTGTTTAATGGCAAAAAAGGGATGTAATGGCTCTAGATGATAGATTTTTTTAGTACAGAAATGGCTTTATTTGGAGCCCAATCCTGCTCTCCTTGAAGTCCATGGCAAAACTGTCATTCACTCCAATGGGCGCAGGATCAAGCCCTTAAAACTTCGTAGGGAGTCGGGGCCCAATCCGGAAACCCTTACGCACGTAAGTAGTCCTTGTTTATACTTAGCCAGGGGGCCTCCTGGGGCAAATGTAGTGTGCAGGGTCAGACCCTTGGGCTGCAAAGAAAACTGTAGTTGGCTGCAAGGCCTTTGTGTGACCTTCTTGCATGAGCAAGCTGCAACCCGCAATGGTCACACTACCATCCCTGCACCTGACATTCTCAATGTGCCTGCATGGCATCTCCCCAGCTTAGTTGTTAGTAATGCAGGAGATTCCCTGAGGTTCATCGTGTGCTTTGAAAAGGCAGTTTCCATTTTAAAATATAGGCTAAAATGCAAGTGCGGTGACAATTAAAACAGCCAAAGAAGCAAAGACGGAGTAAGAAAAGGCCTTTGATAGATCCCTAGTGACCCTCTGTACATATTTTCTCATACGGCCCAAGTTTCAAAGAGACCCCCTCATTACATGTCAGATTCAGTGCTGTATTTCTTGTTGAAGTCAGTGGTGCTACCCCAGGGATGAATCTGTCCCTGTCCAAGGAAACATCAGTCTGTGACTGGGACAAAGTGAGCGCTGTATTTTCCCAGTCTTCTGAAAATAGAGAGCACCCGCTCCCCAGTGTTAAATAATTTTGTTCAATCTCGCTGTGACAATTTCTAGTGTTCAATAGCCTTCCACAATGTTTCATCTGATCCCCAGAGCGAAGTGGGCCTGTGGGTACACATCAGCTGCAGTGATGGTAAACGTGTACACTACCTATTTAAGACCTTTTAAAAGACTTCTTACTGTGCCCAGAAATTACACCTGTGCTTCCTTACTTAGCTATGCCGTCATCTTTGTTTCTGAGGATATATTTCACTCTTCTTTCAGAAGAGGGACAATATAAAGTTGAATGTAGGTGCAGAAGCAAATTAAACTGTGTGAAGAAGCAAATTAACAAGGGCACTGAGCTGAGAGGTGGCTCAAGACTCTCCTTCCCTTCTTGAAGGGCAAGTTTCACATCTGGTTCTCAGAAGCGCTGGGCACCCACAGCTCTGGTTGAAATCACTGGGAGCTGCGAGTGCTTAGCAGCTCCGGAAATCAGGCTTGTAATGTCCCTACTGTGCTATCTGAGTACAAAACCAGTGGGGATGCTAGCATTATCTTTAGCATTCAGTGCCCTACAGGAGAGGGGCGTGGTGGGGAGTGGGCATATGGAAACGGTGTGTCCAGGAAAGGGCAAGGAATATGTTAAAGCATAAATCTTTAAATACTAAAGATAGTTTAGGATGGAAACAAGAGTGAGAGGAGATGTGATAAGGAGATATAAACTAAAAGGTACAGGCTATCAGTTAAGCACTCTAGTTTGCACTATCCCATAATTCAAGAACAAGGGAGTTGAAATTCTGGCCCTATTGATGACAGTGGCAAAACTCTCCACTGATCACAAAGGGGACAGGATTTTACCCCGGAGCTTTCAATGAAACAAACAAAAAAAAGACAACAAATTGAAATCAGAGAAAAGAAAACAATTTTGTGTGACATAAAATTAACCTGTGGAACGCCCTGATGCAGGATGTGACTGAGACAAATAGTTCAGCAAGAGTCAAAAATAAGATGAGCTGTTGTAAGTTCTTAGGCCAGAGGTTGCAGAGCTAGCTGGGGGAGTGCATGTTATACCTTTCCACAGTAACAGCAACTGGTATTGATGAACCCGCCCTGTCCATCAGCTCTGATGAAACAAATAGACCCTTCTCGTTTCAGAGGTACTTACCTAGGGTTTTGGTTCAGGAAATAGTTTGGAGTGCTTTAGGTAAACACAGGATGCGGCTCTGAAGTTCATTGACTGGATCTCACCCAGCTATTATCTTATGATTTTTGTAATAATTCCTTAGGGTATCAGTTGGTGATTGCTGTAGTTTAGCCTTCTGTCCTGGCCACTGAAGACTATCAACGTTTGTTGATTTGTACGTTTCTTGTGAGACCAGAGGCAACTTTTCCCCAACTTGCTTTCAGGCTGTATAGGCATCTGTGAGTCATCAGGACGATTATGAAACTGCTCCTACCACTATATTGTTAGAATAATGTCAGTGGTTTATCTAATGTTTACAGGTGTATCTTTTAGTAGTAGTAGTATTTTTCCTGCGTTTAATACAGATTAAAACCAAGTCTCAAATGTAGCGGAGGTAACCGGTCAGCGGGCAGCGATCGATCCAGCGGGGATCTCCCCCGGGTGCTCTCCCGTCGACTCCTGTACTCCAGCGCCACAAGGGGCGTGGGCAGAGTCGACGGGGGAGCAGCAGCAGTTGACTCACCGCGGTGAAGACACCACGGTGAGTTGATCTAAGTACGTCGACTTCAGCTACGTTATTCACAGAGCTGAAGTTGCGTAACTTAGATCGATTCTCTCCCGCAGTGTAGACCAGGGCTTAATACCAACTCTCCCCCCCCCCCCCCCCGCCCATTAGTCAGTTTTCGTTGCAATTTGTCCCCATTTTCTGCATGCCTGGACCCTGCGCGTTAGATGGCTATCGGCACGATTTCAGCAGGACTGAGGCACAGCCTCTTTCTGGTGAGTCCAGACGGTGCCTGCAAATTTGGGGCCTGTAGTTGTCACCCATCCAGCGAAATGCACTCGTGTCTCTCACTATCAGATCTCCAGGGCTAGTCAGGAAGGGTCCAACGACCTTTATTGGCACCTGCAGTTTGCAGCCACAAATGTGTCACACTTCTGAAAATCTACCCCTGAGCCCACACTGTGGATCTTTGAGAAGTGCTTTCTGAAATCCCCGTGCAGTGTATGATCTCCATGGCAGTACTGTTTCAACACAGCGGTAAAGTTAGTGAGGTATGACTTTACTTTTTTTCCTCAAGCCGCGCTGAATATCTTTAATCAAACTGTGCCATTTTTAAAATTACGGGCCTAGTTCTCTTCTGACTTATATGAGACTCACACGTGTGCAATTTCACTGGGCCACATCCTTAGCTGTAACTGTATACACAGTTCCTTTGACGTCCCTAAGCTCCGGCAGTTTATACTAGCGGAGGATCTGGCCCATTGACTTCTGTGAAGTTATTCCTATCTTACATAAGTGTGAGAGGAGAAGTCCCACTGTTTATTTTGATCATTAGTCTATTAAAACAGTTCCTAAGACAAGGAACAATCACGCAGTATGGGGGCTGGGAGATCTCATTGCTGAATGGCTGCTATCATGAAACTAAATCTTAACAGCCTCCTTTACAAAGGTGCTGAGTACCCACAAATGCCACTAAAGTTGACAGGGGCTACAAGTGTTCAGTACCTTTGAAAATCAGGCTGTAAAAATCTCCAAGGTTTCAGAAACTTAAGGATGAGCTACTACCAATTGACACCTGACACTGTTGGGATAGTTTTCCCTTCTCTGTTGTCTAGAATAGATATAATGCCACCTACTGGAAAGAGAAAATCTGCCATGGAAATCCATGGGAAGTGTGAGTTGAGTTCGGACTCTGTCATTTTTCTCATCATCATCATTATCAAATCACCAAACTTTTAACATTTTACAACAGTTGTACTAGATGGCGGTGTCTCCCATCCATAGGCAAGTGCATGTCAGAAAATGCACTGCAAACGCAGGAAAACTACTGATGACAGGGAACAATGGGAAAGGAAATATCTGAAACTTTGAAGTTTCTCCTCCAAAAAAGAAGATACCAAATTCTTCTGACTTGTGCAAATACCGAAAAGCCTCAGCAACAACAACAGCAACAGCAACAAAGCAAGTTTCAGATAGCTCATTCATTTCAGCTGACTCTCTGGAGCAGATCTCCTGTTTATTTGCAGCAGATGAAGAAATAAAGAAAATCTTGTGCGTCAGGTTGATAATGAGGAGTCAAAACAGAACACGGGAGAACTAGGGAGAGTAAAGCACTTTTATCAATAGGAGAGACGCACACAGAAGTTAACATAATGATCTCCAGTATAGGCTAAGGACTAAAGGGAATCTATTAGAAAGTACCCTGCTGCCATACACAATGTAGGATGCTATGGGAACACATGCAAAGAATACTAGGTCTCTTAGATATCTGCCTTCTCATATCCCTCACCTCTATGTCTTTGTCATAGATGCTGTATCTGGAATTGATGACAAATCTACTCCAGCCAATCATATTTTCCAGAGCAGAAGCAAAGAGCCTGACCCCGATCTTACATACCTGAGTGTAGATCAGGAGGAACTCTTCTGAAGCCAGTGGAGTTATGTCAGTGTCAAATCCATGATCATGATGGCACATTAAATGGGAGTACTCTGAGTTACTTCAGAGAATTCTTTCCCAGGTGTCTGGCTGGTGGGTCTTGCCCACATGCTCAGGGTCTAACTGGTCACTATATTTGGGGTCGGGAAGGAATTTTCCACCAGGTCAGATTGGCAGGGACCCTGGGAGGGTGGGGGGTTCATCTTCCTCTGCAGGATGGGTCACGTGTCACGTGCAGGTTTAAACTACTGTAAATGGTGGATTCTGTGTAACTTGAAGTATTTAAATCATGATTTGAGGACTTTGGTAACTCAGCCAGAGTTATTGGTCTATTACAGGAGTGGGTGGATGAGGTTCTGTGGCCTGCAATGTTCAGGAGGTCAGACTAGATGATCATGATGGACCCTTCTGGCCTTAAAGTCTACGAGTCTATCAGGCTCATTATTTGTGGTAGTGGAAATGTAACCAGCTGTTCAGTATGTGTTGTATATCCCACCTTTGCCGGATTTCCAGAATGCAAGTCTATTATGACTACCAGCCTTAGCACTTTAGCTCAAGCTGTAGTGGCCCAGCTGTTAACTCTAGGGCCTTGGGTTCAATCCCCAGTGAAGGCGAAGGGGATGGCTATTACAATCTTTCAGTAGCATCTCCCCTGCTGCATCCCTATCCAAGGAAATTAAAAGTTTTCTTTATTTTGCTTTCATGCTCATGTCTGAGGCCTACAAAATCTCTCACCTGTCAGCCTATTGCAGTGTTTTGTCCTGTTCTACTAAAGGCAGTGACAACATTGGTGTCTACTGGTCTATTATTATTTGTATTGCCGTAGCATCCAGAGGCCCTGATCAGGGCTCCAACATGCTGGGAATTGTATGAACCTGTAGGAAGACACAATCCCTCTTGCAAAGATCTTAAAGTCTAATTTAGTTTAAAATCTCATTTAATTTACAATTGAATGCTGGACAAGCGATCCCAATCCTGATTTGAATACATGCAGTTGGGTGTTAGGAATAGACACAAAACCAGCAGCACCAGCATAAGTTCTCTTCCAAGCTTCCATCATCCTCCATATCCTTGTTGGTAAATATTGTAAGACTTTCCAAAGACAAAATTGACAGTATCTAGAAAGAATTCTCCTTCTTGCTCCTCTCCAATTCCTTCTCCATCACTTCAGTGTCCAGCCCGGAAGCTTCGCTTCTAGTGCCTGCCTTTAACCTCTTAGTCTGTCGCCTTGCTTTCATCTGCTCATTTCTCCTCCGAGTCCCTACCTCCCTCTTATCTAACAGCACTTTCTCCTCTAAACCCCTTTCCTCTGCCTTCAAGTACAATCTTGTGTCACTTATTCCCCCAAAAAACATTTCCTTTGCCTTGCTTCTCTCTCCTCTATTTTGTCACCAAAATCATCCACTCAGGGTGCCTTAATTTCCCACCTGCTTGGTCTTCCCTCGTCTGGTTTCCCACCCATTCCACTCCAGTGAAATCCCCCTGCCCAATGTATAAGTGCTTTTGTTATTACAAACAGTAAAAATAATGCTAATTATTGCCATAAAGATGAGGGACAGAATAGCAAAGGATAGCAACTTAACTGCTAGCCAGTGCAATGGCCTCTCATTAGGAGAAATAGCAGAGGACAGTCAGTCTGTTTGTCTGTTAGATCTTGGCCAAACTGTTTCAAGAAGCAACAAAGACGTGTATATGCCATTCACTGTAGTCCTGGGATAGCGAGCATTCCAGCCCTGGAGGTTGGTAAAATACCACAATGATGACAGAACTGCAATAGCCAGAAGGTAGACTTGAATGTATGATTGTACTGATGTTTGCATTCACAGAGACGGACCCCGGGAAGAATTAATTTGCAGTGCATGTCCCCGTGTAGACAAATCCAAAGTAAGGCAATACCGAGTGTAAGGGCTGGTGAAATCTACCACTTAATTATACGAAATATAATGAATTGAGAGTTCTTTCTCCAGTCTGCTTCTGCAGTATTTCTGTTGGTGCTTCTGGACAGAAAAGGGGGAGGAACAGAAAATGTGAGTGGAAGAGAACAGAATGTAGGAAGAAAAATATGAAAGAGGGAAGGAAAATGGAGAGGAATAAAGGATTCCTTCTCTCCTGACCCTGTCTCCTTCCTTCTCATCTCTTCTGGCCTCCCCACTTTCTCCCTCAATCCCCTCTTCCTTCCCTTCCTTCATCATCTTGGGCACCATCTCTCTTTCCTCTCTGTAGCTGGATTTTCTTTCTTCCCACTCTCTACAGCATTATACACCTTGGTTTTTCCCACTGGATCTGTCTCTCTGCTCTTCTCCCCCGCTCCCAAATGGAATGAGAACCCAGGGCACTGAATTTCTGAAAGCCGCTGTCTAAGTAGCTATGAAATTAGGCAGAACAACTTCAACCATCCCTGGCTGATGGATCTGATTTTGTACACTTCATGCACTGGAGTTGCTGACAGCAGGGTTTTCTGTCTCATAATCACTTTTTTGCTAACTGTAATGCGTCTAATTCTGATCTCGCTTGCAGTTATTGAGTTACACTGGTTTAGGTTAGAAAAAGAATTGGGATCCTATACGTCTACATTACCGTTCCACCAGCCTATATAATAATCAGTATTCTCCTTCAGAAATGCAGGATCTTCCCGAGACAAACCTGTTTTAGCTTTATTAAGATGCATTGCTGAAAACTCTTGCATTGTGGGGAGGCCTCTATAAAGATATTGATTCTTGTCAGCTGGAAATCCCATGCAGGAGCAGGACAATAAACCCTCGTTATGGTGAACTGATCAACATAAAACAGTTCCTGGAAAATGCTTGAGAAATCTAAATCATCAAAAACTTTTCCTGCTGAAGATTAAAGATTTGAGTAGATGAAAACTGGATAACAGAATGTAAAATGTCAAAATCGAGAGAGCGCATCTGGAAATCTTGGTACAGAGCTGCGATCGGAGGCAATTTTAAGTAAATAACCAGTAAAAGTATTTTGCAATTAAATTAGAGATGTTTTCAAACTACCTTACTTCGCTATGGAAAACTGTCATCTTGAAAAGTCAAGTTTCATTTATTTTAATTAGCGCTGCCGTGAAGTATTCCTTTTACGCCTTGGCAAAGGCTGACAAACAAGCAGACACCAGTCTGAAATGTATACATGCACAAGCTGATTGTGTGCCCTCCCACCCCATTCCATCCATGCTGGGCCAGATGCTCAGCTGGTGTAAATTGCCCTAGCTCTATTGAAGTCAGTGGAGCTACACTGGTCTACATCAGCTGAGGAACTGACTCTTAAGTACTGCTAACAGTGTGCACATAGGGCCTGATCCAAAGCCCACGGAAGTCAGTAGACTCCCAATGACTTCAGTGAACTTTTGGATCAGCACCTTCATCTGTGGATAAATGTATAGGGATTGATTCTCCACTCTGTTACATGATTTAAATACCAACATAGCTCTGTTGACTTCTATAGAGTTACAATGGTATAATGAAGTGGAAGATCAGATCCATAGAAGTGCAAGATGTTAAAGACCTATTAACCCATCCATTCCATCCAGTCACAACAGGATGGTTCTGTAGAGTACATAAAACTCTGTGTTGTCCAGCCTGGTTTCAAAGTTACCAAGTCTTTGAGGCGTCCAACTCTTCCTTTGCGGGATTCATAGAATCATAGAATATCAGGGTTGGAAGGGACCTCAGGAGGTCATCTAGTCCAACGCCCTGCTCAAAGCAGGACCAATCCCCAACTAAATCATCCCAGCCAGGGCTCTGTCAAGCCTGACCTTAAAAACCTCTAAGGAAGGAGATTCTACCACCTCCCTGGGTAAAATTTTAAGATTGTTTTAAATTTAACAGGTCTCACTGTCATGAAGAGGGTTGTTATATATAAAATAAATCTGAATATTCCCTTTCTTATTTCTCCGAGTTACAATCCCTTGTCCCAACAATTCATCCCTTCCATTATGTTAACATCCTTCAAATATTTCTAGACTCTCTCCCTTTCCTTGTTGTTTAGTCAAGTTTTAATCTTAACGTTTTAATCTTTCGCCATAAATCAATCTCTCCAGCTCCCTGATCATTTTCCTGTGGCAACTCTTTTGGGAACTCCCTCCACTTCAGATGTGTCTTTCTCCTAATGAGATGTGTAGAACTGAATGCAATATTCTACGTGAGTTGCAGCAATGCCATACAGGGTAGGACTCTTAGCTCCTTACTCCATGGCGTGATGCTTTGCTCTTTGTTGACCAAAGCACCACTGGCTATTACTGAGGCCATATCTTAAGGAAACGTGAGGTTCCGTTGTCTGCTCACTGTCATCCCTAAGTGTCTTTCCATGTTACTGCTTTCCAGATTTGTCCCAGCTAGAATACTTTGCAGTTTTCCAACTGGAATCTCCTTTTCTTATTTTGCACCTAGGTATTATTGATTACTCGAGTTACCTCCACCCACACTCTCCATTACCACCCTCTTAACCTTCTAAGTTTCAAGGCTTCATCACCAAGTCTTTTCTGGTTTTGAACTCAGCAGGTGTTTAAGTGGAGACTATTTAGTACAAACATCACATGAGGCATTCCGTGCTCGAATCCATAACCCTTCTCTCTACACGACTGGGGCGTCCAGGTCTTAATCTCCCCTATTGGTAATTTCCTCCCTTCAGTCTTGCTGGGCAATGGAATGAATGAGAAGATCATCTCTGCCAATATTATCTTCATCTCTGTTCCCAGGAAAGTGAAGTCTTTTTAAAATTAGTGTTATATTGTCATCTTCTGCAGTGTTGTTTGTTCCCATGTTGACTACTTTCAGCATCCTTGTCATGAGGACTCTTGTCCTGTCACCTGGAAGGTAGAGTATCCACCTGTTCTCTTTATTCAAATATAGTTTTCTATGGAATCAACTATCAGGATTTCTTCCCTTTTTTTCTTTCTTTTTTGGTAGCTCCTGTTCAGTGTTTGCACCATCACGTGTGATTGTACCACTAACTTCTCTCAATATTTTCTCAGTCTGCCCATCCTGTGTTTTGCAAAGGCTGGAATAATATCACTTGTGAATATCACTTGTAATATCATGGGTTGTATATCTCCAGATACAGTTTCTTCTTTTCTGTGGCTTTCAAGCTTTCCTTTATGTCAGGTTTCTCTGTCTTCCACCATTTTCTCCCTCTTTGTAGTGCCCTATTTTTGTTAGACTAATTTTTGAGCATTTGAGTAGTTACCTTTGCCTATTAACTACTCAACACCTAACTCCCACCGAAGATCTCTTCTTGTTTGGACTCACTATGTTGCTGGTTAGCCTCTCATCTGAACTCTCCGAGCTCAAGAATTGGCCTTCTCCTCACATGGTATACTGTCAATAAGTCATTCTGCTGTCTCTGTCTATACCGTGTTCTCCCAATCAGCACAATTGGTGCAATTAATTCAGCTCCCACCTTGGCTCACAAGCGCTCCAGTTTAAGTGGGCTGCGGTTCAGATGAAGTCAGAAATGGTTAGCGCAAGATAATGTTTCCTTAGTTTCAAACAGTTCTCTGCAAAACATTCAGGGCCAGACTCTGAGACCTTCAGTCTCAATGAGCAGCCTCTTTGTATGTGAGCATCTCTTTGGGGTGGAGTATGAATTCTTCTTGTTATTATTATCGCCTTCAATTTACAAGGATAATGGGATGACTATGTTCATAGGTGCTGAAGTAGGGGTGCTGCTGACCCCCCTCCCCGGCTTGAAGTGGTTTCCATTATATACAGGGTTTACAGTTTTCTTCAATGGCTCTCAGCCCCCGCCCCCCTATACAAATTGTTCCAGCACCCTGACCATGTTATTCTGGGAGTACGGTGCGGTGCTGAACTGCTAGTAACTGTGTGAGAGATAGCAGGGAGAGGAACAGGGCTAGGATGAGCATGAGAGCAAAGCTTCACATTTTTTTCCCAGTGAAAGAAATTGGTGGAATGACAGAATGTGGCGCTCTAATCTGAAGCCTGAAATAGCACTTTTCGTAGTCTGTGTGTGCTTCTGTATAATAGATCTATTCAAACCTTGTTTCAGAGATTAAGAGAGTGCTTTCTTCTCTTTGGAGCTCTATTTTGTCATACTTTAGCTGACAGCAGTTGGGGTGGGTGAGGTACTTTAGTTAGCCTCAAACAACTTTCTGAGGGCTTTTAGGTTGGAGTGCTGTGCCGTTTTATTGGAGCTGACACCAATTAGGATAAATAGAGAAAATGTTGATTTTGGACCCATAAAATGAAGTGAGTAAGTGACATTAATTTGGAGTCGCAATATATAGAGGACAACGCACACCGCAGGGAGAAGTTGGTCCGACAGACACTCCCAATTTCCTTCCCCAGCGGTCTCTGTAAATGTTCTACAGGCTCTGTAAATATTGGTCTAACCTGAGCAAAAGCAACATGTTAGGTGCTTTCTCGCCTGTTGGATTTTGTGCTGTTTCTGCTGTCGCTGAGAAACTATTCAACAAAAAGAAACTCTGTAGTAAAAGAATGACCACTTCTCACAGAGATCCCAAAAGGCTACATTTAAATGTATGTATGTAACCATTAATATTATTCTCTGTTTGTTTGTTTCTTTTGAGGTAGCTCCGGGGCTCCAGTCATGGGTCAGGACCTCAGGCATGGGTCAGGACCCCATTGTGTTAGGTGCTGTACAAATACAAAAAGATGGACCCTATCCCTAAAACCGTACGATTTAAGGCAAGGCAAGATAAGACACGTGCCTAAAGGCGTTAGACACCCAAACTCCTATTGACTTTCAATGGAAGTGAGTTGGGCACTTAATTCTGTTAAGCACTCTTGAAAATCCCACTCTACAACTTTATGAGACAACAAGTGGCTACAACAAATGGGCCCAGGGTAATGCTGAGACACTACTGGTTGGCATGAAAAGCAGATGTCACAGAACAGCAGCGGCCTAAACATTGCCGAGTTGTCTGTTGTCATCACAGTGCAGGAGGGTTTTGAAGGCAAGACACGATAGTTCAGATACTGAGCTTAGTTAACACCATTGTAAACCCACTGCCATCAGTGGAGTTACTCCTGATTCACTCTGGTGTGGCTGACATCAGAATCTGGCCCGACTGTGCCTAAGGGGAGTTATAATGAGGCTGGAACACACATCCACACGGACTTGCTCATGTGAAGAAATGTGAGGAATGTTTGTAATGAAATATGCAACTGTTTACAGTTCACAGTTTGTCACAGCCCATTGCAAATTCTTTTTCAAAGAAAATTTTCCTAGGGCACATTAAGCAAAAATGGCCCATTTTTCTGGCGCAAAAATGGCCAGACAAACAGGCCTGTTCGTGAGTGAGACTATGTGGAAATTAGCCCATTTTTCAAATGAAGATGCCTTGTGCCTTGAAACCATATGAAAATTTACACTGCCCCAAGACTCTGAAGTAAAAAAGTAGCCATGTTATCAAAATCATGAATAAACAGAAATGTAGGGCGCTTCACAGAAATGCATAAAGGCCCTAATTCAGGAAAGCATTTAAGCCAGAGGTGGGCAAACTTTTTGGCCCAAGGGCCACATCGGGGTGCAAAACTGTATGGAGGGCCGGATAGGGAAGGCTGTGCCCGCCCCAGACAGCCTGGCCCCCGCCCCCTATTCACCCCCTCGAACTTCCCATCCCCTGACTGCCCCCTCCTGGGACCCCCGCCCCAAACTGCCCCCCCCCCGGGATCCCACCCCCTATCTAACCCCCACGTACCTGACTGCCCCGACCTATCCACACTCCCGCCCTCTGACAGGCGCCCGGAACTCCCACGCCCTATCCAACCCCCCCTATTCCCCAACCCCTGACTGCCCAAGAACCTCCGCCCCATCCAACCTCCCCCTGTCCCCTGACTACCCCCCAGGACCCCCACCCCTAACCGCCCCCTGCTCCCTGTCCCCTGGGACCCCCTACTCAACTCTTTCACCGCCGTGCACCCACCACCCTCGCCCCCTTACCATGCCTCTCAGAGCGGTAGAAGCTTGCAGCCCCACTGCCCGCACAGCGGCATGGCTGCATGGAAGGGGGAACAGCAGGGGAGGGGCCAGGGGTTAGCCTCCCGGGCCAGGAGCTCAGGGGCCGGGCAGGACGGTCCCGTGGGCCGGATGTGGCCCGCGGGCCATAGTTTGCCCACCTCTGATTTAAGCACATGCTTAACTTCAAGCATGCGCTTAGATAATTTGACTTCGTTGGGACTTAGACATCTGCTCGTGTGCAGTCTTGCGTTCTTGCTTTCAAGTGCAGGGGTGCTTTCTTAAATTAGGAATTAAGGTCCTAATGGTTCACAAAGGACTATACACAGCCAGAGGGGAATGAAATTCATCATTCTGTTTAAGCACTGAGCCTGTTGTCGGAATAGCTTGTTTGTGCCAATGTCTTTCGCTCTTGTACACAAAATAGCAGTTACTCCTTTGTAACATCGACAAGCTGACGCCCCAGTAACTGCTTTGCTTAGGGTACGTAAGATGAGTGATTCATTTGGAAGGAAAACTAAAGAAGACCCTAACTTTTTTTTTTCCTGCTGCCCTACATTTCTTCCTGACTTTGAAATACTCTCTTAATCTTAATGTACCTAACTCTGCATTGCTCTTGGAACTTGGCAAACTTCCTAAATATAAAAACCATGCCTCTATAGCCAGTTTGATTCCCCCAAAATCAATGTACAGCCCTGGAGCCTACATATTTTTTGTGCACTCAACGCCCAGGAGAGTTTGAAGTGCCCAAGAAACAGCAAAGCCAAGAAAAGCTGCACTTTTCATGCTATTTAGTGGTGGTTGTGTGACTTAACAGTGACATCCAGTGGTCAGGTGGGTTAGTCAGTCATAGTCAAGACAAAGAAAACACACCCTACATGCTTTTTTCTATTTAAAAGTAGGACACTGCCTTTATATCAGTATCTTCCCACCTGTCTGTAAGGAGTGCTCACCTCCACAGATAGCCCTGAGTGAGATCAGCTATTCTCTTAGCTGAAAGGTAAAATAAAACTGTGTCACATAAACTTCCATTTTATACGCTGGCATACAGAATAATTTTAAAACCACCCTGTTTTTCCTCAGCTTTGTATAGTTGCAGCATTGCTAATATTATTCATAATTAAACTGATAAAATATAGAAATATATCCAAAACATATTAAACATTAAAGTAGAGAAACTTTTCCTTCCAATAGTTATTATGCTAAACACAAAAATAGGCAGTTCTCGTCTCAAATTTAACATTACAGGCATATTTTAACATGGTAATTTGGCTTTCAGAAAAAACCCTCTCACTGTGAAGTTTAATGATACCACATGAAGCAGCTTGTCATTTCATATTTATATTCAGATCTGAGCCTTCACAGCTCCCACTGTGTTCTGCAGCGTTTCACTGGAGATATTCTGATGGTCTTTTTCAAAACAATCTCTAGGAGAAATGGCATGGAAACTTGCAAACAAATGAAAAGCTTCCTAAACTCATGGCTTGGGGTGTGTTTTGAAGCATGAGTTGGATATGTGGGTTTCCTAAATGACTCTAAAGCTTGAAGGGTGAAATGTTTGGTCAATGTAGTGTAGACCTTCTCACCATTCTGTTCACTTGCTATACATAGTGAAGTAAGTATCTTGGATCTTGGACACCCCTGAGGTTTGGAGAAGTTTGGACCCAGGTCCTCCAGGCAGATTCAGGCACTGCTGTGAAACCTACAGCCTCAAGAGGCCCTGGATATTAGGGGATCCAACCCACCCAGAACAGGTGCAAATCCCTATGCCATGGAGTGGGGGGGTAGGAGTGGCTTTGTGATTACAAGGATCCATAGAAAGAACCACTTGACTCCTCTCTGGAAGGATGTCAGCCTCTTATTCTTGGCCCTGGGTGGGATGCATTATAGGTTCCATCCTCCCTGCCTTACTTGAAGGGAGATTTCCATCTGCTACTCCCATAACTCCCTCCACAAACACACACCAGATCTGGGCACCTTTTAAATGGCCTGTCTTAATTCCCACACCCTCTCTCAGCTGACATGGCAAAGGAATAAGGTACAGGGGACAGGAGGCTGCACGCTGAATGGGGTTGGGAAACCCCAGTTATGGCTTTGCGGGACACTCATCTGACATTGCTGGTCCAGATCTGAATTTTACAACTAGCCCAATTTCACTAGCTATCCTGGACCTGAACCCCTGCCTCTTAGAATTGGCAACATTCACAACTGGCCATCTTCACTATAAATTCAGTGAGCTCTGTCAGATCACTTAAGCACTAAACTTCCTGACCTGTCCCTCTTTAAGACGGATGTCACCGACAGTCAATTACCAGCTCAGTTGTCAAGCTTCAGAGGAGGCTTTTCTTTTCCATGAAAAATATGGAAGGGTTAGAATATTTTTAGCGGCTGTTGCTCTACAAAATGCCTTGCATCCTTTTGGCATCATAAGGTCCTTTCACACGCTGTTTAGGTGATAGCTGTATTTCATGGTCTTTTATCCACCCAAACCACAAAGCACCTTTTTATAATTTCAGCAAGAGAGAGGCTGGGAGGCCTTTATAAGTATACATGACTCCTGCTGATTACTATAGAATTCTCACCACAAAAAGATTTTGACTGCTCCTTCCTCCTCTTTTCTTTAGGCTGGCTTCGAGGGGCGGTATGGTATCATGGTTGGAGCAGCAACCTGGGTGGCAGAGCCCTAGGTTCTAATTCTACCTCTGCCACTAACTAACTGCAGACTTTGGGTAAACCTCTGTGCTTCTGTCTGTGAAATGGGGAGAACACTGCTTCGCCACCTGTGTAAAGCACTGTGGGCAAGCCTGGCTCCTTCCTGTCTGCCGTGAGAAGGGGACAAGACATAGTTATGTTGCCCTTGGAGCCCAGCAGATTTTCTCCCATCTTTTCCTGATGCTGTTTATTGCCTGTTCCACGCAGCTCAGCTGCACTGGTTAGCATGAGCGGGGGACAGAGTGCTCGTGATTACCTACTCCCCCCACTTGCATGGGAAGGGTCAGAGTGGCCCTTTGGCAGTTGCTCTCACCTCCAGGTAGTCCTCTGAATGGAGTAAAGGGGATACCCAATGATTCTTTAATTCCCCGCGTGGGCCAGCTCACAACCGAGCCCTGTGGACTCTGTGGATGTAAAGTGCTATATACATGCAAAGAATTATTGTTCATCACTTTCATCCACCTAGCTATCTGGTTTTCCATTGTGCCCATCATTGTGGGGTCTGAGCACAGCAACCCACCATTAGCAAAACTTCCCCACCTCAGCTGCTCTCAGAAATCCTAACATTGTTCAAGTTGATTCATAATGTGCTTTCAATTATTTCAAATTCCTCTACAGAGTCCTCGGTAGGATGTAATGTGTAGGATGTATATCTTAGGTGTTGGGACGTGTGAAAAGGTGCCTGCTTGTCTGGCAAGGAAAGAGAACAGCCAGGTAAAAAGCTGAGCCAGCAATCGGATCAGGTAAACAACTGGGTCAGCAAACTAATCTGAGTGCTAGGCAGAAAAGTGTTTATACAACATATAACGAATCACTTTGTAACAGTGTATTTGAGGCGAGCACCTGAATGCGGGTGTGCACTCACATTTAACCCTCTGCTGTGCCCTCTTTCGGTGGACTGATCACTCACTGAAGCAGCAAATAAACGACCTACTTCTTCAGCTTCAGAGTCTGTCTGTGAACATGTATGTTGGGTGGTGGGGAAAGAATTGGTCAACACCCCTACTAATATCTACATTTATCCCCAGGTCAGGGTGGCCCTACTACACCCAGATCTAGTTCAAGGGAAAGCAAGCACTTCCAAATGACAAGTCAGTGGCTAACACCAGATAACAGGTAGATATCCATAATATTTTGTTTAGAAGGTAACATATTTTCATAGTTTGTAGATGCTAATTGTCATGAACACTGTCAGATGGTTCAGCAAATTGAAACTGACAACATCAGCCTGTTCAAGCCGTTTAAAATCTCTCCAGGATTGTAAGGGACCTTGCCAGCCAAGCAGTGTTGGCATCCCCTGTAGTAAAGCCATCTTGCTTCTTATTAATGACTGGCTTTACAAATGAACAGATTTTCTTAATGCATAACATCCCATCATAGTAGCCACTAATAGCACAGGGAGCATGTAAGAAAATCTGAGAGATTTAAAAAAGAAAAGAGAGAGAGAGAGAGACACTTTCACCCTAGTGCAAACTTGATAAAGAGAAGGTATGAATAAAAACCGAATAGGGCCTGAGTCACACAGCTGGGATACCGGTTTGGGGTTAGATTTCTCAATATCCCACCATCCTCAAAGTTCAGAGATGTTATGTGGAACAGGGTGGCTTGCCCTGACGATGAGCATGTCGGGATAAGACAACCCTGGTTACATGTTGAGCCCACCTGAAAGAAATCAGGGGTTCCAATATAAAGGCAGCAAGAAGCTGCAGGGAGGGAGGGTGGTTGATAGAGGTAGATGAGACTGCCAGAGGTAGGAGATGAGCAGTGATCTAGGTAATGCTGGGACAGGCGATTGGGTGGAGCTGGAGCTGAGAAGGGGTGTGTGTGTGTGTGAGAGAGAATTTTGAGACTTTCTGGGGTTCTGTTTTGGACAAGCTCTATGACTACTTTAAAAAAGATTGAATTAAAGGATTTTGGGCTGAGAAGGTGGCCGAAAAATGCCATGCGTTCATAAAGGGTCCCTGCTGAAAGGGAAGTAGACATGGATGGTGGCCATGGTACTACACTGTGATTCGGGATTCTGGTTAAGCCAATTATGGAGAGGGGGTCAAATTTTCAAAAGCACCAAAGTGACTTGAGAGTTTAAGTCCCATTTTCAAAACCGGAGCCTCAATTCCAATGACTTTCAGTGAGACAGTGGAAATTTCCTGCACTGTGCTTGGAAAACCTTATTGAATTAAGTTTAAGTATATTTGGAGTCGTAGTCCTAGAATTTAAGGCCAGAAGGGACCACCAGACCATCCAATCTGACTTCCCATACATCACGGGCCACCAACACCACCCAGTAGCCACGTACTAAACCCAAAAGCAGAAATGAGGCCAAAGTAAATGAGACTTACAGAAAACTAGACTATTATGTTCCACAGGCAGAGAATCGGAGGAGTTCAGGTGCCACTGTGCTTGAGGCCCCAGCCATGTCAGGGGAATGTTTAAATGGGCTCTACCCAGATAATCCTGGCAAGTGTCCTGCAGCCCCACACACTGCCAAAAGACAAACAAACAAGATCACTGCCAATCTGACCTGCGTGTCCATTGTATTAAATGCAAAGCTTATATATTATTCAGGTTTCAAAGTAACAGCCGTGTTAGTCTGTATTCGCAAAAAGAAAAGGAGGACTTGTGGCACCTTAGAGACTAACCAATTTATTTGAGCATAAGCTTTCGTGAGCTACAGCTGTAGCTCACGAAAGCTTATGCTCAAATAAATTGGTTAGTCTCTAAGGTGCCACAAGTCCTCCTTATATATTATTGTGGGCCTGGGTGATCAAAGGACTGTATCGGCTTTTGGGACAATATGTGTGAAGTGGAATTTCTGGGAAATATCTAAGGGGATACCCAGTGATTCTTTAATTCCCCGCATGGTGAACATAAATGCCCTCCACTAGTTATTCACAAACCCAACCTTTCAAAGCTACACCCTGTCTGCTGATTACCTGTTCCTCAAGGTTGGAAATCAGAGACCCAAACAATATAAAAACTGGCTGATCTGCAGAGTCTGGGTGCTTGTTCTGAGCTGAGGCTGTTATGGACTTGTATCCATAGAAAAACCCCTTGGTGGGGTTTGAAGCCCTGACTCCTCCTAGAGCACCTACCAGGTGATCACTGCTAAGCTTATTTGCATGTGTCTAGGTTTTGCATTTGTTTTAATGTTTTCTCTGTAATGTGCTTGCTCAGGAAGAGCTGGGCAGTGACTTATAACTGCTGGCAATTATGTTGTTCCTCGCTTTAGCAGAGAAAGCAACACACTGACACTGGCCTGTTTAGCCAGTCTGGCTTGTGGGAATATCACAGCATAGGCAGGGAACTGTGCAGCCTGGAAAAACCCTGGTCAGGTCAGGAGGGAGGGAGAAGCAGGTCTCTGTCCAAGAGAGGTGACAGCTGAGCGGCAGAAGCCTCAAAGTGGATGCCTTTGGTGAACTATGGAGGGCGAATACGGATGCAGTTGCTCAGAACTGTGACACTGGGCACGACTGTAAAATAATATATCATCACCATCATCATCAAGACACCTCTCTAATCAAAATTAATTTGCTTGCCCCTCCCACTTTGAAGATATCCTAGGAATAGCTGGATGGATGGATGGATTACAGACAGACAGATGTTGTTTAAAATAGCAGTGAAAGAATATCGACAAGAAAGGTAAAAAGCACGGGGCTCAATGCTGCCATCATTTAAGTCAACAGCAAAACTCCCACGGACTTCAGTGAAAGCAGTGTTGCGTCCCATACTTTGCCTTCTCATTGCTTTCCTCTCCCTTTCCCATCTGGCTGGAGGCTGGGTTTTTTTGTTTATTTTTTTTACTTTTTCTCCTTCCTGCTGTAGCAGCAGTGCTTAATACTGAATAGAGCAAATTAGCTTGAGAAATTATAGGGGGTAATTAATTCAGGTAGCAAACACCTGGCAGTTACTTTTTCAGGCACAATAAGCATAGAAATCTAGTGGTACTGCACCTGTAGCCAAAGGGCGTTCTGATTCCTGCCATCTGTAATGTATCAGGGCTGGGGAATATTTCCCCAGAATAGCAGCTTTGTTCCTTCAGTAACCCCAGTAACTTCATGTTAGTGTCTCACAAGCAAAGCTAGTGCTTTGTGAGTGTCACAGCCTGTTTATACTGCTTTACCTTTTATTTATGGAATCTCGTCTGCTCTCCTGGGCTGATATAAGCCAGGCTGACATTACTGACTGGAGATTTATTGTGCAACTTTATATAGGCTTTAATTAGATCTCCATTCGTCTCCCTTTTTTCTGACAGTTCTATAAGAAATCACTCATCAGGTGCTAGAACCATATGGGAATTAATGCATGTTTTAAATGCATTGTGACAGTCAAGGTGAAATTAAGGGCCTTCAATTACTCAGGGAGTGTCCACTGCTGTCAAGTCTATATTTAGGGTTTTGCACATCAAAGTTCAGTCCCTTTAGTTTAAATAAAACGACAGGATTCTACCCAGGCACACACCGGCTCTAGGACTACCACTGCTTATCCGTTCCACATTAGTTCTAGTGTTGAGACATCTAGCAACCAAAGCCAAGGAATTACATGAAAATTAATGCTTTTCGAAGGAATTGTTGGGGTTTTTTTTGTCACTTCAATGTTGGTTTTATTAGGCTTCCTGACAGCTCCAATGTTTGGTGTGAACGGTGGTTGAAATACAGTACTATTATATTACTGTCACTTCAATTTTCACATTCTGTTTCTATTAGAAATCTAACTGATTAGGTGTTTAACTTTCCGGCTCCGCCACCTTGAGCAGGAAAATAAAATAACCCCTTTCTATCATAAGGTCTAGAGAGGGGAAAATGTCTTTTCCTGGGAGAAGGGTCGCTTTTAACTCTTGGTTTGTATTTATTTGGTTTGTTTTTTTGGCTGAGCCGGGTCTCCAATGTAATATGCCAATTGCAGAGAGGTTCCCTTCTCACATGGGTTTGTGGAGATGATGGATTTTTGTCCCAGCTTATCTTGGGGAATATTGTAGTTATTGACTGATGATGATTATTTGTATTACGGTGGTGCCCACGGGCACAGGCCAAGGCCAGGGCCCCATTGGGCTGCATGCTGTTCAAAGACATAGTAAGATACATGCCCCACAAGGTTTGCAGTCTGAATGCAAAATTGCTACTTACTGTCCAAGCACAGGAGGGTAAAAGTTGTAAGATGCCTCCTTGTTTCCCCTGTGCTAGCTACCCATATCACAGGTCAGTAGAAGGGAGGGGAGCAGCCAGTGCAGGGCTCTTCCCTTCCCCACTTCCATGCAGGGGAGAAGGCAGACGGGGGGAGTGGATGGAGGCTTGGCTCTGTTCTGCCCGTAGCCTGCTGGCCCGCACAGTTGAGCCTGCAGGGAGGAGGAGGAAGCAGCCTGGAGTAGGTATCAAGCTGGCTCTGAGTACTAGGGTGGACCAGATTGAGACTCTGTCACTCACAGGCTAGGTCTGCTCCTAGCACTGCCCGTTACTCAGGGTTTGTGGCAGCTGACAAGGCAGATGGGGGTCTGAGGCAAAGGCAGATTAAGTGACTTGCCCGCTGTCACGTAGGAAGTCTATGGCAGAGTCAGGGATTTAACCTGTGTCACCTGAACCCCAGTTGAGTGGCTTAAATCACAAAGCCAGCCTTCCTCTGAGCATGAACATTATATGTAAATAGGCAAGGAAAAGAATGCAGAAGCTCCACAGCGGTCTAGTAAGCTAGGTCCTACGCTGCAGACGAGGGGTGTGATTCCCCTGCCCGTGTTCACATACTTCTGCTAGCTCTCCCTGAGGCAGTGCCAGGATAAACAGAAGTGTAGCTGCAGTAGCGCTGGTCGTGGCAGCAGAGATATGGATGAGCTGGGCCATGCACATACCCACTGGTTTCAGGTGGGTATGTACGTGCCACGGCTCAGACATATCTCTGCTGCCTCGACCAGTGCTACCAGGGCTAGCCTGTTCTTTATACCCTCGCTAGTTTGATAAGAGCAAGAGCATATGGGTACCCAAGCAGGGAACCACACCCCTAGCTCGCAATGTAGACATCGCCTTAGCAAGAGAGATGCTCAGACCCTTGGTGTGAGGAGGAAGACATACGCAGCCTTTGGAACAAAGAAGCAGCATTGTCTACTGGTCTTCAAACCCAGGACTGTCTAATGTAACTGGATGTTCTCATTATCATAGGCGGTGGGGTAGTGCTTCCTATAGCTAAGGCGGCCTGATACTTACCATATGCCTCTGTTTTCAGTTGCTTATAAGTTCGCCAGACTTAAACCATTCAGGCTGAAATTTTCCCATGTGAGAGTATCTGCCTCAGGCTGAATTTTTTGTGTGACATTTCAGTGAAAACCATTCAGCAATTTCCATGACCAAGTTTAGGGTACGTTGTTGTGCCCTTTACCATGGTTTAAAAAAAAAACAAACTTATAACTGTTGACTGAGAAGCTGTAGGGACTTGAAATTTGGCGGAGGGTCTCCCTGGCTTCAGGGATGTGCCTTTTGCTCTTCCCATGAAAAAACAATTCAAATTCAGCTCAGTTGAAAGCCTCTTTTTAAAAATCGCTTGTGCTAAGTACAGACATTTTAGAGATGTGCTGCTACATTCTGTGACGATTCCGTGCACGCTGAACATGCTCCAGCCCCACGCAGCTCCTGTATGCCGGCAGGACAGCACAGCACCCTCCCCACAGAGCAAGTGAGCATGCTCCGTTCTGCGGCTATAGAGGCTGAAGAGGACTTTCATTGCAATTAGCATTATTTATTTGTATTACCGTAGTGCCTAAGAGCCCCAGTCATGACTTAGGACCCCATTGTGCAAGGTGCTGTATGAACACAGAACAGAAAGACAGTCCCTGCACCCAAAGAGCTTAAAATCTAAGTAGAAGACAAAAAACAACAGATCAGACAGACCAGTGGGGGAGTACAATGAAACAATGAGGCGATATTGGTCAGCATGATCGGCAGTGGTGTCGCACACCAAGAACCTAGCTGTTTTCATGGGTTTTTTAGGTTTCCTGGCAAAGGGCAGTTTTTAGGGAGGGATTTGAAGGAGGAGAATAGTTTAACAGCTGTTTACCAAAATCTTCGCCTAAGCATTAGGGGCAGCATGGGAGAAAAAAAACAAAGGTGCTTGTTTGAAATTTTAACAAGCTGGCAATGGAGGTTAACATCATGGGCCAATCTGAGGCCAGAGTCCACCTTTCCATGCTGAATGAGAGACAATAGGTAGTCTGGGAGTAGGTCGTGAAGGGCCTTGAAAGTGAAAACTAGTAACTTTTACGTTCGATGCAACAGAGAAGAGGAAACCAGTGAAGGGATGCAAAGAGAGGGGTGACATGGTCAAAGTGATGAGCTAGGAGCCGGGGGCCAGGGAGTGCTAGGCACAGAAACGGAGAGCAGAGAGAATCTCTCTCCTGTGCACCTCCTGCTGGTCCCCGGGCAGCATGGAGGAGGAAACAGCCTTGCTCAAATGCACAGGGATAAGAAACAGGGAGGGGAAGTGGAGAAAGATGTAGGTGAGAGGGCCAGGGGCATGAGGTCACAAAGCGTGGGTGGGGGGTTATTAACCTGCAGTAGCGAGAGATTAGAAGCAAGAGTTGTTGCCATCTTGTGGACTGAATGAGACCGGGTTCCTGCAAATTAATATATGATCCTGTAATTAGACATATCGCATCTGCACAAGGAGACCTGAATGAAGGTTGCAGGGGCAATTTTTTGAGTTTTAGCGTTACAGTGCTTGGCACTGCAGCCTGTCAGTCTGCAACCAACTGATCCCACAGCACTCTGCCGCATCTCATCTTCGCCTTGCAAGAGAAATGTAGCCACCTCTGGAATGGAAAGCAACAGCTTACAGCACGCAGCAATATTATACAACAGAGGCAACAGAGTGTATCCAACAACAGCTGAAGTATGATCCTCATCAAAGCAATCATTTTCCTTCATGGGAGAAGAATGAGAGGAAACAGGTTAGCAGGGGAACATTTTTAATAATTACTGGGAAATAGATGGCTTATCATAAAATATATTTGAAAAATAGTACAAAAATGCACATGACAATTGGTGGATTTCTTTTTTCTCCTTTCAAGAATAAATGTACAGTATAACTCATTTACAGGCTATACCATTTGATATGGTAGTTGCCACGGTAACAATGCTTCTTTGAAAGGAAGATTAACTAGGTGCATGAATTCTGCATATATCACCAGCATGCAAAACTTCTAGTGCCTTAGCAATTTTCTCACTACCTTTTGCTTCCTTTCCTCTTCTCATGTCCTTCTTTTCACAGCTGTTACATACAGATCTGTACTTGTGGCACCTTAGAGACTAACCAATTTATCTGAGCATAAGCTTTCGTGAGCTACAGCTCACTTATGCTCAGATAAATTGGTTAGTCTCTAAGGTGCCACAAGTACTCCTTTTCTTTTTGCGAATACAGAGTAACACGGCTGCTACTCTGAAACAGATCTGTAGTCACTTCTCTCTCCTCTCCTCGTCGGTTTGATTGACCGGCTACCCTCACCTAGTGCCCAAGTCTCAAGGGACATTTGTGTAGAAAGGGTGATAATAAATCAGAGAACATAATTGTAATGGTTGAGGCCTGCAATAAAACCTATGCGGTGCTCAGCAATTATAAAAAATCAGACCACTTATTTAGATGCTTAAATATGGACTTAGGGTCTTAATTTTATCCTCCCATTTTTGAAAATCTTGGCTATTAGGGCCTGATTTCCAGAGCTGTGACACACCTACAATTCTAGCTGAAGCCAGTGATAAATGTGGGTGCTCAGCACCCCTCCAATGGGCCAGATTGAGAAGCCTTTACTTACACTGAGTAGTACCTTACTCCTCATCTAGTCCCATTGGAATCAACAGAACCACTTGTCAAATAAAGAGCTACTCTTTACAAGTAAGAATAGTATAACAATCTGGACCAAAAATCAAGACCTAGGTCTCTAAACTTGTGCTCTTGAAATGCACACCGATGCTTACACAGACACTACCCCAAAGGAGTTTGCAAGTAAGGCCCCAACCCTGAAAAAACTCTCATGCACTTAACTTTGCACAGTGTAAGTCGTTTCATTAAAGTCAATGGGATGACACATAGTGCATAAAGTTAACTATGTGGATAAGTGTTGTCAAGATGAGGGCCTGAATTAAGACAAAACTCATAATTATTTATTATTAAATCAAAAAACCACTTAGTCCATCAGAGCTGCCATATGCCCACAACTGTAATTGGTGGCCTTCAAGATCCTACAGCTCTGATTAGTTTAATTCACGGTAGGCTCTGTCTCTCTGATCATTTGCTGCATGCCCTGCACGAGCCACATTGGCCTCAGGTTACCTGTATTGCATATTGGCTGTAAGAATTTCTGGACTTTACATCGCACTCTGAGCCTGATTCACACAGACTGTAACTGACCACTTGCAATTTATTGCTGTTAGTCTTTCTTTTGCATCCACATCGTATGAGGCACTATGGAGAACACAGAAGTCACCGTCCCTCCCCTGAAGAGCTGACAGTCCTTACATGGCTCCTCACTGATGCTTTGGACGATGCATGAAGAAGCCAGTTTGACAACAATAACAGAATTGTTCAAACTTCAGTGTGCAGCTGTGATCATTCTGAATGTGCACAAATGTCACCCTAAGAAGTGAGCGTGGATAAAGAGAAACTTTTCCATTCTTTCCTATTGCACTCACTCCCAATTAGAATACAGCCAGTACCTCAGTCATGAATGCCAAAAATAGATAATGTAGGCAGTGCTGTTGTAGCCATAATGGTCCTGGGATATTAGAGAGACAAGGTAGGTGAGGTAATATCTGTCCAGTTAAATACTACAGGATGTACATAATTTATTCCACAAGCAGTCCATGTGTCTGGAAGAGATTGGCAGGAGACCTATCTCCTTCTGATGCATAGGGATCAGCTTAATCCTGACGGTGACGTGATGCCCACTTAACAGATCCCCCATGTTACTTCACATTAGAAGCAAAGCTGATCACTTTACAGGTACGGCAGGGTTATTTTAAAAAGATTACTACACACTTTTGAAAAATATGTTGGACCTTCTTACCTGCTGTGCTTCATGTCCAAAAAACCAAAGCTACAATTTATACTAACGGAGAGAGATGTTCTTTTATCTCTGCACACGTTTTGTTAAAACCCACAGACATCTGAGGGGGGAACCAATACCTGAGATTCCTTTGAAGTGGCTGACCTATAAATGGTGCGGTGTGCCTTTGATTTCTTTAAGCCCTGAGTTTTGGCCACCACTAGTCATGCCCAACTGTGAGATTAACGTGTCAGAATTACTGGCATGCTGTTCTGATAGTTTCACTGAGCTATAGAAGTTTCTAGGTAGAGCTGGAGAATATCCAATAGAGATAAAAGAAAGTATTAGGCTAGTTTGCACTTGAAGTTCTATGCTTGAGATGTTCCCATTGAAGCCCTCAGAATGACTAGGGCAGTTCTCTTGGCCTGACCCATGTTCTGCAAAATTAATTTATTTGAAAAGGCCAGATAAATGAGAGGAAGCTGCTGGCAGGGCATATCTATGAGGAACCCTCAGTTTAGGAACTCGTTCTCCTTCTTGATCCAGCCACAGCCCAGATTTGCTAATCTTCCAGGCATGCTTCTCTTCTCTAAGGCTCTTGAGAAGGTGCATGGACGGAGCACGGGTATATCTGCAGGCAATCTTTTTGCATTATTTGGTGATTTTAATTTATGGACTAAGCACCCAGGCACCAATTCAGCAAAGCACTTAACTGCATGCTTAAATTTAAGCAAGTGGTTAAGTCCCATTAAAGCTAATTGTACTGAATCACAGCTTAAAAGTTAAGGTGTTTCTGTACTTTCTTGAAAAGGGATGCACTTAGTTGTGCTTACATGCTTTTGTCAGTTGGGGCCCCAGAGCACAGGATGGGCACGTATACATTTTAAAAATCTGAATGAATGAATAAATATGGTATCTCAAGGACTAGCAGATTCTTTCTAGACATTTTTCTTGTGTCCACATTGTCCTTCCCTCTGTTTTAACAAGAGAAGGTGAATTATGTCTCATTTTCCCTCTGTCACACCCTTGATTTGGGTCATGCCCACTATCCATGTGCTGGGGAAAACACTCTTAGACCAAAATCTGTTTTGGGTTATACTAACATGTACTAGTGCAAGCAACTGGATTACAGCTGACATGGTGACACTCAAAACCACCGAGGATACTACTATGAAGCTTTAGATTTGAAACACCAAATAGCAAGAAACTGGCACAATATCACATGTGCATGAAACCACAATGAAAACACATGCATGCAAGACAAGCAGCTTGAACTTATACTGGACCAACCGTCAAGGTTCCTTCCCCACTCTGAACTCTAGGGTACAGATGTGGGGACCTGCATGAAAACCTCCTAAGCTTACTTTTACCAGCTTAGGTTAAAACTTCCCCAAGGTATAAACTATTTTACCCTTTGCCCTTGGACTTCCACTGCCACCACCAAACATTTATCTGGGTTTATTTTTATTAGGAAAGCGTCGTTTGGAAATGTCTTCCCCCCCAAAATCCTCCCAACCCTTGCACCCCACTTCCTGGGGAAGGTTTGGTAAAAATCCTCACCAATTTGCATAGGTGATCACAGACCCAAACCCTTGGATCTTAAGAACAATGAAAAAGCATTCAGTTTTCTTACAAGAAGACTTCTAATAGAAGTAGAAAAGAATCACCTCTGTAAAATCAGGATGGTGAATACCTTACAGGGTAATTAGATTCAAAACATAGAGAATCCCTCTAGGCAAAACCTTAAGTTACAAAAAAGACACACAGACAGGAATAATCATTCTATTCAGCACAGCTATTTTCTCAGCCATTTAAAGAAATCATAATCTAACGCATACCTAGCTAGATTAGTTACTAAGTTCTAAGACTCCATTCCTGTTCTGTCCCCGGCAAAAGCATCACACAGACAGACACAGACCCTTTGTTTTTCTCCCCCCCTCCAGTTTTGAAAGTATCTTGTCTCCTCATTGGTCATTGTGGTCAGGTGCCAGCGAGGTTACCTTTAGCTTCTTAACCCTTTACAGGTGAGAGGATTTTTCCTCTGGCCAGGAGGGATTTTAAAGGTGATTACCCTTCCCTTTATATTTATGACACCAACCTTTCAGCATAAAGGCAGATACCTTAATTAAAGCTAAAGCAATAGCTTGAGGTTGATCCCCTTATTCAACCTAAAGATGTCACCAGCCATTAACTATGCTGAAAGTGGTGATGGAAAGCAGCAGCCTTTTCACCTTCAATTAATACTGCCACTCTGGAAACTCATTCATAGAATGGATGATAACTTCTCAAAACCTAGTAAGGTTTTTCCTCCTGACTGCAGATTTTTCATATTAAAATAAATGTTCAACTACCTTTGAGATTGCTATAAACCAGTAAGAGTTGGTCAGTTCAGTGCTAAATCTGAAACTCCCTTTTTCTTGTCCCACTGTGTGCAAGCATTACATAGTGAATAACCTCATTCACAGATCTGAAATCCATAGATATAAGCAGACAAGGAGAATATTAGCTTTAGCTCCAAATGCCCTTCTTTTTTGTGAATTTCTGCTGTAACCTCAAGGCTATTAGAGTCACATTTTGTTATCAGAGTCAAATTCTGCTCTCAGAAACATCAGTGAATGCTCATTGTATTGAACAAGCTTGGATTGCTTTTGCTGAAAGTGAAATTTGGACTATAACGTTTAGTGCACTCAGACAAAAAGATTCCATATGGACTTGTTTCAGTGTGTTTTATGGTGCCCATGACTGAGTGATGTGCAGCCAACCATAACAATATGAATCGTCACTTCTATAGGGCCTAATACGGCCAAATCACAGAATCAGACCTTGGCCCCACTGAAGTCAACAGCAAAACTCCCATTGATTTCAGTGGCCAATAGAAAAAAGCACAGAAGTAGGCGAAATAAATGCACACAAACACATACAGAAACAATTTTGAGTAAGTTCTGTCAAACCCGTCCTTGAATCTATGACCAAGCTGTATTGTAAGAGGCTGCTGTGAGTGTAGCTACCCAAATCATTGCAGAAAGTCAAAAAAACCATGTACAAGGTATGCTGGTAAGGAAACTTCATATTGTGTCCTCCAGCATGCATAATGCCAGGTGCAGGCTAAGGGTGCCACAAAGAACGTAAGTACAGAGCAAACTGTTCTGAGCTGCTTACTACCTACAATTAAGCAAACGTGTGTGAGCTCACATGGACACATCACCTTGTGCGCTTCTCCAGCCTCTGATACGTTGTTATGAACCATCTATGTGCACTGGCTACTAAGCACAACTTACTGCTGCCCAGGGCGGCCTTAACTTGCAACGTATTTCTTATAGAAAGTGGCATAGCCCTTCAATGTTGTTATATGAAGAAAACTGGGTTTTCCCTTCCTTACCTACATCCCCATAGCCCGCACATCCATTTTTACTATTTGTGGTTCTGTCCGGGGTGCTCTGTGTTGTACCTCTTTTGGGACTTGGATACAGTGTTGCATCAGCCACCTAGCCATTCTTTCGCAGAGCCTGGGTTTTCCAAGCAGCAGTAACTCATGCTGCTGTGCTCTGATATATTGCATGCTAGTTGTGGTGCACTATGGTGGTATAATGTCAAGTCAAGGAGACTGACACACAGGCTAGCCACAAGATTTTATGACCCTTAGTACTTTTATGTGACCTCAAGTTATTCTGAACTGTGTCCATGATGCTCACAGAGCCTCTGGCATTTGGGTAGCATTGGAGTTAAGTCTCCTCTGAATTGATCCACTTTCTAAATCAATTCATCGTGACTTGAGATTTGTAATTATTTTGGTTACATGCAAAACTAGCAGAGCAAAGCCACACGGCTATATTCTTCTCACCCCACACACACTCACAGGAACTCCCTCACCAATCACACAAAGGAAATCCTGGTCAGCCTCATGATGCAGCGATTCAACTCTGAACGTTACGTTCCAGTTCTCCCCTCACTCCCACCTTGGCAGCATTTTGCTTTTTTGTAGCAGCTCAGCCTGATGTGGGCTTGCTCTTTGTTGCAAACTGTGATCAGTAAAGTAGTGGGGTAGCTCCCTTTGATGGACAGCCAGCCAGCCACTTAGCTGTAAAATCCCTCTTGGTAACTGCTCTCTGCTTGCTGTACCTGTAGAAGGGTTAATAGGCCCACAGGTAAAAGAAAAGGATTGGGCACCTGACCAAAGGAGCCAATGGGAAGGCTAGAACTTTTAAAAATGGGAAAGAAACTTTCCCTTTGTCCGTTGTTCTCTGGGCTGCAGGGACACTGAGCAGCAATGCTATAAGCAGAAATGATGTGTAAGGTTTGAATCAGGTATGAAAAAGTATTTTCCATACCTAGAAGAAATAATTTGGATAGGTGGATGTTTAGTTAGACGCTATCAGGTTTATTTCTTATTTTGGCTTGTGGATTTCCTCTGTGCTAACCCCAGATGCTTTTGTTTGCTTGTAACCTTTAAGCTGAACCCCCAAGAAAGCTATTTTGGGTGCCTAATTTTTGTAATTGTTTCTTTTAAGATCTAGCAAAAAGCCTAAGTTCCAGATGTATTTTTCCCTTTTTGTTTTTAATAAAATTTACCTTTTTTAAGAACAGGACTGGACTTTTGGTGTCCTAAGAGGTTTGTGCATGTTGATTGATTAGCTGATAGCCACAGCTAATTTCCTTTGTTTTCTTTCTCAGCTCTTCCCCGGAGGGGGGAGTGAAAGGGCTTGAGGGTACCCAACAGGGAGGAATTCCCAAGTGCTCCTTCCTGAGTTCAAAGGGGGGGTGGCAGCGTTTACCAAGCCAAGGTCAGAGAGAAGCTGTAACTTTGGGAGTTTAATACAAGCCTGGAGTGGCCAGTGTTAATTTTTAAAATCCTTGCAGGCCCCCACTTCCTGCACTCGAGGTGCCAGAGTGGGGATTCAGCCTTGACACAAACTATCACACGTGAGGGAGGAAACTTGGAAGGGTTCTGAAGGGCATCTAGGGAGATCTTGTTTGTCAGAGTTAGTCTGCTAGCCGATCTCAGTAGTACCAACTTTATTGTCAGACTGAATCAGTGTAATCTAACATCTTTTGTGTTAGGCCATCTTGCTCAGCTAAAATTGACTAAATATTGTTCTTAGACATTAAGAAATTGCAAAGATTTTTCTATCCATCACATACTTGTTTATTGCTTAAAAGCTCCAGATTTTCCATTCAGTTCCAAAACAACCCTCTACTGTAAATACGCATCCATCATTATCACATGGCATTGATTTTGGTCCAAGCTTCTAGCTTGCCTTCCAATCCACCCGTTACAAATGCTCGTTGCTTCTCAGTGGTATTGGCACCATTTTCTAGACAGTTAAACTGACCAAAGCTTGACAGCCACATTGGCTGATACAGCCAATCTGCAAAAGTCAGTTCAAAATCAATAAGATAATTTATTTCAGTGGATGCTAAACAGTTGTTTTGAAATTGCCTCAGATTAGATCAAATATACTTTCCACTCTATTAATATGCAGTAATACTCTGGCACTTCTTTCTGTATGACTGAATTTCAGTCTGATTATACGGTGTATATTAATGTGCACCTGTTCCTTTATTTTTATCAACAGCCTGTTTTGCAAGAGTTTTTAAAATAAAAATACAAGAGCAGCACAAAGAGCAATCTAAGAGAGTAATTCTTTGTGATTTGCTTGTATTCATTAATTAATCAAACAGCTTTATTTGTAAAGACAATTCTGCAGGAAACTTCTGGACAGTGTGGATGAAATTTACCCATGTGCAGGGGGGCCCGCAAAAGGCCTATTAGACCACATAGGTCCAACATAAACCTGAAGCTTTTAAGTGGGATGCAAGTGGCCCATGCAGATTGTGCTGGCTCTCTGCACAGGGATGAATTTCGCGCAGTGTGATGGCTCAGATAGTGTGGTGATGAGCACTGTATAAGACCCTGTATAGTACAGAATTATGATCACACAAAAAAATAACACTGCCTCACTGAGATTATGACTTAAAATCCGGGACAGTCTAATGAGGAAAAGGTTCGCAAGCTCTGAAAAGGGTAAATGCATGGACTTTGCTACCTTGGCCCCCTTCTAGTTGTGATCTTAGACAAAACAAGTGCACCAAATAGAAATGCTAGTTGAAATCAGTGGCAGTTTTTTTAATAGGAGCCATCTCACGCCCTCGTACATTCTGCGTCAGACTTAAGAAGCAAGGACCTCAAAGGAAAGATGAGAAGAGAATAGGGTTGCCTTCTTTCTAATCCCACAAAACCAAACACCCTAGCCCCACCCCTTCCCCGAAGCCCTGACCCGCGCTCACTACATTCCCCCTCCCGCGGTGGCTCGCTCTCCCGACCCTCACTCACTTTCACTGGGCTGGGGCAAAGGGTTGGGGTGCGGGAGGGCTCCAACTGCGAGTGGGGGCTCTGGAGTGGGGTCAGAAATGAGGTGTTCAGGGTGTGGGAGCGGGCTCCGGCTGCCCCCCGGAAGTGGCCAGCAGGTCCAGCTCCTAGGCAGAGGCATAGGCACTGACTCTATGGGGGCTCCGAGGCTGGAGCACCCACAGGAAAATATCTGCACCCAAGCTCCTCTCACCCCCAGCTCAGTTCCTGGCTTGGACCAGGGGAGTAAGGAAGGGTGCTCTGTGCTGGAAGATGGGTTCTGATGGCATTGGCATTTGGTGAGGAAAGAGAGGAGTTGAGAACTTCAGCCCGGAGGTAAGGGTGAAGCAGAAGGGGCTATGTGTAGGGCCCTACCATATTCACAGTCCATTTTGGTCAATTTCACTATCATAGGATTTTTAAAATGATAAATGTCATGCTCTCAGATATTTAAATCTGAAGTTTCATGGTGTTGTAACCGAAGGGGTCCTGACCCAAAAGAGGGTTGTTGGGGGTTGCAGTATTACCACCCTTATTTCTGCGCTGCCTTCAGAGCTGAGCCCTTGGCCAGCAGCCACGACACTCCGGCCTCCCAGCTCTGAAGGCAGTTCAGAAGTAAGGGTGGCATAGTATGGTATTGCCACCCTTACGTCTGCCTTCAGAGCTGGGCACCTAGCCAGAAGCCACCGCTCTCCAGCTGCCCAGCTCTGAAAGCAGTGTAGAAGTAAGGGTGGCAATACTGCAACCCCCCTTACAATAAACTAATGACCCCCCCCAAGCCCCATTTTGGGTCAGGACCCCCAGTTTGAGAAATGCTGGTCTCCCCTGTGAAAGCTATATAGTATAGGGTAAAAGTATACAAAAGACCAGATTTCCCAGGGGAGACGAGGTTTCACAGTCTGTTGTTGAGCCTTTGTTACCCCAGACAGGTTTCCGTCATGTGCTTGACTGTGTGTGACTTGGACGGAGTCTGAGCCACTGAAAACCCACCTTAGGAAGGCAACAGCTGACAGGAGGTGCTCACGAGTGGTAAGCACGCCCCATCACAAGGCTTTAGCAGTGAATGTCCTTGTGACTGAGAGTTTCTGCTATAATCTTTACGTTATCAGAACTCTGCTCTCAGGAACACGACAGCAACCTCCTTGTCTTGAATAGGCTGGCACTGTTTTTGCAACAAAAGCCAACTCATGTCCACAGCTGAATCCCCACCTCCCGTGTCTTCTAGACCCACTCTTTTCCAGCGGTGCCCTCTTGCCACACACAGAGATCCAAAGATCTCAGAGTTTACTAATAACGTGAACGCATGATCTGTAGTGTAATTAATAGAAGCTGGAGCATATAGATAAGCATTTTGCCTACAGTAACTCTGCTATCTATTGACAGGCATGGCGGGCAGCGTTGCTCAGCCACTCTGCAAAGTTCAAATACAAGTTCTTGGCCATGATAATTCACAGAGATAAAGGCAAATCAAATAGAGCAGCTTTAGGAAATTACAACCACATCTCCATTGTTTGACTTCCATAACCTCTATTTCCAGCCATCAAATTCTTAAGTGAGGGAAGCTTCATTTTGTTATTTTAACAGTCTGACTTTTACATTGAGTATGGAGGGACTGTTTGGTTCTTAGATCATAATGGCGAGATTATGATTGCCCATTTCTTGCAGACCCATATATTACATAATCAATTGGATATGCTCAAGCACCTGTTTAACCAGCACTTTGAACATAACTACATGAGTTCTTTACGATACATTTTTTTAAAAAAATTCAACGTGCTATGAGTAAATAGAAATGATAACATCATTTGCACAATAATTAATATATGGGTGACATGAGGTGTTCATGAATGATTAACAGAAAGTAATGTCTTCTCCTATGTAGTTAAATGGCTCGTGAAATGGCATGTGGATTAATTCAGAGTCACAAACGTAGAGGGAGGTGAGCAATTTCCTAAATGCAATATTGATTTTAAAGATTAACAATATTTTCAGAGCTTGTGTATGTCAAAGAGTTTTAGCCGGATGCCCAATTATCTAGCTATGTAACTAGAATAAAGGCTTAAATAAAAATCTGAGTTGAAATAAATGTCCTGTTTGTTACTCTCTCTAATCCTGTTAGAAGCTCTGGGAATCCTGCAATTCTCAGCACCTATTGGTAGTCAACATTCAAATAAAAGCCATGTTGGATTAGTGGATTTTATTCCTCCCTTAGGACCTGAACATTTTTTCTTTGCTTTAGTGTTCAGACCAAAATGCTTACCGCATAATAACAGGAACTTGAGTCAGATACAAAGTGCATCATTGAAAAAAAAAAATGCTAACTGCTTCCCAAGTAGCAGCTCAGACAAAAGAGAATCTGGCTAAAATTGAAGATTGCTGGATTGTATCATATCTTCAACAGGCCCAGGGTGCATCTGAAATGTCAGAAAGTCAAAGAGCTTGTACGTAATACTAAGAACACTACTAAATGTCCAAGGAAAAAAATTGATTAGATAAATCAGTAATTGATTAATAACTAGATTGTGACTTTGCTGGAGCAAAGACTGCACCTTCTTCTTTGTTTTGTATCGTGCTGACCATGCTAACAATATTCAAATACAACCCAATTCTTGTTCCCTGAAATCGGGCCAGCTAGTAAGCTTAGGGAGGACTAATGATCCACCAGAGTTTGGCAGAAAGCAGCATGTTTAGTATACTGATAGCTAAGCTCAAAAGAAGTCGGGGGGAGGGGGTGTCACACTCACACTCGCATACTCACGCTCCCAGGACAGGCACGGCACTGGAGATGTCAGGATCCTTCAAGGTAAGTATCCAACAGCACCGCGATGGATGGTGAGATGAAGGTAAGTCTTCCCAAGGCACGATGGAACGCAATGTGGTGAACCACTGGCCAGGCGGTCCGGGCGAAGGGCCTTCATGGGAGGTGCAAGCTTGTGAGTGCACTCCTGAGCACATGGCCCCTTCCCCTTTAAGGACCTGCTCCTCATGGCCTGTGACTAGAGTTGACTTGGCCGAATCTGGCTGGTCACACTCCACCTCGGCCAGTGTCCGTGCATTGCGTGAGTGAGTGCTGTCTAATCAGAGTCCCAGACACCTTGTGTACATGGGAGCCCTTCTGATCTTCCAGATGTTCAACCAGCCCATTCCTCCCACAAGCATTCCAGGAGGGAGGGGGGAGTGGGAGGGGGAGGGGGAAAGCCACTTCACAGGTATTCAAAGAGGGAGAGGAGATAAGGGGGTGGAGGGGGGGAGAATGTAACAGACCTTTTGAGCATACAGGTTATACAGAGCATAGTCATACAGATCACTGCTGCTCCTACAACAATTCTTACTCCACAAGTCATCAGAGAAATCTGCCGGGGACTATTCATGTAGTAAGGTATTACTCAATATGAGTAGATTCATGGATTCCAAGGCCAGAAGAGACCATTGTGATCATCTAGTCTGACCTCCTGAGAAACACAGGCCATAGAACTTCCCCAAAATAATTCCTAGAGCAGATCATTTAGAATAATTTCAATAATTTCAAAATTGTCAGTGAGAGCGTCCACCACAACCCTTGGTAAATTGTTTCAATGGTTAATTAGTCTCACCATTAAAAAATGTTCGTCTTACTTCCATCTGAATTTTGTCTAGCTTCAGCTTCCAACCATTGGAGAGCTCAATCACTGTAAATAGACTCCTCTAATCGTTCTCGTGGCTCTTCTCTGAGCCCTCTCCAGTTTAGCATCATCCTTCTTGACCTGTGGACACCAGAACTGGACATAGTATTCCAGCAGGGATTGCACTATTGCCAAGTATAGAAGTAAAATAACCTCTCTACTGCTACTCAGAATTCTCCTGTTTATGTATTCCAGAATCACATTAGCTCTTTTGGCAACACCGTCACATTGGGAGCTCATGTTCAGCTGAGAATCCACCATGACCCCCAAATCTTTTTCAGAGTCACTGCTTCCCAGAATTGAGTTCCCCATCCTGTAAGTATGGCCTACATTCTCTTTTTCTAGATGTGTACATTTACATTTAGCCAAATTAAATGCATACTGTTTGCTTGCACCTAGTTTACCAAGCAATTCAGATGGTGTTGAATCAGTGACCTGTCCTCATCGTTATTTACCACTCCCCCAATTTTTGTGTCATCTGAAAACTTCATCAGTGATGATTTTATTATTTCTTCCAGGTCACTGATAAAAATGTTAAACAGCACAGGGCCAAGAACCAATTCCTGCAGCACCCCACTAGAACACACCCACTCCGTGAAGACTCTCCATTTACAATTACAGTTTGAGACCTATCATTTAGCCAGCTTTTAATCCATTTAGTGTGTGCCATTTTAATTTTGTCATTCTAGTTTTTTATTCAGAATGCTAGGTGTAGTACCAATTCAAATGCCTTATAGAAGTCTAGCTGTATAAAGTTAATACTATTACCTTTATCAACCAAACTTGTAATCTCATCAAAAAAAATATTAAGTTAATTTGGCAAGATTTATTTTCCATACACGCATATTGATTTGCATTAATTACCTTACCCGCCTTTAATTCTTTATTAATGGAGTCCTGCATCAGCTGCTGTATCATCTTGCCAGGGACAGATGTCAGGCTGACAGGCCTATGATTACCAGGGTCATCCTGTTTACCCTTTTTAAAAATTGGCAAGACACGTTAGTTTCTTGCAGTATTATGGAACTTCCTTAGTGCTCCAACACTTATTGAAAATCAGCATTAATGGTACAGCAAGCTCCCCGGCCCGCTCTTTTAAAACTCTTGGGTGCAATTTATCTAGACCTGCTGATTTTAAAATGTCTGACTTTAGTAGCTTCTGTTTAACATCCTCCAGGGATACTGTGGTAGAAAAAGTGGAAGACTCAAGCCCATAATTAATAACCAATCTATGTATAAGCATACATCTATTGCCATCTTCCCTATCTCCATGAGATCAGTATTACCCTCACTCCCTAATATTAAACTGCTTCCAGAGTTGGATGAGTCTCAATCGCTATCTTACAACAGTAGTGTAATTGTGCTATTGTCTCGTTGACTATGGAGCGACTATTTGGTTCTTATACTGGGGAAAAGCATGTGTCAAGAGATGGCTCTAGCACTCTGTAGATGGCTAGACTGGAGCTCATCCTGATGTCCAGTGGTGGGGAATTCCAAAACAGATGTTCCTTTATTCTCAAAGTAATCTATTATAGTAATAATGTTTATAGGAATGCATTGCAGGTTTATACAACATATACAATGCAGGCATACATGGAAAAGCATATATTATCGCAAATAGACTCTTGGCTCTGTCACATTGACGAGCTGAGTAATAGATAGCTATGTGTTCTCAATCAAATGACTGAAAAGCTTGGTCTCTTCACACTAGGGCTTCCTTTCTGTGGGTCTTGCTGCTGATTAAATGTCATTAAATGACTTTTCCCCCTTTCGTGATATTTTTCAGCGTGGGAGTGTTCACTGATTTTTCCACCTGATAGTTAAAAGCCAAAATCTACTATCCGTGCTCTCGTGGAGTGGCAGCTTACCCCACAAGTACTGAGAGCACTGAGGTTGCTCGCAGAGAAAGACACCATTCACTACAAAGGAGGCAGACGGGGAACCTAAATAAATTGTGGGCTCATTAAAATCAAAAGTAGAGTGAGCTATCAGGCCCGCTCCTCCCTTCATGAGCTACAGGGATCCAGTGAGAAGGAAGTTTGTCTTCTCCAGTTTTGTGTCTTCTAAGTGAGCACCTAGTTGGATTGTGAAGTTGTTTATAGGCGAAGGTTGTAAAACTTGGTCTCACAGGCTATCTATATTTAACCTTTCCCAAGACAAGCCCATTCATGTGGGCAGCCTGCTGCCACCTCCTCTCTTCTTTCTGTGTAAATCAGCATCAGCAGTATCTTGTCATGCCAGGAAAGCTGTGAAGAAGCCTCTTTCCCAGTCGCTATTGTTGTATGGCTCAGTCAGTAGCAGCTATCACAGTCTACAGCCTGCAATGCTTCTCTCCTTCGGAGCTCATGTCACCACCTCTTCTGATTTGTGCGGTGGCCTGCAGGTGACGGCGCCAAGTCGAGTCCTACCTATAAGGATTCTAGACTTTCATGCAAGTGAGAATTCCGGCTGCTTCTGAGGCTGATTTTTAGGATGCACGTGTAAAGTAATAGCACTTTGCATTTCTAAAGCTCCTTCCTTTCAAAGGCCTTCATGAACATTTATGAATTCAGCCTTGCTTGCCAGGGGGGAAGCTAGTGTTGTTATCCCCATTTTACAGATAAGGAAACCAAAGCATGAAGAGATTACAGGACTTGTAGATGACAACGGAAATCTGTAGCAGAGCTCAAACAAGACTCAGGTCCGCTGTCTCTCAGCCCTGTGACTTACCCAACCCAAAAGGAACATCGTTCCTCCTAAACCTGGCCCTTCCCTGGACTTGCTCCCCAAAGCCACCAGTTAACTTTCTCTGATGACTTTCTTTCACTTCTCCACACAAGCATTGGATGTCTTCAAAGCTCTGCACAAACAACAGTTAATCCATCCAAACAGCACTCCACTAGTTGAGGTAAGTGACTTATCCCTGTTGTCGGTTGCTACCGGTGTGGTGCTCTGCTCTGGTTCGATGATGGTAACAGTCGGCTGCATGCGTGCATGTTCCCTCTGTGTGCTGCCCCAGCTCTGCACAGATAGCTGACACAGCAGACCCCAAGACAACCCCCAAAGACCACAGACTCTAGTAAGGTACGAAGGCACCCGGCCAGGTTTACTGTCCAACGAAGAACAGTAATAGTTTCCTATAGACTCTACAGGACATATTATGAATATGTGCGCCCTGGCAATGGACACAGCTCAGTCAGTGGTGGGACACTCCACTGCCCCGGAGGCTGGACAAAGATATGCGCTCCGGGACCTATTTTTATACAGTTGCAGGACAGATTACTCATCCCTGCTGACGTATTGAGGTACAGCCCCTTGACTCATTAGGGTGCTGTCTCCCCCTTTGATCATGTTGGTTCAAACAAACAGATCTGTCCATCATGCTGTCCTTTTGACCCTGTCTTTGGGATGTACCTGGCTGTTCCTTGTTATCTCTGTGAAGTGTCCTCGTATCGGGATGTCCAGGTGTCACCTTGGCACACGTTCCTCTTATTACTACTTATATCATTAGCGCGTGCTTTCTAGGAGCCCTTTTCTTGCCAAGTTCTGCACTTAGGGCCTGCCTCTGGCTCACAGCCCAGCTTTGCTTAGCAATGCCTGAAAGTACTTTGGTTCAGGCTTTAGGCCTCAGATCAGGCCTCTGATACAAGGGTTTATGTTTCAGGGCCTCTTACTACAATCCCAATTGTGCAGACGGAGAAACTAAGACAAGTGCCTAATTCTGCACACAGAGGAGATCCTCCATGTGCATTTCTTCCCCCTTCCACTGAAAAGAGGAGTCGAGCTGTCTCTATGGCTTCACCTCCACCCAGGGCCTGAGAGGAAATCCCATGCTTCAGACCATGCAGCGGTCTCTCCATGTGTTCCATGGTCAATGCTGAGGGGGAGGAGTGGAGACTTCCTAGGCTGGGGGCGGCGGGGGGAAGGGGGAATGGAAAGGGCCTGGGGTGGAAACAAGGAGCATGCACAGGATTGCCCAGCCCCATGCTTCATGGAACTCAGAAAAGATCATACAGTCCCAGAACGTATTATCTTTTCTGTATAGCTCTCCTTTGGGAGCCCTGGTTCCCGGGGACCTGGTGGAAGAGGGGCTGCAGGAGCTTGAGCCATTACAGAGGCATGTGGGCTGCGTGAAGATGAGCCTGACCTTCCCGTTCCCTCATGACCACAAGGATCTATCGAGCTTGGGGACAGCCCATGGTATTTTCTGCAGGGGTTAGAGCCTTCTCCCTGCAGCGAGACAATATGTTTGTGGAGATTTCCTCTCAGAGCCCCCTCCTATGGGTTTTCCCAGGGCTGGGGTGGGGGTGGGGGGGCAGAGAGGGAGGAGGAGATCTGGGGAGTGGACAGAATGACTTGCCCTAAGCCACCCAGTTAGTTACTTAAAACAAACTGTAATGACTGAGTCAGTCTAAAGCCCCTGCTGAACTGAGCTCTGGTTTTGTGGCATTTGGACAAATACGGTTGCGTATCATAGAGAAGGGAGGGGAAGATGAGAAAAAACTCATTTTCATAATGTTTCTGAAAGAGGTTTAGCCAAATGTTTGTGTGTCTGGCTATAACAAATTTCACCCCCTCAAAGGCAGCAGCCAAATTCTGGGCCAGGGTGCCTATGACTCAATAGAATTTACATTCTGGCAGTAAAAATAAGCTGACGGGCTCACCTGCCAGCACCGTCTGCCATTTCAAAAACCACTGGTGACCTGCATATTTGCTGGTCCCATCTTCATCATAAAACCTGGGGCAGACAATTGCTATTCATTGGAAAGTCAGTGTTTGTTTGATATGTTGTACAGTGCACTACGAAATATTACAGGATGTAATGTTTCATTTCAGGTCTGTTCTCTGTCTAGTCATAGAGAGGCTGCTGTATTTGCATCCACACAATTTTTGGTGAAATGGGAAAAGGCCAGTAGTGCAAGTTACTTGTGACCCATAAATGGCAACTCTTAAGGGGGAGGGCATCTTTACAGCTATCGCTTCATTTATCTAGAGGGGTGCTTAATCTATGGGAGAGCAGGTAGTCATAGCAGCAGCCTGTAGTCCCTCAGGTTTTCTGCCAGTGGAGGGAAACTTTAATTCCCTAAGAGGTAAACTGGTAAACTTTGCTCTGATATGCCGAATCAGCACATTTCCAGCTGACGAGGCCCCATACCAGCAAGTGACACCCATATCTTGGCAAAGGCAAGTTTGCAACTGCGTTCTGCTGCCACCACCCATTTCCTGGCCAATGTTCTGCTACCATGGGACTACTGCGCAGACCCTGAGTGTTTAGCCCTTCATGTTCATAAATACTATTGCCTCTCGTTGACGCTAGTTCAAAGCAAAGAGCACTCAGAGATGCAATTATAAAATCAGCACAGCTGCATTCTTGGCCTGTTTTTAAAGAGCAGGAAACGCTGTACATCCCTACATTTTTTGAGTTCCACAGAGTTTAGCCATGTAACTTCCCTTAAGGATAATTTGCATTTCTTCCGCTTAAGGGTCTCAAAGCTTTCCCTGCACCAACTGATTTAAGCCTCTCAGCCTTTAAGTCTGAAATATTATAATCCCCCATTTTACATATGGGGAAACTAAAGCCCAGGCTTATTACAGAACTTGCCAAATGTCACACACTGACTCAGAGGCAAGGCTTGGAATTAAATCCAGGAATCCTAATGTCCTATCCCTTGTTTTAACCACTAGGCCAAAATGTTACCTGATCAAGTCAATGGGAGTTCTCAGACAAATCCATGCCATGCTCTTTGAAAATGAGAGGGATTAATTAAATCTAGCAGAACATTTCTGTCCTATGGACATTCACAAAGTGAACGCTACACTCTTTTAGTACTGGTGCCATATGAAGAGGTCTTACTGCCTGCAGGAGAGAGAAGTTGAGATACTTTTCTCACAGAGAAAGATGCATCTGATAGAAAGCCTGCAAAAGTAATGAAAGAATGTATTGCTGGGGGAAAGAAGAACTTTAAGAGACTGGCTATCATTTGCAAGCGGTGGTTTGTCCATTGGGGTGGAGAGGAGACATTTAAGTCTAAACTCTTTTGAAGGCTGTGATGCTTCCCAGGGGTGTACCCAGTGTTGTGAGGCACGTCACCAACACCTGGCCTTAGCATGAGGAAGTCTTGTCTTCCACAGCATAGCGCCTACTGTGGATCAGCTCCTTGAAACTGCTGGCAACACAAACTAACTTTCAGGCCTCTGCAGGCCTCGCTCTCTGTACAGGTTAGTGTTAGGCACATACCATCTCCCTAGTCCTCTGGGCGTTCCCTGTAGTGTCCAGCCCTCATTCACTGAACACTCATGGAATTACCAGGCCAGCTGTTCCCAAAGGACCAGTACACCACAGTTTACTAATTGCAGTTTAGAACAGTGGTTCTCAAACTAGAGGCACCGCTTGTTCAGGGAAAGCCCCTGGCAGGCCGGGCCGGTTTGTTTACCTGCCGCGTCCGCAGGTTCGGCCGATTGCGGCTCCCACTGGCCGCGGTTCGCCGTTCCAGGACAATGGGGGCTGCGGGAAGGGCGGCCAGCACATCCCTCTGCCCGCGCTGCTTCCCGCAGCCCCCATTGGCCTGGAACGGCGAACCGCGGCCAGTGGGAGCCGCAATCGGCCGAACCTGCGGACGCGGCAGGTAAACAAGCCGGCCCGGCCCGCCAGGGGCTTTCCCTGAACAAGGGGCATCCCAAGTTTGAGAACCACTGGTTTAGAACACAGCTCTGCTGAACACACAGCATTTAGATATATTTATAGTGAAAACAAGAATTAGTTTATTATCAAAGAACAGAAATTTAAGTGATTGTGAATGAGAATATTGGAAACCAAAGGTTACATATAAAACAAAAACATAACATGCTATCTAGAGACTAAATGTAACTAACAAATTATCCTCCTATCTAAAGAAGCTTATCTCACCCGAAGTTCTCCCCAGAATTTTCAAGCAAGCCTGGCTGAGATCCCTTTTTCATGAAGCAAACTTGCTGTCCATTTACTTCCTGTGAGAAGGATGCCGGGGTGTCTCTTTGCACCTTTACATATATCAGCACAGGCCTTTGATTTGCACCTCAGGATACAGCTGTGCACCACCTCATTGGCTGGAAGAGTCAGCAGACCCGCTCCTCAGCCCAGTAGCAGCAGTTCAACGGCTCAAAGCATTTGCTCACGGCTGCAATAGCTCCTGTGCCTGCCTTGTTTCAGCCTTAGAGCCAGCCTCACTCCAGGTAACCCAGCTGTGACCCTTCAGCTCCAATTCCTGATGCCTAACTTTGGCTCTATCCCTTGGCTCTGGCCTCTAACTCAGACCCTGGGCTCCGTTTCCTGGCTACTGACTCCTGCTCCAACCCCTTCCCATGTCCCATGACATTACCTTAGCAACTGCCTGGTTAGCCTCCTTTGTTTTGCCTGTTTGTGTGCATTTTTGATTGATTCATTGTCGTGACCTGCTTCCTCAAACTCTTTAAATAAGTCATCCTTTCTTTTTAGCTTCTCTTGTACCTCAGACTTCCGCCTCAAGCTTGTGCTCTGAAAACTCCCATCTTACCACTCGCTCTGCCACCCAGTACCTCTGCTGCCTTCATGAAACAGTCTTCTTCCTCCACTGACTTCATTGCCAAAGCACAAAAGACGTCCTTTACTTTTTGGTAGAACTCGTCCCTTCTCCCTACCTTATATAACTACCAATGCAATTTCTTCCTCAGTTTCATCTTCTTTCCTGTTTTCTCAGTTTGCAGTCTAATTTTAGCTATTAATACTTTACGTTGTTCTGTCATACATTCATTTGGCAGAATTTATGTCATTCACCATTTTCATGTCTTCTTATCAATATTATCCACATGAGCTTTGCTTTTTCCATTGTAGTTTGCCACTACAGTCATCAGGAGAGAGAGGAATAGATAGGCATAGAGAACAAAGATATCAAGCTAGGATGAAACTTTTTTCAGAGTAACAGCCGTGTTAGTCTGTATTCGTAAAAAGAAAAGGAGTACTTGTGGCACCTTAGAGACTAACCAGTTTATTTGAGCATGAGCTTTCATGAGCTACAGCTCACTTCATCGGATGCATAGCATATCGTGGAGCAGTTTCCACGATATGCTATGCATCCGATGAAGTGAGCTGTAGCTCACGAAAGCTCATGCTCAAATAAACTGGTTAGTCTCTAAGGTGCCACAAGTACTCCTTTTCTTTTTAGGATGAAACTGGCAGCTATCTATAGACCATAAGCTACCCACTTCTCAAAATAAAGTCCTTAAGGTAGGTTTAGTTTCATGAGACAGAAGAAATGACAGCTAAAGCTGGTCAAAATTTTTCAAATTTCAACGTTTTAGTTTTTTATCAAAACTTCACATTTTGATTTTTAAAAAAACCTGGATGATTTCAGGTGTAGAGCTGGTTGACATTTTTCAAATTTTAGTAATGAATGTCGAAATTTAGCATTTCAATTAGAACAAAAAATGGGGGTCAGTTTTTTTCATGCTAATTTTCTACCAGCTCTAGCTGCAATTTACATAGAGGCTTATTGTGTGAAAGGAGCAGATGGGCAGGTAATTGGATTTGGTGACTAAAGATTGTGAGTGAAATGCTGGTCCCATTGAAATCAATGGCAAAACTCCCATATAATGGGGTCAGAATTTCACCCTGTGTGGACTGGAGTCAAATACAAGCACAAGGGCTACAAACTTCCACTGAGAAAGGATATACGCAGAAGAGGAATTTCTTGAAACGGAGAATAGCTTGTGTAGGGAACAAACTATACTGTTCAGAAATAGGGGAAATCATTTAAAACAAATCATTTTGTAAAGGAATTTAGCAAATATTTGGAAGGAAAGTATATTGTGAGGTGAATCTGACTCCAGAAAGGAACCAAGTATGATTTTTTGGCATCTTTCCAAATTATGATGATGATAATATTATTTTGCATATCTATAAAGCCTTTCATTTGAGGATCTCACAACGCTTAATTATGACTCACAGTACCACTTTGATGTTATTAAGTATAGTTTAATAAATATGTAAACTGAGATATAATGAGATTAAATGATCTAAGATCATAAAGTAAATCAGTAGTAGAGTGAAAGTTAATCACTGAGGCTCATCACTAAATCCCACTGCTTTCTTAACTCCTAAATTGTGGTACTTATCGTTAATAGTGGTAGTAGCCATAGTAGTAGAATAGTAGCATTGTGTAGCATGTAAAGACCAAGATCACAACTCTACTCTGCTAGGCACTGGACAGACACGGAATCATAGAAATGTAGGGCTGGAAGGGACCTCAAGAAGTGATCAAGTCTAGCCCCCTGCATAGAGGCAGGACTCAGTAAACCTAGACTATCTCTGACAGGTGTTTGTCCAACCTGTTCTTAAAAAACTTCCAATGATGGGGATTCCACAACCTCCTTTGGAAGCCTATTCCAGAGCTTGACTGCCCTTATAGCTAGAAATTTCTTCCTAATATCTACCCTAAATCTCCCTTGCTGCAGACTAAGCCCATTTCTTCTTGTCCTGCCTTCAGTGAACATGGAAAACAATTGATCATAGTCCTCTTTATCACATCCCTTATCATATTTGAAGAGTGTTATCAGATCCCCCCTTAGTCTTATTTTCTCAAAACTAAACATGCCCACTTTTTTTTAACCTTTCCTCATAGGCAGAGGTGAAAGTAAGCCAGTAGGGCCGGTACGGTGTACCGGCAAGAGCTGGTGCGCCTTACCGGACTGGTTTCCCCAGGCCAGGGATTTAAAGGGCCTGGGGCTCCCGGCAGCGGCCAGAGCCCTGGGCCCTTTAAATTGCCGGCAGAGCCCCGCTGCCGGAGCCCCCGGGGTAGCGGAGGCGGCAGGGAGCCCCAGAGGCAATTTAAAGGGTCCAGGGCTCTGCTGTGATAGCGGTGGCCGGAACCCCGGGCCCTTTAAATCGCCCCTGAGTCCCAGGGCTCCCAGCCGCCTCTGCGACTGGTAGCTCCAGCAAGTGATTTAAAGGGTCCGGGGCTCCCAGCCACCTCTACCACAGCCAGAGCCCCAGGCCCTTTACATCTTGAGGCCTTTTAAATCTTCCGGTTGAGGCCCCGCCCCACCCCCCTGCTCAGGACTCTGGCTTACCGGTAAGTCCTTTAAGTTACTTGCACCCCTGCTCATAGGTCAGGTTTTCTAAATCTTTTCTCACTTTTGTTGCTCCCCTCTGGACTCCCTTCAATTTGTCCACTTCTTTCCTGAAGTGCAGTGCCCAGAACTGGACACAATACTCCAGCTCAGCCTCACTAGTACCAAGTAGAGGTGGGAAATTGTGGAACGTGAAGCGGCCCAATATGTGGTAAGAGACAGTCCCTGCCCCATACAGTCTAAATAGATAAGGCAGACAAAGGGCAGGAGGAAGCAAGTATTATCTCCATTTTCCAGAAGAAGAACTGAGGCACTGAGAGAATTAAGAGGCTTGTCCACGGTTAGTTTGTGGCAGAGTGACAAACTGAATTCTGATTTCCTAAATCACAGTTTGGTGCCTTAAGCACAAGGCCATCCTTCTTTCCTTATGCTTCTTTTAGTTTAAAGAGTACAGAACAGCGATTATCTTTTTTTCCTCCAGAGGATGAGTATGATACTACAGTAAAATCAGATTTTGTATGCATGAGATACAGCCTTGTGCAAAGTGATCCTCACAGCATACTTGTCCCTTTTTAATTGCGCTTCTTTTTTCTAACTTGTTACAAGAGTACATGAAAATAGATGTATGACAGTAAAAGTCTACTAAGTAAATGGACATTGTGCTAAATGAGTTATTTCTTTGCTGCTATTATCTCTAAGTCATCATAGATTATTCAGACTGTGGGCTTTTAGAATCATAAGTGGCCAAGATCATTTTTCAGCTCATCATCCCATTACCTGTAATGAGAAAATACTTCCAAATGTGAAGATTACTCTTCCAAAAGATCCCCAGTGAATGATCCCTCAGACATTAACAATATTCTTTATCTTCTGTCTTGCTGCACGAAAGGGACATCGAGAAACTAAACTGCCCAAAATTCTGAGTCCTAAAAATGGTTTTGAAACATTCAGTGGCTCTACATTTGATATCCCTCTCCTGTGGCAGGGAACTACCTTCACTTCTGCACTTCAAGCTCTAAAATCATTCTCTGTGTTTCTATCTCATTAGCTGCATTTTTGCAGTATGTAAACTCTGTTCCTGCTGCTGAACCCGGCTTCCTGAATGGAACACAATAAAGCCTTCTAAAACTCCATTTCATTATTTTTAGTTGGTCCTGTTTTACCCTAGTTTTCATTTCCATTTCATCAAGGCCCAGTTTTATTGTTTCTCCGGCAGCCGAGAATTTATTCTTGCATGCTCAATACGACAGTACAAAAAATGTGTGTTTCCTCTTCCATCCTTTCCTTTTTCACAGTGTCAGTGGCTGATTTCCTCATCGGGTATTTCTACACTGTAGCTGGGAGCATGTTTCCCAGCACAGGTAAACAGACATGCTAGCGTAGCCTGCAGTAGCCAGGGCAGCAGCTCAGGGTTAGCCATCTGAGGACAAACCCATGGCTAGCCCAAGCCCTTGATCATGCTACCCCTGGCTACACTGTCATGGTAGCTCAAACACAGCTAGCATGTTGTCTGTCTACCCACGCTGGGAAGCACAGTCTCATCTGTAATGTAGACACACATCCATCGTGTGGGTAGAATTACTTGATTTACTTATTGGGCTGCACATTTTGAATATGGAATCCATCTACTGTACAGTTTCATGGGGCATTTTTCACAGAATGCAAGCCTTAAAACTCCACTTCTGACAGGGGATTCCTGCCTTGCATCCCATGGGATGAAATAGAGTTCCTGTAAAATATACAGTCCCTTCCTGCAGGGCAGGTGGAATTTTAAGACACTAGGCCCAGGGTCTAACCTCAACCTGAAGAATGTCTCTCTTCTTGCTGGGCTGGGTTTCATTTTGTTTCTAGAGAAGAAACATGGTTTTGTGGTTCGAAAGAGGACAAGGAGTCAGGAGACCTCCGTTCTATTATTAGCTCTGCTACAGACTTCCTGCATGATCTTGGGCAAGTCATTTAGCACCAGATTGTTCCACTCTCATTCACAATAAGTAGCACCTTTTCCCACTGATATCAGTGGGACTACTCATGAAATAAGGTACTAAACTTGATCACCGGGGGGGGGGGGGGGGAGAAATCTGGCCCTTAATACCTGTGCCTGGGGTTCTAGATCTTTAAACCATGGACAATATTTTAAAACATAGTTGCCAACATGTCAAAAATTTTGTCTGTGGTAATTCTCCATCTCTGATTGTCTGTCAGTGACATTTTTTTCCCCTATACCTTTATGAAAAGATGATTTAGGCTCCTAAATCAGTTAGTCATTGCAATACTGAGCCCAGCAACTCCTAAATATCTTTAAAAATCTGAATATGAAGTATGTCTTGCTCCAGTGGGAGAGTGGCTTGATTTTGTCCACTCACACTAACAAGAGTAAATATAAATTATTTTGCCAATGACAGACGTCCTTTCTAGTCCCTCGACTGATTTGGCCTGAGAAACATTTTTTTAAGTTTATGCTTGCTGTATAGAATGACATTGCAGACACTAAGAAACTTGATGCAATGGGACACAATCTCTATTGAACTAAAAGTGTTTAACCAAAAATGCTACTGTATCATTTCCAAGATGTTCCCAGAGGATGCTTAGACAATACAGCCATCTCCATCTTTTTCTTCTCGAAGACACAGCACTTTAGGGTGTCAGTCAAGTTTGTTATAAAATACAAAACACTTCAGAATTACTATGCTAGTGTTTACCAAATCCAGCACAGAAAGCAACATATTCATATGAACGGTTTCAGAGTAACAGCCGTGTTAGTCTGTATTCGCAAAAAGAAAAGGAGTACTTGTGGCACCTTAGAGACTAACCAATTTATTTGAGCATAAGCTTTCGTGAGCTACAGCTCACTTCATCGGATGCATACTGTGGAAAGTGTAGAAGATCTTTTTATATACACACAAAGCGTGAAAAAATACCTCCTCCCACCCCACTCTCCTGCCGGTAATAGCTTATTTAAAGCGATCACTCTCCTTACAATGTGTATGATAATCAAGGTGGGCCATTTCCAGCACAAATCCAGGGTTTAACAAGAACGTCTGAGGAGGGGTGGGGGGGTAGGAAAAAACAAGGGGAAATAGGTTACCTTGCATAATGACTTAGCCACTCCCAGTCTCTATTCAAGCCTAAGTTAATTGTATCCAATTTGCAAATGAATTCCAATTCAACAGTTTCTCGCTGGAGTCTGGATTTGAAGTTTTTTTGTTGTAATATAGCAACTTTCATGTCTGTAATCGCGTGACCAGAGAGATTGAAGTGTTCTCCGACTGGTTTATGAATGTTATAATTCTTGACATCTGATTTGTGTCCATTTATATGAAAACACATTTAAGTGGATTGATCATATTTTATCTTTTCTCCTTTTAAAACTAGTGGTTAGGAAGATTTGCATGTGGATTTGGTTCTAAATTACCTTTGATCCTTTAAGACAAGCTCCAGGTAACAAGCACATAAGTCAAAAAACACCCATAAAGAAAAGAATTACTATCCCCAGTTTCTGGCTGTCTTGGCTGGAGAAGACTCTAAGGGTTACAGTATTTAGCAATGCATTTTTAGTTTTGGTGCACTCTCTCAGTAAAAGATTATGTATGGAGCTAAGCAAGCTATTTGGTGTGTGCAGTATTATTTGGTGGATTTAAACTTCCCCCCTCTCCCATTTGGAATGTATCTGCAAACAGCTCATAATTTTTGTGAATTCATTAGTTATTCAAAATGGTTTGAATAATTTTATGATTCAGTGTCAATCTATGGATTGTTCACAGCCTGGTCTGAGCACTCTTCATTTAAGGGCAAATTGTGATACCCTTAAGCATACTAAATAGTGCCTTATACCTTGCGTACCCCACCTTTGTGGAGTAAGGTACTATACACAATGTGAGTGAGACATAACAATCCAGCCCTTAATTCTTTTCTAGCCAGAATTTGCTATTTGAGCTGTGTGATTGGTCACCTATGTAGGTCATATGGTACTGTATTTTTTTTCCCCTTTTCCCTGTTGGATGACCTGATTTTTATATATTATACTTCTGCTTCCATTGGAAAATTAATTTTGTTTCATCATAAACTTAATAGTCTTTTGTTGAACAAATTTTGGCTACAAGCTCAAAATTCACTTGCTGTGAACATTCACTTAAATGAAACTTTGCTTGTGTGAGCAAAGTAGATGCAAAGACAACTGAGATTTAATGTTGGGGGCAGATTATCTCACAGCTGCCTTCTGCAAGGTTCTTACACGTGCCTCTGAATCACTTGGAGTTGGCCACCATCAGGGACAGGATACTGAAGTAAATGGACCTCTGGTCTGATCCAGTCTGGTAATTCTTACGTTCCTGAAGTGGAAGGTGATTCAGAATTTGTAAAAATGTTCATAGATGCTTGTTTCCACTGTTTGCCCAGACATGATTCTGTACAGGCATTCAAACATAGGACCATCTCAGCTAGTGCTGCTCATTTGACTTCAGTGAAACTATGGGTGACAGTTCACACCAACTGAGGATTTGGTCCATAGCATCCATGCATAGGCACATGCTAAAGCACACTATGGTAAGAGATTCATAAAGTTTAATATTAAAATGAGACTGAATTATTTGTAAATCTCAGTCTCTTTCAACTTCATCTCATGCTATCATTTTGTTTCTCTTCTTTTAAAGCAGTCTGTCTCCCAAGTCATCTTAAACTTGAAAAAAGGGGGACTGTGTTTTACAACTTCAGACATTCATTTGCTTCTGCTGTCTGTGATATAATCTCCTTATCACTTCAGAATGTTCTTAATTTTTATTTCAAAACTAAAATGCAAAAAAAATCATCACTAAGGCAAGTATTCAAGAAACTGTTAGCAAGTTTGGCCCTTTTGCCTCTCTCTGTGCCATCTTTTATAATGGTGCCATTTTCCTGGGTCATTGTGTGGCATCAGATCCATCCATAAACAATATATCACACAAAATTTAATCTGTGTTGCTTCATCAGTTACACCAAAATTGGTTGTAGAAGTTGTAACAATCTTTTAAAACACTGCCTAAAGTTGGGTCAGAACCTGGAAGTTTTTCGAAGAGCTCTGGAACTTCATTTTGATCTCCATGCAAAAAAATAGGTCATGATATTGTATCTTGGGGAACCCAAAGGGAATTTTGGATGTAAAGGGAATGCAGGATTGGGCCCAAACTGAATAACCTGGGGAGTGTAAGTATATTTTTGAATAATGCTGATCAAGAAGTGGTGCTTTTGGTGTCAATGAAAACAAACAAGTTTCACCTTTCTTGAAAAACTGAAAATCCAAAACCTAAATATTTTCAGTTTCTAGCAAACTGAAAATTGCCATTTGTTTTTTGCTTTGTTTTTCCAGTGCAACCCCCACCACCCAAAAAATATTTTTCTTTAATCATACTAGGACTCTGCTTGTGGAAATGTCCATTTTGACAAAAAAAGGGTCATTTTTCATACAAAAACATTTAAAATCAAAAATTTTAACTAGCTTTATTTGTCAAAGACTCATAGATTCTGAGGTCAGAAGAGACTATTATGATTGTCTAGTCTGACGTCCTGTATAACACAGGCCACAAAACTTCCCCAAAATAATTCCTAGAACATATCTTTTAGAAAAATATCCAATCTGGATTTAAGAATGGTCAGTTATGGAAAATTCACCATGATCCTTGGTAAATTGTTCCAGTGGTTAATTACTCTCACCTTTAAAAATGTCCATCTTACTTACGTCTCAAGTACGCTTCAGCCTCCAAACATTGGAAGGTTTTGTACCTTTTCTCTGCTAGACTGAAGATCCACTGTTAAGTATTTGTTCACCATGTAGATACTTATAGACAGGGCCCTACCAAATTCTATTTTCCATAATCCTAGATTGAGTTGCCTTAATTACATTACTCTCCTTTAATCCTTTTTTAATTGAGTCCCATATCAGCTGCTCCTTTATCTTGCCCAAGATTGATGTCAGGCTGACAGGACTATAATTACCTGGGCTATCCCATTTACCCTTTTTAAAAATTGGCACAACATTAACTTTCTTCCAATCCCCAAGTGCTCCAAGACTTACTGAAAATCTGCTATTTTTGTTATTAATTTAAAAAAACACCCTCCTTCTTATTCTCCTTAACTCTGCTGGCCATAGATTTCTCCTTGTGTCTCTTTGCTTCCTCATCAATTTTCTACAATTCCTACATTCTGATTTATATTTGTTGTTATCAGCTTTCTCTTTCTTCCTCCCCTCCGCTTCACTTTCCCTCTAAACCAGGTTGGATTTTTAATCAGTATGGCCTTCTTTCTCAAATGTGGCTTTGGGGGCATCTAGTAAGGTGTTTTTTAAATGATTCCCAGGTGTTGTTCACATTTGTCTGATTAAATTTTTCCTCCAGTTGATTTGACTCATAATTATTTTCAGCTTTGTGAAACTGGCCCTATAAAAGCACTAAGTGCAATCAAGTCATGATCACTTGTACCTAAACTACCATTAATTTTTAGTTCTGTGATCAGTTCCTCTTTACCTATTAAGACAAGGACTAATAAAGAATTCCCCCATGTTGGCTACAACTCTTTTTGAGTCAGGAAATTGTGATCTATAATGTTTAGAAATTCAAAGGATGTTTTATTGCTGGCAGCATGAGACCTCCAGCAGATCACTGAAATTGAAGTCCCTCATGATCACACAGCTTTTTTTCCTACACATTGTAGATAGGTGTGTAAAGAGGTGGTTATCCTGTTCCCTCTTGTGTTTCACTGGTCTGTAGCAGACACCAACTAATACCCTATCTTGTGCTTTATCAGTTAGGACATTGATCTATAAACATTTGGGATTATTTTCTTCTGAGTTTTTAGTGACTCAGAAACAGATAATGATATTTTTAACAGAGTGCCACTCCCCCTCCCCTTTTGCCCACTTGATCCTTTCTAAATAGATTATAATAACCATTAATTTAAACATTCCAAAAGTATGAATCACCCCACCGGGTTTCAGTAACACCCAGTAGATCCAATTTATGCTCATAAATGAGCAATTCCAAGTTCCTAGCACTGGTATATAGGCAATTCACTAATTTCTTCTCTTTGGTGCTTTGATTAATTTTGTTCTCAACATCTCAGTTTTGTGTTGAGTACTCATATCCTCCCTTTTTTTACATTCCCCTTTTGATACTTGTTTAACGCCTTCCTGACTACTCCAGCCAGCCTGTCCTGAGGACCCTGTCTACTGAGGTGGAGATTATTAGAGCACAGCTTAACCCATACATTGCTCTTTGTTTTGGCAGATCTATATGTGCCAACCTGACTATAATAAACAGGGTTCCTTATATAGGCATCCTCCACACATGATCAGAGTTCAACACATGCTCCTGATAACATTTTGGCTACGGCTGTTAGTATTCTATCCTATGAATGCAGAAAGCTCTATATTGACTATGCATTGGGGGAGGCTTAGGAACAGTGTCTGTTCCATTCAGCACATGAAATAGCTAATGCTCATGAAACATGCCCCAGACACAGTGGTTTTAAGCAGAACTCTGAAAGCCCCTGATGGGTGGGACTAAGACCTCACACTTCCACTCAAACATCTTTCCTTTTCAGAACCCTTGAATGCTGTCCACGTGCCTTTCAGAGCTCATTATAACCCCAGCACCATTGTCGTTTTGAAGCAGAGGCCACTACCAGCCTCTTAAATGTATGTGATGTTCTGCTTTTTGATATAACTTACAGTCAGACACAAGACTCAGCCTGAGCCCCGACAGACTAATGGCCAAATCCTGCCCTTTGGATGTAGAATTGGGCAACTCCAATTTGGGTCAGCTCCTTTGCTGGTGGGGGTTCTGTGAATGCTTCATTGAAAGCCCATTGAAATCAATGGGAGTCTTCATAGACTTCAGTGGCCTTTGATTCAGGCCCTAAATGAATTTTCCCACTGTATAAAAATGATTTAGTTTATAATTTTATAATAAAGTGTACAACATAGAAAAAATAGATCCTGGATTTTTCTTCTTGAATAAAATACATCTTACTGAATAGTACGATTCTATGTATTATTTCATCAAATTTTACAGACATATAATAGATGACAGACATAAGTGAAAACACAAATCACTGGGTGCTACTAACTAGAATATAGTCCTGTCATGTCCTATCAACGAATCCTTTCAAACTATTTAATGTAGTCTTGGTTTTTGTTTTGTTTTTTTTCTTCCAATGCACATTAGATGCTTAAAGTGATTTCAAAATGTAAAATAAATTAATTAATTAACAACCTTGGGTAACATTTGAGACATTTCCATTTCGCTTTTATTGTGCCATGAAGGATTAGACAAATAAAGTGAATTATTAACTAAAAAAAAGGAGAGTACTGGCACAACGATGTTTTTTCTAAAGAAATTTAATAACTTTAGAAAGCTGCAAACCTGGCAGGCATTGTCTTAGGAACATTATCCAATAATGTAACATAAAATGTTCCAGGAAGAATATCTCCATCATCAGGATGATTTTAAATTGATTTCCCCCATTTCATTGTTTAAGATTCAGCAAAAGAAAGGCAAAGATTGCTTGTTCAGGACAGCTACAATCCCAACATGTACTGCCAAAATCTGTCATTGTCACTCTTCCAGTGGGAATAGTGGTTTTAGAAATGTTTATATATTATCAAAATTAGGTTTCAAAATGAGCTATGGTATCTATAAAAAACGGACAATATTATTTCAGAGAAACTAATTGGAAACTTGTTTTTTACTCAAGTAGTTATTATTTCCATTACGGTGAGCTGGAAGTACATGAAATTCACCTTTATCTTTCTCAGACTGGTGTCTTACATTATTTATTCAAACTGAAATTAAAACCTGACAAAATCCCAGTGAGGCATTTCATACCAGTTAAAGATTATTCTTCTGGAAAAGAACTTTTGCTCAAAAATTTCATTATGTTGTTACAAATGTATTTATTATAAAAATGTAATATTTAAATCAAAGCTGTCTGTTCTTTATTTTATTTTTTTAAAAAGCTAAGATTTTATTCCCCCCACGAAAACAAAAGTTTGTAGAAGGACGTAAGCTAAATTATCTGCATACCTCAACATAATCTAGAATAAAGTGTGGTAATGCAAGTAAAACTCTCATTGCTTCCAGTAACAGTGAGTGCCTCAGTTTCCCGCATATGAGTTATTCTCACATAGCAGAGTGGAACCTCTGAGTTTAAATTTGCAATCTCTCCCCTCTGGAAAGGATTTGTTTCCTTGATATAAGAGATCCAGAGTTCCACCTTTAAACCTGTAGACCTCCACCGATCTACCTTTGGAAATGGGATGTCCCGATTTTATAGGGACCATCCCGATTTTGGGGTCTTTTTCTTATATAGGCTCCTATTACTTCCCACCCCATCCTGATTTTTCACACTTGCTGTCTGGTCACCCTAACTGGGAAGGAACTTCTATCTGAGATCTCTTTTGTCCGTATTTTTGCCCCTCACTTCATGCTGCCGCCCATGGACAGTGCTTAACCCCAGGAGCTATTCCTACCACAAGGGGTGTTCCACCATGTGGAAGGGGTTGCTACGCAACTGGAACTTGTATGTATTAACTTCTGAGGCTCTACGCCACAGGTTTATGTGGAGAAACTTCTAGAACCTAGCTTCCTCCTCCCTGTCAGTGTTAACCTGTGGATTTCAGCAGCCACCTGCAGAAGGATTATTTGAAGAAGCACAATGCACTTTATACAGTAACTTAACTTCCACATGGTAGTGAAACTGCTAGTTATTACTATGCAACTGTGTCTCTCTGTAGGTACATCCCTGTTTCCTGAGTGTCACCAGGGTCGGCCAATTTCTGTCTTCCAATTTCTTACAGTGACAGCCATGTAAGTCTCATGTATCTCCACTGAAGGCAATGGAAATGTACACTGATGTAAATGAGAGCGATATTTGTCCGTATGCCCGTAGACCCAGGGAATGCATTACTTTCCTTCCAAATGGAATATGCAGCTATAATCAGTTCAGATTCCACTTTTGTGCAGTGCCGCTCTCGGCCAGCAGGGCCTGGCCCCCGATCCCGTTTCCAGCTGGCACTGGCTGCGTGGTGCAGTGGCTGGTGAGTGCGGGCAGGCGCCAGGTGGCAGCCAGTTGCATGTCACCTCTGCTGCCCACCCATCAGCCCTTTACGTGCTCCCCCTTTCGCTGTTCTCTCCCTGCTTTGCCCCTTCACCCCCCTCACCCCCAGTCCCACTGCTCCTCCATAGCCCCCCGGCGGGGCGCATCCCCAGAGCTGTGCGGCGAACCAGCCCCTGGTCAGAGCACTCAGGTCACCAACAGCCTGGCCAGCAGGCTCCTTCCTTCCCCCACTGCCTCTGGCTGGGCTGGTACCTGGGGAAAACCCAAGACCTGCCGGCCCAGGGCGCTGGCCAAGAGGAGCCAAGCCCTTCATGTGCCAAAGCTTCGCACAGCGCTGGCACAAGGCAGCCTCTCCGCTCCTCAGCTAAGCTCTGGAGTGGCGGGGGGGAGGGGAAGGGGAAGCAAGTTCCAGCCTGTTCATGCCCTGCACCCTCTTCACCTGCCCCACCCTGGGTCGTGCTCCCAGGGAGCCCGGGGCTGCTCCATCCCCTAGGCACCCTCCCCTGCTAAGCCACTTCTCTGGCTGTTCGCTCCAGCCCCTGCAGTCAGGTTCCCTGGGCCCTGGTCCACAATGCATCCTTAGGGCTTAACCCTTTCCTGCCCAACCTGTAGCCTGGGGACGGGAAGCGGCTGGGTTATGTCGGTGGTCAGCAGCCCCCTGGAGGTGTTCGCTGCCTTTCGACAGCGTGTGGGGAGGAAGGGACAAGCTGCTTCCAGCCACAGGGGGGACTGCAAAGACACAGGCCAGGTCATCCCACCCCCCTTTTTGCCCCTTGGCTGGAAGCAGCTCCGGTCCCTTCCCTCCCACATAGTGCTGAAAGGCTGCTGCTGGCCACATTCTGGTGTGAACCCTGGCATAAATCTGAGGGTGGGGGGGCATGTTACCCTGTGTGCCCCACTATGTGTTGCCACGGGAAGAGGCGGCGCCAGGTACCAGGACAGGCAGATCCATCCTGGGGGCCCAGCCAGGAATGGAGGGCGGAGAGCGCCGGGCAGTGAGGGTCAGGTCGGTCGGTCACTCCCCCTGTGTGAGAGCACTGAGAGGTGTATGGGAGTGTATGTCTCACCCTTCCCTGCGTGAACCCAAAAGCCTTAAAGATAAGAAGGTAAATAAAAAGAATCCAACAATGCAGTATTTATTTTTAACAGAGGCTTAGTCAACTTGATGTTAATTTGAACATTTGAACTACATAGTTCTGATTGATTGCCATTGAACTTGCTTGAAAATGAGTAATTTTACCAGGTGTCCCGTATTCAGCATAGGAAAATATGGTCACCCAAGATAAGCGTCTCTCAGAATGGGATTTGCCAGGTTGGGGATCATCCCCCAAGATTTCTGGCTGCTGCAGTTTTTTCTGTCCCTCCCTGTGCCATGACCCTGCTGCACCTGCAGTGTGGTTCATGGGAGGAAAACGTAGTCAAGGACTGCACATTCAGCCCAACAGGGACTTTTGGCTACCTCAGTCTCCTCCATAGGTTTGCTTAGGAGGGGAACGTAATAGGGTCTGAGTTTGTATATTTAATGGTTAAAAACAGCATTGAGTTTAGCAAATTAGTAGCTGGTTGTAATTACCTGCAAGCTATATGCATTTATTATGTGAGTTTAGAGCTGTCAAGTTCTGTGGTCACAACAGACCTGACTAGGGTGACCAGATGTCCCGATTTTACAGGGATAGTCCCCATATTTGGGGCTTTGTTTTAAATAGGTGCCTATTACCTCCCACCCCATGTCCTGATTTTTCACAGTTGCTGTCTGGTCACCCTAGACCTGACCTTTGGGGCCTGCAAGCCAAGGAAACCAACCCCAGCGTAAGGCTCTACTCGTGGGTAGTGGAAGTCAGTTATATATGAAGGAAAAGGGATGAAAAATTGTTTCCTGTTGCAATAGCTAAAGATATTAAAAGGGATAAGTTCATGGATCAGTCTGAGATCCTCCTGCCTTTCAGAGGTGTTAGCTAGTTTTCACATTTGGGAGATTTTTTTTGCCTACATGTAAAATGATAATTACATGGGCAAAGGGTTCTCCATGATTTCCCCCTCTTCTCCCCTTAATTTGAAAGCGCAAAAGTTAATTGCAGTCTGACATAATTTCTAGAATTCTGCTAATCCCCAGTTTTAGTTGCAGGGCATTGAATACTAATGTGATACTCTCACAAAAGGATAAATCCTGAATCCATTGATATCAGTGAGAGTTTTGCCACTGACTTCAGTGGGAGCAGGATTCAGTTCAGATTCTCTTAGCTATTTACGTGTGAGTGAGTGATCTGGTTTAGATAAATGAAGACCTATTGTGAACCTTCTCTCAGAACACAAGCAAAACTTCCTTCTATGTTCTGAAAAGTTGGAAAAACTTCTTCCTCCTCCTCCCAAACCACTCTGCACTTCCTGATTCAGAACACTGCAAGAGAGGCTGTTCTTTTTGTGGAATTCCCAGTCCAGCTCCATTGCCTAAGTAATTTTAACAAACAAAACCAAAAGAAATATGTTTAAAAAACAAGAGGGGCATAATAAAAATAGAGCCATCCCTAGAGCAGTGTCTTCTCACTTTCAGTTGTCTCTCTGGCTTCCCTAACTTTCACCCCTTCACCATTCTCTGGTGTCAACCCATGTTGCATTAAATGTCTAATTTAGGACCAAATCTGCGACTACCTTATTCCTCTGAATAGGCACAGTGAGGTCACACCGGGAGTCAGCGAGATTTAGTGGACTAGCTACAGGAGTCCTGAAGTTTTGCCATTGATTTCAGTGTGTGCAAGATTTAGCATCAGGATGGGGACAGGGCTTTGATTTATACCTCTTATATTGACTTACTGTATGATCTTGGGCAAATTGTTTACCCTCTCTGCTTCAGTGTCCCTCTCTGTAAAATAGGGGGAAAGCTACCCGCTTTGTAAAGTACCTGGAGTTCTATAGATGCAAAGTGCAATGTAATTGGTAAATGTTGTTATTTGTCTGAGTTGGGTGAGCAGGATTTAACCCTTAAATTATAATGTCCATGTGGTGGGCAGCTTGCCTTCATGTATTCATAATCTATAAACAAACTCATGCATACATCCAGTCAGAGATCATTACTAATATTTCTAGCCCAACCAGAAGCAGAAATTACCTGAAATCTCACAAGAAAACCTACTTAGGCTTTCCACAACTTTGCAAATTTGGATAAGGATACAAGCAGCGAAATTAATCTGATGTGAATGAAACTTTTTGAAGTTCAGTCATCATTGACATTTGAACAGTGGTTTGGCAATTTCTACTATTAATACAGAAAGGAGAACCAGATCAGTTGCAAATTCTGTAGACCAGTGGTTCTCAAAGCCAGACAGCTGCTTGTTCAGGGAAAGCCCCTGCCGGGCTGGACTGGTTTGTTTACCTGCCGTGTCCGCAGGTTCGGCCAATTGCGGCTCCCACTCGCCGTGGTTCACCGCTCCAGGCCAATGGGGGCTGCGGGAAGCGGCGCGGGCCAAAGGACGTGCTGTCCGCTCTTCCCGCAGCCCCCATTGGCCTGGAGCAGCGAACCATGGCCAGTGAGAGCTGCAATCGGCCGAACCTGCAGATGCGGCAGGGAAACAAACCGGTCCGGCCCAGCAGGGGCTTTCCCTGAACAAGCGGTGGACCAGCTTTGAGAACCACTGCTGTAGACTGTTTTAAAATAGTGCCCCCCATAGTAATTATTTAGAATGCACTAAAAATGCTGTTTGAATTAAATAGATTAATTTACAATTCATGGCGTGAGAAAATAGGAATACAAACCCAGATTTATCTCTCTGGATTGGTTCCCTCCATCATGGTTCATAGTTCTTTGGCTTTAGCCAATTCTCCTTGGACCTCCAAAAATGTGGAAGAATTTTAATGTCACAAGAAATGTCATTAAAACCACTCATTCTTTTAATAAGATTCTTCTTGGGAGAATGGGTTTCCAGCCTTCTTGCAGCAGTGTTCCATAGAATAACTACAGTTAAGATTTGTGCCAGTGTCTGTATTACAAAATCTGTTTCTGAAGGGTTTATAATTATAACATGCTGAAAAAAAAATTACTCCTGACTAAAAACGAGTATACAGTGCCTCAGACTGGGAGGAAATATTGTCTGCTGAACTGGGTCGAAATCAATTTTAAGTTTAAAGAATCCAAAAATAATAAGGTCTGTGATTTTTATATGCTTTTCTCTGTGGTTCTGTAATGCGGTAAAAAAAAATCACTTTGTAGAATAAATGTCACATATTTGTTTAAAAAACAAACTAGAGAGGAAAATAACTGACACTGATTTTTAAGTGGCTACTGAATATTGCAAGAAAATAATTTAAAGATGAAATTTCCCTATAGAACCTTAATATACAAATATTGCTTTAAACAAATATCATGGTATATACGTTAAGGACCCAGTGGTGATATGGTTCACAAGCTTGTAAGACGACTCCAAGTAAGCATGGAAATGGAGGATGGTATGTCTGTTGTGAAACTTCTTACATTTCAGCTGCTTAGATGAGGGGTAAAGAAAGTAGAGATTCTTCTGTTGCTTCCCAGCAGCGAAGAAGTGAGGAAGGAAGAAGCAGTGATGAATGAAGATTCAGACAGCCACAGAGCTATGACACCATAACATTGCATTGCAGTATATCTGCTTTGTGACACTTCCTAGTCACAATACAAAATTGTATAGTGTTACAACAACACTATGATACAACCGTTGCAACAAAATGTCCCAAGATTTTGTGGCTCTCTCCATTTTATATTGACTGAAGAGAGAATAGAATCTGCTCATGTGTTTCTAATAAAGACATCAATAACTGGACTTCAAAAACTGAAAGCTCCAGTTTATGCGAATATCACGTGATGCCCTACAATATTTAGCCTGTGGGTTTTAATTTATATCAATAAGGACAATAATACTGCTCCTAAACTGCAGTACTGATGAAACAGACAAAGCCCAGCAAAAATACAAGAAGAGACAATGGAAAAGGAACTGGGTAAATTGCAGTGCAATATTTTTAATTTTATTTTTAATTTAAATCAAGTCAGTTTAATCCAATTAAACATTATTCATTGCGCAGGTGTCAGCTCTTCCCCATTAGACAAAATGTTCTACTTTTCAATGCAAAATCCTACTTTTGTCTTGCATTGACAGAGTCATTTTTCACACTGCATGGTGGATTTAGGAGCTGATATTATACCATTGTACAAAGAATAACTAAAATCATGCTTTAAAAAAGATACTCATTTTCTTTTGTTGTTGTTAATCATAAGAGATTTTGATGTATTTGCCAGTTTCTTCAGAAGGTTTCTGTACATCTTAAATGCTTCCAGAAATACAGAAGAACGACTCTATTTCCCAGTGTTGGAAATCATGCTTGGAGCTGTGATTCTTAAACCACTGACCTTCCCATAAGCCTGATCCAAAACCCATTGAAGTTTATCAGAGACTTTACTTTGTCTTCCATGGGCTTTGGAACAGGGCATATATTTGCAACTGGTTCCTCACCAAAGTGAGTTGATTAATAACTGATGGTATGGAATCCCCAAGATTAAAAAAGTGAATTGTTTCAGCTCTCCATATTCTCTAAACATCTAGGTTTGTATAAGTTCACCCATCACCAGGGTATCTGGAAACTTCACCAAGGAAATTATCTGTTCAACCTTTTTGGAGCTTTATACGGTTGATTTAATTTCTGTCCATGCATTGTATTTAATTAGTTTCTGTGATTGTAATTTACCTTTCATGCTTACTATTTAATGTAGTATCTTGTACCAATAAGCCATTGACAATCTGAATAATGCTTTGCATGTCCTCTAGTCTATTCAGGTTCTTATTCTGTGCCTGCCACCATGGTATCTAAGAGCCTTCCAGAAGGGCATTAAGTGACATGAGTAGCAGTTGTCATGTATGGATCTCTCCGCCGCCCTCCCCCACTTCTATTTCTGGTAGGGGTGTTTATATTTTAATTAATTTTTTTATGTTTATGTCTATATACTGTAGTACATTTATAACTTTTCAGTTAGAGCATGTGCTCTACAGTATAAAGTCAATTCAGTCTTCAATGGTTTTGTGTTTCATTACACAGTGAAAATAGCCGCGTTTTTATTTTCATTAAATGAGTAAATACATTATTTAGAAAGAAACCTCATCAAGGTGAAGCATGGCTAGAAAAGTTTAAACATCCTTCAAAATAAATAACCCTCAAAAGATGTGGGGAGATGATGTTTGTGGTTTTGTGTATTTGCATATGTATGAGTAGGGTCAACAAAGTAATCAACAGTGCCTGTCTTTGCTGTATTCTGATAATTCAGAGATCAAAAGAACATCCTAGCATTTAAATAAATTGTAAACACGGCATATCTCTGTATTCATCTGTCTTTGAGATTATAGCAAATAATCTGTGAATGGTGGAGGAACAAGCAAATTGCTTTATGTTAATTCTATAGCTGAGTACCTCCTTCAAGAGTCATGCTAATTATCTTTTGAACTACAACTTGTCAAAAAGGACATGAAATTGGATAAAAGATCCTTGTGTCCTGATTCTGTTATCTCAGATCTGCTTAGGCTTCATCAGGGGAAGTCTGAGACACAAGACTGAGGTCCCAGTTATTCTGGTATGCCCTGAATATGGTATTTGGACATTGGACTATAACCTATGAACTGAATTCTAATGGAACTCTTTGCAACTACAAAGCTCACCATCTCTGCTATGAATCTGAACCTCAGTGAATTGAACTCATGTCTGTTTGTATATTGATCTTTTAACTGTTCTCTCTTTTGTTTTTAATACATTTTAGTTTAGTTTATAAGAATTGGCTGTAGCGTGTATTTGGGTAAGATCTGGAATATTCAATAACCTGGGAGGTTATGTGTCTGATCCTTTGGGATTGATAGAAACTTTTATTTTATATGATGAGATAAATTTTTCAGGAATCTTCAACACATTTGACTTAGGTATCTGGATGTAGGCCTGAGGCTGGATCACGTTAAGGGAACTGTGTTGTTTGGACTTTCTAGTAACCAGTAAGGTAATAAAGAAGCTGTTTTATGCTGGCTTGGTAAATCTAAGTATTGGAATATCCACCAACTTAATGGGGATTTTCTGCCCCATTCTTTGCAATTCACCCTAATTGAGTGACCATAGCTGGCCCCCATTGGGACCCCGGTCACACAAGGAAACCGTTATAAGTGTATTTTACTCCTCCTTCACCTTTGAATGTTAATATTGCCAATTTAGGTCCCATTTGTAATGACAATATAGACCGTATGTGCATGGGCATAAGGGACAATGTGCACATTTTCCATGCACAGCATAAATCGAGGTTTATTCCTAAATACAAAAGAAACTCAGCACACAAGTCATTCTTATGCACGGGGTGGGAGGATCATTGCTGTATGGGTGTAGGTGGGCTTTAATGAACAGCATTACTGTACACCACCATGCATAATGACGGAAGAGTGTACTAGAATGGTGAATGATTGCATTGAGAAACCTCCGTGGTGTTTTATACTGATTTGTTTGTGGCTCAGGAGCTTTTAAAAAATGGTTGCTATGACAGGCATGAAGCTCAGAAAGGAGCTGTTGGGTTATGCAGGTGTTTCAGGAACAATATATCGGACACATTCTCAACATTTTTTTCAGACTTCGAGCTGGACTTGTTACCTAGCTTTGCAATTCTGTGCTCTCAGGGTTACAACAAAAAAAGGTGAATGTGTGCAGATGTGTCTGTGATAATGGAGAGACTAACGTTCACCTGCTAACTTATTCAACTATGACCTCCTAAATCCACCTTTCACGCCAAATTCAGCCCTACTGTAAGGTTACAAAGCTCCAGTGAAACCAGAGGCTTACACCAAGGCTACATGTAATCCTTTCATAGCTAGTCCAGTGAGGAAACCTTCATTTATGAAGCAACACTGATAGATCACGCCATGTTTGTCAGTGGTGATGGAAAGTTCAAGTTCCAAAGAACAGAAAGTTGATCACTTATGATATCCTCACTATCCTCCAACCGCGCTATGTCCGTCGGCAAGCAGCAGAAACCCTTTTCCTTTATCTGGAGCCATTTGCCATTTTTTGAGGACATTTCATTCCTAAACTGGGTTCAAACCAAATGGCAAGAGCCTAGAGAATTACTGTGATCTGCACCACCAGGAAAGAGACCCAAGAACCAACCTCAGTTGACCAGGATTAGAGATGTAGAATGAGATTCTCATCCCTTGGTATAGTTCCAACACAGCCTTTGGTATAGACCAGGGGTCGGCAACCTATGGCACGCGTGCCAAAAACAGCACGTGAGCCAATTTTTAATGGCACGCTGCTGTCTGCCAGAGACCCCGGCATACAACAGCGTGCCATTAAAAATCCTGCCCGGCCCGAACCGGCCCGCTCTTCTCTGACCCCCGCCTACCGCTCTCTCTTTGCAGAGCAGGTAAGCTTCCCCCTCCCCCCCCCCGCCTCTTCCCCCAGCATGCTGGGTTCCTGCCTTTCCTCCTCTCCCTCCCTGCAGCCGATCAGCTGATGGCCCTTGCTACAGAGGGGGAAAGGGAAAAGCGGAGCCGCAGCATGCTCTCTGCTCCGGGGACCTTGGGGAAGGGGGGTGGATCCCCCTGCCGTGAGCCACTCCCTGACCCCTGCACCGCCCCCCCACAACCCTAGCCTTGACTCCGGCACCCCCCCCACACAAACCCAGCCCCCTGCCCTGACTCCTGCACCCACCTCACACACCCCCAGCCCCCTGCCCTGACTCCTGAACCCCCAACACATCCCCAGCCCCCCTATGCCCTGATTCTTGCACGTCCCACATCCCCACCCCCACCCTGAGCACCAAACGGGAGCTCCTGCACCCCCCTCCATCCCCCTACACACTCCCACCTGCACCTCTCGCACCAAATGGGAGCTGCCCAGGTAAGCGCTCCACACCCAAACCTCCTGCCCCAACCCTGAGCCCCCTCCCTCATTCTAGCTCCTGGCCAGACCCTGCACCCCACCCCCAGCCTGCTCCTTCACCCCAGCCCTGTTCTCAGCACACTCCCACCCTCATCTTAGTGCAGAGAGAGAGGAAGAGAATGGCTAGAACCAGGGAGAAGGGAGGTACCCACTCTATGTGGACAGGGCCGGGACCCCAGACTGGCAGCGAGCTGAGCGGGGCCGGCAGCCGGGACCCTGGCTGGCAGAAGCCAGTGGACAGAATCCCAGACTGACAGCGGGCTGAGTGGCAGTGGGCTGAGCCACTCAGCCCACTGCTGGTCTGGGGTCCTGGTCACTGGCCCTGCTCAGCCCACTGCTGGTCTGGGGTCCTGGCTGCCGGCCCCGCTCAGCCCGCTGCCAGTCTGGGGTTCTGGCTGCCGGCCTCTTGCCAGCCGGGGTCCCAGCCACAGGCCCCGCTCAGCCCGCTGCCGGCCTAGGTGAACGGAACCCCAGACCTGCAGCCGGCTGAGCGGGCCCGCAGTGCAAGATCAGCATTTTAATTTAATTTTAAATGAAGCTTCTTAAACATTTTTAAAACCTTGTTTACATACGACAATAGTTTAGTAATATAATATAACGACTTATAGAGACCTTCTAAAAAACGTTAAAATGTAGTATTGGCACACGAAACCTTAAATTAAAGTGAATAAATGAAGACTCGGCACTCCAATTCTGAAAGGCTGCCGACCCCTGGTGTAGACACAACATGTTTTACAATGAAGGAACCTAACTGACTGCTGTTTATCTCTTCTCTTGTAGTTTGACCTGTTCTCTTTAAATGTCATAGAAGATTGAGTAATCCTGTTTGCCTACAGAGCATATCAACGCCTGCTTTTCCCTCCATAACAGGAAAAACTCATCATCATCATCGTTGTGCCTCCTATCTTAGCAGCTTGTCAGTTGTCAGAATGAAACATACATGCAGACATGCCAAGATAAAGTCATGTGATAGCCCACCCACAAGCACATGTTGTGATCAGTGATAGAAGAACAAAGTTGAAACAGAAGAATTTGGAAAAACTAACTTTTCATACAGTTTGTTCAGCAGTCACTCATCACTCATTGGCCAAAACCAACTTCCACCCAGTGCTGAGGGTATCTGGGCCCCAGCTCCATAGCTCAGGGGTTACCACATTGGTCTCATAAACCAGGAATCACAAGTTCAACTCTCACTGAGGCCTGGGTAGCAGTTTCTGGCCTGTAGTCTTGTCGCTTGTTCAACAGACACTCTCCCTGAACTGAAAAAGTATTTGTTCCTGCTTCTCTCTTCTTTCCCAGTGCAGATCTGGATCATCTGAGCCACCCTTTTTTCATATTCTTTCTCACATTACTCCATTGCTTTCATTCCCTCTTCAGATGCGGAGTTCTGTTAGCTGGTACTGCTGAGGGTCACTGAGGTTCTTCTCTTCTCCTATGCAGTGCAAGTCTGAGCCAGTAAAAAAGGGACCTTTCCTTTTCCTTTCTCATAGTCTTGTAATGAAAAAATAACTTGGGCCTCAAAAGTTCAGCTACCTTCAGATGTGTTTCACCTAAATGTCTGAACTTTTTTAGGGCTTATCTAAATAGAATGGAGCTTTGAGAATTTGTCCAGCAGCAGACAGGGCTTGTAAAACTGTGCAGTAAATGCACAGCTCTCTCCAAGACAGCTGTGGGGAAAAGTTAAGTTAACAATGATTAATCAGTCCCTAGAAAAACAGACCGAAAAGGTTATTTAGGTTAATGCTCTGATACGTGTAAAAATTGTTATTTGGGCTTATTAACATTCACGTATTTCTTATTAGCTTCTGTGAAAAAGATGAATTGTACCTCCAGACACCTTCATTTGAAATCTCCAAGATGCAACTCATAGCCAAAATGTTCAGAATTGTTGCTCCTTTTCATACCCCTAAATCCAGACTGAAGTCAATGGAAACTGGGGGTAGGTGATCAGTACTTCTGAAAAGCAGGCCACTTACTTAAGTACTTTGTTGTGGATTTGGGGACCTGGATTTTCAAACCTGTCTGCCTAAAGTTAGGCACCTAAATCTGTATTTAGGCATCTAAATAAGTGGGCTGATTTTTTCCAAAAATGTGTTGATCACCTACAACTGTGATTACCTGAAACAAGAGCTTTGGCTGCTCAAAATATTTGAAAATCAAATACTGCGTAATCTGTCATAGTATGGATTTCAGGGCCTAACTTTAGATGCTTGAGTGTGCAAATTTTGGCCCAACTTTTTCATTTCCAGAGTTAAATGAAACTCATATTTTCAGAGAAATCAAGCATAACTGGACCTTCCTTTTAAAAAACCAGCTGAGTTTTCAATAATATATCCATATGCAGAGGCTCTGTCGCAGTGGGTTTGCGTTTGTCACGGCACCTCAATTTTTCTAATGAGACGCTAATGAGAGGTCAGTTACTTATGCAAATTAGGAAAACAGTCATTGAGGGGTTGCTGTTTTAAGAGGTGAAGTATACTACCTCACAATGTTATGATATAAATCATTCTAGTTTTAATGAATGTTTTACCCTTTTTTGTTACAGCTTATTTCCTACTACTGAGAAGGGCTTACAGATTATTCTGAAGACACATGAAAATGACTACCCTTGACTACATATAACTTTCTGTTATGATATCTTTACTAATAAATAGTGTAGAATACTGCACCATCCACTGAACATTAAAAGTTTGTTCATATACCAGTATCCCATTGTGATGTCCTTCACTGGTTAGAAACACAGGATTTGCCACATTGGATCAGAGCAGTGATCCATCGTCTAGCTCAGTATCCTGCTTCCAGGAGTTACCACTGTTGATACTTCAGTGGAAAGTTTAAACACCCATAATGCACCTGGCTAGCTGTGCAGTGTTCTAAATTGGTGATTGGAAAGTTTCTTCCTGGCCCATGAATGGATCTGCTTATCCATACTTGTAACAGCTAGCAGCTAACAGCAGAGTTTCAGTTGGAGGGGAAGTTTGTAGGAGGGATTCTTTTTTCCTTTTTTTTTCCTCTTGCAGTAGGGACTAGGAAGAGAAGACAATGATGGCTACCGAGGCAGCATTAGAAATGAGCGAAGGAGTGGAGGAGACAAAGAAGTTGATTAGATGCGGAAGTTGTGGGATGTATGTAATCCTTGAATGGATCTCTGATGGAAGGTACAGACGCATGAAATGTAACATGGCAAAGAGGATCCGAGGATTAGAGATGGAGCTGGGAACGATGATGGAATGCATACGGGGAACTGAAGGTATAATGCAGGAGAGGAGGAGAGACAACTCAAGACTTGTGAACACCTGACAAACAAAAGGACCTGGAGGGTGGGTTGTCAGGAAAGGAGAGTGATCCATGGAAAAACGTGAACATGAGGATAAGGCAGAGAAAGAGACTGACTAGTGGAAGTGAAATAAGATTGAGTAACAGGTTTGCTGCACTGGGGAACAAGGAGGAGAAACAGGCAGAAGACAGTGTGGAAAAGAAGGGAAGCCAGTCCCTGCAGAAGGGAACAAGGGACCATGGAGATAGTCAGGGACCGGCACCCAAGGAAATGAGGATGATGTACATGGGACTGCGAGAGAGAACATAAGACAAATTCTCACCAACACCAGGAAGAGACAGGTCTGTGATTGGGAGCACAGTACTAAGAAGAATCGACAGGCTTGTCACCGGACAAGATCAAAAGAACAGACAAGTGTGCTATCTGCCAGGAGAAAGGATATGAGATATGGACAGGAGGCTGAAAAGGATCCTAATGGAAGTGGGGCATGGAAGTGGGGCATAATTCACTGATTATGCTGAATGTCAGCATGAAAGACACTGCTAGGTTCCCACTGGTATGGATCAAAGATGATTATGCAAGACTTTGTAAGAAGTGAAAGGCCAGGTGATCTTCAGCAGAATACTTCCAGTCCCTGGAGAGGGAGGATAAAGATGTGCCAAGATAACGAAGATCATCTGATGGCTCAGGATTGGTGCTATGAGGAAGTTTTGGGGATGATCGACAGTTGGAAGGCATTCACATAAAGAAAACTCTTCTCAGCTGATCGATTCCACTTGAGTACCTTGACTACCAGCTGCGAAAAAGGCAAATGTGATCCTAGGATGTATCAGGTGAGGCATTTCCAGTAGAGATAGAGAAGTATTAATGCCATTGTACAATGCACTGGTAATGTCTCATCTGGAATACGGTGTACAATTCTGGTCAACCAAGTTCAAGAAAGATGAATTCAAACTGGAACAGGTGCAGAGAAGAACTACTCATCAAGGGAATGAAGGGCTGATCTTATGAGAAGAGAATGGAAGAGTTTGACTTGTTTAGCCTAGCAAAAAGAAGGCTGAGAGGGGATATGATTGATCTCTACAAATACATCAGGAAAGTAAACAGCAGGGAGGGCGATGAGATATTTAAGCTATTTAAGAACAATGTTGGCACAAGAAAAGACGGTTACTCACCTTTGTAACTGTTGTTCTTTGAGATGTGTTGCTCATATCCATTCCAATTAGGTGTGCGCACACTGCGTGCAAGATCGTTGGAAGATTTTTACCCCAGCAACACACGGTGGGTCGGCTGAGGCGCCCCCTGGAGTGGCGCCTTCATGGCACCGAATATATGCCCCAGCGCCCCCTCAGTTCCTTCTTGACGGCTACTCCAACAAAGGGTAAGGAGGGCGGTTTGGAATGGATATGAGCAACACATCTCGAAGAACAACAGTTACAAAGGTGAGTAACCATCTTTTCTTCTTCGAGTGCTTGCTCATATCGATTTCAAATAGGTGACTCCCAAGCCTTACCTAGGCTGTGGGGTCGGAGTGAGATGTTGCGGAGTGAAGGACCGCTGAACCAAATGCAGCATCACCCCTGGACTGCTGAATTATCGTATAGTGGGAGGCGAAGGTATGCACCGATGACCAAGTTGCTGCCCTACATATCTCCTGTATGGGTATGTGTGCCAGGAAAGCAGAAGATTAAGCCTGAGCCCACGTGGAGTGGGTGGTAAGGTGCGTAGTTGGGACACCAGTCAAATCATAGCACGCACTGATACATGATGTGATCCAGGACGAGATGTGCTGGGAAGAGACCGGAAGGTCCTTCATCCGGCCTGCCACAGCAACAAACAGCTGTGACATTTTCCTGGAAGGTTTCATTCGCTCGATGTAGAAGGCAAGGGCCCTGCGAATGTCCAGGGAGTGCAGCTGTTGTTCCCGTCGAGAGGCATGCGGCTTCGGGTAGAAGACGGGGAGGAAGATGTCCTGGTTGAGATGGAAGGCAGACACCACCTTAGGGAGGAAGGCAGGGTGGGGTCGCAGCTGTACCTTGTCCTTATGGAACACCGTATATGGTGGTTCCGATGTGAGTGCCCTGAGCTCAGACACACGCCTTGCCGAAGTGATAGCTACGAGGAAGGCTGTCTTCCACGAAAGGTACAGGAGCGAGCAGGTGGCCATCAGCTCGAATGGGGCAGCCATGAGTTTGGAGAGGACCAAGTTAAGATCCCACATAGGGACCAATTGTCGAATTCGTGGGAACAGGCGCTCCAACCCCTTGAGAAATCTGCTAACCATGGGATTGGAGAAGACCGAACGCCCGTTTTCGCCCGGGTGGAAAGCCGAAATAGCTGCCAGTTGCACTCTGATGGATGATATTGCCAAGCCCTGCTGTTTTAAGGACAGGAGGTAGTCCAAGATGATAGGTACTGATGCCTGTAGCGGGGTTGTATGACTCTGAGCACACCAGTAGGAAAAACGCTTCCACTTGGCTAAGTACGTGGACCTGGTAAAGGGCTTCCTGCTACCCAAAAGCACCTTCTGTACCAAGCGAGAGCAGCACAGCTCAGATTGAGTTAGCCATGCAGCATCCATGCTGTGAGGCGGAGAGATTGCAGGTCGGGATGACAGAGACGTCCGTGGTCCTGAGTGATCAGGTCTGGCCACAGCGGGAGTGGAATTGGAGTGTCCACCGACAGCTCTAGGAGAGTGGTATACCAATGCTGCCTGGGCCACACTGGGGCAACCAAAATCAGACGGGCTCTGTCCCTGCGCAGCTTGAGCAGGACCCTGCGGACTAGCGGGAATGAAGGGAAGGCCTCTGACAGAGAACCCGGAGAGCGTCCTTATAGAGAGCAGAACACTTGGCATTTCCGATTCTCGCAAGAGGCGAATAGGTCTATCAGGGGAAAGCCCCACTTCAGGAAGACAGAGTGGATGACGTCCAGGCAAACTGACCACTCGTGAGTCTGGAATGATCTGCTGAGGTGGTCCGCTAAGGTGTTCTGGACTCCTGGGAGAAACAACGTCACCAGATGGATCGAGTGGGCTATACAGAATTCCCACAGACAAGTGGCCTCCTGACAGAGGGGGAACGACCGGGCTCCCCCTTGCTTGTTGATGTAAAACATGGCCGTTGTGTTGTCTCTGAGGACTGCAACACAACAGCCTTGAATGCACTCTCGGAATGCCTGACACACCAGGCGCACAGCTCTGAGTTCCCATACGTTGATGTGCAGGGATAACTCTCCTGCCAACCATAGCCCCTGTATACGGAGGACCCTGAGATGGGCTCCCCATCCCAGGGATGACGCATCCGTGACTAGGGACATGGAGGGCTTCGGGGCATGAAATGGCACCCCTTCGCACACTGATTTGGGGTCCAGCCACCAGCCTAGAGAGGCTAATATCCCTGGCAGGATGGTAATCACCGTGCTCAAGCTGTCCCGACCTGGGCGGTATACTGTTGATAGCCAGGCTTGGAGTGGATGTAGTCACAGCCTGGCGTGCATGGTCACATTTGTGCAAGAGGCCATATGTCCCAGGAGGCATAGGCATGTTTTTACGGTCGAGGTTGGGAAGTTTTGCAGGCTGTGGACGATGTTCACCAGGGATTGGAAGCGTGCTTCCGGCAGAAGTGCTCGGGCTAGGTCTGAGTCTAAGACTGCTCCTATGAATTCTATCCTCTAGGTTGGTACCAGAGTAGATTTTGCGACACTGAGCAGGAGGCCCAGTCGATTTAACATGTTCATGGTGAGCTGGACATGAGACTGCACCTGATCCCTGGAGTGGCCCCAAATAAGCCAGTTGTCGAGGTATGGGAACACTTGGATCCATTGTTGATGAAGGGAGGCAGCCACAACAGCCATGCACTTGGTAAACACCCTGGGGGCCGTAGATAGGCCAAAAGGAAGGACGGTGAATTGAAAGTGCTGTTGATTGACCACAAAGCGAAGGAAGCATCTGTGTGCTGGGTAGATTGCAATGTGGAAGAACACATCCTTCATGTCGAGGGCAGTGTACTAGTCTCCAGGATCAAAGGAAGGAATAATTGTCCCTAGAGAGACCATGCGGAACTTCAACTTTACCATGAATTTGTTGAGTCCACGTAGGTCCAGGATGGGCTGAAGCCTGCCCTTGGCCTTGGGGATTAGGAAGTAGCAGGAGTAAAAACCCCTGCCCCTTGACTCTCTTGGAACCTCCTCTATCGCCTCCACAGCTAGGAGTGATTGGACCTCCTGTAGCAGGAGGTGTTCGTGAGAAGAGTCCCGGAAGAGGGATGGGGTGGGGGGGAGAAAGCAAATTGAAGGAAGTAACCCCTTTCCACCGTGCGAAGGACCCAATGATCTGATGTTATGTGAGACCACGCACAGAGGAAATGGGAGAGACAATCTTGGAAAGGCGGGGAAGGATCCTGATTGGAGGCTGGTGCTCTGTCCTTGGGCACACCTTCAAAAGTTCTGCTTAGGCCCAGCCGATGACTTGGGAGGGCCCTGGCCTTGGCTAGCTTGGTGACCAGTTTGTCTTCTTCTACCACCTCGGCCGCATCTTCTAAAGAAGTCCTGTCTTGGCTGAGGGGGAGGGTAGGACTTCTGAGGCTGCGGTCTGAAGGGCCTTCTCTGCGTTACTGGGGTATGCATTCCCAGAGAGTGCATAATAGTTCTCGAGTCCTTCAGACTCTGCAGCCTTGAGTCTGTTTTGTCTGAGAATAGGCTCTGGCCATCAAAGGGTAGGTCCTGGAGGGTCTGCTGCAACTCTGGTGGTAAGCCAGAGACCTGCAGCCACAAGATGCGGTGCATGGCTATGCCCAAGGCCAGGGTCCTAGCCGCCGAGTCCACAGTGTCCAGAGAGGCTTGCAGGGAGATTCTGGCCACCTTCTTGCCCTCCTCCACTAGAGCCCCAAATTCCTCTCTGGATTCCTGTGGAACCGACTCTTTGCATTTCTCCATAGAGTGCCACGAATTATAATCATATCTGCTCAGGAGTGCCTGCTGGTTGGCCACCCTGAGCTGCAAGTCTCCGGCCAAGTGCACCTTGCGCCCAAACAAGTCTAGGCGCCTAGCGTCCTTTGATTTAGGCACCGGGGCCTGCTGACCATGCCGTTCCTTCTCGTTGACCGAAGCCACGACAACGGAACACGGTTGGGGGTGCGTGTAGCGTACTCTTACTCCTTTGAGGGGACAAAGTACTTCCTTTCCACCCCCTTGGCCGTAGGTGGAATAGAGGCTGGCGATTACCAGATTGACTTGGCATTGGCCTCTAGAGTTCATATGACTGGGAGGGCCACTCTGGACGGTGCCTCCATGGACAGAATGTCGCCAACTGGGTCCTCTACCTCCACCACCTCCTCTACCTGGAGGTTCATATTGTGCGCAACCCTGTGGAGCAGCTCCTGGTGGACGCAGAGGTCCATAGGAGGAGGGCCCGAAACCATAGTCCCTGCCACTGCCTCATCAGGCGAGGATGAGGAAGATACCCCTGGGACTAAGGGATCCTGCGTGGGGTCATGTGGAGGAACTTGTTGCCCAAGGTCCACCACATTAGGGGTGTGGGCCTGTGTTGGCGCTGGAGCAGTCCCCTCAGAACCCCCGGGCGGGGGGAGGGGGAGACACAGTGGCCTCCGGTACTTGGGGCTCTGAAGGGGCAGAACAGAAAGCCCCCGAAGGAACCCTTGGGCCTGATGGTATGCCCAGGGGGTCCAAAAAGACCACTGTGGAGGTCCTTGGCCCAGGTCCTGGCCTTCATCCAGGCACTGGCCTGCACCGTCCTCGCCCTGGTCCTGGGCGTGGTGGCCACCTTGTGAGCGTCACGACGTGGAGGCGGAGCGAGATGGCCAAGACGGTGCCGAAAGTGTCGGTGCAGAGTTCCCCGGTGCTGTACGGTGCTGGGGACAGGTGGCGTGATGTAGAATGATACCAAGACGTCGATTGGTGCCTGTGGTCGTATCGGTACGGGAGCCTGATCTGGATCTCGACAGCAACCTTCGATGAGATCGGCGTTGGGAACGGCTCCGGGTTGAGCGCCGCTCTGACGGTACTGGGAGCGGTGCCGAGAGTCCAATCGGTACCGGCCGTACTGCGATTCAGATCTTCGTGAGCCAGAGCAGCGTCGCGACTACGACCAGTGCCGAGAACGGGATTGGTGCCGAGACTGTGAGTGACGCCATGAAAGGTGCCAGGACCAAGATCAGTGCCGCCCTCCTTCACTCGGCGACGGAGGTTGTATCAGGGACGGTTTTCCCTTCGACGGCACTGCCCGCACCGGAGGTGCCGCTGGCTGCAGGGGAGTCAGCTCTGTGAGCATGATCAAGTCCCATGCTGTAGAGAAGGTCTCCGGTGTGGAAGGCAGCCTTAGCTTGACTGCGATGTGCACCGGGGAAGCTCACATGCACCAGACTTGATGGCCCTTGCAGTGCCAGAGTCAACGGTGCAGGAGCCATTACCTGCCCTGTGTGCTCCAGCAATGGACGCGGCTCTGACTGCGGTGCGGGAAGTGTCGGTGCATGTCGAACCGACAAAGAAGAAGCAATCGGCACCTGCTTGGTCTCTTCTTCTGGCCCAGAGACAGGGACCGGCGCCGCAGTGGTGGAGGTGCCAGGGGGGCCTGACGCAGCGAGTCTTTAGCAGAGTCTGAACGCGGTGCTGGACCAGTCAGTGCCACAGGGGCACTCCGCACCGAAGACGCCACCAAGTCCCGGTGTTTGGAGGAAGGGACCGGGCTAAGTGCCGCCTCCATAAGGAGCTGCTTGAGTCTAAAGTCCCGATCCTTTTTGGTCCTCAGCTTGAAGGCTTTGCAAATGCAGCACTTGTCCGCTTGGTGGGATTCCCCCAGACACCTTAGGCAAGAGTCATGGGGGTCTCCCAGGGCATCAGCTTCAGGCAAGCTGAGCAGGGTTTGAAGCCCGGAGACCCAAGCATGGGCCCTGGTACCAGGACGGGGGACAGGGAAGACCCCGCCCCACCCAACTAAGTACACTAATCTAAACTACACTAACTGTTAACAACTAATTAAAACTATTAACAGGTACTAAGAGAGAAAGCTAGGGAGAGTGGAGATCAGCCACGTTGTGCTCCACAGTTCCAATGACTGTCACGGGTGGTAAGAAGCAACTGAGGGGGCGCTGGGTTGGCTGGGGTATATATCCAGCGCCATGAAGGCGCCATTCCAGGGGGCGCCTCAGCCGACCCAATGAGTGTTGCTGGGGTAAAAATCTTCCAACGATCGTGCACGCAGCGCATGCACACCTAATTGGAATCGATATGAGCAAGCACTCGAAGAAGAACAAATGGATATGTCATAAATATGAAGGGAAGGCTAACCACCTTTAAATCCCTCCTGGCCAGAGGAAAAACCCTTTCACCTGTAAAGGGTTAAGAAGCTAAAGATAACCTCTCTGGCACCTGACCAAAATGACCAATGAGGAGACAAGATACTTTCAAAGCTGGGGGGGGGGGGGAAGCAAAGGGTTCTCTCTGTCTGTGTGTGGCTTTTGCCGGGACCAGAGCAGGAATGCAGGTCAGAACTCCTGTAAAGAGTTAATAAGCAATCTAGTTAGATATGCGTTAGATTCTGTTTTGTTTAAATGGCTGATAAAATAAGTTGTGCTGAATGGAATGTATACTCCTGTTTTTGTGTCTTTTTGTAACTTAAGGTTTAGCCTAGAGGGATTCTCTATGTTTTGAATCTGATTACCCTGTAAGGTATTTACCATCCTGATTTTACAGAGGTGATTCTTTTACTTTTTCTTCAGTTAAAATTCTCCTTTTAAGAACCACATTGCTTTTTCCTGGTTCTTAAGATCCAAGGGTTTCGGTCTGTGTTCACCTATGCAAATTGGTGAGGATTTTTATCAAACCTTCCCCAGGAAAGGGGGTGTAGGGCTTGGGGGGATTTTGGGGGGAAAGATGTTTCCAAGTGGGCTCTTTCCCAGTTATATTTGTTAGATGCTTGATGGTGGCAGCAATAAAGTCCAGGGATAAAAGGTAAAATAGTTTGTACCTTGGGGAAGTTTTAACCTAAGCTGGTAAAAATAAGCTTAGGGGGGTTTTCATGCAGGTCCCCACATCTGTACCCTAGAGTTCAGAGTGGGGAAGGAACCTTGAAAGGGTATAAACTGACTATGACCAAATTCAGGCTGGAAATTAGAAGATTTCCAATCATCAGAGGAGTGAGGTTCTGGAACAGTCTCCCAGTGGGAGGTGTGGGGGCAAACAACTTAATTAGCTTTAAAAGAGAGCTGTACAAATTTATAAGTGGAATTGTATGGTTGCTTTTGAGGGTAGGGAGCAGGGCTCTGCACTCCTGTGGGTCCCTTCTGGTTTGTGTCTCGTGTTCCTACAGCTCATGCTTCAGAGCTTCAAATAGTTACCTGCAGGGTGATCACCAGATGTGGGGTCAGGAAGGAATTTCCCCCCAGGTCACATTGGCAGTAAACTTGCGGGGGGTGGGGGGGGGGTTGCCTTGCTCTGCAGCATGAGATGCCACTCACTTGGCTGGATTATCTGGGTATACCTCACAATCAATTACTTGTCCTTGGGCTGGTGCACCTCAGTCCCTCTTATTGTCTTCCCATGGCACATAATAGTTGAATTCCTGTGAACTGTAATATTTTTGGTCTAATTTCAATTGTTGGGTTTAATATGCGGGTGCTGGGTGGGGTTGGTGGATGGTGATATACAGGAGGTCAAACTAAATGATCTGGTGTTCCCTTCTGGCCTTAAACTCTGTGACTCTACATTGAGGGTGATCAGTGGTCATAAAACAATCTGCCTACAGCAGTGTTTCCCAAACTTGGGACACCCCTTGTTCAGGGAAAGCCCCTGGTGGGCTGGGCCGGTTTGTTTACCTGCTGCGTCCGCAGGTTCGGCTGATCGCGGCTCCCACTGGCCGCGGTTCACCACTCCAGGACAATGGGGGCTGCAGGAAAGGCGGCCATCACATCCCTCGGCCCGCGCTGCTTCCAGCAACTCCCATTGGCCTGGAGCGGCAAACCGTGGCCACTGGGAGCCACGATCGGCCGAACCTGTGGACGCGGCAGGTAAACAAACTGGCCCGGCCCACCAGGGGCTTTCCCTGCACAAGCGGTGTCCCAAGTTTGGGAAACACTGACCTACAGCATATCAGTCTATGACCTCCAATCTCAGTGAATTCCACGGTAGCCATATTAGCAAAAGAACAGCCGGGACCTAAGGCGTATAAGAAGTTTGAAGTTTAATGTCACCACTGACTTGATAAAAGTAGTGGTGTAATGATAATAATGCTTTCTGTGGACTGACGTAGCATGCGTCATCCAAAGATTTGTAAAAGTAGGCAAGTATCTCATTTGACATGGCGAAACTGAGGCAAAAACTGTTTAATGGAATAACTAAGATTATGTTGACAGGTTTCAGAGTGGTAGATTAAGATTACGCTGCAAATTAGTGACTGACTCGGGGTTTACAGCTCATAGGTCTAATTTACCACTATGTTGTTACATCAGATAAACCTGGAGTAACGCAGATATGAATAAGGCCAAGGTCTCCAGACTGCCACTCCCTGCACTAACCAGTATCTCCCCTACATATGTTGTTCTGCTGCCACGGGTTTTACATTAAAGACAAGCATGTTTGTTGTTTGATTTGCGGACTATGCGATTGTGGAATGCTGATTTAAATCAGGTTAGGGAGAAATATACTGTACAGGTGCTTGGAAGCAACCAGCTAGCCATATGAAGAACATGTGTAACCGTTCATGAGAGTAAAAAACATCTGCATCACATGGACACGAGTTTCTTTGCATCAGAAATTATGAGCTTTTTACCTGGATTTGGATAGCTGGTCCAGGACGGGGCACGCTCTGGGAGGTGCTAAATAACCTCAAGTCTGGCTGAAGTCAGAGGAATTTGGGGGTGTTCAGAAGCTCTTTGGATCACATGGCTCATCATTTTGGTGCAAAGAAATCCATGCCCATGTGATAAAATAGTCCTCTGCCACTCTGTTTTTCCATGTAAAATATGATACTTGCCTACCTTTATAAATTGCTTTGTAATGTTTGGCTGAAGCTTGCTACGTAGAGGAAGCATTGTTCAATTATTAGGATGCTAGCTTTAGACTCAGGAGACGGGAATTTGATTCTTGGCTTTGCACAAACTTCTGGTGTGACCTTGGGCAAGGAGTCTGGCACAAGTCTCTCTGGCTCAGATCCTTAAAAGTATGTAGGCACCTCGCTTCCATTAAATTGGGCCTATGGGCCTCAGTTCCCTTCCTGTAAAATTGGGATAACAGTACTTCCCTATCCTATTGGAGGCTGAATCCATTTAAGATGGTACGGTGCTCAGATACTATGTGGAGGCCATATAAATACCATATATAGACCAGGCCTATGATATGTTAAAGAAGGAGTAGGTTTGAATCTGGTGTACTTTCTCTTTGTGTCATAATCTCTACATTATTTCCCAATGCTTTTTGAGGTAGTGGTGAAAGGCTGAGTACACATAGCAAATTAAAGCTCCTTTTTCTACTTAAAAATTATCAGCTAGTTTGCTGTATCAAAAAGCTGTCTCTTTAAACAAATCACACTGTTAAAAATGCCAAGTTATAATTCAGCTATTAACTCAAACAATGACAATTTAATCAATCAGGACCGACCCTCTTGAGGAAAAAATACAAAAAACCTCCAACTTTTCATGCCATGATGCAATGTGAGTGGCTGAAACTATAAAAAGGTTCAGTCGTTCTGGAACAAGCTTTCAGCATCAATGTTAAAGTCATGGGAGCCATTTATTGACCTGGGAAATTGCAAACCGTCACCATTTCTGCTGGTTTGCATTTTTATACTTAACAAATGGATTATGATGATTTCCTTTTTCTTTTTTAATTGTGATTATGGCAAAGCCAGAATGTTTAAGCCCTCTAGCTATTTTTCAAGGAAAGCAAAGAGACTGACATTACGTAAAGGCTTTTGGCTCTAGGCCCCAGCATCAGGAGACAGGAAAGTCACTGCAATATGGGACCAAACTTCCAGGCTTTCCTACATACCAAGGAAATAACAGACATCTAGAGCAGTTCCAGTGTAGGAGCGGGGTTGAAATTAAGGAGCCGAGCGGCTATTATGAGGCAGTTGCTATCCATAAGCAGAAAGGAATTACATAAATAGCCTCCCTGCCGTTTGGGCTGCCAAACACTTTAGAGAAACTGTCGTTTCCCAGATTGAGAACAGATGTTTCCTCAGATAAAAACATCTCTTTGTCATTTTGAGACACTTTCCCTTATTTTGTTGAAGATGCATTCTAAATTCATGACTCTTCATTCTATCTTTTGAGGTGCAAGGTTATGAAAATCTATTCAGAGGGAAAGACAGATTCCACATAATCAACAGGAACATGAAACTGCACATGCGAGTCTATTGCCCCCAGAATGTTTCCAGATTAACTCTTATATAGGACTTAGTGCTGCATTCAGTGTGCACCCCAAACTCCCACTGCAATCACAGGAGTTTGGAGTGCACAAAGGAACACAGGAGCTCGGTGTAAGATAATCAGATGTACATGTGTGAAAACTGCCATCTCAGCCAACACCAGGGTTTGAACTGGGGACTTCACGAACTAAAAGCATGAGTTACTGTAGTTCAAGCTAACCACTCAAACAAAGAGCTGTAACAGATCTATATACTCTGGATTTTTACAAAGAAAATTGCATACTGACCAGTGGATTACACATGCATGCATCAAAGGCTAATGATATTTTAACATCTCTGGCCACCTAGGACCTTCAGAGTTGTTAGAATGCTATATCTGCTCAGAATGTCATGGCAGTATTTGAGATAGAGATCAGCTCTTTCCCCTTCAATACACAGGACTCTACCCCTAAAGCTAAAAGAAAACTCATTTAGCTGCTATTTCTGTACAGGGCTTAGGATACACAACTAAGTAGTTGTATTGCATTCAGTGGAGGACAGTAGTATGCAACCCACAGGCCACTACAACATTTTACAGTTTTCAAACTCACCACCGACACCTACCTCTGTCTCATTTGCTTGTTTTTAGACACATTGTGATGGAGTGTACTAGCCCTACTCCTTGCTGGAGGCATCACCAGCCCAAAGGAAAAGTATCACTGGGAAAGAGGGGCAGTGAGTTTAGACCTCTGAGTACTGCCTAAAAAGGCAACTCAGGCTCTGGAACCAGCAGAACTAACAAGTTTTAGACATCCAGTGGCTAGAAAGGCCAAGAGAAGGCAGTAGGCAATCAGGATCCAGTAAGTGAAATAAAAAAAGCTTACTTACATCTTCTTAAGGGAAGTGCTAGGTGACGTTGGGACAGTAGTGGAGGGTCCTTGTTCTGAACAGAGACCTGGGCTTAACAAACTGACTGCATCTTCAGTTATACCATAGGACAATCTATTTATTTGTTGTGGAGTTTAAAAGCCCATGTGGTCATTTTGTATTGAATTTTAATTAACTATTATATGGCTAGCAAGAGGCTTGCTGCACAAGGAGCTTAGCTCCTGGTGAGTCATGGCACATATGTATTATCCCTAATTACAATATAGTTGAGGATTTTGGCACAAATTAATGACCTAGCTGCCACACTTTAAGGGGCTTGTTTTTACAGAAATAATCAGTTTAAAATATTCAGAGGCCTTTAAAAGGCAACTCAGAATCCAAAGGTAGTTCTAAAGGAATCCTAGTCAATTCAAAGGCCAGTACAATGCTTGAAATAGGTATAGTGTGCTAGAATTACAATCATTCTGGAAGTATAAATGCACTTATTAAAGGGGAAAAATAATATTAGCAGGTAGGTAACCTTTGCACTATCTAAAACTGGAACCCACTTAGCATGAAATCAGTTCACAAAGACCATTTAAGAGCTATTTCACATTGTTTAAAGAGAAACTACTCTTTAAATAATTTTAATTAAAACTTTGATTTAACTTTGATATTCACTGAAGAAAAGGACCCTCTGTCTCCTAGGAAATAACATCTTTGATCTGTCCGTTTAATGTAGAATCTTTGATGATTTAAGTTTTGTTCTCCCCTGTGCTGTTTCAGTGAGATATTCTCTTTTGGAAAAAATAAATGCATTTGTAGGTTGAAAGCAGAGTTGCAATTTTAGCTGTCAGAATTGGGGTGGAAGGTCATTCAGAATGACCCTCCTACCTCCCATCACTAGAACCACTTTTTTTAATTCTTTCATTTAGACTAACCTCATATCATCAGAGGTTGAAGAGCAAGGGCCAGATTCTACTCTCCTTGACACAAGTGTAACTTGTGAAGATCTCCACTGAAATCAATGGAATGTTTAATCAGTGTAATACCCAAGCATGATCTTACCCAAAATATGTCTGACAGCTGTCTAGCCTCCTCACCATCCAGTTGAGGCGTATAGATGCTCAGAGATGCAATCTAAAAACATTTCTTTGATGCTTTTTTATGGCCCAAGTAGATCATATCTTGAGGCACCGTTTTTACAATCTCTGCCTCTCTAAATAAACGTAACATCTACCATGCTGTATTGACTACAAAACAAAGCGCTTCAGACTTGAACATACTGGGCCAGATCTTCATTTGGAGTAAATCATTATACAACTACTTACACCAGCTGGGGCTCAGTTAGGTAAAGCAGTGGATTGTGGTGTGGAGAGGCCGCAACCCAGTGGGAGCTCTGGGATGGCACAACTGTCCTGGAGCTCCCCATTGGGCTGGGTCATGGTCCTGAAACCTCCCTGCCCCACAAGGGGTGCAAGGAACTATCTCTGTGCTTAGGAAACTGCAAAGCCTGACGTTCTGGCTGGCCACGTATGGGGTGGAGGGGAAGGGGGAGTGCTTAGGCAAATTCACTCAGGTTGTAACACCTCCAGAGAAATACCACTATCTGGAAAGGCTCAGGTATACCAGTTCAAACTGGATTCCCCAGAGAGTAACAGACAAAGAAAGAAGTTTGGATAAATAGCCTGGGTTTAAACTGGTACATGACCTTTCTGATCCAGCAAATGGACAGGACCTGCTGTCCACAGGGGGCCCCAATCGTTCCTGGGGGGTATTGGAAGGTATTGGCCTACTGAGACCTCATGGGTTACCTCTGGTAAGGTTTTGCATGCATGTAGGAACTCTTATTGTTTTTCATATGTTTTCTATGTAATGCTTTCACCTTAAGAATAAATATACTTACTTCTAAAAATCTGTGTGGTAACTTATAACTGCTGGCAATTACATCGTTCATAACTTTCAAATTAAAAGCGAAGCACAAACGTTGGCCTGGTTAAGCCGTTTGGCTTGCTGGGAATAACATAGCGTAGGCAGGGATCTGTGCAGCCCAGAAAAAAAGCCCAGTCAGGAGGGAGAGAGATGTGAGTCTCTACCCAAGAGAGATGATGGCTGACGAGCCAGCAGCCTGGAGTGGGGGCCCTTAAGGGACCGGGGGGGGGGAGCGGGGGGAAGGATAAACGAAAATGTTCTTTGAAAAAGAATTTGCTTCTTCAGCTAGGCACGCTATGACTTGCGGGTCCATTTGCAATCCTAATGGAGTACACTGAGCATATGCAGAGAGACAGGCTAACTATCTGAGAAATTACCACCCCTAGAACTTGGGTGATTCTGAGGGGCTCTAACAATTATTAAATCTGAATAGAATCCCAGGTACTGTGAGGTTTGAATCCAGCTCCGAGCAGAAATCTCAAGTTAAAAAACAAAACAGGAATATTGTTCCAATATGCCTCTGTCAAATGAGGATTCTTGTTCTGAGTACAGCAGAATATTGAGAAGGTGCTAAAACTGTGTTTTGAAAAGAAAATAAACTATATAAGCAAATGCTCACTGGGAGGGGAGGTGGGAATAGAGGGAAAGGAAATGGGAGATCAGGGGATGGAGAAAGGAGGGAGACTAAGGGATGTAGGAGGGGAGGATGAACAAGAGGAAAGAAGAAATGGGGGTGAGTGACAGGAGGACTGGGGAAGAATAGGGGGCAGGGGCACCTGTCAGACTCACATTCCCCAGCCATATGTGTGTCACACTTTATAGCCCCCCCCTCCCAGCGACAGCTATATGACCCCCCACCTTCCCTTCCCCCCTCATGTGAGCCAGGTTCTGGAGGGGACTTACCTATCTGGGAGGGTCTGAGCCCCTCTCCATGACTCCCCTTCGTGACCTGGGATCTGTGGGTCCCTGTCCCCAAGGTGTGTAAACCTCTCCATGCCCCGCCCACGTGTGCGCCAGGCTTAAAGGAGCCCCCACACACATACCATCTCTGTGCGCCCCTCACATGAGCCAGGTTTGAGGGTTGCTGTTGTGGGAGATCTGAGCCCAACCCTCCAGGATTGCCCTGGAGCCTCCAGGAATTAAAGATTATGTCATGAGATGAAACCTCCAGGAATACATCCAACCAAAATTGGCAACCCTATCCCTGCTCCTTATGTGAGCTAGGATCTAGGGGGTCTCCTCCCCCCCCCCCCCCGCCCCATGGTGCCTGAATTCTGCTCCCAGCTTCCCCCATATCTATGCCAGGCTCTGGGGGACCCTTGCCCATCTATGGTGGTCTGACCCCCATCCCTGTCCCCCCATGTGAGTCAAGCTCAGGCGAGTTTGCTACAGGTGGGATCTGAGCCCCGCTCCCTTCCGATGAGAGCCAGGCTGGGGGGGGGGGGTCTCCCCATTCTGTCTGAGCCCCATTCCCTGTCCCCGTGCAGACGCCAGGCTCGGGGGGAGGGGGTGCCCCGTTCCGCTGTAAAACACCCCAGCCCCGCTTGAAGCGGCCCCAGGCCCGTGGGGCGGGCTGGGCCGAGCCGGTCGCATCGCAGCTGCGCGGCGGCTTCGCCTCCCGCTCCAGCCGGGCCGCAGAGGCCCCTGGGCGGAAATCTGGCCCTGCCCACCCCGCCGGCTCCCGGCCCGTGCGCGTGGCGGCCTGTGCGCGGCTTCAGGAGGCGGCTGCAGCAGCAGGGGAGGGCGGGGATCGAGCGGGGCCCGCCCGCGGCCCAGGCCCGGCACCGCAATGGCCGGGGAGGTGAAGACCAAGCTGTCCAAGAACCTGCTGCGCATGAAGGTGAGAGGCGGCGGCTGCCGGCGCGGGCAGGCCGCTCGCGCGGGGGAGCAGCAGGCCGCGGGGCGGGGGGGCGCCGTTGGGAGCCCGGGCAGGGGCAGGCCGGGCGGAGGGGCGGGTTGCGGAGCTGATCCGAGTGAGGGATGTTAGGTGGGGTGTGGGGCAGCCTGCCCCGGGGGAGGGGAGGGATGGGGGCCCTGGGGAAGAGCGTGGGGGGCGGGATGGGGAGAGGATGGGGGGTGAGGCAGAGAGTGAGGGGGGTTGGGGTCGGGTGATGGGGGGGGGTGGAGCAAGATGCCCCCTGGGGAGGGTTTGGGGGCAGTGGGGAATGGGGAGACCTGGGGGAGGGAGTGGGAGTGTCCCTTGGGGAGGGATGGGGGCCCTGGGGAAGAGCATGGGGGGCGGGATGGGGAGAGGATGGGGGGTGAGGCAGAGGGTGAGGGGGGTTGGGGTCGGGTGATGGGGGGTGTGTGGAGCAAGATGCCCCCTGGGGAGGGTTTGGGGGCAGTGGGGAATGGGGGGACCTGGGGGCTCTGGGGGAGGGAGTGGGAGTGTCCCTTGGGGAGGGGTGGCCCAGGTGGGGAGGGATAGGGGCCCTGGGGAAGAGCATGGGGGGCGGGATGGGGAGAGGATGGGGGGTGAGGCAGAGAGTGAGGGGGGTTGGGGTCGGGTGATGGGGGGTGTATGGAGCAAGATGCCCCCTGGGGAGGATTTGGGGGCAGTGGGGAATGGGGAGAGCTGGGGGAGGGAGTGGGAGTGTCCCTTGGGGAGGGGTGGCCCAGGTGGGGAGGGATGGGGGCCCTGGGGAAGAGCGTGGGGGGCAGGATGGGGAGAGGATGGGGGGTGAGGCAGAGAGTGAGGGGGGTTGGGGTCGAGTGATGGGGGGTGTATGGAGCAAGATGCCCCCTGGGGAGGGTTTGGGGGCAGTGGGGAATGGGGAGACTTGGGGGAGGGAGTGGGAGTGTCCCTTGGGGAGGGGTGGCCCAGGTGGGGAGGGATAGGGGCCCTGGGGAAGAGCATGGGGGGCGGGATGGGGAGAGGATGGGGGGTGAGGCAGAGAGTGAGGGGGGTTGGGGTCGGGTGATGGGGGGTGTATGGAGCAAGATGCCCCCTGGGGAGGATTTGGGGGCAGTGGGGAATGGGGAGAGCTGGGGGCTCTGGGAGAGGGAGTGAGGGGAGTTGAAATCAGGTGGGGGGGCTGAGGGGTAAGCTGCTCCCCTAGGGAGGCATGGGAGAGGGGTTCCCAGGTGGAGAGGTGATTGGGGGAGCCTACCCTGGTGGCAGAGCTGGGACTGTCGGCTTAGGGAGCAAGGTTTGGGGTTGGTGACCCCTGGGTGGATTGTGGGGCTGTAAGGCAAAGGCCTGACGTGTAGGGCGGGGGCGGGGGGGTAGGTATTTAGGAGGCTTGGAGGGGAGGAAGGGCAGGTTGCACTGGGATTTGGGCTTATGGGAAGAGATCTGGGAGGATTCTGCACACGGCATGAGACGTGTGGGGGAGACATGTTTGAGGGGGAGAGTGGTCACGAGGGGTCACAGACCCAGAAAAACATTTTGTTTTAAATTTACCTAGGTTCCTGAAGAATACACATTATGCTCTGTTTCACCAAAACTACTGCTCCCCTATTATGATAATGCCCCTCCCCCCCCCCCACATTTTCCAGGGTACTTTAGCATTGCTCCCTACTGTGAAAGAATTGGGGAGTCACAGAAAGGAAACCATTCCCAGGGGTGGTGCGGATGGGGAAGAATGCCTCTTTAGGGTAGCAGGGGAGATGACCTTGGCAGTGGGGAAGCTGAACTAGTTAGGGCTCTCCAGAGATGAGAGGATAGGGAGCAGGGCATTGGGGGGGCTGGCATGGAAGCTGAGGGTGAGGATTTGTGTTTCTGCCTAGGCATTTGTATATTGCTGTTTGCTGTTATACTTGGAAGTATGGGGGGAGGGGTTAAAAGACTACATGGGACTAAGTGATATGGGGCGATGGGAAGCTGAGGGCGTCTCGGGGCTTGGAAGGACATGGAGAAGAGCATGTTTGAAGGGTATGGAGGTGGGAGACTAAACACAGGCAGAGCTAGGTCATAAGATGGCTTTTGCAGTGTAAACAAGGAAGAGACATGGTATTATAACCAGCACCCCCTTCTCTGCTACAGACTTTTCCACAGCCAGGCCAGCCAGCTTGGACAAGGGGCTTGAATCAAAGTGCTGTGTGCTGTTTCTGGAATGAGGGCCCTTGTCCTGAACCAGTGCAAAGGGATACGTGTCATCAGGCCTGTAGGAGGCATAGACACCAGTGGTGTATATAAACTAAACCAAAGTATAACATAAGCCACAGGGTGGTACGCTCATCTGTGTAGATAAAAACATGTAAATACAGTGTAAACCAAAAACCTATTGTAAGAATTCTGTAGTAAATACGTAGTGTAGGAAAACCCATCTTGAAAACAGTGGTCAAATAACATAATGAAGGATGAGGATTAAATGTTCCTTGAGATTTTGGGTGGATGGAAGGGGAGATGGGCTCACAGTGTCTGCTGCTGTTGCATGATTCAGGACCCACACCTGGAGTCCTGATCTAGGTGGAAATTTGCCTGATTCGGGACTGGGTCCTGTACAGTAAATGAGACCCTGACTCAGCAAATTAATGGATGAATCATAAGTCACGGGTAGAAAATACTTGGCAAGGGACGTGCATGTAGAAACCTAGGATTAACCACAATGATCTAATATGGTTTTAAACACAACTGTCCTTCTCTGCACTAAGGGCAAAATTGTATTTTAATTTTCTTAGTTAACACCTTTTCTACCACAGTACATTTTCCCAGGATAAACAAGGCCACACATTTAAATTTGCCTTGTCTTGTTGTTGTCATTTCAAATTATGTTCCTCTTCACCTCACTAACTGACTTAAATATTTCTTGTATGCATGTGGCCATGTTGGTCCCAGGATATTAGACAAACAAGGTTGGGGTGAGGTAATATCTTTTATTGAATCAACTTCTGTTGGTGAGAGATGAGCTTTCAAGCTACACCTGAAGAAAAGCTTTCTGTAGCTTGAAAGCTTATCTCTCTCACCAGTAGAAGTTGGTCCAATAAAAGATATTACCTCATCCAGCTTTTCTCTTTACATTTTTCTTATTTGTTTTGGTTTATAAGGTCAGTTATGTAGTGAATGCCCCTCTTGTCCTTGTTAAGAATTTTTAAAGGTATATATCATTGATCCTTTAAGGAAAAGTTCGCATCAGGTAATTCTAGCTTCGCTTGCTCTCTTCATCAGTTCCCCAGCTTTCTCAGATGTTCATTGTTAGCACTCTAGAAATATACTAAACAACATGGCACTGGCAATGATGACATTAGAAGGTTTGGCTAAAGAAAATCCATAGTTCTTCTGTTGTAACTACTAAACTGATGACATGAAGTTCCACTCGGTAGTTGTACTACAAACACTAGAAAAAATGGCTGTGCTAACCCTTGGTGAAATGGCATTTATAACACTATCATGAGTACCACGATATCTTCACTTGTAGCCAAACATCTAACTCGTTAGACTCCCATAAGAAGTATCCAGTGGTTTTATGAACTGTAGGGTGTCTGTTGTTTTGATCCAGAAACATACTGTGAACTACCTTCCTTATTTCAGCAAAATCTTGCATAAGCAAAACTGGGATTTCTTTGCTGGAAACCATCTGAAAATTCTTTTCTTCCCATGAGCTATCTGTGCTGGCCTCTTTATCATGAACATAAGTGTTCAAACTCTTTTTCTTTATATCTTTAATTTAAAATATTCCCTTTGCTTGCCATATTTGGTTGAGCTGCCTTGACTCGAAATATTTCCTAGCCTTGGATTTTGTTGTGCACTGATTTTTCTGGCCAGTTCTGGCTTAATATCCTATAACGGTGTTAACTTAGACCATTGTCCCTCCCTCTTCCCCCCCCCCCGCCCCCACTCTTTTAACAACTCATAAATGTAGTAGCATGAGAGAGGGATATTAATAAAGTACTGACCTAGCCATCGCCCTTGGAATTGTGAATCTAGCATCAAGTCCAAAGTGAAATTAGTCTCAGCTCAGTGGCTAATGGACTCTGGTTCATGTCGTGTAATGCATCACATAATTCAGTAGAGTACACACTGGCATGATTGATGCTCTCTCTGTTTCTGCCGAACAACACAGAAGCTGAATTGCCATTAATTTTTTAAAAACATAAATATTCATTAAATATTTATAACTTAATATAGCAGAGACTTCATGCCTTGTTTGCTACATTTTAGTTGTGCTGTTCCTTTTTTAGCTTGGTATTTGGGGCCATAGTCCTTCAAAGTACTAAGTGAAACGAGTTTTACAGTCTCAGTTCAGTCCTCAGTTGTAGCAGAGTTCACTTTCCATAAAGGTAGCAGAATAATTAGCACAATTGCAAGTCGCTGCTCACCAAAGGCTTACATCTGTGTTTCTATGGAGACTAAACTTTGACCCAAAGAAACACTCGGCATGTTTTATGTGCTTTGCAATTATTGCAATCTGTATTTTTTTTATCATTTTAAATGTAAGTAACCAGATATTTGTATCCAAGAGATCTCCTAGTTCATTTGTTTTTAGGTACATAATCAATAAAAATGAACATTGATTGGGTGCTTATAATAAAACTTCTCCCATTGAGACTTAAGTCTAGCTAACCAGTTTCCTTGATTAACATGTTTTTCCACATAGACTCTCTCATTTTACTCACTTATGAGAAAATCCAGATACTGTAATTTTAAATGTAAGGCTTTGACATGTTTTTGAATTCTTTCAGAAAACAAAACTCCGTTTTCTTTAGTTAAGAAACTCACACAGAGTTGGGTACATATAGCAGTAAAAATGGAACATGAGAAATTAAGGTGGCTTATCACTTTTCAGACTATGCTATTGAATTAATATATAAATTAAATAATTAAAATAATACACTTAATGTTTTGCATAGCCTGAAAAATGATAAACCAACTTTTAATTTCTGATTGTCCATTTATAAATATATTTGTTTGGGGTGGGGAAGTAGTGGCACATTCCAATCTCCATCCACGAGCCAATCTCTGTCTACTTGGGACACCAAAATGATTTGTCACAGTAGATTGTGCAGATGTTTAAAATAGGGTCATGCATGCTCTGCTGTGCTTTGCTAGCATCTTCTCTGGTAAGGTTTGGATGTACTCATGGCTAATGCCAGATAAAGATGTAAGTGTGATAGGGATGTGCCTAAGGGCTTGTCTAAATACAGGTTGTACTGCTTTACCAGTGCAGTTAGAGGTACACCTATCTCCCCTGCCTCTCCTCCAACTCCCTTCACCCCCGCACATTATGAATGCAATTATACTTAGGGCTCTACCAAATTCATGGCCATGAAAAATGCATCACGGACCATGAAATCTGATCTCCCCTGTGATATCTGGCTATTGTAGGGGAGGGGCAGGTCCAGGGGTGCACCAGCCGGGGGCTCCTACCATGCACTGGGCTCCAGCTGCTAGTGCCCTCTGGGCTGAGGAGGGATGGGACTTCTTCTTTCGCTGCAGCGCCCCCCGCCCCTCCCCTACTGCGGCCAGGGGAGGTTCCTGGAGGTAGGTCTGACTGAACCCTGGGAGTATCTCTTCCCCTGGTGCTCCGGGACTAGCAGCAGGAGCCCAGCGCACAGTAGGAGCTGCTGGATGGGGCGCCCCCAGCCCTGCCGCTCCCTTTCTCCAAGCCCAATGCTCAAGATTTAAAGGGGCCATTGGATGGCGGGCAGGGACCATAGCTCCCCCCAACCATGGGGCCCTGGCCAGCCCTGTCCCCCCACAAAAGTGATGACCCTCATATGTCCTGTGTTCTTTCCCCCACACGCACACACAGTAGCTTTGTGACCCCCCACGACACTCTTTTAGGTTGGGCCCCACATGGTTACAACACATGAAATTTCAGATGTAAACATCTGAAACCGTGAAATTGACTATTTTTAAAATCCTATGACTGAGAAATTGACCAAAAAGGACTGTGAATTTGGTAGAGCCCTAATTATACTGGTATAAATGTTCTTATACCAGTATAACATTCCCATTTGGGAAGGGGAATAAGCTATAGCAGTATAATTACATCTACACTAGGGGTTGTATCAGTATTACTGTGAGTAAAAAAAAATCACATCCCCTAACAGACGTATTTATACTGGTACAAAAGTTGTCTGTAGGCCAGGCCTGAGGCCCCAGCTCCAGTCGTGGTGATGTCAAACCCTGAGCATTAATTTAAAAAGAAATGTTTATAGCTTTTCTCGTTTTGGAGAAAGTGAACCTTCAACGTTCGGTCATGGTTTGGTCACTGAAATTGTTAACATTGACTTTTAATTGAACTCACTTGAGTTAACACTTCATGGAGATGAAATGGGCAGCTCACACTTCTTCAAGCTGTTGTTCCAGGCTCTCTGTGAACTCCTCAAACATCATTGCATTACTCCATATCTACACTACTGCCATAGTGTAGACACTTCCTTCAGTTTTCCCATTGCTGTCGTTAATCCGCTCTCTGAGTGGCATCTACACTGGGGGGGAGGTCAGCTTAACCATAGCACTCAGCAGTGTGAATTTTTCTCGCCCCTTAACAATGTAGCTAGGTCTACACTAAAAAAGTTAGGTTGACCGATTTATGTCTCTCATGGATGTGAAAAATCCACACCCGTGAGCAATGTAGGTAAACCAACCTAATCCCTGGGGCAGACAGCACTAAGTCAATGGAAAAATTCTTCCATCAACCTAACTACTGCTTCTGGGGAGGTAGATTAATTACCGCGGCAGGAAAACCCCTACTATCGCTGTAGTGAGTGGCTATGCTGAAGCACTCTAGCAGCGCAGATGCAGCTGTGCTGCTGTAGTGGTTTAAGTTAGACATAGCCTAATTTTTAAGTGAAAACCAGGCCTAACGTTCGTTTACTATAAGGGCTCTCTTTGCAGCCTTGGGGATTAGAGTCGAACTTTTTTTTTTTTTTTAATGAAATCTGAGAATCTGGAGGACAAGGGGGCGCCCTCAAAAGAATACCGGAAAAAAACAAATGCTAACCTGGCCTAAGCCAGGTCCAGTTTGTCCCCTGACCGCTTTATGTGGTGGAGTATAACCATTCGGCATCTGGTATGCAGCCACAGCTTTGAAATCGTTAAATTTTCCTCAGTCCTTTGTCAGACCTCCAGGAATTGCAGGATGGTAACAAGCCAAGGAAGTCAAAACTATCTCCAGTGTTACTAGAGTGCTGGTCACCTGGGTATGTAAGTGGTGATGCAACTGAATTTTAATATTGCCGTTGTTTCTGTCTGTACATTGGCAATTGCCCTAACTTTGAGCTGACTTTTAAAAGAGTCAGGCAAAACTTCCTAACTTTTTTCATGAAATATTGCATGAACAATAAATGTCAGGCAACCTATTAAATAGTTGTAACTCACATATGGGGAAAAGACACTTCATGCAGAAAAATCTTTGTGTGCGTTTCTTTCAGTTCATGCAAAGAGGATTGGATTCAGAAACCAAAAAACAACTAGAAGAGGAGGAAAAGAAGATAATCAGTGAAGAGCACTGGTATCTGGATTTACCAGAACTCAAAGAAAAGGAGTAAGTTTGTCATATTTTTCCATTACTTATATCTGGACTGTTTGGGAGGCAAAACAAAGTGTTGTCTATTAATCCTTTTCTGTCCAAGAAATACCTCAAGAATAATAGTAACTCTTAGTCGCCAGTAGACATTAGTAAAATAGTCAGATTGGTAGGTGTAGCATACTTATGCAGCATTTTATTCTAAGGAACCACTCTCAAGGTTTATAAGTCCACTGTTTGACCTACTCCCCCCCCCCCCCCCTTTTTTTTTCCATCTGTATGTTTTCCTAGTATCCATGTAATTATTTTCTTTTTAGTGACCAGGTGATTTAATGCTGCTTTTGCTTTTTTTTAAAAAAAAATGGCTGAAACCTTGTAAATTAGGCCCCAATCTTGCAATCAAGTCCATGAGAGAGAATCTGGCTCCTGCATGCAGCTTCACTGATTTCATTAAGGTTTCATTCAGGCACAAGATCAATCCATGAATATCCAGTTGCACAATCCCTAATGGAGATGCAACAATAAGGAAAACCTCTTCTAGTAAGGGCACAAACTTCCATTCCTGCCTTCTGAAGAGGTGCTATAAACAGTAAAAAAAAACTATTTTAAAAATAGTTTATTTTGTCCTTTAAAAGAGGGAATTTTTTTAACAAGAGGGAGTCTCTTCTTAACATCTGGAGTTCAGAGAATTAATTACATGTGATTAAAGTTACTGATATTCAGTATTTTACGTGTGCAGGGTGGGGATGAGAAGGTGGAACACTTCTGTAGTACATGTATGTGATAATTCCTGGGGGTGGACTTCTTTTTGTCTCTTGGTTTGTTCATTAAAAGAGAAAAGAAAACAATCTTTGAAGAGAGAACCACATGGTTTTATTTCCTATCAGTCTCTACTAGGGCCAGCTCTACACTAGAAATTTGCTGGTATAGAAATGTCACCTAGGGGTGTGGGGGTTTGTGTGGGTTTTTTGGGTCTGGCTGGGTTTTTTTGCAGGAGGAAAGCAACATTTCTTATACCGGCAAACTTTTTCAGACCTAGACCTGGCCTAAAACACTTCATTTTTTTGGTTTTGCTTTTTATTGCTTTTGGTTCTTGTGACTATGTTAAGACATGCTGTTCAGACAAATACTTGGCTTTGTTTATTGTGCAGGAGTTTTATAATAGAAGAGAGAAGCTTTATGCCATGTGAAGACCTACTTTATGGCAGAATGTCCTTTAAAGGGTTCAATCCAGAAGTTGAGGTACTGTCAAATGTTCTACTTCTGTTAGGGTCATGGAGTGTATGTACCCCACACTGGACCAGCAACCAAAGGGTTAATACAGGCACTGCCAGCCACTGCTGATTGGAAGCCTCACAGCAGCTAGGAGGGTAAAAAGGGCTGGGAAGCAGATGGGGATGAACGGACCAATAGGCTGGAGAACCTGCAGAGATCCAGGGGAAGGTAGGAAGAAGCTCAGGGCATTGTCAGAGTTGAAGAACTCTGATCCTGCTTACCTAACTTGAGGGCCCTGAGTTGGAACCCGGTGGAGTAGGTGGGGAGTGAAGAAAGGGTTTTCAGACTCCTGGGCACCATGAATAGACAGACAGCCCCATTGGGGGCTGGGCTACAGTTGTCCAGAGAGGGTGGCACCAACGCACCGCACCAGTTAGTAACTAAGAAAAACTATAAATTGGAGTTAGGTCTCAACGTGGCTTCCATTGAAATCAAGAAGTGTCTTTTGGTTGACTTCAGTGAGAGTCAATTGAGCTTTATATAGTTTATAGCACAAAGTGGATTATTGCCTATATGTGTCCATGTTCATGCTTCTAATTTGAGCTCCGCTAGGTAGGATGAAAATGGTAATTTCCAACTCAACTTCCCTTCTTCCTCCTATTCAACATTCCCATTGCTGGTCCGCAAAATCAGCAGCTCTTCTAACTGGGTTGTTGATACTCAGTCATTAATTCATGTGTTAATATGCTCTCTCTGTGCTTGCACTTGTTGTTTTCAACCTTTAGAAGTAGAGCTGTTTGATTGCAGGAATTTGAAAATAAATTAAAATGCAGGCAAAGCAGATTGAATGATTTTATTAAATGTTTGCAATTCTGTACAGAAAAAACAACATTATGGGGAGTATTCACTTTTGATCACACTGCCTCAGTAACAGCCTAGGTACTGGATTGGTACTTAAGAGACTTGTTCCTGCTTCTGCCTTTCATTTGCTCTGTGACCTTGGTCCGAGTCTCTTTACTTCTCTCTGCCTGATTTATCCAGCTGTGAAAAGAGGTCCTAATAATTTAAAAAAAAAAAAAAATCTGTGGATGAAAAGTGGTATATTCACTTGTGTTGTATATGTTTGATCCATTTGAACAAATGGAGCCTGTCACCTCTGAGGTGCTTTTGCCCAAGTCAAGAGGGATGAAATCTGTCTGGCACTATGAAATGAGTCTTTCCAGTCCCAGATTGACACAAGTCCATGTCACACACTAACGTCCATTGACACCCATGTTGTTTATCTCAGCTGAATGAGTTTGGAGTCTGAATTGCCATCCTCCACTTAGATAGAGATGGCTCCAGATTAGCATTAAGACACACATGCCGGTGATATGGAGGAGCTCATGCTGTTTGCTGGTATTCTGTCAATGCAGTGCTTTCTGCAGGCCCTGTCTTAAATAAAATGTATTTCCACACTGTGATTCAATGTGATTGTGATTCAAGCCAAGATTTTGGAAATAAATAAAGTGCTATTTCTGGTAAATATCTGGCCTCCCTCCCCCCCCCCCCCCCCCCCCCCCCCGCCATATGTCAACAGCTCAATAGTTTCATGATTCCTATACATTTTCCTCCCCTCAGAGAACAAAGCCTCCATGTTCCAGGTACTGCTCAGCAAAACAACTGCCAAATCTCACTGCTCTCCCACTTTTCTTCCAGTCTGGATCATATTGCTGCTTAATTTAGGGCCCAAACCTGCAAACTGTCAGCCCTGTTGACTGGAAACTACTCATGTAAATAAGGTCTTACAGAATCATGCCTTTAAAATAAAAACTCTTTTGAGCAGAGGTGTCTTTAACTTCTGTTCAACGTCACACAGTCTATGGTCTATAGTAACAACAAGACTGCCATTAATCTGTCTCTCGCAGCTAAATAACTGCCTAAGATGAAAAGTTACTGATGCTCAATTCAGATCTAATATGATTTAGGGGGAATTATGATTACTGTCTCACCAGGGTTGGCATTTTCACTGGCTTTTTTTTTTTAATGCAAATAGCATTTTATTGTAAAGCTTTTCAGACAGATTCTCCCTGCTAAATAAACATTTTCAAGTGGCTTAGTTCCGAAATTTGACCCACCCTTAAGATCTGGGAATTATATACACTAGATAATACTTGACAATGAAAAAACAGATCTGCTACATAACTTTTTTAAAAGATTTATCCACTACGATCGATAGTGCATTACCACTTAAATTAAATGGCAACAATCGTAAAGAGTGCTAAGAAAACCTAGTCCCAGATGCCAGGCACCGTGCTGGTGCGCAAACAAGGAAGGAACCAAAAATAGGTGTGTTTATATTAGAACAATTTTGAGATGCAGGAAAATTATAACAAAACTCTTTATTTTAAGTTTTGTAAGGGCTGGGTCATGAGCTGCTTTCAGGGCCATGCTGGGTTGTATGAGGACCTAAGACACTCCCCTACACAAGCTATCTGAATCACTGCGCAGGTGGGGTAACAGAGGAGGAACTAAGCTCCACCAGGTATAGCACTGGTGCGAATCACCACCACTACCAACCTGGGGAGCAAGGGGGAAGCAGCCAGTCACAGTTCATTCATTCCCTTGTCTTCACCTAGCAAAGCACGGCTGCGTGCTCCCTTATATTCATGGCTCATGATAAATCCATGATCTAGCTCTAAATTCATACTACAAAGAAGGGAAAGTAGCTTCAGTTAGGACTCTATACCCCCAGAATTTTGCTTGTCCATTTTAAAAATGAATTTCTTATCAGTAATATCTATATAATTGAAATTCTGTGAACGAGTTAACTGTTAAACTGATTTCCCATTTCATTTTCAGAAGTTAATGATCCAAATGAACTCTAGGTACAAGAAAGAAGAAATTGAAGCAGATGATACAGCCGAGGCTGATGTATCAGATGAAGAAATGGCCAGAAGGTAATTTATGTTTTATGGCATAGTTAAAATTACCAAGATGATGTGTTGCTGCACTCTCATCAGAGTGTTTATAAAATAGCAAACTTTTGTGTTGTGCACAAGATATTTTTAAATAAGAATTTTGAAGAAAGTGTTCAATGGAGTAGCTTCATTACTTCCTGGGGAAATAACTTGGGGCCATTTTTTACCCTCCGCTACACCTTTCTGCTCTCTACTGTGTCATTCTGTGTGACAGAAAGCAAAATTGGCCCCTTAATATTATGCTGATATCTTGATACAGGCAGTAGCTGTGTCTCTTACACTGTGTTGTAAGAGGAGTGACATAGGCAATCCTTTGTTGCACCACAAATTGGTATAGCTGATAGGATTTATGACTTGCTGTGCACGAGTTTGCTTTGATTTTATGAAGAATAGTGATTTGTATTTTAATGTAAATATCTTAACAGATATGAAACCTTAGTCAGAACTATCGGGAAGAAATTCTTGAAAAAGAGAGACCAGCGTGTGCTACAGGGTGAAGATGAGAACAGTAACATGAGACCTAGCAAAGCGAAGAAAATGTTCTTAAAACCCCAGGATTGATGTGAACTGCACAATTGGAGCTAATAGAAATGTCATCTACAGGTCAGAGTAACATGAACTGGGGAGTGTTTATTTTCCACCAAATAATGTAAGATACGTGTGTAAAATCTAAGTCTATTCTGATTGAAATTTCTGCTGTCCACATGACAAACATACTTTCAAAGTGGATACATATAAAATGGATGTCATACATCCTTTCCTGTCTGAGCAAGTTGTACTGACCATGGGGCTCTAAGCCAATTAGCTGTTTAAATATTGTGCATAAGTAAGATGGCTATCCCGTGTGTTTGAGAGCAATGATCTTTACATTTTATGATGGTAACTGAACGCAAGTATTTCAGCTAAAGATGAGCTGTGGCCAATCTTATAAAGCAATTCTGCTTTCAGTGTTTTTTTTACTGTATAAATTGAAACCCCTTACACTTTCTAAATTGAAAGAAATAGTCTGCAGAAACGTACGTTTCTTTAACAATTCTAAAAATACTTTGAAAAAGGAACAGAGAGATTAAATCCATTTCGTTGAATTTTATTTTTTTATAAAATCTGTTTAAAGAGAGGTTTTTGTAATAGAAGCATTTATATTGGGTGATGTTTTCACTTTGACACGTATGAATCATGATCTGCTCAATGTCTTGCCTCCAAAAAAAAAAAATTCTGATGTTCCTTTGGTTGTGGTTTTCTTTTCTGGCAAAAATTTTCCAATCTTGTAAACAAGATCTGTGATAGGAGCATAATGGCTGCTTAAGAAACACATCTTAAACTGAATAAAAACTTTTTAAAAGACTTTTGTGTCTGATTATTGTTGTTTAGGTAATATAATATAAACACTGGAACTTAACATAGCCTGTGAGATGTGTAGTGCATTGTTTGATAGTGTTTAGATTCAGGCCCAGATTTTTAAATGTATTTAGACATTGATGCACTTAGCATTGCAATACCTAACTGATTTAGGAGCCTAAATCTAATTTTGAAAAGGGCTTTAGAGATTGACCATCAATGGGATTTAGGCTCCTAAATGCCTACATCCCTTTTGAGAATGAAATTTAGGATCCTAAATCAATTAAGCATTGCAATGCTGAGCACAGCAACACCTCAATAGCTTTAAAAAACTGGGCCTTAAGCACATGCCCCAAAATATTAGTTGAGTTGAAATGCCTTTTCTAGTTAAAAAGTAATGAAGCAGTTTCAAGCGTTGTTGCACAGAAAGACAGTACTGGCCTTCCGTCAATTGGTGCTCTGGGCATGTTGAAATTTGTTGTCAGCATGTGTCACATCTAAAATTATAGCAGTTTTCTGTATCCCAACCTTCAGCAAGAAATATGCTTTCTCTTATTTTATTTCCCTGGCTAGTTGTCCAGGTTGCTCGTCCAGGATGCTGGCCCTCTCGAGAAAGGAGGGATTTGGAGGAGTTTGCTAAATGGAAGCAAGTAGGGCAGTTCCATTATGGACACGAGTCGGTTTTTTTCTTCTCTTTTTGGAACAGCTCAGTGAAGCAAGACACGAAACTCAATTATATAAAGTAAGAGGCCGTACATCTACAGTAGTTTGCATGTATGATATATGGACTATAATCCAAATATCAAAAGCACCTCATTAGATATTCAAGATGGATCACACATGGAAAGAGAAATACACTTTTAACCTAGTAAGGGAGCGTCATAAAGGTGGAAAGTCTATGATTCATGATCTCATATAGGTTTTCAGAGCTAATTAAATGATACTAGTTCAATTACTTAAAACTTGACTATATAAAATCATCAATTGAACAAAAGTTAATGATCACAAGACATTTTTCTTCCCAAATGTGACCTGAACTACAAAGTGATTTATTGTTGCTCATCACAAGAAAAAATCAGAATATATCCCATTATTCTTTCTTGCTTATTACTAGGAAATGACTCCCCTGTTATATGAATAGATTTATTTGGTGATGGCAGGATTTCTGAATAATAGTGCAAGGTATTTTGGGGAAATTATATTCTAGTGAGACACTAGTGACCACTAGATGTCACTAAAATTTTGCTTGGGCTTCAGGATTCCTGAACTGATGACATTCTGTTGCTTTCACATAATCTTGTCTGAAAGTTCCTTTTATTGAATAATTAGTTGAGGCATGCATATAATAAAAAGAGCATTAAACTTTACAAAGACGCTTCTCTGCACAGAGAATGTATGCAGAGAGGACACCTTCTGTGTCCTTCATTCCAAGGCAGAATAGCTGCATGTGATTGGGAGAAAAACAAAACCAGCTCTGTAGTGAAATATCTCTGAGTCCTGGAGTGTACTCTGCATTGTGTGTGTTTGTGTGGAAGGTTTTGAAGGTGAAGTGACTTGAATTTCAACAGCTTCACAGAAAACTTACATTCTATTATTGCAGGGTTATAAGAAAATGTGCATAACCCCGCAACAATTATAAGCAGTGTGTAATCTTTAAAGGTTGGTGCCCTACTGGCCAGAAGTTTGATTGAACCGCTTTTGATGATGACTAAATGAACTATTCAAATGCAACTTTAAAAACAGCTGCTGAGGTTAGGGCAACCTCCTTATTCACGCAGCTATCTTGGAGCATCAACGGTATTGTAGAATCAGTAAAATATAAGTGCCTACTAGGAGTTGCAGAAGTGCCTAGATGCTTGTGAAAATCCCAGTAAGTATTTCTCTGATGCCTATCTGCATCTTTAAGTACCTAGATATCTTTAAAAATCTGATCCTAGGCTTCTAAGTCATCTAGGTGTGTTACAAAATTTTGCTATACATAGTTCATTACTATAACTAGACCACTATGGAGGCTTAAGTGTAGATGTGAAATGTTCATGATGCAAATCTACATTTAATCAAGCATTCTTGCCTTTGTTACAAACTCAAAAATAGACCCATTGTTGTGGACACTTTTGTTAAGCTGCAGTTTTTAAAGCATAAATGGACCTGTTTCTCAATCAAAAAGGACCCCTTTCTGATTGAAGATGTAATTTGGATTTTAGAATGAGCATTTTTGGTTTGGAAGTAGCCATTTTCTCAAGCTTGCGAATAAAGCGAAGTTTGGAGGAGGGAGGTGCATAGAACAGCAGAATTGTTTGTGCAAATGGTGTGAAATGAATAATGTGTGAATTTGGCACAACTCTGACCAAGAATGAGACCAAGGAAAAAGGTGATGGTTGCAGTCTTTACAGCAGCTGGCATTCATGTGCTCATTGAGAGTTCATACCAGTAAGAATAGTTTAAACTTTTGTCTTCAGACATCTAGAACTATTTGTCCTGTCCTCTTTGAGAGTGACCTTTTAGGTCCAGATTCACTATCTAATATTGCATTGTGCGAGGAAAGCACATGTCCTTAGCCATCATTGCTCTTCCTGAAGTGTCATATGAGGTACGCTGGCTGAGAGGAGCCAGAGAAGAAATTCAGGAAAACTACAAAATGAGTTAGCAAGTATTCGGTTTCTTCTCCTGCTTGGTGGTGGTAACAAGGAAACTGAGGCAGGTAGCTAGCTTATTTTTTATTCACCCTCTGTTTGGATGCACTCGTGAGTCAATGCATCCAGCATTGTTGAGAATGGATTAACAGCTTATCTAGCATGCTGTGAATAATTAAATTGTACATATCGGGATCCAATAGAATAATAGAAAATAGGGCAGTGTTTTTATACACCCCCACGCCCCGCTTCCTCCCCTCTCCCCGCCCCCCGAAGAGGCTTTAAAACTTGGTGGTTTCCTTTTATATTTGCTAGCCGTTGCCTACACAGTTAGATGAAATGAAACTTGCAAGAGAAAATAACTCTCAAAGATGATTAACTTCAATGATTTGTCTGAAATAATAATGCAACAATTGAGCTAGTTCTCTCTTTCCTCTCTTTGGTGCCAGTTGGGTTGAAATTTTTACCATTGCTGTAGTTGCCAACGTTTGAAATAGATGAGGATTACACAACTTCCCTTCCCTTCACTTCCCCCTATCTTGTCTCTTTTGATCTAATTGATGCTGGACTTTGAAAGCCATAGGGGCAGAGTCTAGCTGAAGTGAGTGCTCATCCTGTATCTTACCTCCACTGATCCATGAGCTGATTAAACTTTGTTCCTTGTTGTTTTTTAATTGCTTTTTCCAATGGTGAAATGAAGTTTGAACTGGTTTTCTCCTATTACTTGTAATTGTTTCTGAAAGACACTCCGTATACAATTTGTTAATGGATGGTATTTTCCTTTGGGCTTTGGATATATGTAATGGTTAGTTAGGCTGAGATTATTCAGAGCCATCTATTGGATTTGAACACCCAGCTCCCATTAATTTTACAATTATTCAGATCTCAGCCTGAAAGCAAAGTTTCCTTGTCTTCCTGTAAATCAAGATACCATGCTTGCCTGATTCCAGATACATTTTGCACGTGTTGGAATGTGGTTTTAGCAGTGTTGGTGCCACATGATGTGACAATAGGCTGCAGCTAAAATGCTGCACAATAGTTTGGAGTCTCATTAAACTAGCCTGAAAGAGAGATGGTCCACTTTAACTTTAACATGTATTGCAGGGGAAAGGTGTCGGCTGAATTGCCCATTAGATGTATGTTGACAGGTTTCAGAGTAGCAGCTGTGTTAGTCTGTATTCGCAAAAAGAAAAGGAGTACTTGTGGCACCTTAGAGACTAACAAATTTATTTGAGCGTAAGCTTTCTTGAGCTACAGCTCCCTGTAGATGTAAGATCCCATGTTTATCAGCATAACAGGAGTATAAATCTCTCCTATGACAGCCTGCCGGATCCTTTTAGGAATTAGTATTCCTTTCCTTTTCCTGTGGGAAGGCACCTATCACAAGGCCTCCCTAATGGTATGAGACTGGTTTGGTGACTCTTATAGTTTCTTTATATTTAATACCATTCTTATCTTAGGCCTAGTTATGTGTCTTTGGAGAGTTTTGGGGTACAGTATTCACAGCTAAATAACTACTGTATTTATCAACTCAGAGAATTTGCCACGCTGAAAAACTGATCTTTAGCAGGTGTAAATCAGCAGAGCTCCATTTGCCCTGACACTGTAAAGCCAGGACCTAGTAATAATTGTCAGGTCTGGGGAAAAATCTCTGTGGGAGAGTTGTTATAAATGACCGTGCAGAGGATGGAAGAGTTGTGGACTGACCCATGTGGAGCTCTACAGGGAATAGGCCTTTAGTAGACAGCAGGAGCAGTTAGGCAGCAGAATTAGAGGCACCTCTGGAGGGACACAGGAGGATGGAATAACCAGGATGTCAAAGGCTACATTGAAGCCAACCGGAGAAGGAGAGAGAAGGAGCTATTATCAGCATAAAGGAAGCAGTGGTCTGCTACGTAGAAAAGAGGGGTTTCTGTGCTATGGACTGTGAGCACCAGATGAAAATTCCTCCCAGCTAAAGAGAAAGGGCTGAGTTTTATTTGAAACACTTGGTACTTATCTGATATTTAGGGTATAAAAACTTAATTACAATTGATACTTACAAAGACTGTTGTTTTTCATTTATTTATTTTTAATGTATTTTTGTATTTCATGAGAGTTTTGCATAAATCATGTTTGAACAAGGAGGCTATCCGCTGAAAAGAAAAGATCTTGATTATCTTCTTTAACCTGCTATTGTTAAAAGCAGTATGTAAGATTATCATCAGGAAAAACAACTGGAGAGAGAATTATTTTTCTCAGTGGTCTACTCTCTTAACTTTGTTTTGACGCTGTTTCACCTGCACAGTCAGTTTCTCTGTTTTTGTGGGTCATTCACATAGCAACAAGACAGAGAGAAACATTTTTAAAATAGGAAACTGGAATTGCAAAACCACAGATATTAGAAGAGGGGACTCATTAGTTAGACAAGGAGTTTCTTTAAATAGACTTGATTCAGTTGGATGCTTTTTATGCTCATCCCCTTGATAACATTCCCAGTTGTATATGTCATTAAAGAATTTCAATTTGTGGCCATGTTGAATGGAAGTAGGCACAATAGAGAAGCAAGTTTGGGCACCATATTACAATTCATCCTTTATACAGGATGTGAATTAGTATCTCTACAAAAGAATCCTAAGAAAAATATGGACATACTAAAAATAATTAACGGGTGGTTCCTTACATTACATTACATTCAATCACAGAGAGACCAATTGGATAATACTTTGCACTTGTAGCACCTTTGGTCTCAGGACCTTAAAGTGCCCTACAAACATGAATGAATTATTCCTCCTAACACATCCTGGAGGTGGGGAAGTATATTATCCCCATTTTACAAATGGGGAAATGGAGTTGAGTTCTTGGTACTTCTAAATCCACATTTCAGACCTAAATAACTGGTCTGATCTTCAGGTGTCTAAATTTAAGCAGCCAAGTTTGGAAATTTCAGCCAATGTAATTTCCCTAATGGTCACAGAGCATATATATGTCAGTAGCACAGAAACCCCAGTACTCCTCTCCCAGTTGTGTTCTTAAGCCACTAGAAAACTTTTCCTCCTTGGACCACATGTCCTCCCAAATCTTCATCCAGCCTCAAACCAGTCTCTAGAATTTGTGCCCACAAAAGTGTGTGTGGGCTCCATTTATTCTCTCAGTGGTAACTAATCAACATGGGACTCTGAAGTGCCTGTTTTTCTGAACTTAAGTTCTCATTTTAACCTGGTATTAATGTATTTTAGGTCATTTATTGAATGTCATACTAGATTGTGAAAGATGCTGCAATTGCATAGAATTATTGTATGTTTTATATACTACACTAAATCACGTACAATCCTTTGAGGTTAATTGGGACAAATTTTCTCTCTAACGTTACTCTGAATTTATCTTTCAGTGTCTCCTCCACCTCTTTGTCTTTAAGAGTCATGAATTCTACCAGATCTGTGTTGTCCTTGTAGTTGTAAGTTGTCTTAATGATTGTTCATCCAATTAAATCTTGAAACTCATCAGTGGTCTGCAGGCTACAGATTGACTTCTTTGTAAACAGGGAATCTGGAGATGTCTGAAGATATGTACGTTGGAACTGGAAATCTTTGATTATTCATGGCTCAAGACTGAACAAGTAAATTTTCCTGCACTCACTTCTTTCCAGAAGATCAGAATTAGAGAAGCTTTGGTTGAGAACACATTGTTTCTTTCTTATTTTCTCAGAGTACCAGGTCCCATTGTTTTCTGTGAAGCAAAAGATGCCAGGAGTCTGAGGCTGGTCTTTCCCAGAAATAAGTTCTATTGGTTGCCACATTTGATAGGACACACCAAAGCCTCCATCCAGGATATAGGCTCTGTCATCAATATCCACCTTTGGCAGAAGGTGGGTCATGTGGGAAGCATATGTGTTTTGGTGTGGGGTGTGTGTGTGTGTGTGTGTATATATATATATATATATATATATATATGCTCCTAAAAGAGTCGTGTCATATCCCAGTGTTTTCAGCACCCAGCATAAAAGTTCGTTGTGTTCCATGCACCGTCCTCCATGCTTCTTCCTCACAATTTTGTTGTAAACCTGGTCTAAATCCAAGATAATGGTTTCACCGCAATGGATGCTGAGATTTTCAAACGGAGCAGCTCGGATGTGGTATTGGAAGATTGCAGGTAAGGTTTCCAAATCATGTTTTTCATGGGAGCCTTTGTATCCAATTCTTGCTAAATATTCTTTGATATACATATTGCCTGTAAAGGAAGTAACATTAACAAAAAAGTTAATTATTTATGACAGTGTGAAGGGATTTCTTGTTGGTTCCGGCTAGCACAAATGCTATGATCTACTGAGCCCCTACTGAAGTAGTATTGAATACTGAGTCGTATTGGAAAAAAACCCAATTCTTGTAGTAGAGAAATGCAGGAGTAACAATAGGGCATAGATGTTGGTATCTCGGTTTTTGGTCCAGGACCATCTCTTGACAAGGATGGACACAATAGAGCAATGCCCCCCTCGTGCCCATATGTATGTAAGGGAGATTTTTGGTATCTACATTAGGTTAGTGTGATACCAGGACTCAGTCAAATAGGACAAAATTAGGAAACGTTAACAGGTTTTTGAAGAAGACAGCTCTCATGTCCATATTCTCATCTGAAGAAATGATGAAGGAAGCAGTGTTATCTAGTGGTCAGAGCAGGCACTTGGGAGTCAGGAGTCCTGGGTTCTGTTCTTGAGTGTGTGTCTGAGATCATAAGTAAGCCACTCATTTTCTGTATGCCTCAGTTTCCTCATCTGTAAAACGAGGAAAATAATATTCCCTGCACATTGGTAAAGCACTTGGAGGTTATTGGATTACAGGTGCTATAGAAGTGTCAAGTCTTGTTATAAATTCAGACCATCTGATGATTAACTAAACGTCTGATTTTTTTTTTATTTTTTTATTTTTTTTGAGAATCACAAATCACTAAACCCTAATCCTGTCTAGTTTGATACAGTCGTGACGCTTTGGTGTTGGAATAAAGATTCTCAGAAGAGGCAGGTAAACTCCCAGAAAGACTAAAACCATAGCCTCTGTTCTCAGCCGTGCTCTCCGTCACCTAGGTGCAGATGAAGGGGGTAGTGGGCTGTTTGATACTGGGCTGCTGTGAAATATGCCACTGGCCAGGAATTGCTGGAGCACAGCACAATGTAGCCATGTTCTTTCCCCAAACTGGAAATGCTCACCACACAACCTCTGTGATGACAGCAGCAAGAGGTGGTATAGGAACCCGTTACCTGGTTTGACAGCACCCAAGGATTCCCTTACACCAGAAAAATCCTCAGCTGGCGAGATCTGGTCCATATCTGGCCCTTTGAACCAGGCTTTCTCAACCCTATTATGCACCCCCAGCTGGCATACAAAAGAACTGGACCAGTTCCATTATGTCGTCTTGAGTCTTTTGTGAACATGAAGAAGGAGCAAGATTCAGCCTATACCAAGCAGGCAAGTTTGAACAGCCCAAATAACTGCTCACTGTCAGCATTTCTGCATAGGAATTATTCAGCTTGTTTTCCTGCCTTGCTGTGCAGCTGAGACGTCATGCATTGAAATGTTCTGACCCTTCTCAATGACTTGCTACATTCCAAGTGGGAGACACAGCAAGTGTCTGTAAGTTGCTCCGTTTGAAAGTGGGTCCTGTGCACAAAATACTTTGAAGGTTTTCTTACAGCCTGTCCCCTTGCTCAGAACACAAACCATTTTGAGCGCTCCATGTCGCTTCAAATGTTTATTTTCTTGACAACTTGTAAACCTACCTTGAAATATTTCTGTGTACACAATGGAAGCTCTATGGTAAGCTGATTTTTAGACTGTTAGTACCATTCTGTCAACTCAGGGAATCAATCTACTGCATTGAGATAAACTCATCAAGGAGCTGCTGAGTGTTTACTGCCAGATGAAATTTCTCAGGATGAATCATAAAATGGTTTTCAGTGAAAGATTCATGCTATGCGTGGTGTAGGCAACACATGCTGTCCAAAGTTAGTAGAGAGTCCCAGCATTAGCAATTAGTGAAAAGTGCAAGGTCATGCATTTAGGGATTAATAACAATAATTTTTGTTATAAACTGGGGACGCATCACTTGGAAGTAATAGAGGAGGAGAAGGACCTCAGAGTATTGGTTGATCACAGGATGACTGTGAGCCGCCAATGTGATATGGCCATAAAAAAAGCTAATGCAGTCTTGGGATGCATCAGGCAAGGTATTTCCAGTAGAAATAAGGAGGTGTTAGTACCATTATACAAGGCACTGGTGAGACCTCATCTGGAATACTTTGTGCAGTTCTGGTCTCCCATGTTTAAGAAGGATGAATTCAAACTGGAACAGGTACAGAGAAGGGCTACTAGGATGATCCAAGGAATGGAAAACCTGTCTTATGAACAGAGACTCAAAGAGCTTGGCTTGTTTAGCCTAACCAAAAGAAGGCTGAGGAGAGATATGATTGTTCTCTATAAATATATCAGAGGGATAAATACCATGGAGGGAGAAGAATTATTTAAGCTCAGTACCAATGTGGACCCAAGAACAAATGGATATAAACTGGCCATCAGGAAGTTTAGACTTGAAATTAGATGAAGGTTTCTAACCATCAGAGGAGTGAAGTTCTGGAACAGCCTTCCAAGGGAAGCAGTGGGTGCAAGAGACATATCTGGCTTCAAGACTAAGCTTGATAAGTTTATGGAAGGGATGATATGATGGGATAGCCTAATTTTGGCAATTAATTGATCTTTAGCTATTAGCGGTAGATATGCCCAATGGCCTGTGATGGGATGTTAGATGGGGTGGGATCTGAGTTACTACAGAGAATTCTTTCCTGGGTTTCTGGATGGTGAGTCTTGCCCACATGGTCAGGGTTTAGCTGATTGCCATATTTGGGGTCACGAAGGAATTTTCCTTCAGGGCAGATTGGGAGAGGCCCTGGGGATTTTTCGCCTTCCTCTGCAGTGTGAGGCACGGGTCACTTGCTGGAGGATTCTCTGCACCTTGAAGTCTTTAAACCACAATTTGAGGACTTCAAATAGGTTAGAAGACATAGGTTAGAGGTTTGTTACAGGAGTGGGTGAGTGAGATTCTGTGGCCTGTGTTGTGCAGTAGGTTAGACTAGATGATCATAATGGTCCCTTCTGACCTTAAAGTCTATGATTCTATGATGCAATCATAGAATCATAGAATAACAGAGTTGGAAGGGACCTCCGGAGGCCATCTAGTCCAACCCCCTGCCCAGAGCAGGACCAATCCCAACTAAATCATCCCAGCCAGGGCTTTGTCAAGCCTGACCTTAAAAACTTCTAAGGAAGGGGCTTCCACCACCTCCTTAGGTAACGCATTCCAGTGTTTCACCACCCTCCTAGTGAAAAAGTTTTTCCTAATATCCAACCTAAATCTCCCCCACTGCAACTTGAGACCATTACTCCTTGTCCTTCATCTGCTATCACTGAGAATAGTCTAGATCCATCCTTTTTGGATCCACCTTTCAGGTAGTTAAAAGCAGCTATCAAATCCCCCCTCGTTCTTCTCTTCCGTAGACTAAACAATCCCAGTTCCCTCAGCCTCTTCTCATAAGTCATGTGTTCCAGACCCCTAATCATTTTTGTTGCCCTTCGCTGGACTCTCCAATTTCTCCACATCCTTCTTGTAGTGTGGGGCCCAAAACTGGACACAGTACTCCAGATGAAGCCTCACCAATGTCGAATAGAAGGGAATGATCACGTCCCTCGATCTGCTGGCAATGCCCCTACTTATACAGCCCAAAATGCCATTGGCATTCTTGGCAACAAAGGCACACTGTTGACTCATATCCAGCTTCTCATCCACTGTCACCCCTCTGTCCTTCTCTGCAGAACTGCTGCCTAGCCATTCAGTCCCTAGTCTGTAGCGGTGCATTGGATTCTTCCGTCCTAAGTGCAGGACTCTGCACTTGTCCTTGTTGAACCTCATCACCTGAATCAACTCTGGCTGAAAGGAATTTTAGTGTTTGGGTAGGTTTAAGTAACACCAGAATATGGCCAAGAAGAGGATCGTGAGAGCAGCTGCTGTGAAAATTCTCCAAACCTACTGGAGTGTAATTGCAGGTTGGAATGGTTTATAACATATGTTCTGCTTTCTGCAGTAGGGGCAGCTTTGACTGTCCAGTGGAGAAATAACTATCCTACTCAATCAATTTCTGGTCATTAAATAGTGAAAACAGGTCACACCAATGCAAACCCTAGGCCCTCTGAGTAATGTAAGACCTCTCTGCAGCTCCATAATGTAATTGAACTGCATAAACTCTTAGGAGGTGCAAACTACAGTTATTTTGAGTTGTGGAACTATTAGAAAGTTTTGGTTGAAAACCAGAATATTTGAAAGACGATTTCACAGATGTATTGACCACCATTATACAGAGAAAATAATCAACAAAAGAAATTTTGAGGCCTGACTGTCAGAAGTCTAGGAATGCAGATGCACATGTAAAAATGTATGGGCACTGATGCACTATATTTGCACATCCAGTTACCATGACTGTACACGCTATCGCAGTGAATCCATTTGCAAATGATCCATCATGCATCTAACTACTATTAACCTATTGTTCCCAGAAAATGGACCATTTTGCAGTAAGGAAAGCACAGTCTAATAACTTCATTTTTTTTAAAGTTATTTTTAAAAGATTGTTGTGAATTATCTTACCTCTTTTAATATGAACTCTATTATTGGCTAGTTTGTTTGTCTTTGCTTCCTTTATTAAGAATCTACTGCATGTGCAAAATTAAAAAAATAACAAAAGAATTAATCATTTTTGGGAACAGGCTGTAGAATCTGGAATATCCGAGTTTAGATGAATAGGTGTGGTGCTAAAAATAAGAGAGAAAAAGCCAATACATATTTCTAGTATTGTTTTGCCACTTTTGAGAGATGGCATTAAACCAAGATGGCTGTGTTTTGTTTCCATTTCTACAGCATTTTTCATGCACCATTTTTCACAAACCTTGGTCCTATGGACAGTTGAGATTGCATGTTTCTCCAGGACCTTAACAGTACACAAAGAATCTGGTTTTTAAAAGGAGCTTACCTTTGAAAATGACCCACCAACAGTTGTATCCGGTTTTGCACCCGTTTGCAGGGGGGGAGGGGGGTGTTTGTTTGTTTGTTTTTGGATCGGTAAATCAGGAACAGACACAGATTGCAAGACTTCCCCTCTACGAGCTTTTTTTTCTAACTAATGCACATCTGCCTCAGGGCTGTTCAGTACTAGATCTTAAAATCCAAGAGAAGGCAGAGTCCATCTGAAATGAGTGCACATATTTGGACTTCATTGATCCATGAGCTGATTAAACTTTGTATCTTCCTTTTAAGAGATTTGTTATTTTTTCCACTGGTTAACATCAGAATGAACTAGATTTTCAGTCTCCCCCTTCCCCCACCCCACCCCCGAAAAAAAAGAAAAATTCCATACACATTCCTCTGTTGCTGGATGATGTATTTTCTCTTGAACAGCATACAATAACCATTGGCATTCGGAAAGCCAGTCTTTTCCTTCCTCTTAGGAAATTGAATATGTTGTTCAGATGTTGCAGGTTCAGTTTTCAAAGGACCAAGTACATAGAACCATTCTTCACCAGCAAGTTCCCTTTTTTTTTTTTTTTGATGTTTTTAAAACTTTCATTGCACTGACTTGATGTTTTATAGATAAACAATGAATACCATGACAAATACATCTTAAACACAATTTTATGTATATATTAGAAAAAATAAGTCGTTTATTTCAATAGTAATACGTGGCACTTTCCATGCCCAAAGTGTTGTACAGACATTAATTAATTCTACCTCTGTGGAGCAGGTATGATCCCCATTTTACAGAAGGAGAAAGTGAGGCAAAAAGATCAAGTGCTTCATCCTGCAAAATGCAGGGTATGTTGGCCCTGATCCAGCAAAACACTTAAGTATGTGCTTAGCATTAAGCTCATGAACAGTCCCATTGACGTCGAGTGCTTGGAGTGCTGTGCTGGATCAGGGCCATCAGCAGCACCTTGCCACGATCAAGCCCTCAGTGATTTGGCAACGGCTACACAGTGCCTCGTTGGCAAAGCAGGAATTAGAACTCGGGAAAACCTGGCTCCAAACTTCCAGACCATGCTGTTTGTCAAAGGTCCCAAATCTGCCTAGAACACTGAGACCTGCCCAAGTGTGCAGCAGAGCCAGGGATAGACTCTGGTTCTTGCAAGATCTTGCAACCCCAAAGATACTACATGGGGTTGCAATATCTGTTACATCTCCCCCCTAGAGAGGTTATACATAGAATCATAGAATATCAGGGTTGGAAGGGACCCCAGAAGGTCATCTAGTCCAACCCCCTGCTCGAAGCAGGACCAATTCCCAGTTAAATCATCCCAGCCAGGGCTTTGTCAAGCCTGACCTTAAAAACCTCTAAGGAAGGAGATTCTACCACCTCCCTAGGTAACGCATTCCAGTGTTTCACCACCTTCTTAGTGAAAAAGTTTTTCCTAATATCCAATCTAAACCTCCCCCATTGCAACTTGAGACCATTACTCCTCGTTCTGTCATCTGCTACCATTGAGAACAGTCTAGAGCCATCCTCTTTGGAACCCCCTTTCAGGTAGTTGAAAGCAGCTATCAAATCCCCCCTCATTCTTCTCTTCTGCAGACTAAACAATCCCAGCTCCCTCAGCCTCTCCTCATAAGTCATGTGCTCTAGACCCTTAATCATTTTTGTTGCCCTTCGCTGGACTCTCTCCAATTTATCCACGTCCTTCTTGTAGTGTGGGGCCCAAAACTGGACACAGTACTCCAGATGAGGCCTCACCAGTGTCGAATAGAGGGGAACGATCACGTCCCTCGATCTGCTCGCTATGCCCCTACTTATACATCCCAAAATGCCATTGGCCTTCTTGGCAACAAGGGCACACTGCTGACTCATATCCAGCTTCTCGTCCACTGTCACCCCTAGGTCCTTTTCCGCAGAACTGCTGCCTAGCCATTCGGTCCCTAGTCTGTAGCGGTGCATTGGATTCTTCCATCCTAAGTGCAGGACCCTGCACTTATCCTTATTGAACCTCATCAGATTTCTTTTGGCCCAATCCTCCAATTTGTCTAGGTCCTTCTGTATCCTATCCCTCCCCTCCAGCGTATCTACCACTCCTCCCAGTTTAGTATCATCCGCAAATTTGCTGAGAGTGCAATCCACACCATCCTCCAGATCATTTATGAAGATATTGAACAAAACCGGCCCCAGGACCGACCCCTGGGGCACTCCACTTGACACCGGCTGCCAACTAGACATGGAGCCATTGATCACTACCCATTGAGCCCGACAATCTAGCCAGCTTTCTACCCACCTTATAGTGCATTCATCCAGCCCATACAATCCCAGCCAAGCCCACAATACTACATAAACTTAATACAATAAAGTATTTCAAGGATATTGCAAGAAATGTCCATGTCTGCCCATTTTATAGCTGAATGAAAATTAGGCATAAAGAGGTGAAGAGTCATATTTTCAAAGGTGGAATCTAATTTTGATTGCCTCCGTTTTAGATACCGTGGGCCTGATTTTTCAGGAGCTCCTGTTGCCTTCTTTGGAGTTGTAGGTACTCAAAGACTTAGAAAGTCACACCCTTGGCATTAAAAGTTGGGCACCTGAAATTACAGGGCATTTTTGAAAATGTGACCCGATGTAAATTGCCCACCGTTTCTGATAAGGAAATGGAATTCAGAACTTACAACTAGTTTTCAGTGTCACTGAATCACCTCCTACTCCCTGGTGTGTTCTGACTAAGTCATAACCTCTCCTGGGTGTTATTGTGGACTGCTGAAGAAAGACATCTGCTCAGCTATCAATTACAGTCTGTTCAAGGACGTGAATTATTTGTAAAAATGTATTAAGGAGGAGATAGAGAATTATACTGAAAATATTAGAGGACTTTTGTGATACAGCCTCACTTTTAATTCTGCACTAGGGTTTGGTCACCTACTTTAAAAAAAAAAGGAATACAAGAAATAAAACAAGATCCAGAGGAACAAAAAATAATAGAAATATATGGCAATTTCCGTATTAAGAGATTAAAAGGACTAGGAGGATTTGGTTTGAAAAGGGGAAGATGATTAAGAAAAGACATGATACTGCTATATTAAAATTAGTTAATGGTATAGTTAAGTTTATTGTGAATTTATTTGCTCAAGTTGGCAGTCAGTTTAACATATTTTTAATGTTAACTTTATGGAGGGTTTTACCTTGAGATTGTAAAAGCTCTATCTAGCATAGTTGTGTAGAATTAGATAATATCAACTGTGACAAACTCACAATATCCTGTACAAAGCCTTATGGAATTAAGATAAATTTTACTGAGTGAAGTTAAATTTTACTGAATTAGCATTAACAGCTGTGGGGTACATTGTATTAAAATGTGACTGTGTATGTGGTGGTGTGGCATTGTATATACCTTCTCTGATAGGGAGGGAGTTGTTACCTGCACAGATTAGGGCACCCCACCTTTTCCCAGTCCGCAGGGCTCCAGGCAAAAAGCACCTACCCTTACCCAATTCGTAGGGCTCAGGGTATAACTAACCTGGTCAATTTAAGTACCCACACCCTTTCCCAATACATAGGGCTCCGGGTGTATACTACTTCTGCAGGTGTGCAGGACCTTTTACCAGTGAAAGAACCTTACACAGTAATATCTTTATCCTCTATTTATTAGCAATCACCAAAACCAGAATGCACACATTACACATACAGTGCTCACAACTCTGCCTCTGCCACACAATTTCTGGCTCTGCCACTGACCATGTGTGTGACCTTGGGCAAATCATATCACCACTCTGTGCCTCCATTTCCCATTCCACCATTTCTTTGCCTCTATCTAGATTGTAAATTCTCTAAGGTTGGGACGGTCCCTCACTGGGTATATGTACAGTGCCTACCATAATGGGTGTGGTCTCAATTAGGGCCGGTGCATGTTTGTGTCTCTGATATAAAGTCACTGACTTCATGAGTGTAGACAGGCAGAAATCATGTAAGCCATGTGTCTTGCATTTTAAATTTCCTAGAGCAAGTGTCCCTTCTTGTGACAGGCTGGATTGCTCTGTGCAACTGCTCTCACCTCACTAGTGATCATACTGAAATGAGAGCAAGCCCTGGTATACTAGATAGTGTGTGTGTGTAACCAGTCTGTATTCCAAACCTGGACTGCAAAAAATATAGGCCCTGAATCTGATCTCACTCATTTATTTTTATTCCCACAGCAGCAGGATTTCATTCAGCATTCATGGGATCAGCTAGCAAGATTCACACATTAATTCTGTCTATCTGCAAACTTCCCTGGGGATCAGGGACAGCAGGTTTGTATAATTTTTGGTGGTGCCCTGAACAGGTCCAAGTCCCCCCCCACCTCTCTCTCTCTCTCTCACACACACACACACACACACACACACACACACACACACACGCCTAAGGCTCTGGGAGGGAGTTTGGGGTGTGGGCTCTGGGATGGAGTTTGGGTGTTGGGTGCGGGCTCTGGGCTGGGGCAGGGGTTTGAGGTGCAGGAGGGGGTTTGGGGTATGGGAGGGGTGCGGGCTCTGGGAGGGAGTTTGGGTGCAGGAGGGGGTTTGGGGTGCAGGCTCTGGGAGAGTTTGGGTGCAGGCTCTGGGCTAGGACAGGGGGTTGGAGTGCGGGAGGGGGTGCGGGGTGTGGGGCTGGGCCGGGGATGAGGAGTTTGGGATTCAGCAGCAGGCTGCCCCAGGGCTGGGGGTGGGGAGAGAGAGAGGAGGACTCCCCCCAGCCCTCTCCCCTCCAGCAGCAGAGAGAGACCCGGCCCCGAACATTGGTGGAGCCGGGCCCTCTGGGCCCTGAATTTGTTGGAGCCCAGGCACCATGGGCCCATACAACTCGCCGCCCCGCTGGGGATATCTGTATCTTCTCGTAATTGGAATGAATGGTAAGAAATAGTTCATCACTGCTAACATTCATGAAAAACTTGCAAAGTATGAGTCTCTTGCATGCAGCTAAACTGTTCGTTTTTTGTACAGTTGCATTGCATCTGAGATTGGAGCTGATTTTTATACACTTCCATTGGACATGCTTAGTTTAAGTTTCAAACATTTTAGCTTAAAAACACATAAACTTGCTACTTTTACTTAGAAAAGTATGGCTGCTGCCTTACAACACATTTTCTTGGTTTATTTTTAAAACTTCCCCATTATGAATAGCAGAAATAGGTGCAAGCACTGGAATGCTGCAGCCACAAAAAAAGTCATTTCTGTATGCCATTGAATGTATCTAACAGATCAAGTTAAGAATAGGACACCTAAGCAATCCCCTGTAAACTAGCAAGTGTCAGGCTTTCCCTTCTGGCTCTCGCCAAAGTTCCCTGAAAATATTTGCATTGGAAACTCCTGCTCTTAAAGATGCAAACCCCTTTTCACCATATAGCAGAACTGAGTGTTTCACTCTCTGGCAGAGCCATTTAGGGAAAGAGGGGTAGTGCCTTCTTTTGTGTTATACATTATTATTAATAATAATAATTTTGTTTATTTGTATCGTCATAGGTCCTAGGACCCCTAGTCATGGCCTAGGACCCCCTTGTGCTAGGTGCGGTACAAACACAGAGCAAAAGGCTCACAACCTAAATAAGTTTAAACCTTCTGCTTTACATGCTGAATTGAGAGCGAGCACAGCACAGGCATCCCCAGGGTAAATTTTCCTTATGCAGTGTTCCAAAGTGCCCCCACAAACCTGCCCTCCAGGGACAATCAGAGTAGTTCAGGCTCGATGGACTTCCAGTCCTTGGCCCCCCTGCTCAGTATCCACAAGCCCCCATGACTGTGATGGTGGTGTTTACATGGATGACACCTGCCCAGACTGAGATGGAGAGCTACCAATTCATTCCACTAAAGTCACTGATCTGCAGACAGGCTGGGCAACTTTTGAACTGGTAGTGTATGGTGAGGAGTTCTTGTGTCCCTATATCAATCCCTGGAGGCACCTCATTCAGTGAAGGTGGGGTTCTATTCCCAGCCAGTCTCTGAGGGTACATCTACACAGCCAGCAGCAGACCATGACAGCGAGCCTCTAAGTCCAACTCGACAGGCTCAGGCTCACACTACAGCATTAACGGCTGTAAGAGACTGTGCTTTTATGTTGCACCTTGGGCTGAAGCTCAGGCTCTGAAGCCTAGGGATGGGGGTGGACTTCAGCTTCGGAGCTCCAGCCCAAGCCGCACTCTCTACACAGCTATTTTCAGCACTGTAGCATGAGCCCTGGGCTCAGCGGCTTACTGCTGTGGATGCTTTAGACAACGTACTCTGGATTATCTGAGCCCATGTGGCTGCTCTGCCTTTAAGATTCCAACAGCTGAGATACCATTAAGAAAAGACCAAACAGTTGACATGTGAGAATGTGGGTTTGCTGAATGACCCGTGCTTGGCCCAGTGATCTCATCAGCTCCTCTCTGAGTATGTTGAGCAATAAGTCCAGAACAGTGAGCACCAAAACAGTTGACAGAGAAGTGTTTAGCTGTGTAACAGGCCACAGGTTGCAGGGAGAGTGACTGAGGGAAGAGTCAACTAAGGGTATGTCTGCGTGGCAGTCATGGGCTGTGATTACAGCTCATGTAGACATGAGCTAGCTTGGGTTCTGGAAGCATGGCATGCCATGGCTTCACTGTTGGATTTAAGCTTAGGCATATTTGCCTGAGCTGCCATCACATCTTGTGGACGTGGATATACCCTAAGAGACCAGTCCTTTTGGTTCCCTCTACTAAAGCTGTTTTTGCAGCGTTATGACAAACTGGAAATATCTGTATGACCGTATAGAAATCTTATGTCTGACTTGGTTTTCTCGTTCAGGTTTATACTGCTGCCTGACCAATTGCACAGAGTTAAATCAAAACAGCTTGTAAAAGGGGGTTGTTAAAGAACCCAGGAACAGTAAAACAATGACAAAGATAAGACAGTCTCTGAGGTTCCCACTTAAAGGAGTTAAGACAACAAGGGCTTGGCCATCAGTTGGGGAAAGAAGCTGGACCCATCCAGCTTAAGATGTTTTTCTCTTCCCAGAGCTAAGGCTGAGTTCAAAAGACCCTCAGGGGTTAAAAAGCTGCCCTGGGAGAAAGGGAGGGAGGGTGAATATGGTCAGCTCAGCTGGTAGGGAAACAGAGTCAGCAGTGAGGCTGACAGACAGACTGTCCTGAGAGCCAGGATCTGCAGCCAGCTAGCTGTAACGTGGTACCCAGAAAGAATAGGGGACACCAAGGCTTAGTGATGTCTACCTCAGGGCTGGAAGGGAGTGCCAAGCATAGGTAAAACAATATGCATGTAGGTCTCTGTTATTTTTTAAATCTACTCTCAGCTCTGTGTACTGTTTGGACAAATAAATCATACTTTGATTTAGAGAACTGGCTTCTGTGTCACTGCATAGTATTACTGACCACTAGCTCCAAAGGAGAACTCTGGCAGGGTCAAGCCCACGGGGAGCTGCTCGGTATCATGGTATACCAGGGAGGTGTAACCCAGAGAGCCAGTCAGAAAGTGGTTGGATTGCACTGCAGACTCCCACCCCAAGGAGGAGTGGAGGCACGGGCCTGTCACCTGGAAGGGGTGCACTTGCGGGAGTCTCAGAAGGAGCAGCCTACCTAGGTACTGTGACAAGAGGAGGGTCTGGAACTGCACAACAGCCCCTTCTGGGCTGTCATTCCAGCCCAGGTGTGGGGATCCACATTAGCTGATGGACTGGCTCATCACAAATTTCCCCTCTGCACTGGCTTGTGTAGAGCTGGCCTGGAGTTCTGGCCCATTCTGTCCACTCCAGAGTACCATGCCTACTCCTAAGCAGCCTTTCCCACCCACCCCTCATACACATGGAAGTGCAGAGGTTCCAGCAAGCTAGGTGCATGCCGTGGTGCCAGTACAGCTGGGTGAATTCACCGTAAGTGTATGTAACTTCCCAGGTGCCCCTTGGCCAGCTGAGATGACCAGGTGGGCTCTGCCAGCACGTAGTCACCAGGTGTCAGTATTTCTGTGAGTAACATGTTATCTGCATGCATTATTTTGGTCGCTTGTAAAGCTGGGATATTTGGCCTTGTAGTTTCCTCCAGCACTTCTGGACTGAGCATCAGGCCTGTCTGTCAAACTGCTCCATCTAGTTTGGGGCGCTGAGTCTGTGTTGCCTGTATTTCCCCCATTCTTTGGAAACCCTAAAATTTCCTATGTGTTGTTCAAAACACAGCTCCAACATGCCCGCAATAACGTACATATGGGCTGGAGGAGAGGAGCACTCTGCAGCCTTTCAGGTAGCCCTCAGGCCCAGGTGTAGTGTATCCATTCTCTATGTGGCTGTCAAGGTTCCTTTCCCACTCTGAACACTAGGGTACAGATGTGGGGACCTGCATGAAAACCCGCTAAGCTTATTTTTACCCGCTTAGGTTAAGACTTCCCCAAGGTACAAACTATTTTACCCTTTGCCCTTGGACTTCCGCTGCCACCACCAAACGTCTAACCGGTATTATTATTATTAGGAAAGAGCCCGTTTGGAAACGTCTTTCCCCCCAAAATCCTCCCTTACCTTTACACCACCTTTCCTGGGGAAGGCTTGATAAAAATCCTCACCAATTTGCATAGGTGACCACAGACCCATACCCTTGGATCTTAAGAACAATGAAAAAAGCATTCAGTTTCTTAAAAGAAGAATTTTAATAGAAGAAAAAGTAAAAAAGAATCACCTCTGTAAAATCAGGATGGTAAATACATTACAGGGTAATCAGATTCAAAACACAGAGAATCCCTCTAGGCAAAACCTTAAGTTACAAAAAGACACAAAAACAGGAATAGCCATTCCATTCAGCACAGCTTATTTTCTCAGCCATTTAAACAAACAGAATCTGACGCAGCTCTAGCTAGATTACTTACTAGGTTCTAAGACTCTGTTCCTGTTCTGTCCCCGGCAAAAGCATCACACAGACAGACGCCGACCCTTTATTTCTCCCCCCCTCCAGCTTTGAAAGTATCTTGTCTCCTCATTGGTCATTGTGGTCAGGTGCCAGCGAGGTTATCTTTAGCTTCTTAACCCTTTATAGGTGAAAGGGTTTTTCCTCGGGCCAGGAGGGATTTTAAAGGTGTTTACCCTTCCCTTTATATTTATGACAGTGGCTTATAGAGAAAGGATGGCCTACTGACTAGAATGCTATTCTGAGACTGAAGAGACCTGACTTCAAATCCCTGCTGTGCCACAGCCCCTCTGTGTGACCTTGGACAGGTCACTTAGGCCCAGATCCTCAAAGGTTTTTAGGTTCCTAATTTCTATTGAAATCCTGACTACCACTGAGAATCTAGGCTTTAGTCTCTCTCTCTCTCCCCACCTCAGTTCCTCATCTGTAAAATGGGGATAATAGCCCTTTCCTAGCTATGGGGTGCTTGTAATAATAGAATAGAATCATAGAATATCAGGGCTGCAATGCATATAATTTCTACTCATCATATTATTGCATATTAATGACTTTTATTCTCCTTCAGGAAGAACTTGGTCATTTCTTTTTAATCAATCTACCAATTGGTCCTACACTCATCACTGAGACTTGGAAAGGGCTGTTATTCCCCTGCCAAAAACAACTAAGCATTCATAAAGACTGTTCTGTTTGTCATGATTATTTGTATGTTCAGAAATATTTTATGAAGACCAGCCTTGTACAATAAAATATCTCTGAGGCTCATTTTGTTGTGTGATGTGCGTGGGTGTAACCATTGTATGCACTGGTTAATAACAGGGGCTGTTGTCTTACAAAATCTTAGTCATACACATAGTTGATACATGAGTTAATGGGGTTGCTTCCATATGTGAGGGGCACAGAAAGTGACCTGTGTTCTGTTGTTCTTATTGATCAACAGCCCAGATTCCTTTTCAGGTGAAAAGTCATTTAATATTCTGGTTGTTGATGATGAATTATTAAAAAGAAGCTTTTGCATTAAAATCAAGCTTAGTATCAGTTTACTATCAGATAGGGGCTCTATCAGGAAATTGTATCCTTTCCTTCAAGGGGCATTGACTCACTCAGCTAATAGGTATTTTGCCATCCATCAGTGGTGCCATTTGAAAGATATGATTAAAATGCTGAGCAGTCACAAAAAATGGACTCACATGAGTTAAATGTGGTTTAAGAAACAGAAATGCAAAGTGTTCCATGTAGACAGAATAACTTCCCTCTGCACCATCTGCTGTGATATTCAAGTGCCCCCAGACTCTCACATGGTGAATCCAGTCAGCTGTGCTGCACACGTGCGGTGGTTATTTATAACAGCTCATGCCTTCCCTCTTCCTGCCACAAGAGGAAATGAAATTCTAAAGCAAGAACATATAGTGAAATACCATGGAAATGGGCTCAGTACAGTGTGTCCAGATTTTCAAATGAAATTCTTGCAGGGTCTAGCTGGCAACATGGGTGTCCCATCACACATCATAATATAAGAGACATCAACTCTAGCTATCTTAAGTATGTATTTCACCCTCGTTACCGTCATATCTTTAACGTATTTATCCTTACTGAATGGGGGAGGCAACCTAGTGAGAGAGGATGTGGAAAAAGCTAATGTACTCAATGCTTTTTTTGCCTCTGTCTTCACGAACAAGGTCAGCTCCCAGACTACTGCACTGGGCAGCACAGCATGGGGAGGAGGTGACCAGCCCTCTGTGGAGAAAGAAGTGGTTCAGGACTATTTAGAAAAGCTGGATGAGCTGCATCCGAGGGTGCTAAAGGAGTTGGCGGATGTGATTGCAGAGCCATTGGCCATTATCTTTGAAAATTCATGGCGATTAGGGGAGGTTCTGGATGACTGGAAAAAGGCTAACGTCGTGCCCATCTTTGAAAAAGGGAAGAAGGAGGATCCAGGGAACTACAGGCCAGTCAGCCTCACCTCAGTCCCTGGAAAAATCTTCACTTTGCCATTCTGCATATGGAAAGGGCAGCTCCATGGGATTAAAGAAGCAGGGAAGGGGCAGAAACTTGCCTCCAGCCCCCAACCCCAACCCCACCCTATGCACCAGCCAGTGCAGTGGAGCCCAACAGAGTGGAAAGTACTCTGCTACTGGCATAAGCCTGGAAGACGTAATTTACCAGCTGAAGCCAGGGGAGAAGCAGGGAAGAAATTGTAGCTCCAAGAGTCACAATTTCTTTGCTGGGGTAGCACTGCTACGTGCCACCCCTTGTTCTATGCTAGGCAGAAAATGACAGCCTAGTCCTTCATTTTTTTCAATAATTGAATGCTGGGAAAGAGATTCTCTTTGTTGCTGTATGTAATTATATTCTGGCCAATAAATTAAAACATAGACAATCTGCTGCTGTTAACTGGGATGAGTTTATGATCTAGCATTACTCTGAATTTGTCTTTCAGTGTTTTTTCCACCTCCTCATCTGTAAGTGTTGTGGATTCCATCAGATCCATGTTCTCCTTGTAATTGTATTTTACCTTGGTGAGTTTCCACCCAACTAAAGCCCAAAGGCCATCAGTGGTCTGGAGGCTACAGATGGACTTTGTTACAAACAGGGAATCTGGAGATGTCTGAAGATACACACTCTGGGGCCTGAAATCTTCTATCTCTCGTGGCTCAAGGGTAAACAGGTAAACTTTCCTACATGCATTTTTTCCCAGATTACTGGAATTAGAGAAGCTTTGGTTGGGATTATATTGCTTCCTTTTGATTTTCTCAAAGTACCAGATCCCATTGTCTTCCATGAAGCGAAAGATGCCGGGAACCTGGGGCTGGTCTTTCCCAGAAATCAGTTCCATTGGCTGCCACATTTGATAGACCATTCCAAAGCCGCCGTCCACTATATAGGCTTTCCCATCCAGGACCACCTTTAGCAGAAGGTGATTAATATGATCATTATATGCATTTTCTTCTGGGCTGTAAACTTTTGCTCCTATAATGGTGGTGTCATATCCCAGTGTTTTCAGAACCCAAGATAAAAGGTGGTTGTTTTCCATGCACCAGCCACCGCGTTTCTTCCTCACTATTTTGTCATAAACTGGTTCTAAGTCTAACTTGATGGTTTCACCGCAGTGGATGCTGAGGTTTTCAAAAGGAACAGCCCTGATGTGGTGCTGGAATATTGCAGTCAAGGTCTCGAAATCCAGGTTTTTGTAGGAGCCATTATAAGAAATTCTGGCGAAATATTCCGTGATGTTCATGTTACCTGTACGGTGAGTAAAAGAACAATAGTATGTGTCTGAAATGCTTGGATGAGTGTCACCATCCATCATAGGAGCAGAACCTCTTTACACCCTGTTTAAAATGAGTAAACCCCTTGCAGAAGAGAAGGAGATGAGTTTGCTTGTTTTACCATTGTGCCTCGTGGCTCCAGGTGTGCTAGGCACTCTACATACATGTTTTAAGAGGTACTTCCTGTCCAGAAGAGCTTACAATCTAAATAGACCAGTCAGACAAAGGAAGTGGTATTGTTCCCATTTTTCAGGTGGGGTATTGAGTCAGGGAGACAACTGTGGCCCAGATTATCAAAGATATTTAGGTGCCTACCTCAGGGAGAGTTAGAGGATCTGTGTTTAAAGGATGTACCCAAAGTCATAGTGGGAGCCAGAAACCACACCCAGCACTCCTAAACCCCAATCCAGTTCTTTAACTACAGGGCCAGTCTTCTAGGCACGGTTTGGTTAAATATTTCCTGTGTTATTCATGCTGGTTGGCAGAGGGCATCCATCCCACTGTCTTCTGCTCTTAGTGCTGACAGGAGCTAGAAGCAGATTAGCACTCCTGGCGCTGTGGGCTTTCAGTGAGTCTGGCATCTCCATTCTCCTCTCCTTAGCAGGAGTGAATGGGAGGGGCTCGTTTTCTGCCTCTTACTCACCACCATTCCTGGTGGCTTAGCTCCCCAGCTTTGTGCCTCACTGGTCTAAGTGAGGTGTTCAGAGCAGGAAGAAGACACTCACTTTCCAAAAGAAGGAAATCAATGACCATGACAGAGCATCATATCCACAACAGGCTTTTCCCCTCCCACAACATAATGTGAGATACAACAGGGAAGATAGGTTGCCCTTATTCTCCCTACTCACTGTTCCTTCCCACAATCTTCAGAGGCAACCAGCAGGCCCTGTGCCTGGAAGTCAATTGTCAAGGATGGTCAAGTAGATCTACAACCGCTTTACCTGACAGCAGCAGGACCTGACCCTCTCCATCTGCACCCTTGTTCCTGCCACACAGCCTTTTAGAAACTCTCGGGCCTGAGAGGGAGCCCAAAATGCACTGGGATTAGGGAATGCGCCACCCATCAATTCAACACGCTCTGGGGACTCCCAGACTTCAGTGTACAAAGGGCAGTGTGGCCAGCAATGAGACCAGGTTCTCCTTCCCATTGCTGGGGGAATGAAAGACGAGCCAGCCATCAGCAGCTGAAGATCAAATCAAGGTGCGCAGGCTAGCTGGCTGTTCCCAGAATCTAATGTCCTGGGTGGGCAGAGATCGCTACTCAAGATCACAGCTCAGAGTAAGCAATGCAGGAGGGAAGCCAGGACCTGGTGGAGAAAATGCAGGGGATAGGTGGCTCTTTGGGAAGGAAGCAGGGATTTTGATATGGACGAATAGGCTGACAGTTATACCCAGAGGACCAAAGAGTTAAAACCACCAAACATCAGCCTACTCTGAGGATCAGATTCAGAATGACTGGTCAGAGAGCACATGATTGATCCGAGAGGCCTCAAACATTCTCAGGTACCTTCTGTGCCTTAAGAAAAAGGCGTCCTAAGCCCGTGGGATAAAAGTCCCATTGCTCTGCTCTCTAGGTAGCACTTCCTCCTTGGTTTACATGATTTGTGTATTTTAAACTTACTACACTAAGGATATAAGAAGTATTCAATCTGGGTAAAGTTATCAGTGTGCAGTACTGAAAAACCCACAAAAACCCCATCATATGAAAGAAATGGGGAAAATACCCCAAATATAAAACAATATTGCTCCCAATTAGGACAATATGCAGGCAGGGTCAGAAATGTCCCCAACTGGTGCTGTTCAGAATGTATAGAAATGTAAATTGTAGCTATCCCAGTATCACCAACCCCAAAAGTTCAAATGTCGGGCCCCCAAAAAGCACACAGTTGGCTTAAAAATCATGAGATTTTAAAAAATAATAAATTTGGGTTCTTTTTCTTTATGTTCTGGTACTGGCGCATTTAGAGGTCACATTTTCAAGTTTTTCACAGCAACCATGAGGGCTAGAAAAAATATTTTTAAAAAAAAAATGAGATCTGAGATTGTCAAGTAATAACCTGAGTCCAGCTTTGAAAGTTTTAAGAAAACCACCAAATATCACAAGAGTTGTCAACCCTGCTATCCAACTTTAATTCCTTTTGTTTCTTTTTGGGTAGCAGTAAAGACAGTATTTTAAATGATTTTTTCCACTTCAAGGGAAATCTTACTGTGTTGTTGCTGCTCTAATTTTAAATGTATTGAAAGTATGTTGGCTTTGAAAACAAAATAAGATTTATTATTGCTTACAATTATCAGAAGCAGGCATAACATCAGAAGTGTCTGAATCTGTCCGTCTGTCATGGTTATTTCTGGGTCACCTTTCACACTGGCATCTGAACCAAGCCAGATGATGTGAATGTGTATTCTGGCTGAGGCTGATAATTGAGAGAATAAGCCAGTAAGTCTGTTACACTGACACAAGAGAAGTCAAATCTGAAATCGGTTCAACATTCCCTCTCAATTCTTATGCAGTGTAGCCACTTCCTGCAATGTTTGTTCATAGGCCAGATTTGAATGCGCGTTTATAACCAAATCAGCCACAAAGATTCTAGGTTTAAAAAGTGTCTTACCTGTAAAAACAGTTCAACCACAAGTGTATCAGTTTTCACTCTCGCTTCCTTAGGCAGTAAACCGTCTGGCCTGGTTTTCAGTCCTTTATGCAGTGAAGTTGGGAATACACAACAGTTCTCCAGCTTCTCTTGAGAGAAATTCCTTCTTTCATCACGTCACTTTCACTTTCTTCTGTAACTGATCGCCAAAGCCAGAGGAGGGAGGAGTTCAGCTGTAATGAGCTAGCAAATTTTAGTTGCACTGACATAATGAGGATTCTAACTCTGCTCATTAGAATGCACACTGTTTTGTTTTTTTCAGTGGCTAAATCCACTGGTTGGTTGTGGGGGAGAGGGAGAGTTATTTTTTTCAATAACATTATAATATCGGAGGGTGATACTTCTTTCAGGAAATTAGGCAGCTAAGTGTTGGTCAGGAATTTAGGGCTGAAAGTTCATGAACAGTTGACCTGAGAAGATTTTCACTATTTGATATGTCACAAGAATGACAAGATTCTAGCACTGTTGAACACAAACATAAACCCTTGTGCTGATTGGGCAGCAAACCCAAATTCTTGTATTGTAGCTTAGTGTCTAATTTGTTATCCTTTGTCGCTGCTACATTTCTTTGTGGATTACAGTAGATTTTGTAGAATGTAAGTTCTTTGGGGTAGGGGCTGTGTCTTCTTGGAGCCTCTGGATGCTACTGCTACATAAGAATTAAAGAATAACTACTGCTATGTAGGATTCCCCCCATCACTAAATATAACTCATATTGCTTTCCACCTAAGGATTAGTATGTATTTTTCTAAGCTAAACCTCATTTTGCTATTTTCCTCCCAAGTCTCAACTATTTCTAGATTCTTTTGTATTAATTCTCTGTGCTCAGTTTTGTTGATATTAATTAATTAATATTAATTTAATATCAACAAAACATTTCACTAAACTGCTGATTGGGCAGATAAATAAGTTCAGGCACAGATCTCTATGGTAACCCACTGCACAACCTGTCCCCCATCTCAATACTTTGCTCTTTGTCATTGCCATCTGTGGATGGTCTTTCACTCCATGTGACTGTGCTCAGGTCCAAGCCACGTTATCATCAAGGGAACAGGGTGCTTGATATAGGTGGACAACCCCTGGGAAGCTCCATGTTTGTAAACAGACAAAGATAATTTTCCAGATTTCAACACTTAACAGATTTAACTGTCCAGGTTAGGTCCTGCCGTACTTATAGAGTCAGAACCCAGTGTTTTACTGGAGAGCAAGCCAAACCCCAAGCAATCAGACAGCAGTGTACTCTAAGCATTCTTCTGCTTTTTAAATCTCACTAGGAATTTCCCCATTTGGGGCGTTATGGGGAAGTGAGGGACTGAGAGCCCTAACTAGAGCCAGGCTCAGTGTAAGCACTGCCAGTCCGACACCTAAAAGAATCCATTTCCCACAACACAGCCTTTTAACTGCTTCCTCCGTGCAGAACATTCTTGATTTCAGGGCAGATCTCTACCCTCTCCTCACATATTTCCCCTTCCATCCCTCCCCTCTCCCTGAGCCTAGTGAAGTTAGTGGGTCTTTCCACTAATTTCAGTGGGCACTGGATCATGCCCTGAAAGAACCTGCTTCCTAGTGATCTTTCAATACAGAGGGAAAGGCTGGCCACAGCTCTCATCAGCAGCTTCCCTTCAGTCCGCTACAAAGTGTCATTTGGGAGCAGCACAAGGTATTTGCGCCATCCCCCAGGTCACAACCCCCTGGCTCTGCAGCATCCCCAGCCCTGCTAATCAGCAGGCTCCGGAATGGGTTCAAGTGGTGCATGCTGACCCCTCCTATGGCAGCTGAGCTCCTGGGCAGCAGGCACACTGCTGGCGGTGGGGACTATTCTTTTACAGGGTAACCCCACCCGCTCAGCATTGTGCTCTGTCCCTCTCTAGCGGCGGCTTGGCCTGAGAGCGATGAGCCTGCTGAAGCATTGGCTTACAAAGAGAGGTCTTCTAGTAGAGGCTTTTGCAAAGAACCAGAGATGCCCAGGTTTGAGCCCTTCTGCTGATGGCCCAGCTGGGACACAGGGTAGGTATAACAGACACACCACTCTGAAATGAACAGAGCGCCCTCTGATTCCTTACTGAGGATGATCACAGAGTCCAGTCCTGCATTCCTTGAATACCTGAAACGTCTATTGTCATCAGAGCAGTTTGGGTGGATGAGGAATGGCAGAGTGGGACTGTGGCAGCCCCCGTGAAGGCATTAGGATTCAGTCACCACTGTGGGTCTTAAAGAGGGTGCTATTGGAACCCCTTGGGGGTTAAAATGACAGCAAGCACCCCGGCTCAATGCAGAAGGACACAGCTGAGTCTTATGAGTCCAAACAGTCCGTGTTCAGACTTTATCCCCTCCATGTGTGTCTTAGTGCAGGTCTTCCCAGCCCAAGATCCAGGCAGAGTGTTCTCTTGCCTGGGATTTCAAACTGATGTGCAGTCTGTGGGAATTAAAGCACAATCACTGTTTTTAACAACCCAACAGTATAGTGACCATGAAACTGTTCTATAACTGATATTTGTCTTCACATGAAATTGTACAGCTCTAGCTGTTTATACAGATACATTTAATAAATGGGCAATTGCAGATCTTTGCTACATTCAATTTCTCCAATTTCTCTTATTGGGGATGGGCAGGTGATCTGGTTGTTTCTCTGACCACAGAGAACTCTTTATTAACCACATTCTCCCATATTTCAGGCTGAATAAACATGTTATTTGTGACGCATTCACATTAACCAGGTCTGATTGTAATCATCCTTTGCATTCTTAAGAATTTGTAAGCCTGTTTTCAATAAATTATAGGGTTGGTCACGTTATTACATCCATCAGCATTTTAATTCATTCTCTTACCTACTTTAATAATCAAATTCTGAAAACTGTGTGATTAAAATGCTCTCTAGCAACAAATATATATTCTTCTGTTACCGCTGGTACCACGGTGAAATCTTAATGGTCACTAGATGTCACTGTAATTTTACTTGGTCTTCACACCTAACAAACTGATGCAATTCCCTTGCACTCTGATAGGCTTATGTTAAAGGCCCCTTAAAAAAACCATTATTAGTGATCAGAAAACTATTCCAAATATAAAGTTTACAGAAAAGAAAGTTGTCTGTAGTGATGTTGTAGCCATGTTGGTACCAGCATATTAGAGAGAGGTAAGATAATATCTTTATTGGACCAACTTCTGTTGGTGAAACAGACACGCTTTCCAGCTACACAGAGCTCTTCTTCTGGTCTGGCAAAGGAACTCAGACCTAAACACTTGCCTTTGGTTGAGCCATTACCAGTAGTTTTGAGGCTGAGTTGATGTGCAAGGAACTACCAATTTTTTAAAAAAGAGCCTTGGTGGGGAACTTGATAACCCAGATTTTGAGTGTGTCAATTTCTTCAGACCCAGAATGTGACTGGACACAATATACTTTTTTCTAATGTACTTATAACCCATGTGAGTACTTACCGTTCTAATCCTGATGGTTCCTATACACCTCAGGGTTAGCTATTGGACTTTGGGCTTGTGCTGTAGAAAGAAGAAACTATTTGCATTTGAAAAGACCTCTTCTCAAGCATCAAAGTTCAAGAGATTAAACTGCTGTGTCACTTTTGTCAACACAAACTTTGTGTCTTATTTTTGTTTAAACTTGACTTGTTTTTAAATCAGAAAATGTAGTTCCAGGAAAGTATTCATGTAAATGGATTAGGAAACACAAAGTCAACTCTGTTTATTGAAGGTAATCTATTGAACTTTTTAAGGAAATGGATTCACAGATTAGTTTATGGCTCCATTTCATGCATGAATGTCATATCTATAAATCGAGAGACATGATGGATGAGGTAATATTACTGTCTCATATCCTGAAACCAACACGGCAACAACAACACTGCAAATATCTGTATGCTGTAAGGCACTGATGTACAGAAGATGGTGAATATATATGGTATAAACCAAACCCTAACTCCAGGGTTGCTGGAACAATTTGTATAGAGGGAGTGCTGAGAGCCACTGAACCAAACTGTAATCCCTGTTCACACAGGCGCTGGCTTCTAATTTTCCCTAGGGGTAGGCAAACCCTGCTCAGCCCCAGGCTCCGCCCGAACTCCACCCCTTCCTCCAAGCCCCCACCCCGCCTCTTCCTGCCCCCACTCCACCGCCAGCCCCACCCCCACCCCATCCCTTCCCACAAGGCCCCACCCCCACCCCACCTCTTCCCAGCCTCTTTCCACGCCCTCCCCCGAGCGAGCCCTGTCCCCGATCCTCTCCCTCCATCCCAGCGCCTCCTGCACACCGCTGAACAGCTGTTCCATGGCTTGCAGGAGGCGCTGGCAGGGAGGAGGAGGAGTTGATCAGTGGGGGCTGCAGGCGGGTGGAAGGGGAGCTTGGCTGCCAGTGGGTGCTAAGCACCCGCTAATTTTTTTCCACGGGTGCTCCAGCCCTGGAGCATCCACGGAGTCGGCGCCTGTGCCTGTATATGATGAAAACCACTTCAAGCCAGGGGGTGCTGCTGCACTCTCAGCACCCCAAGTTCTCGCACCTGTGCCTAACTCCTTTTCTTTACAGAGCTTAGTTCCGTGGGCTGTCTCTGAACACCAGACCACACTGCCTCTCGGATGGTCCAAGGAGCTCGGAAAAGAGTATTTCCCTGTCATCATTAGCAGTAGCTGTCAGACACAAGGTTTGTAGGGCTGTGGCAGTGTTGGGGCAGAGGACAGTCCTTGAGCCACCAGCAGATACAAAGGAGGAGACTAGAGAGAGCAACCCCCCAGGACGCCCATGGCCTGAAGAGTTATGGGCCGAAACCGAGCTATGGAGGTGACCACCCCCCCGCCAGTGGTGATTGCTATGAGTGAAGAATGAGTGGACCCCACAAGCAGAATCTGGAGGATGACAAAGGGAGCCCCGCCGGGCAGCTCCTCCAGTAAGGAGGGAAAGAAAACACCTTCCTCTCAGGTAAGGGGGGAGATGTGTGACAGAGTGCTGGGAAACAGCAACTGAGGCTGCACTCTGGGCACTGTAACAACAGCAGTTGCTCTGGCGTAGCCCTGATTAGGAAGAGCTGTGCCTGATTGGTGGATTGGGATGGGTGGAGGAGCGTTAGCGAGCTAGCCCTTTACCCAAGAGATAGAAAAGGCCTCGTGTGGATTTATTCTCATATAAACCTGAAGAAAAAGGGAACCCTAAGCTATTGTTTAGTAGTATTCACTTGCTGAACCAAACTATAATATTCATGGACATTGGCAGAACCCACCAAGGAGTATTTAACAAACAAATGGTGATATCCTATATGCAATTTCCCAGTATAAGGGACAAAGAAAAAGACTTGGATGAGAGACTAATTGTAGATGACAGGTTTCAGAGTAGCAGCCGTGTTAGTCTGTATCCGCAAAAAGAAAAGGAGTACTTGTGGCACCTTAGAGACTAACACATTTAGTTGAGCATAAGCTTTCGTGAGCTACAGCTCACTTCATCGCATGCAACTTCATCCGCTGAAGTGAGCTGTAGCTCACGAAAGCTTATGCTCAAATAAATTTGTTAGTCTCTAAGGTGCCACAAGTACTCCTTTTCTTTTTAATTGTAGATGGTAACTAACCCCCATACTAACTGATTCAGTTAGCAAATGCGGGAGTGGCATGTCAGGGGTTAATTTTGATCGAGGCATGTGTGATGTCATTTATTTGTATTTAGAAATGGCAACGTATTACTAAGGAATAATTGATAGAGGGTTTAATGTTGAAATTGAAAGACCTACATTTTATAAGGCCAAGAAAACCTCTGGGTGATCTTTGAGAGGTACGAATTAGTGCTTTGTTTCCTTTCTGGTGATTAGTTACAGGTTTATGCTGCCTACTGGAACCCTTATCTATTCTTTGGAAAGAGCAATAAATTGTGTGAAAGGAGGACAGCCAGACAGCCTTCTTTCATCCTTGAAACTATCCCAGCTGTGAAGTTCACAGGGAAGAATTTATCCTCTGTTTCACCCCTCTGGGGTTGTTTTGGTTTCCACCTTTCTTAAGTTGTACAGATTCCAATCATTTCGAATCTAAAGGGATTGTTACCTTTCCAAGATCATAATATTGCATTGGTAATTGGTATAATATGAAATATATGACAACAACAAAGTAAATGTCCACTGTAGACATCTCATGTACTGTATAGGGATAATAAAAGAATACCATAACCTAGGCATCTCTACCAGACAGACAAGTAACTATTCTGGCAGATTTGCTAAAGTTGCTTTTAAGAGAGTCGTAATTAAATCTTCACCAAAGATGTTGGAAGAGCGGGATAGCAGTTGGTGTTGACATAAAACAGGTCCTCAGATTGGTTCGGGGACAACTTTTGCTTGTCTCTAAACAAGCAGAACCCCAAGGGTCATTCACTAGTACAAGCCATCATTTAAAAGACTCCTGGTAAGATGTAAATCAATATAAAAGTTTTTGGTGAAGTCCTCAAGATTTTCAAGTTGGGAACCACTAGCTTAAGTGTAACTTTTATCATCTTTGTAAAATAAAAAACCAGTAGCCCAAAGAGAGATTGTGATGGTTATGTGAGAAATCAAATTGACAACAAATATTTCTTTGTATGATTATATCTGAAGTTCTAAGTATAGTGCTGTGGGTTAAATTTCACTAAATATCCAAGTTAAAATAGTTATAAATTTAACTGTAGTTAGTTACTATTGTTTTAAGAATTGTAATAAAGTTGTTTAGTATCAGTGAGATGCTGAGTTACATATACATGCTTTTACATATGGGAGTGTCCTTTAACAATTACATGGAGTTATGTTTTTGTATTAGAAAATAGGATTAATTATAATCAAGTTGTTTATTGTATTAATTTTGGTTAATGAACAAATGTTTAATTTGAAATGAAAAAAAGCATTTTAGTGTTTGGCATTGGAATGTTAATTTGATAGCTAACTCTGGAAGTTATCTAATGTAGAACAAAATTGGGTATCAAATTTCCCATGCTGGAGGCTGGAATAAATAAACTCACCTGGAATCTCTGTTCCCTCTAAGCTGTGTGCATGTGCGCGCACACAGATCCTAAACCCCGCGCACACGGCGAAACACCGCGCGCACAAAAATTTGCACAGAAGACATTTTTTGCACACACGGCCTGTCAAAAATTTGCACAGAAGACATTTTTTGCGCACACGGCCTGTCAAAAATTAGGGGGAACATTGTCTGGAATTAAAGTTAGTTTAAGATTAAAAGGAACTTTTAAGAGTATAGTACTATTCAATACACTGCAAAGGGTATAGTACTATTTCAATATACTGTTACAGCTTCTTGTTGAATATAACAATAAGAATTAAGGGAAAACAGAATTAAAATAGTAATAATTCAGTTTGTATTATATTTTCAATTATCACTGAGAGTTCTGATAGTCTAAAAGGAACTAAGGGCTTGTTGACACCGGAAATGCTTCAGCAGCCCAATTGCAGTGCTGTGGTGGTGCCACTGTAGGACTTCAGTATAGACACTACATACGCTGATGGGAAGAGTTCTCCCATCAACGTAGGAAATCCACCTCCTCAACAGGCAGTACTAGGTCAATGGACGAATTCTTCTGTCGACCTTGAGCTGTCTACACTGGGGGTCAGGTCAGCTTACCCACGACACTCAAGGGTGTGGATTTTTCACATCACTGAGTGACATAGCTGGGTCAACTTAATTTTTTAGTGTAGACCGGACCTAAGAATATGCCAAAAGACAAACCTTGGTGAGATTGTGGTGGCATCGGCTGAATGATGGGAAAGAATGCATAATACCTGACTTGTTTATGTGATAAAATGTATCACCTGTTGTCTGAAGGAGGATCATCCCCAAAATTTGCGTTGTTCACTGGTAAGTGTCAACATAAGAAACAGATACTAAAGGGTGTGATCCAAAGCTATCAGTGCAGATGAATGGAAAATGTATTCATAAAAAGCAGATTCTACCACCAGTTGGTAGAAGAGCAGCCTCACCTGAAAATCCTGAGCAAAGAATCTTTTCGTTCTGGATCCAGAAAGCTCTTCCCACTTCCTTTAGAAGTAGTTGTGAAAGGTCAACTTCCTCGCCCTAAGAGAGAGGAATTTCTTTAACTGAGTCCTTCATAGACAAAACTTATGGAGGATTCGGGTACACTGGTCCAAAGCTGCCTTGGGAAAAAGAAACTTTCCTAAAGGAAGGACAATCCAGTGGTTAGGCTATTAGCCTGGGATTCAGAAGACCTGCATTTAATTCTCTGCTCCACCATCGAGTGGGTAAGTCATTTAGGGGTACATCTATGCAGCAATAAAAAACCGGGGGCACTGAGTCTCAAAGCATGTATCAGCAGTCTTGGGCTTGTGGGGCTCAGTCTGCACGGCTTAAAATTGCAGTGTAGACAATCAGGCTCGCTCCAGCCTAAGACTGAACATTTACATTGCTTTGTATAGTCCCACAGCCCAAGCTATAGGAAAGTGAAGAGTTCTAGCACTCAGTGCCAACAGTCCCGGTAAAACACCAGAGTTAAAGCGTTCATTTTCATTATCTCTGATAGTTTAATTGTTAATCTGCAGCCATTCCAGCCAAAGTCCAACGTCCAAAGATTTGCAGTAATGCTCATAATACCAAACAGGAACTTCTGTGACTTTTATTCACAACTGGCACAAGCTCATGTGAGAGCAGCTAAATACTACAATAGATTTTTGCAGCACATTCCAAAAGTTCATGGCATTAAAGCCTAATTTTCAAACCCAGCCTCCATCTGCAAGCAATTGTGTGCATCTGTACCCAAATACATCCACACGCTGGCATGATGCCCAATTACTTTTGTATGTGCATATTCTAGCACCTGCACCAATGTGTGGGCACATGTGTAGGTATGCATGAAAGCTAGATTGTGCACACATAAAAGGGGGCCAAGTATGTGCCCCACCATTGAAAATCAGGCAATTAAATGTTATCATTTAAATATGCATCTCTGCTAGGCCTGCCAGCCAGAGTAGAAATTAGTGCTAATTGGGCTGTGAGCGACGTGGGTCTGTGTCCATTGGAGGCAGAACTGAGATCCGGCAGTATCCCAACACACTACGCCTAGACTAGTGAATAGCCAGTGTATCCAGTCACCACCAATCTGGAGCACAGATTAACCAATATATCCTAGAACCAAAAGAGTCTGTGTCTAATGGCAAACCACCCCAAGTCAGCTGGCCCACCAGGGTGTTAAAATATGCTATTAAAATGATGTAAGTAAATGATGTAAGTATCCCTACACTGGATCATCTCTTAAACTGATTGACACCAGTTGATCTCCACTGACTTCCGTGGAGCTACTCCTGCTTGTGAATCTGTCCCACTGTGTTTACTCTCCAAGGGTCAATTTTTCCGCAGGTTTCACTAAAATTGCCATCACTTACCCTGTCCTAGCCATGAATTTGACTCTGTTTCCTGCATTTCTTCTTGCCACAGGTACACAAGAGGGAAACTATTCTATCCGCAAAAATCAATCCCATGTGCCTTGCCCAAGATGAAGAGTTTGTTTTCTCTTTAAACTGATCATCTCTTCAAAGCTCTACTCTTTAAACTGATCATCTTTGTTCTTTTGTAACACAAGTTAAGCAGGTTCTCTGAGCCTAAGGAAATCTATGTGAGCATTTCATCTAGCTTACTTGCCCGTACAGATTCAGTAACTGAAAACACCTTCAAAGTCAACTCCGCTTTAATCTCCATTTTGTCCTAGTACATTACCATGGCTCTGTTGTAAAGGTGTAATATACGGTATTTGAAATGCCATGGGTGATATAACACCATTGATTATTTTTCAATCAGAGCCTCACCATTAAAGTCATTGGGAAGTGCTGTTTAAAAATCATTGGTGTAATATGGCCCCATCAGACCCACCATTCCGACCAATAGAGGTATCTGTTCATTCTACATTCCCAAAGGATCCACAGTATCTATCCCTTAGCCTCAGGATATCTGTAACCAGCTTTGTCATAGAAGTGAAGATTTTTTTCTCCCCTAGCGTTATCCTGTTTCTCCTCTTGGAACCAAAACTATTCATCCCAGGGCAAGAAGTACTGGAGACATCCTTATTTAAAGGATCTTTCCAATTCCCCTTCTATCACAAGATCCTTTTAACTATGGAGGTCCTGTTGTCTTTCAAGACAAGTTAGACAAAATAGTCTGTAAAAAGCCAAGCTCTTCTGAGCTAAATTCAAAATTGTTTTCATTTGCTCGGTGAAACATAGTGTCAAAGTACAAAAGAAATTGTGCTTGGCTCAGAACTTCAGCCAAGACCGGCACCTGTAAAAATGAAATTCACTGATTGCTTTGACTTGCAAATGTTTCCACTCAGAAAAGAAGCTTTGGTTCAGTTTTTGGGGGTCTTCATCAGACACTGGGACTGGCATCCAGGTGCAATTTGACTACAATAGTATAAAAAGAAATGTGAAACCGCTGACGTACGCGATCAATTCTTCTTGCATAAATACAGAAGAGCAAAGGATTGCTTAGATACTATATTCCAGTAATTGTACCTGTACAATTCTCACTTTCCTGCCTGCCAGTGATTAGTAATGTTGATTCAGGTTATTGACTTATGATCATGACCCAGGGGAGTCATTGTTTGCCTTTGGAAGTAACAATATGTGCTCTTGGGATTAGTGTGCTGATTTAAAACACGCATGTTTACACATTCAGTCTAATAATAATATGTATGTTATGTGCACTGGCAAGTGTCCAGATCTTGCCACATCATCCTCTGTAACTCCTCTAAGAGCTGAACTTTTCTTTCTGGCCTAGATGCCTCAGAGGTATTTAGACACCTAACTCCCACTGAAATCCCTACAGCTCAGACTCTCATCCAGTCCGTCATTATCTCATGTCTTGATTACTGTCATTCTCCCCTCTAGCTCCTTGTTTCCTACACTGCACCCCTCAGTCCATTAAAATCACAGCTTCTCGGATCACCTTCCTTGCTTGAATCACTCCTCAAGCTCCCTGCCATCAGGAGAGAGAGAGAGAGAGAGAGAGCGCATCTTACATTCCCTGGCATTGTGTGCAACAGTATTTATGAATGGATACAAAGGCAGACAGTAACATCTCTGTGAAAATCATGCAGTATTGAATGACAACAACAAATCAGTCCATCCCCCCATTCCCTCAATCACCACCACCACCCCACACACATGGCATATTTAAGCAGAAATGTGCTAGCACAAGCCAGTTTACTAGACAGAGCTACCTCTCAGGTGATGCTGAAGCAGAGGAAAACCTACATAGGTTCTTCCATGCCACCCACCACTGGGGCATCTGACCATGGCCTCTATTTTCCAAAAAGCAGATTTGCCATAGTATAAAGGGTGAGGCTCAGTGGCACTCAGCATTTTCCACCTGCTTCTGGGCAATTTTCTTAGCTTGAGCTAGGAACTTGGGCGTCAAAAGGGAATCCCATCATTCCCATGCAGCCTGAGCCATACTCTTCCAGTAATAAACCTACTTGTTTTGGTGGTGGCTCACGAAATTCTGTTAACAGCTGAAGTAATCATTGTGCAAAGAATAAACCCAATGGCTTCACTAGTTTAAAACATCTTCCTTACAGTGCAGCTGCTGGGACAAAACACCATTTCAGGGTGTTAAATCGCCTACCTGCAGCAGCCATGGAGTACAGCTGGACTCTGTGTCTCCCCTTCCTCAGTGGAGACTCTCTCACCCTGCGACTAGGCCCTTGCGCATGGCACTAGGGAATCTGCTGAGCATGCTTCAGAGAATTTGCCCCAGACAGCTTACCTGCACATGAGCTGAAGCTACCATATTTGGATCTGGATTTCAAAAACTCCAAAGCTGAAGGGTGTCTGGGTCTGAGGTTTTGATTCAGACCATTCTAAAGAAAAATGGACTGTTAAAAATTCTGATCTGGACCTGCATTCACAATTCCGACACCTTCAAAATTCAGAAGTGCTTGGATCTGGGTACTGGGGTTTGACCCAGGAGTCCTTTTCCAGCTGTCTGATTATCAACCTGCTAAGAAAGGAATGAAATAGCCCTTAGCTCAAAGTTTGTTCACTAGCCCTTCCCCTCCATTCCTGGCATTCACCCAGGGGAATCAGAACTTCCGTTGTCAGGAATGGAGCGGCTGGTGCATAGGGAGCTGCAGCTCCATGACTGACCTCAGAAACAGACTGGTCAGCCAGATAAGATCTGTAAAAGGAGCCAAGCAAAGCTAGATATCCAGCTAGTCCTATAGGAAGAGGGCAAGAGTCAATAGAGATAACACCAAATATGAGCCCCAGGAGGATACGGGATGGGTTGCAGAGGATTGCAAGGGACAATAGGAATCGAGAGGACCTGCAGCCAGAGGGAACAGGAGATAGTGGAGAATCGCGCCATCGCCACGAAAAGGCAGGTCTGTGTGATTGGGGACTCCTTACTGAGAAGAATAGACAGGCCTGTAACAAGGGCTGATCCAGAGAACAGAAGGGTGTGCTGTCTCCCGGGTGCTGAGATATGGGATGTGGACCTGAGGCTGAAGAGGATCCTAACAGGAGCGGGAAAGAATCCACTGATTGTCCTTCATGTGGGAACAAATGTTACTGCTAGATTCTCATCAGAACAAGTAGGGATAAAGTGAGAGAGGCCAAAAAGCCATGTAGAGTTGGACCTTGCAAAGGGAATTAAAACCAATAGTAAAAGGTTCTATAGCCATATAAATAAGAAGAAAACAAAGAAAGATGACGTGGGACCGCTAAACACTGAGGATGGAATGGAGGTTAAGGATAATCTAGGCATGGCCCAATATCTAAACAAATACTTTGCCTCAGTTTTTAATGAGGATAATGAGGAGCTTAGGGATAATGGAAGGACGACAAATGGGAAGGAGGATATGGAGGCAGATATGACCACATTTTGGTAGAAGCCAAACTTGAACAGCTTAATGGGACTAAATTGTGGGGCCCAGATAATCTTCATCCAAGAATATTAAAGGAATTGGCACATGAAATTGCAAGCCCATTAGCAAAAATTTTTAATGAATCTGTAAACTCAGGGGTTGTACTGCATGACTGGAGAATTGCTAACATAGTTCCTATTTTTAAGGGAAAAAATGTGATCCAGGTAACTACAGGCCTGTTAGTTTGACATCTGTAGTATGCAAGGTCTTGGAAAAAATTTTGAAGGAGAAAGTAGTTAAGGACATTGAGGTCAATGGTTATTGGGACAAAATACAACATGGTTTTACAAAAGGTAGATTGTGTCAAACCAACCTGATCTCCTTCTTTGAGAAGGTAACAGATTTTTTTAGACAAAGGAAATGCAGTGGATCTAATTTACCTCAATTTCAGTAATGCATTTGATACGTTTCCACATGGGGAATTATGAGCTAAATTGGAAAAGATGGGGATCAATATGAAAATTAAAAGGTGGATAATGAACTGGTTAAAGGGGAGACTACAATGGGTCACACTGAAAGGTGAACTGTCAGGCTGGAAGGAGGTTACTAGTGGAGTTCCTCAGGGATCGCTTTGGGAACCAATCTTATTTAATCTTTTTGTTACTGACCTTGGCACAAAAAGTGAGAATGTGCTAATAAAGTTTGCGGATGAAACGAAGCTGGGAGGTATTGCCAATACAGAGAAGGACCGGGCTATCATACAGAAAGATCTGGATGACCTTGTAAACTGGAATAATAGTAATAGGATGCAATTTAATAGCGGAAAGTGCAAGGTCATGCATTTAGGGATTAATAACAATAATTTTTGTTATAAACTGGGGACGCATCACTTGGAAATAACAGAGGAGGAGAAGGACCTTGGAATATTGGTTGATCACAGGATGACTATGAGCTGCCAATGTGATATGGCTGTGAAAAAAGCTAATGCGGTCTTGGGATGCATCAGGCAAGGTATTTCCAGTAGAGATAAGGAGGTGTTAGTACCATTATACTAGGCACTGGTGAGACCTCATTTGGAATACTGTGTGCAGTTCTGGTCTCCCATGTTTAAGAAAGATGAATTCAAACTGGAACAGGTACAGAGAAGGGCTACTAGGATGATCCAAGGAATGGATAACCTGTCTTATGAACGGAGACTCAAAGAGTTTGGCTTGTTTAGCCTAACCAAAAGAAGGCTGAGGAGAGATATGATTGCTCTCTATAAATATATCAGACGGATAAATACCATGGAGGGAGAAGAATTATTTAAGCTCAGTACCAATGTGGACACAAGAACAAATGGATATAAACTGGCCATCAGGAAGTTTAGACTTGAAATTAGATGAAGGTTTCTAACCATCAGAGGAGTGAAGTTCTGAAACAGCCTTCCAAGGGAAGCAGTGGGTGCAAAAGACATATCTGGCTTCAAGATTAAGCTCGATAAATTTATGGAAGGGATGATATGATGGGATAGCCTAATTTTGGCAATTAATTGATCTTCAGCTATTAGCGGTAGATATGCCCAATGGCCTGTGATGGGATGTTAGATGGGGTGGGATCTGAGTTACTACAGAGAATTCTTTCCTGGGTGTCTGGCCGGTGAGTCTTGCCCACATGCTCAGGGGTTAGCTGATCGCCATATTTGGGGTCAGGAAGGAATTTTCCTCCAGGGCAGATTGGCAGAGGCCCTGGGGGGTTTTTGCCTTTCTCTGCAGCGTGGGGCACGGGTCACTTGCTGGAGGATTCTCTGCACCTCGAAGTCTTTAAACCACAATTTGAGGACTTCAAATAGGTTAGAAGACATAGGTTAGAGGTTTGTTACAGGAGTGGGTGGGTGAGATTCTGTGGCCTGCATTGTGCAGGAGATCAGACTAGATGATCATAATGGTCCCTTCTGATATTAAAGTTTATGATTCTATGAATACCTTGTGATTAAGAATCCTAATTTCCAACATGTATTTCCCTTCAAGGCCTCATGAATGGAAGAGACAAGGTGGGTGAGGTACTATCTTGTACTGGATCAACTTCTGTGGGTGAATAAGACAAGCTTTCCAGCTCTTCTTCAGGTCTGTGTAAGCTCAAAAGCTTGTCTCTTTGGTCCAATACAAGATATGACCTCACCTATCTTGTCTACCTAATATCCTGGGACCAACACAGCTACAACAACAGCAATCAGGAATGGGAGGGACAGGTACCTTTCCCTCCCTCTTCAAACCATGGCTTCCTAGGAGCTGGAGTAACTATTATTTCCTTTGTGGGCACAGGCAGGGGTAAAGGAGGGTTTTCTTGAACTTCCTTCTTCCTGGTCAGCAGCTTGACTGTCATTTTTGGTTTCAGAGATTCAATGACGGATTAACCTTTACTTGGAACAGGGTCTCTGCTGGTTTCTACTGATCTCTGTTAGTCGGAAGACTGGTAGCTCTGGAAAAGGGTAGCCCATGGATCCTTTGTTCTGTTCCAAAAGTGAATTGCCAGCTGCTACCAGTAGGACCCAGAAGAAAAATTTCAACTTGAATGTCCACAAAGGTTTATGTTCTTCTAAACCAGTTCTCTAGTAAACAGGTTGATTTCAATGGGCACTAGGCACTGAAATACCTTTGAGGGCCTCGGCCCGCATGTAACCTACCATAGGCACTAATGGGAGCTGAGGCTAAGCCCCTAATCCTGCTTTAGGTGAACTTCTTTATGCAAAGCGGTATATGTCTTGCTATTTTTCATTCTTGTTAGTTTAAAATGAGTTATTCCACTTGTCTATCTATATTAATCCCAACACCTCAGGTGCCCTGGTACATTGGATTATGATGCCTGCAATATTTCGTTTGTTGCCGTGTTTTTGCACCTGTATTGGCTCCAGGATATGAGAGAGACAAGGTGGTGGAGGTAATATCTTTTATTGGATCACTTCTGAACCCACCTTGTTTTGCTTTTGACGTTCCTATTTGTGATTCAGAACACTGTGGCTTTGTGATCTGTATTCTGTCTGGATGGTCTTTCTATTTATCTACCAAGCTGCCATGCGAATTTAATCTGTTTCCTTGAGGTCGAACTCCTTTCATCTTATAGGTGAGCAAAAGAAAATTGATAGCTTTAAACTCTCTTTGAATTTTGTGGCTCAGCTGGGGGGGAAACTGACCCTCTCTTTATAAATTGTGAAGCAGAATTGTCTTCACTGCAAATTTGCGCCATTCTGTCACACTGAACTCCACTTAATGCATAATGTCAAATGTGCAGACAAACTAGAAGATAATGAATGTCATTGAATGAGTATTAATGATACTATTATCAATTATTATTGTACCAAATGTTTCCTGTCTCCTTTCCTTAGGGCGGTATTTTCAAAAGAATTCAGTTATTGGCCTAATGCTGCTGTCATTAAAATCAATGGGAATTTTACCACTGACTTCAATGGAAGCATATTTAGGCCAATGCTGGATGGATTTGAAAATCTCACGCTGGTGACACACTGTGACTTTAAGAACAGCCCCAGGGCAGAAGGCTAGGGGCACCAAAATATCTGGTAATGAATTGTAGCTGGCTTAACCAGTTCAAGTGTACCCCAAGTCTTTAATGTCATGAAATGTATCTGGTAAGTGTCATGCAAGGTGTCAGTGAAAAGCTCGTGACTCACTGGTTATTAATGTCTTGTGTGATGTAGATGCAAGCATCTGATGCAAAGTTATGGACATCAACTGAAATTATAATTCTTAAAATGTGTTTTCCAGCCACGCAGGAATTAACCCACCTTAGACAAAGGAATGTCATTTCCCCACCTGGAAATGACTTCCAAAGTACTTGGAAAGACAATGAGAATGTATTTACATGCCACATAAACAGACCCATCAAGCTAACAGGGATGTGAAGGCAATTGTTACACTATGGGGTGGGGGGAAGGAGATTGGCAATCACATGTCTAATGTTCATTCAGTTGCACCAGAGGGGGCAGAAACTAAATAATTTGCATTTTAGCAGACAACCCAAGAAGGGGAAGATGCAGCAGAACACGCCCTTCAAGACAGACTCCATGTTGCCTACTTCGCAGCTGGAAATAGACTTTTGTCTGGATGTCTCCTTCAGAAGAATCTTCTTCAAAGATTCAATGGACGATAAAAGAGAGGGGTCCAGAAACCCAATTTATCTATCCTTCACCTAAGAAGACAAGGGTACCAGCCTTTTGACTTTGGAGGATATATCCTGATCCAGGAGCGCCATCAGCCATTTTGATGGAAACACATGCTGAGGATTTTACTTTGAACCAAGTTTTCTTTGCTAATTTTTAGATAGTAGAAAGCATTTTATCTATATTTCTTTTGTCACAATTGCCGACTTTAACCCTTATGCTTGTACTCCCTAACACCTCTGTCTTTGAAATGAAAATTCACTTGTTTTACTTTTAATCTAAACCAGTCCAGAGTTGTGTTTGAACTGAACATTTTCGTAACTCCAGTTAAAGTAACAAACTGTTGGATGTTGACTCTTTAAAGAGCAATGAACGTTACCATTCCGCTGATTGTCCGGGACAGGGCTGGATATTTCATAATACGTGTTTGGGGGGAAATTCTGGGCTGGGGAAAGTGTGAAGTCAGTTGTTAACCAAGACTAGTGGAGACGAGTGGAAATCCGTGGTATTGCAGGCAGGCTTCTGGATCCAAAACATTGGACCAGGACTGCCCAATACACAGACATAAAGTGCATGTTTGTTTCTGACTGTGGACATTCCCAGCAGAGAGCTACAGTAGCAAAGTTTTAAGGCATTTAAAGGTTATAGGGTCAGAGGTGACAACCCTCTACTGGTTTGGATTGCACCTCAGAATGTAACACACATCACATCAATGCTATTTCATCTAATGAAGGATCCTAATGTAACCCCCCACCCACCATAAATCAGTAGACTTGTCCCTCTCGGACCAACTTAAGCCCTGGTGTAAGTGGGCGTAACTCCTTGGATTTCACTAGCTCCACATGCACTGCTCAAAAAATTAAGAAGAAAAACCACAAAGACTAAATGTCGGACATTTGGGAGAAAAGGAGAATCGTAACAGAGAGCCAGATCCTCTCCTGCTTTCTGGTTGTTTGTACTGCTCAGGTATTGCCACATAATCAGCAATATGCCCTAATAAGATGGCTGGAGATTATGCCCGTTTAGGGGAATCCCCAGGAGGCATAAAGTCAGTATAGCCAGCTCTATGCCAGCAGCTTCTGCCCCCCTGCACTGCAGGCATGTGGGCAGGGTGGAGAAGCTGGGAGTTGGGTCACTGCAGTGATCCTGAACTGATCTAAATTCTACCTGAGCCAGGCCCTGGATCGAGCACAGTTTGAGCAGAAGTCCTATATCGCTCCCAGGAGAGAAAGCTTCCAGAGTGGAGCCAGGAATCTGAGTAGGGGAAATAGTAGGGCTGGATTAACTTGTAATTCCTGGCATGAGTGTGAAGGATGCACTGGAGAGAACTAAGAAATCGTAGCAATGTGCTTATTTTTAAAGCAAAATAATTTTCTCCCTTCTTTACAGAGCCATTTGTGTTGCGGGTGGATAAGTAGCAGAAGGAATTACAGGTGGGTTGATTCTCCTCTCACTTATCCTCATGCAGGTGCAGAGCAAGGAGGAGCACCACTGAAGTCAATGGAGTTACACCAATGTAAGTCAGAGAGGGATCTGGCCCTATACGGTGCCTAGAGGATGCAGGCATTTTATCACTATCTCTAGGTATCATTTAAATAATTAGTTGATGATGGTAAAGCACTCTGAAGATGACAAGCACTGGATAAGTGCTGGGTATTATTATTTATTATTAGCTGTCAGTGATCACAGGTTTTGAGTTCCTTTCAAACTTTTCTTTTCAAAACTCTGCCCTCCTTCCATCTCTCCTCCGCCCCCCGAGAACTCCTCCTTCTTGGAGTGCATCAACCAACTTTATAGACATGTACTGGTCCATTTTGTTGCTCAGAAGGCCAAACCCATGATGGATGGTTGCAATTGCATCACGTCTATCATTTGGTTACATTGCTTGGACAAGTATTGAAACATTTTTCATCAAGATCACTTTGTAAAAAAATGTAAGCGACAGAGAAAAACTAAAGGACTAAACCAAATTAAATAATAAAAGTGAAATCTTGGCTCCTGTTCACGTATCAGAGACTTTTCTTACTGAGTTTTACTGGGAAGGGAGGGGCATTAGGTTTTTTTTTAAGAACCAAGAGTAAAATCTTCAAAAATGCCTAAATGACTTAGGAGACTACAGGCTTGTCTGCATGACAAAGCCACACTAGTTGAACTAAAGGTAAGGTGTGATTTTAAATCAATGTACTTAGCACTATACAAACCCCTGTTTGAATGAGCGACCTATTTCTGTTTAGCTTAAGTTGATTAGGCATTGGCTTAAACTAAACAAAACTATGTCACTTTTAAACCAAAATGAGTGTCCACACAGGGGCAGAAAGAAGGATTGTATGAGGGAAAAGGCTAGGTGGGTAAACTCTTCCCATCACAGCTGAAGACAGGTCAGTGAAGAAATGGAATTGTTAACCTTTATCTCTAGACCTCCACTGGTACATGCAATTTCAGTGGTATATTCGCCTGTGTTCTCTCATTGCTGATTCAGTCAGGTGTCAGCAGTGCTTTCTGGATATCCGTAGTATTTCTCCAGGGCATTTGTGCTCTTTTACATTTGGAGTTAATAGGTAGGCAATTGCCTACCCAGGGTCTGAAAGTCCTGAGTTCTGAGCAGTACCTTCGGTGACATTAGTAGCACTGGGCATATTAATGTTCTCGAGGTCTGCGAACCCTTGCATGCTTTATATTCATTGGCTTCTTTCAATATTTACATGTATCAGTAATAATTGCAGTTGGCTCTGTATTTACAGCATCTGTCATGCGGTGTTTGTTTTGTTCTTAGTGGTGCAGTGACTGACTGAATTCCCAGGCTCTTCTCCTCCCCTTGACTAATGGAGGATGGACTGCTCTGTGACTGTGTTCTTAACGACAGGCTCGGAAGCACTTTGCCTAAAGAATAATTATGGAAGGAAATTACTGTGCTGAATCTTTCCTTTGCCTCCTCTCAGAAGAGTAATGAGGCATAGGTGATGCATGGGTGGGGAGAGGGGGATCATGGGGGGGGTGTCAAGTGCCCTCCCAGGTTTCTTGGGGGTGGGGCTGGAAGAGGGGCTCTGTCCTCCTCTGGGGCTTCCCCCCACCCCCCAGCACGCTCGACTTCCATCCCTGGCAGCCATATCCGGGTGGGGAGCAGAAGGGCAGGACCAGCCTCTTCTCACGCCGGCCAGGGGGGGCTAGAACAATTGGTATTGTGGGGGTGATAAGAGTCATTGAACCGCCCTGTAAACCTTGTATCTGATGGAAAACACTTCAAGCCAGGGGGTGCGGCAGCGCCCCCAGCATCCCTACTTCCATCACCTAGGACACCGGCCACTCCGCGTTGCTGCTCTGTGCAGCGTGGCGGCTGCCTGCGAGAGCCCAGTTGGGGAGCCTGACTTCTCTGCTCCCTTCCCAGGGCTGGCTGCCAGGAACAGGGGCTGAAAGTGCTGGGGGAGGGTTGGAGGTGCAGCGGGAGAAGGACAGTACCCCCAGGTAACTCTGGTGAGGAGGGGAGAGCGCAGTGGTCACCTGGCTAGGCACAGGTTGGAGGGGGGCGCTAGGGAAGGCTCTGGGAGCAGGTTCCCTGGCCTCTGCACAGCCAGGGCCAGGGCTGGCCCCAGCCAGGCCCAGAGGCACGTGCTCCCTGCTCTTGTGGCTCCAGCCTCCCAGGAGCTGGTGGGATTGGCTGCCCTGGCCCAGGGAGGTGGGGCTGGAATTCCTCCCAGAGGAGACATGTTGAGCGGTCACGTGTCCTCCTCCTTACGTTGTGCCCCTCCAGTATCAGGAGGCACCCGTCATCTGTGTAATGAGGGAAAGAGTCAGTCCTTGGCAACAGAAGCTGATCCCGCGGTCTCAGGAAACACTTTCTAAAACACGCACTTGGTTGTTGTGAAAGTCACTGGTGTGATAACTGTGCAATCTGAAGTTCTCTGTCAACACCCAAGTAGGAATGCAAGATTCTCCCTCAAGGTCAGACCAAAGTGTATCAACACAGACCTCTAGTGGTTACAGAGAACTTCAGCTTCCCGGCCTGAGCCCTGGTCTACACTAGGAGTTTAGGTCGAATTTAGCAGCGTTAAATCAATGTAAACCTGCACCTGTCCACACGATGAAGCCCTTTTTTTGACTTAAAGGGCTCTTAAAATCGATTTCCTTACTCCACCCCTGACAAGTGGATTAGCGCTTAAATTGGCCTTGCCGGGTCGAATTTGGGGTACTGTGGACACAATTAGACAGTATTGGCCTCCGGGAGCTATCCCAGAGTGCTCTATTGTGACCGCTCTGGACAGCACTCTCAACTCAGATGCACTGGCCAGGTAGACAGGAAAAGGCCCGCAAACTTTTGAATTTCAATTTCCTGTTTGCATGATCACCTGCAGCTTGTCACGCTGACCAGAGCTCATCAGCAGAGGTGACCATGATGGAGTCCCAGAATCGCAAAAGAGCTCCAACATGGACCGAACGAGAGGTACGGGATCTGATCGCTGTATGGGGAGAGGAATCCATGCTGTCAGAACTCCGTTCCAGTTTTCGAAATGCCAAAATATTTGTCAAAATCTCCCAGGGCATGAAGGACAGAGGCCACAACAGGGACCCGAAGCAGTGCCGCTTGAAACTTAAGGAGCTGAGGCAAGCCTACCAGAAAACCAGAGAGGCAAACGGCCGCTCCGAATCAGAGCCCCAAACATGCCACTTCTATGATGACTGCATGCCATTTTAGGGGGTTCAGCCACCCCTACCCCAGCAGTGTTGTTTGACTCCTTCAATGGAGATGGAGGCAACACAGAAGCAGGTTTTGTGGACGAGGAAGATGATGATGATGAAATTGTAGATAGCTCACAGTAAGTAAGTGGAGACACTGGTTTTCCCGACAGCCAGGAACTGTTTCTCGCCCTGGACCTGGAGCCAGTACCCCCCGAACCCAACCAAGGCTGCCTCCCGGACCAGCCAGGCAGAGAAGGGACCTCTGGTGAGTGTACCTTTTAAAATACTATACATGGTTTAAAAGCAAGCATGTTTAATGATTAATTTTCCCTGGCATTTGTGGCTCTCCTGGATGTACTCCCAAAGCCTTTGCAAAAGGTTTCTGGGGAGGGCAGCCTTATTCCATCCACCATGGTAGGACACTTTACCACACCAGGCCAGTAGCACGTACTCGGGGAATCATTGTAGAACAAAGCATTGCAGTGTATGTTTGCTGGCATTCAAACAACATCCATTTTTTATCTCTCTGTGTTATCCCCAGGAGAGCAATATCATTCATGGTCACCTGGTTGAAATAGGGTGCTTTTCTTAAGGGGACATTCAGAGGTGCCCGTTCCTGCTGGGCTGTTTGCCTGTGGCTGAACAGAAATGTTCCCCACTGTTAGCCACGGGGAGGGGGGAGGGTTGAGGGGGTAGCCACGTGGTGGGGGGTGGTAAAATGCGACCTTGGAACGAAAGCACATGTGCTGTGTATGTAATGTTAACAGCAAGGTTTACCGTGAAAGAGTGTAGCCATTGTTCTAGAAAATGTGTCTTTTTAAATACCACTGTCTCTTTTTTTTTCTCCACCAGCTGCATGTGTTTTAAGGATCACAGGGTCTTCTCCTTCCCAGAGGCTAGTGAAGATTAGAAGGCAAAAAAAACGCACTCGTGATGAAATGTTCTCTGAGCTCATGCTGTCCTCCCACACTGACAGAGCACAGACGAATGTGTGGAGGCAGACAATGTCAGAGTGCAGAAAAGCACAAAATGACTGGGAGGAGAGGTGGAGGACTGAAGAGAGTAAGTGGTGGGCTGAAGAGAGTAAGTGGCGGACTGAAGAGAGGGCTGAAGCTGAAAGGTGGCGGCAGAGTGATGAGAGGAGGCAGGATTCAATGCCGAGGCTGCTGGAGGATCAAACCAATATGCTCCAGCGTATAGTTGAGCTGCAGGAAAGGCAGCAGGAGCACAGACCGCCGCTACAGCCCCTGTGTAACCAACCCCCCTCCTACCCAAGTTCCATAGCCTCCTCACCCAGACGCCCAAGAACGCGGTGGGGGGGCCTCCGGCCACCCAGCCACTCCACCACAGAGGATTGCCCAAGCAACAGAAGGCTGGCATTCAATAAGTTTTAAACTTTTAAAGTGCTGTGTGGCCTTGTTCTTCCCTCCTCCACCACCCCTCCTGGTGCTTCTCTCCTCCACCACCCCTCCTGGGCTACCTTGGTAGTTATCCCCCTATTTGTGTGATGAATTAATAAAGAATGCATGAATGTGAAGCAACAATGACTTTATTGCCTCTGCAAGTGGTGATCGAAGGGAGGAGGGGAGGGTGATTAGCTTACAGGGAAGTAGAGTGAACCAAGGGGCAGAGGGTTTCATCAAGGAGAAACAAACAGAATTTTCACACCGTAGCCTGGCCAGTCATGAAACTGGTTTTCAAAGCTTCTCTGATGCGCACCGCGCCCTCCTGTGCTCTTCTAACCGCCCTGATGTCTGGCTGTGCGAAACCAGCAGCCAGGCGATTTGCCTCAACTTCCCACCCCGCCATAAATGTCTCCCCCTTACTCTCACAGATATTGTGGAGTGCACAGCAAGCAGTAATAACAGTGGGAATATTGGTTTCGCTGAGGTCTAACCGAGTCAGTAAACTGCGCCAGCGCGCCTTTAAACGTCCAAATGCACATTCTACCACCATTCTGCACTTGCTCAGCCTGTAGTTGAACAGCTCCTGACTACTGTCCAGGCTGCCTGTGTATGGCTTCATGAGCCATGGCATTAAGGGGTAGGCTGGGTCCCCAAGGATAACTATAGGCATTTCAACATCCCCAACAGTTATTTTCTGGTCTGGGAATAAAGTCCCTTCTTGCAGCTTTTGAAACAGACCAGAGTTCCTGAAGATGCGAGCGTCATGTACCTTTCCCGGCCATCCCACGTTGATGTTGGTGAAACGTCCCTTGTGATCCACCAATGCATGCAGCACTATTGAAAAGTACCCCTTGCGGTTTATGTACTCGCCGGCTTGGTGCTCCGGTGCCAAGATAGGGATATGGGTTCCGTCTATGGCCCCACCACAGTTAGGGAATCCCATTGCAGCAAAGCCATCCACTATGACCTGCACATTTTCCAGGGTCACTACCTTTGATATGAGCAGATCTTTGATTGTGTTGGCTACTTGCATCACAGCAGCCCCCACAGTAGATTTGCCCACTCCAAATTGATTCCCGACTGACCGGTAGCTGTCTGGCGTTGCAAGCTTCCACCGGGCTATTGCCACTCGCTTCTCAACTGTGAGGGCTGCTCTCATCTTGGTATTCTTGCGCCTCAGGGCAGGGGAAAGCAAGTCACAAAATTCCATGAAAGTGCCCTTACGCATGCGAAAGTTTCACAACCACTGGGAATCGTCCCAGACCTGCAACACTATGCGGTCCCACCAGTCTGTGCTTGTTTCCTGAGCCCAGAATCGGCGTTCCACCGCATGAACCTGCCCCATTAGCACCATGATGCCCACATTGCCAGGGCCTGTGCTTTGAGAGAAGTCTGTGTCCATGTCCTCATCACTCACTTCACCGCGCTGATGTCGCCTACTCTCCCGGTATCGCTTTGCCAGGTTCTGGTGCTACATATACTGCTGGATAATGCGCGTGGTGTTTAATGTGCTCCTAATTGCCAAAGTGATCTGAGCGGGTTCCATGCTTGCCGTGGTATGGCGTCTGCTCAGAAAAAAGGCACGGAACGATTGTCTGCCGTTGCCCTGAAGGAGGGAGGGGCGACTGACGACATGGCTTACAGGGTTGGCTTACAGGGAATTAAAATCAACAAAGGGGGTGGCTTTGCGAGAAACTGAATGGCCCCCTCAAAGATAGAACTCAAAACCTCAAGGATAGAACTCAAAACTGGGTTTAGCAGGCCGTTGATTTCACGGAGGGAGGAGAAAATTAATACAAAACAAATCTGGTCTATTTCTTGTTTTGAGCCACTTCATCTATCTTTATACACCTTGCTGGCAGCAGATTGTGCAGTACGACTGCTAGCCATCGTCGTCTCCTGGGTGCTCGGCAGAAGACGGTGCAGTATGACGACTAGCCATCATCTTCTGCTAGTTGGAGGTTAAAAGACAGTGCATTGCCGGTAGGACTGAATCGCCACGAGATGAAACAAGGGAAATGACCTGACTGAGTCACTCCCATGTTGCCCAGGCGCCCGGTTAAAAGAGCACCCGGACTACATCGATGACGGCTACCAGTCATACTGCCCTGTCTGCTGCCAAAAGGCAATAAACTGCTGCTGTGTAGCAATGCAGTACCACATCTGCCAGCACCCAGGATACATACGGTGACGGTGAGCTGAGCGGCTCCATGCTTGCCGTGGTATGGCGTCTGCACAGGTAACTCAAGAAAAAAGGTGCAAAACGATTGTCTGCCCTTGCTTTCACGGAGGGAGGGAGGGCTGGGGGGGCCTGACAATATACACCCAGAATCACCCGCGACAACGTTTTAGCCCCATCAGGCATTGGGATTTCTACCCAGAATTCAAATGGGCGGCGGAGACTGTGGGAACTGTGGGATAGCTACCCACAGTGCAACGCTCCGGAAGTCAACGGTTGCCTCGGTACTGTGGACACACTCCACCGACTACATGCACTTAGAGCATTTGTGTGGGGACACACACAATCCACTGTATAAAAACGCTTTCTACAAAACCGACTTCTATAAATTCGACCTAATTTCGTAGTGTAGACATTAGTGTAAAACTGGAGCAATGCCACGAGGAATCAGGCCTGGGGATTCTGCGGAGATTGCCACCTTGACTGCTGGCGATCAGCGACTATTCTGGTGATCATTTTGGGGATGAGGAGACAAGTCCATATAGTTCCAATTCATTCCCTCCAACCTCCAATCAGCTGCCAGACAATAACAGAATTGGTCACTACCAACCTAACCATGACTAGCACTGTAGCTATAACCCTCGTAACATGCACTGTGACTGGCTTCTTGCCCTACGTCGGAAGGTCAAGTTCAAAGAGATGATGACTCCAGTCCAACTTAAATGAGGCTTGAAAATGCTTGTTAAGTTATACGTGACCGCACCTATTGGTAAGTACCTTCGCTCTGAGGATCAAGATGGTCTGCTGATTTAGGCCACCTGGGTTGGTAGGACTGGAACAAGATGACTGACTAGCAGGAGGTGTACTAAGCACCCTGAGGAGAGGCAGCTGCCATTGAAAGTGACAGAAAGCTGATACAAGATGGTAATACAAACAGAACATGGACTATGATAAGACCTGCCCCGGGACATAAGCTAGAGTCTGAGATGAAGTTCCAGTGTGTTAAGAGTGAAGTACAGAGTGCCCCATTGCACTCTTAATAAATTGTGTCTGGTTGAACTTTAACTCGATGTACACAGTGAGTTAAAGTTTAATCACTTGCAATTTATCACCCTTGGCTATTAATGCCATGTTTTATCAGCTTCTTATCTCCACAAGCCAGCCTCTCTCTAATGTGAAATACTGATGCAATTAGCAAAGAACATCTATTAGTTAAAGCATTTCAGGTTGGTCTTCAAAGTTTCAGAAGCAGAGCTATTTAAGAGAATTTAAGGCAGAGGCCAAAAACATAGAGTCCTTTTTTCTTTTGCAATCCAGCCTCGTTGTGCACTGCTCTGAGGACGCAAAGTGGCTGGAAAGGTAGTAGCTCTCCCCAGTTAGGGATTCTCCCAGCTGGCAAAGCTAGCTCTTACACCAGCCCTTTCCACAGACCAGGGGACAGGAAGGGTGGGGGACAGGTATAGGCAGAACACAACCACACTGCTGAGGACCATAGGCAGCCAGCAAAACTTAGATCAGATGCTGGATGGCTCTAAAGGACCTGGGGGCAATATGTTTCTAGTCCCAGAATCAGAGGGCTGCAGGGGGCTTCTTTGCAATGCTTCTTTTCCCAACTGCAGCCAGAAGATAGGGGGTGAGAGAAGAATCTGGGTTACTGTCTTCAAAGTGTTCTTCAACCAGCGCCGCTCTTCTTCACATTGCTTTCACTGCTCTTCCCTTTGTGGTTTTGTCCCCAGCTCTCCTCTATGTCCTCCCACAAATACTTCTGAGGACAGTGAGACGCTACAATAGCCCCAGTAATTTAAGCAAAGCCAATGCCAGTCAGCAGAAAACATTTGCTAATGGACATAAACTTTGCTTGATGCCTGTTCTGCCACTGACTCTCTGGCCCAGGTTCATTGACTTCACCAGCAAATATTTGCTTTGTGGGGCAATTTAATTTGTTTCTCAAGCTCTTACAATTTTGAGTTTAGCTGAATAATCTTTTATGATGTTGATCTCCATTGTTGACTTGACTGTGTTGTTTAGTTTGTTCCCCTCTGATCAGACTGTGCCCTTGACTGAACAATAAAATGGAAGCTCTCACGTCACTGGGTTGGTTTTTGGGTTTTTTTTCTCTTCTTTTCTTGTTGGTTAATTCAGTTCCCCTGCCCCATGAAAGACGATGTCCACTTCTTATTAACTGAGCAATGAATGTACAGCGCACCCTAGGACTCAACAGTTGCACCCCCATATGTTCATTTTCACCTCGCGCAGATACAGTAAAACCAGGCAGATGTTCACTCCAGCATGGCGTTGGTTGTTGTCGATAGGTGGATGTTCTGCACTGTTATAAGCGAGCTCAAGCTATGGCTGTCAACTGGCCAGCATAGCCTAGGTGGGGGCCAAAACCCACAATCTCTGTCACTGGGAGGCTGGTCCTTTACAGAGATATGGGCCTCAGCCCCGTCTGGGACACAACCAACTTGCCTCTCTAGCGGGGGAAAATGGGTCATGTGACCCAAACAGACTTCTAGGGTAGATAAGGGAGAGGCCTGGGTAATGAGCAGGAGAGACTTTGGTAGAGGCAGAGATAGAAATGCCGAGGGAGATGGACTTCATCTCCTGCTGTCTGATGTGCCGGGAGCGCTAGGAGGATGGGACCAGTTATTGTCAGAGATCAGTCAGCTGAAAGGGGAGGGGAAGGACTGTGGAGTGAAAAACAGACTGGCAAGGGGCAAAGGAAGAAATAAAGTTTGGACTGCAGAGAACTTGCCTCAGGATGGGCAAGGATTTGGGGAGTGGATGGTCACAGGGTAACTGGCCCTTTGAAGGGAGATGAGTCTCAGCCCCACCTGTTAAAGCAGCCAGCGTGCCTCCCCCTGTGAGGGAAATGAGTCAAGTGACTCAATCAGGGGGAGACTAGGTTGTGACAGAAGGGGGAGAGAGACTTCCACAAAGGCCTGGAGAAGGCTTGTGAGGAGACTCTGAGATCCCAGGGGAGCAAAGACTCCAGCTAGGCAGGACTGGGAGTGGCTGCTCAGGAAGGAGCAGCCAAGAACCCAGAGGAGCCCAGGAGGAGCTGAGAGGAGACAATTCTATGGCCCAAAGAATACTCAGAATGGTGCTCAGACTAAATAATCTAATGATCCCTTCTGGCCTTAAAATCCATGATGAAAAAATGTCTCTGGAAAGCACATGGGAAACTGAGTTGAAAGGGAGAAATACATCCCTGGCAGAACACCGCTGACTTCACTGGAATTACACCAATACATTTTTACATGTGCAGACCCTAAAAATATGGGTGGCCTTTCACCTCCCAACAGCCACTTTCCCACCAGGAGGGGAGATTGACACCCCAGCAGCAGGAACGGCTCACGCTGGTTTGCTCTGATTTTTGTTTGTAAGCACACGCGATCTCCTGACTAGGACAACTTGCGTTTCATGCAAACAGCCAGCAGACAAAAAGAACAAGAGGACAGTTCTCTAGAGTACTCCAAATGTTTTCTGCCGGTCTGGTGTCAACAGATGACCAGTCCAGCCACTGGAGTCTCCCTCTACAAAGAGTCATCTTTCTGTGCTGTGGAGGCACCATAACAGGTCCTATGATGTCCCTACGCAGGAGGAGTGACTGGAGGAAAAGTGGGTGTGGCCAGGACACTTCTGAATCCAGCTGAGCCCAGCTGCCATAGCAGCCCCTGGGGGCCATTAACCTTTTGGTGCTGAAGAATCTGGCGTTCTCTGTCACCACCAAAGAAGCAGACAACCACAGCTTTCCAGTCTCCTTACTACTTCCATACCCTTTCTCTTCTCACGCTGAGAAACCTTCTGTCCCTTAATAAAGGGAGTGCAAGGGGTGCCCTGTGGTGCTTTCTCCTCTGCTGAATTGCTGTGGAGTTGCAGTGCACTGACTAGCCATGTGTTTGCAGCAGCTTTTGAGCAATGTGTTCAGTACCGAAGCATCTGCCTTACCAAATGGGAAGAGACAGCTCCTTAGAGGAGGCAGTGTCTCATTTTCCCACCGCCTACTCTGTAATTTGCAGAGTACACTTCACTTTTTATGCCTTCTTGGAATGGTGAATTTGGCTCTGGCTGACAGCAGCAGTAATTGCCCTGTACAGAATAAAATGAACTGTTGCGAAAGTTTAACTCAATTTACTTGCTCCCTTTTTGCTGCGTGGTCTGTGTTCCCAGAGATCCAAGCAGAGGACACACAGCACGACACGCTATGTTTCTACATGCCAGAGCCCGCAGAAATCTGACGTTCCCCTTGCTGAAGGTGAGGGTGTATTCTTTCTGAGACAATGAACCTCAACTCCCGTTTCTTAGTCTCTTTCACCCTAGGAGACTTTGCTAGTAATTTTAAACTTTCCTGCTGTTTTGCCAGACAATCAATTGTGCAGTGTTACTAATCTAGTTTAAACTGCCAGTTTACATTGAAGGTGTTACCCAACAACCCTTCTGCTGGGCCAAAGACATGAAAAAATTGTGACTCTAACTTCTAAAAAAAGCAGAGTTATTTCTATGCTGGCGCTTAGAGACAACCAGTGGGACTTTTGAGACCCGGATTCAATTTCCTGCTCTGCCACTGATGTCCTGTGTGACCTTGGGCACGTCATGGGAGTTAGGTGCCCAGGGGCTTTTGAAACCTAAACACCTTTGAAAATTTGGTCTCTGTGTGCCTGTTACCCATCTGCAAAATGGGGATAACAGCACTGACTACTTCACAGAGAAATTGTGTGGATAAATACATTACAGATTGTGATGCGCTCAGATAGCATGGGGATGGGGGCATATACATATATAAAATAAACTCATCTCTCCAGCCAAGCTCCTGAAATTGTTGAGTACAAAGGGAATGTCTACACTGCAATAAAACACCCTTGGGCTGGCCCGTGTTATCTGACTTGGGCTCGGGCTGTGTGGCTATAAAATTGCAGTGTAAATGTTCAGGCTCAGGGTGAAGCCAAGGATCTGGGACCCTGGCTCCTTGCTCTAGCCCTACCCTGAACATCTACACTGCAATTTTATAGGCCCACTGCCCGAGTTCCACAGGCCTGAGTCAGCTGATATGGGCCATCCATGGGTATTTCATTGCAGTATAGATATACCCTAAGGGCCCTTAAGCTGCAAAAGAAAATTATTTCACCATTCATACACATGCTCACAGCCAAAAGCAGAGCAATATAGCAGTGAAAACAAAAATCCTGCTTAACCTACATGGGGCATAGAATCCCAGAACCAATGTAACAGACCAGGTCTCTATGTGAGAGGAAACTACGCTGATCTGTTACAGAATTACAGGATCCTAGAAATGTCGAGAGTAGAGGCTGCAGCACCTCCATGGACTGGTGGCTGGGACTGTTACCTTGCACTCCCTCATCTGTCTGTATTGATTTGTTGTCTTCTGAATGAAATTTAGGTTGTAAACTCATAGAGATAGGGACCACTGTTTTGTTCTGTTTTTTGTATAGCACCTAACACAATCAGGGCCTGGTCTATAACCAGTGACACAAATAGTAAATAATAACAACTAGGACTCTGACATCATTGTCGTTGTGGCATTCCCAATCCTAGATGCCATTTTTAAGTTGTTTCCTGGGTTAATTTTCTGGGACAACTTTTATTTCTAACCTCTGGCCTAGAAGGCTCAAGAACATGACATAAGAACATAAGAACGGCCATACCGGTCAGACGAAAGGTCCATCTAGCTCAGGATCCTGTCTGCCAACAGAGGCCAGTGCCAGATGCCCCAGAGGGAATGAACAGAACAGAGAATCATCAGGTGACCCATTCCCAGCTTTTGGCAAACGGAGGCTAGGGACACCATCCCTGCCCATCCTGGCAAATAACCATTGATGGACCTATCCTCCATGAACTTATCTAGTTCTTTTTTGAACCCTGCTGTAGTCAAAGAAATGAGCCTCATGTACCATATTGAAAGCATTCATGAGCTGGATCATTGGAACAGCGTCAGGTCAAGTCTAGTCTCCGCAAAAGCATGTGTTCCCATTATAAGGATCATCATGAGGAGAGGGATGCCCCAGGTGGGAAGGATAGTTTGACAGCCTGTCTGAGTCCTTTTTATCTGGAGAGTGGTATAAATACAGGCAACGTCCAGGAAAGAGAATCCTTTAGAACTGGACTGATTGTGAAACATCCATTCCTGGCTATCCCATAAGGGCCTCTTCACCACCCTCCGATTCTTTGTGCCATCCTGACTTCTGATTTACTGTGGATAAATGGCATCCTTTCAGGAAGGAGGAGAAGCAGTGACTTGCAAGGAGGGCTGGTGATATACATTCTCTCCAAGCTGCCTTTTCAACCACACTTTTAAGGCAGGCGACCGACTGCAAACAAAACTGTAACTTCTCACATTTAATTGCTGATGAACCTGCCCTTCTAATCGCATAAAACACGTCTTCACAAAACTCGTCACTGGGTTCTGTGCATAAAGTCATAGATTCGAAGGTCAGAAGGGACCGTTGTGGTCATCTAGTCTGACGCCCTGGATAACGTCTTTCGAACTGCCCCCAAAAGATTCCTAGCGTAGATATCTTAGAAAATCATCCAGCCTTGTTTTCAGAATTGCCCGTGACGGGGTAAATTGTTCCAATGGCTAATTACTCTCACCATTACAAATTTCCAGTCTGAATTAGTCTAGCTTCAGCTTCCAGCCATTGCGTCATAACTTTCTCTGCTAGATTGAAGAGCCTATTATTAAAGATGTGTTCCCCGTGTAGGTGTTTATGGACTGTAATCAAGTCACCACTTAACCTTCTCTTTGTTAAGCTACCTGGTTTTCTAAGCTCTCTGACTCATCCACATATGCTTGCCTGTGCATTTTTGACATTTTCCTCCTGCTTTGCATATCAAAAATGCAGGCTCTTTGTTATTTCTGCTTGTAAAGCCAGTTTGCCATGAATCAGCTTTTAATCAGAGTCCCAATGAAATCTAACTGAATACATCCTATTTTAAGCACTAGATATTAGACACATTTATTCACTAACAGAAACCCAGTTGCTGTAGCTCAATGAGTTTAGCTGATGGCCTGCCAGGATATTTTTACTTTTCTATTTCCTTAGCTTGGTTACAAATTTTGCAGGGTTAATTTCAGTTCAAATTCATTAAAAGTTTTAACCTCCGGCTGATAGGTCTCCTATACATGTTATCAAAGACCTAGCTGCATCATTAATTGAAATTGGTTCCTATTTTTTATCTTTTATTCTATACCTAAATATATTCAGCAGCATAACCATTCTCTTTATCAAGAAAGAAAAACCTCTTTCACCACATATCCGATCACACAGACACCTCGCATATTAACCGCACATATCGCAGACTCAGTCCTGCTCCAACTGAAATCAATGGCCAACCTGCCATTGACTTCAAAGAATGCAAGCCCCTCTATATGCATACGATGTGAATGTTACTTCTTTAAAAGATTTGAGATTAGTCTTTCTTCTCTTAAAATGACACTAAGCGGTTGCTGGAAAGTATCTGGAGGCTTCCAGGTGGAAGGAGAAACTTTCCTCCATTTTCTAAGCATAATGACCTCTGGCCTCTCCTGCACTTCCTCCTAGGTGAGACCCTCTGGGGAAGGCAGGATAAATCACACCTCCCCATGACAACTTGCATGAAGCCGGCCCGAAATGGTCAAGCTGTGGCATCTATTGCTAGCACTAGAGTTCCAGACACTAATGCTATCTCTACAGTGCAGTTGAGGTGTGTGATTGCAGCATATGTAGACATACCTGAGCTAGCTTTAATCTAGCTGGCTCAAGTACCAATAGGAGTGAAGCTTCACAAACCTTGGGTGCTTATTTGGGCAGCTGGCCCATGCTGAAGTCCATGCTACCTGGAATACGTGGCCACTTACTTAGGTGCCTAAAACTGTTTCATCACAGCATTAATTGTTAAAAGCGAACTCCGCTGCTTTCCAGCCAAGATTGCATTACTCTGCCATTGTGAAGCATCCCTGGGGTTTTGTTCTTTAAGCATTTGAACAGTTTATTTTCTCCTCACATAGAACTGTAACCCCGAATGTAAGGCCCGTTGGAAGAAAAGTTTTACATTTTGTCACATTGGCACTCATCAGATGGGCTGTTCACATAACTGCTGATTCAGGGGGTTGCTTTTTAAAATAGGACTGAGCCCTTTACCCTTTTAGCGGAGCATTTAGTCTCCTAATATTTAGAGAGAGAAATATACTTTGAGAGCAATAAGCTATTTTATGGCAGCATTTCACGTGCTTTCATTCTGGCCACTTCAAATAGCAAGGTAATAAAGAGTCTCCGTAAAGTGCATTTCATTCTCCTGATGCATCAAGTGATGAACAGTCAAGTTCTCTTATTTTTCAACCAGCTTAATAAGTTTAGTGTAAATGTCATACATTTCCCTGTCCACTAAAATGCCCAATCTCAATCCCTGCAGCCACCACAATAACAGACTCAAATTGTTAAATCTGCTATTTTCCTCCTACAGCCCTTTCAGTTAAACCTTTAAAACAGACAACTCAATTAGCACATTAAAAGGACCCTAACTTAGGTACTGAATAAATGTTTCTGTTGAACAATAACTGCTCGGAGGGCTTTAGCTCATAGCATAGTCTATTTGCCTATCCAACAACAACATATATCTTGAGTAGCCCATGCACGAACTGATGGTGGAGTCCTGCTTTCTCCACTTCACTAAGTGGTTGTTACTGAACTTTTCTTACTCATTTACCTAGTTTTAATCAGTTGTAAGTCACGCAGGGGACTGAACCAGATGACCTCTCAAGGTCCCTTCCGGTCCTATGATTCTACGTGTGTTTCACAGACTCTGGGATCCACAAGCAGTCATCAGACTCTGGGCTGTCTTGCCTAGATTTAGGCCTGGTCTACACTTAAAATTTAGGTTGACAAAGCCATGGTGCACAGAGGTGTGTATGCATCGTAAATAGATTTTTAACTTCTAAGTGATGGGACAGTGCGTGCTCAACAGAGAATCCTTAGCCACGTGCTGTGCGCAAAGCACTTGAAAAATCTGCTTCCGCTATAAAGAGAAACCTTGGGCCTGATCCTGTCATCTCTAGTCTGCTGAACTTTAAGCAGGGAAAGTTTAAGCCATGGACTGAGATCTTCCAAGTAGTTATTTGGAATATCCTGGAAAATGCACGGAAAGACTCTAACTGATTTTACCTTTAAGCTGCATTTTGCATTCTGTTCTTTTGGGATGATTCCCGAGCGATTTTTGCAAGCCAGCAGACTGAGCCATCACTGCTACAAATCTGATATAAGGGCCCTGCAAGTATTTATAATGTATAATCAGGGGTTCTCAACCTCTTTCTTTCTGAAGCCCCCACAACGTTCTGTAAAAACTCCACTGCCCACCTGTGCCACAACTGTTTTTCTGCATATAAAAGCCAGGGCCAGTGTTCAGAGGTAGAAAGCAGGGCAATTGCCCGGGGCCGCATGCCACAGGGGGCCCCACAAAGCTAAGTTGCTCAGGCTTTGGCTTCAGCCCCAGGTGGCAGAGCTCAGGGCCACCAGATTCAGCCTGCGCGACGGAACTTCAGTTTTCTGCCCCTGGTCCCAGTGAGTCTAACGGCAGCCCGGCATGGTGGACCCTCTGAAACATTCTCGCGGCCCCCCAGGGGACACCGGCCCCCTGGTTGAGAACTGCTGATGTATATAATCTTTTAACCATTCAATAACTCTCTTCTTTTCTTTTATTAGTAAATCTTTAGTTGGTTTACTAAGGATTGGCTGACAGTGTGGTATTCGGCTGTGATCTGAGATACATATTGACCTGGGGATAAGTGTCTGATCCTTTGGGATTAGTAGAACCTCACATATGGTGAACTGGATTTTCAATAACCCCTCATTATATTAGGTGTGTTTGCCTAGATAGCAGCTAAGGACTGGAATGCCTAAAGAGGACTGTGTTTGGCTTCCTATTTACCTGTGTGGTACTGCAGAAGCTCTTTTGATCACTGGTGTGGTGACAACTATAGAATAAACTCCCAGTTTGGGGGGATTGCCCACCCTGTTTCTTGCAGTCTTCCCTGAGTGTGGCATTCTCAGAGTGGCCCATCCTAGGTACCAATCACAACCTCTATAGACCTAGTTACCATTGTACAGGGAGGTAGTAAAGTAATGGAAAAACCCCTCCTGTCTCTGTAGGCTGCATCTATGACAATGGCATAGACACAGTTGGGCCTGAATGGGATGCAGCCCATCCACCCAAATATGGCTCCCTCTGCCCGTGTTGGGCTGGCTCCATGGGGCTCCAGTAACAGAGCCTGGCTCCCTCTCCCCTTGTTGGGCTGGCTCTGTGGTGCGCCAGGAACAGAGCCTGACTCCTTCTGCCCGGATCATGCCAGCTCTGTGGGAATAGAGGAACAGAACCCATCTCTCTCTGCCCATGTCAGGCTGGCTCCATGGGGATCTGGAACCAAAGCTCAGCTCCCTCTGCCCATGTCGGCCAGTTCAATGCAAATTTCACGTAAATTTATACCAGGATTTTTTTTTAATGGTGCATCCTATTGGGCAAATAGACAATTTTTGAAAAGACTTTAGCCAATCAAAAACAAAGCCATGCCTGTAAGGAAATGTGTGGGTGGGATATTGCCCGTCCATAATAATTTGCGGCCCACACAAACTTACATTCCTAGCTACGTCTCTGAGGCTGTGGAGTTATAGTGGCAGAGTTATAGCGCCATCGCTAAGCTGTTCTACTCCCCCTAATGTAAACATGGCCCTAACTAACGCACCTTGTGTTAAATAATGAGGTAAATTAGCATTCGCTAAGCACAGAGACTAGTTCCATCTCGTTAATGGACTTGCAGTGAGGTGTGGCATGTACAGGATTTGCGGTTGCTTAGCCTGAAGTCTCTAGGAATTAACGATCAATCTTTCATTAAAGATGGTCATGTGATAAGAAATCTCCAGGAATACATCCAACCAAAATTGGCACCCCTAACAGGACTGACCAATTTATTTGAGCATAAGCTTTCATGAGCTACAGCTCACTTCATCGGATGCATACTGTGGAAGGTGTAGAAGATCTTTTTATACACACAAAGCATGAAAAAATACCTCCCCCCATCCCACTCTCCTGCTGGTAATAGCTTATCTAAAGTGATCACTCTCCTTACATTGGTCAAACTGGACAGTCTCTACGTAAAAGAATAAATGGACACAAATCAGATGTCAAGAATTATAACATTCATAAACCAGTCAGAGAACAGTTCAATCTCTCTGGACACGCGATTACAGACATGAAAGTTGCGATATTACAACAAAAAAACTTCAAATCCAGACTCCAGCGAGAAACTATTGAATTGGAATTCATTTGCAAATTGGATACAATTAACTTAGGCTTGAATAGAGACTGGGAGTGGCTAAGGCATTATGCAAGGTAACCTATTTCCCCTTGTTTTTTCCTACCCCCGCCCCCCTCCTCAGACGTTCTTGTTAAACCCTGGATTTGTGCTGGAAATGGCACACCTTGATTATCATACACATTGTAAGGAGAGTGGTCACTTTAGATAAGCTATTACCAGCAGGAGAGTGGGGTGGGGGGAGGTATTTTTTCATGCTTTGTGTGTATATAAAAAGATCTTCTACACTTTCCACAGTATGCATCCGATGAAGTGAGCTATAGCTCACGAAAGCTTATGCTCAAATAAATTGGTTAGTCTCTAAGGTGCCACAAGTACTCCTTTTCTTTTTGCCAATACAGACTGACACGGCTGTTACTCTGAAACCTAACAGGACTGCGTGTTACGACCACTCCCAGGTTGTAGCTGACTCTGCGAATTAAATAAAGAAGGGCAAGACAGGATTTATTTGGGTTGGGTTAGAGTGTCTCTTGAAAATAGGTAGAATGCACCTGTGGGGGAAACTGAACTGCTGTCTTCTCCTGATCTACGGGGAAATGAACCATCGAGGTCACCCTGACACAAGAGCAGTGTATAAAACAGCTTTTTGCCACTAGTGAGACCTGAAAAGAAACAAGTTTCCCTCATCCCAGCTTCATGGGAAAATGACAGCAACAATTTGAAGTAAAGGGATTGTGATTCTTTGATGATAAAACAACTGTTGTGACCCTCTAGGGAATCAACACTAATTACTTGACTTAGTTTAAATACGTTGACAACTTTTATTGGCAAGCTTTTTAATGGTTGTCCGAGGAATTCATTGCAAGTGGAAACTCACCCTCAACTAAGCAGCATTCGCTAGGCAAGGGACATGGGTTCCAAAGCCCAGTGAATTGAGAGAGGTTGGGGACAGGTATTTGTACTTGGTAGTGTGGGCCCCGTCTGAGGGCCCGAAACACCACTTTGACCCCTCCTCTCTCCACTGTGTAATAACAGAGCTAAGTTGGACTCAATTAGGAGTCTTGTTACATGCTGCAGAGCTGAAATCACTGATACCTAGGTCTAAGCATTAGCCCTACTTTGGGCTAGTGGTTCTGATGCAAGAAGATTATCCCGGTGCACTAGCAGTGAGGCTCCCCTACTAACAGCTGAAATCACTGAGAGCTGTGTTAAGTGGCGGGGCCTGACGACATATGGGTGAGCGGCTAGCAGAGAGGTGCGGCGAATATGTGAGGTGTGGCCAGCTGGGTGGCTGGTGGAGAGGTGCGGCTAGCGGAATGGCTAGCGGAGAGGCGCGGCCAGCTGGGTGGCTGGCGGAGAGGACTAGAGCAGAACCTACAGAGAGGCATGTCAATCAGCCGTCTAGGGCTCGAGCAGCGGAGACTGCAAGGTGCCTCCATGCCTCCACCCCTTCCACCCAGGCTTGGAGGTGAACTCTGCAGATGAACTTCTGAACTGTGGGGCTGCACTGACCAAGGACAGCAACTGTGGGTTGGGTGACTTTTGGGTTGCTGGACTTGAGACCCTGAGGGGAAAAGGACACTGCCCAACTTACTTGGGGTGGGTCTTTTGCTCATGGTTTGTGTTATGAATCTTGTTTGTGGTGTTTCCCCAGCATAATGTCGCATTGTTTCCCTCCTGTATTAAAAGGCTTTTGCTACACTCAGACTCTGTGCTTGCGAGAGGGCAAGTATTGCCTCTTAGAGGTGCCCAGGGGAGTGGTATGTAATTGTCCCAGGTCACTGGGTGGGGGCTCTAGCCGGTTTTGCACTGTGTTATTGAAGAGGAACCCCTAGATACTGAACCCGGCCCTTGTTGCTGCCAACTCTGACGGGCAGAAGGGTCACATTTATTTAGCTATTTGTGAATCTACTGCTTAATCTTTGGGTGCACTTGCAATAGACACAACAGGCTGGATGCTGTTCTCAGCTATGCAACTGTAAATCTGGAGTATCTCTGCATTTACTGCTGGAGTTATTTCTGAGTTCTCCTGGTGTCACTGAGATCAGAATCAGACCCAATGGTACTAAATGTGAACTAATGCAGTCAAAATGACTATTCTCCACCACACAAAAACACAAAACCCCACCCCTGCCCAAACAGCCCTCCTGAAGGTCGGTAAACTCAGGGTCTGTCAGAACAAGGAGCAGCAAGTTGCGGTGCTTTGCTGTCTGAGGTTACACCAATTTAGTACAGTCAGCTTGAGCATCCTAGCTGCTCTCACATGCTGTTTGGAACCTGAGTCTCAAACATATTCAGGATCCACTCATAAGGGCTTCAACCAACACCTTGACTTGCCTCTAGAAATCAATCGGAAGCTAGTGCCATCCCTGCAGCACATCCTCTTGAGAAGCACTGATAAGCAAATGGGCTGCTGCATTGTTGACCAGCTGAAGTTTGCGTGGTCTTCAGCTGTCACCCAAGCAGCGCAAATAGCAGTAATCCAGTCTGGAGCTGACAGAGATAGAGATAGAGAGAATAGTGAAGTAAAGTAAAAGTTTGCTCTGTGCCTCGTACTGCCACTATCTGCTACCTTGCGCCCATTGTGGCCTAAAGTGACCTCTGTATGGTGATAACCCTTCTTGTCAGTGAGAGTAATGCTGCTTACAGTGGAGACATTGCAGCTTGGTCAAGTGGCCAAGTCAGGACAAGTAGCAAAGGGATGATGTGCTTTCAAAAGCTGGAGATAAAACAGCCTAAATCCACAAAAAACAAAGTCCTAGGGACTGATTTTCACCAGTAGAACTTCACTCTCACAGGAGATAAGAATGACTGACCATTGGACCTCAACACTGATGCAATTTAATGCAAAACTTGTTTCTTTGATCTAGATGTCCCTGAGTACATTTTACACACAAGTTCAAGTTCATTTACTTCCTCCGTACACACCCCAACAAAAAAAAAAGAGAGTGAGAGAGACCCAGACGAGCTATTCCCCTTACATGCTGGGAAGAGAGACAGTGTTATATATTTTTAATATTGGGAAGGTATCCAGATACTGTGGTGATTGGGAGTTATACAAATTCCTCGCCAGAAGATGTCCGTAAGGTGCACTTGGCACACTAGCTCTGTTTTCTGGAAAGTTAGTAGGACTCTGGTTCTTTTTGGAGTTGAGTAATTGCTGCTTGGGCGTACATGACTTTAAATAATCCAGCCAGCGCTACTTGAGGTTGATTGCTGTGCAACTGTGTGTTTTGAATATGGCCGTTCATTATGTTGTGAGCATGGCTGTCACCAAGTCCCATTTGCTACTCTGAAATATATGTTAAACCTGGAGGCTGAGCATATTCAGCTATCGTGTGGATTTGTTCCCTTTTTTAACCTTTTCCTGTCCTTGAGAGTTCTTCAAAGAGCCTTGGGGCACAGTAGTGATGTCACAGGGGGACATTTCCAAGTTGCTATTTGTGTTTCTTTTATCACCCTCCTTCTTGTGCTGATCACCAAGTCCCCGCACCCCTCACCCCGTCCCAGGGCATTAAGCCATGACCATAGGTCTTGGGGATAGCAGGTTTAAGGGACATTGCGTTCGTGCATGTGCATATGTTTCAAAGGAGACTAGAAAATGGCATACTCCCTGCATGAATTTTTAACAAGATTTTCTGTGATAAAAAAGATTTGGAAAAGTGCTGAATTTTTAAAATCTCCTATTAGTCTTCTAATTCATCTTTGTCAGACACCCAGCAGGATTCCACAGCTGCATGTATATATATTAAAGGACAATAATTAGATCATATTTGCTCTACTTTGGAGCCTTTTCTTCATCGTCTTTTAATTAAATTAGCCCATCAGGAACTTCTCCTTAGGGATATTAATTGTGTTTCTGTTGGAAATTAAAGGCATGAAGATGCTTTCTGAGATATAGACTCGTCTAAATGAAGGACTGGAAGGGACTTCGATAGGTCATCTGGTCCAATCCCCTGCACTGAGGCTGGACAAAGTATTATCTTGACTATCCGTAACAAGTGTTTGTCTAACCTGTTCTTAAAAGCCTCCAGTGATGGAGCTTCACACCCTCCCTAGGTAATTTGTTCCAGTGTGTAACTATCCTTACAACTAGGAAATTTTTCCTAATTTCTTAAATCTCCCTTGTTGCAATTTAAGCCCATTGCTTCTTGTCCTGTCCTCAGTGGATAAGGAGAACAATTTATCACTCTCCTCTTTATAACAATCTTTTACATACTTGAAGACTGTCCCCCTTCAGTCTTCTCTTCTCCAGACTCACTCAAACACCCCCCCAGTTTTTTCAGTCTTTCCTCATAGGTCATCTTTTTCTAAGACTTTAGTCATTTTTGTGGTTCATCTCTGAACTTTCTACAATTTGTCCACATCTTTCCCAAAGTGTGGTGCTGCGACTGGACACAGTACTCCAGTTGAACCCTTATCAGTACTGAGTGGAGTGGAAGAATTACTTCTCATGTCTTGCTTACAAAACTCCCATTAATACATCCCAGAATGTTTGCCTTTTTTGCAACAGTTTTACATTGTTGACTCATATTTAGTTTATAATCCATTCTAACCCCAGATCCTTTTATGCAGTACTCCTTCTTAAGCAATTATTTCCCATCTTGTAGTTGTGCAACTGAATGTTGCTTCCTAAGTGTAGTACTTTGTATTTGCAAAAAGAAAAGGAGTACTTGTGGCACCTTAGAGGCTAACCAATTTATCTGAGCATAAGCTTTTGTGAGCTACAGCTCACTTCATCGGATGCATACTGTGGAAAGTATAGAAGATCTTTTATACACACAAAGCATGAAAAAATGGGTGTTTACCACTACAAAAGGTTTTCTCTCCCCCCACAAACCCACTCTCCTGTTGGTAATAGCTTATTTAAAGTGATCACTCTCCTTGCAATGTGTATGATAATCAAGGTGGGCCATTTCCAGCACAAATCCAGGGTTTAACAAGAACGTCTCGGGGGGGTGGGGGGCCGTAGGAAAAAACAAGGGGAAATAGGTTACCTTGCATAATGACTTAGCCACTCCCAGTCTCTATTCAAGCCTAAGTTAATTGTATCCAAAAAAACAGACTCCAGCGAGAGACTGTTGAATTGGAATTCATTTGCAAATTGGATACAATTAACTTTATACGATATCCTTTATGTCCCCAGTTAATTTAATCTTGGTTTGTGCCTTGGCCTTTCTAACTTTATCCTTACATGTTGGTGTCTTTTTTTATCTTCATCCTTTGTAATGTCCACTTTTTGTATAATTCTTCTTGAGTTTCAGGTCTTTGGCAATTTCCTATTTAAGCCAGGGTGATTTCTTACCATACTTCCTATCTTTTCTACACATAGGTATAGTTTGCTCTTGTGCTCTTAACAGGGCTGGCTCCAGCCTTTTTGCTGCCCCAAGCGGCGAAGAAAAAAAAAAGAAACACTCGATTGAGCTGCCGCCGAAGAGGAAGGGAGGGAGTGAAGGGCTCGCTGCCAAATTGCCGCCCCAATAACGACATGCCGCCCCTTTCTATTGGCCGCCCCAGGCACCTGCTTCCTTCGCTGGTGCCTGGAACCAGCCCTGGCTCTTAATAATATCTCTTTAAAAAACTGTCAACTCTCCCAAACTGTTTTTCTCTTAGGTGTGCTTCCCATGGGATATTACCTATCAATTCTCTGAGTTTACTAAAGTCGGCCTTCTTAAAGTCCATTGTATTTATTCTGCTGTTTTCCCTTCTACCATGCCTTAGAACCAGGAACTCTATCATTTCACTTTCACCCCAAGCTGTCTTCCATGTCCAAATTCTCTACCAGTTCCTCCTTATTTGTCAGACCTAGGGTTGCCTCCCCTAGCTGTTTTCTTCACCTTCTGTAATAAAAAGTTGTCTCTAGTGCCTACCAATAACTAGTTGGGTAATCTGTGCCCTGCTCTTTTATTTTCCCAACAGATGGATGGGCAGTTGAAATCCCCCATCACCACCAACTCCTGTGTTTTGGATGATTTTGTTAGTTGTTTTAAAAAAAGCCTCATCCACCTCTTCTTCCTGGTTAGGTGGTCTGTAGTAGACTCCTACCATCACATCACCCTTGAGCAGATGTGCAGCACTCCCTGCTCCAGAAGTCACCAGCAGCCAGCTCCTGTGAAGGAGCTATTAATGTAGCACCCATAATGATGATTTGTAACCCTGGTTCTTAAAGGTAAGAATCTCACCCACGTGATGATCAGCTAAGCTCTGCAATCAGCCAAGGGCCAGGCTCGTCACACACACCTCTCTCCTTCACCTTCCAGTAATTTGTTTTATTCTCCTGATTATGCCCATTTTAGAGGTTTTCTCCCATCTTGGTAGAGTGATAAGTAGCTTAGAGCCACTATTGTTGATGCTGTGGGCTCACAGGTAATCGGAGGCAGAAACACCTCCCATAAGCTCTCTCAGGTTCTTACGTTGGAAATGATTGTACCTAATCCTTAGACGCTAAGCCTTCTCCACTTACATCCTTCTCAATCGGTGCTGAGACAAATATTTGGCTCTCATGTTCCTCCTTGTACTGTGTTCTCAAGTGAGCTGAAGGCAGCACACAGTTATGCCTGTAAACTTGTTTAGCTCAGATGCCTAAGGTATTATAACTGGCTAAGTTGCAGTTTTCATCATGATAATTACCCTCATGAAGGACGTAAAGGCCAGAATCATTAACTCAGGTTATGATGACCTGTACAACATCTTTGAAAACCACAATTACCTCACCATCGGAGAGATTCACCATTTGTCTCCTTTCACAGCATGACAGAGTTGCTTGGTTTATGCATTAGGCCATGCTCTAATAATTAAAGCATTACGTTTATTGCTATGTTTGGAGCCCAGCGTCCTCAAGGTTTTTGGAACACAACGCTATATGAATAATAAGCCACTGTTATTTCCAGCATAAATGGCAAATGTAATGGCCATTGAAATTTTGCCTACTTTGTAATCAACATTCCAGGCATAAGTAGATCAACTGAGTGTGAGTTTCTGGACTTGATATTACTTATAAGCTGATGCAGTGATTGCTTCTGGGTGATTGCATTGCTGGTTATTCTGTTATAAATTTCAAAGCCAGAAGAGACCTTTGTTGTCATCTAGTCTGACCTCCAGTATAACTAACAGGCCATAGAACTGCCCCAAAATAATTCCTAGAGCAGCTCTTTTAGGAAAACATCCAGTCTTGATTTAAAAATTGCCAGTGATGAAGAACTCCCTACAACCCTTGGTTAGTTCTTCTCATGGTTAATTATCCTCACTATTTAAAAATGTACACCCTATTTCCTGTCTGAGTATGTCTATCTGATTACTTTATTTATTTATTTATTATTTTATTTTTATTTTTATTATTTTATTTTTAATTTGCAGGAAGAAAGAAGGCACCCACATTCCCATTTGGTGAGAGAGAACTAAGGATGTGTACTCTTTATCGATTATATTAAGAAAATATAAATAAGAATAAATGAAACTAAACAAATATATCTGAAAAATTTACTTGTATATTTTCAATTGGCTTAGGGAAATTTATGACCATGCAACGATTGAGGTTTAATTACTAAATCAGGGAATTAACAAAAACATGAAATGGGATCAACAACTGAGCAAGTCATCTGCTCGACACAATCAATTATCAGATTATGAAGTCAGTGTAATACAACATGAATGTTACAAAAACTAAAATAAACCAATCAAATAGGCCTAGTCTCTTTCCCAAAGCTGAAATGCGACTACACTCCGTCGGAGCACGGTAGCTTGATTAATGGACTCTTATTTGCTCCCGTTCCAGCTAACTTCTCTACTTTCAATACAATGGTGAGCAGCAACTCATGATTCCCTTTGCAGTAGGATTTGTTTAAACTTTAGGTTAGTAACTAATTAATGGTGCCATTTTTAATAGATGTACCTACATGCTACTACTTAAACATTCATACATTAACACTTCAAAAAAGCTTAAGCAAATCATCAATTGGCAGATGTCTCTGAACAAGTATATTCAAAATAAAGAAACAAAAGGGAAAAAGTCTTATCTAGAAAAGAAAAAGGAACAGCTCTTCAGCTTGCTTGGCCGAAGTCAGATGATTTCTTCTCTCTTGATACGGTTTGATACATGCTGTACGGCCTTCTGGTCTGTGATGGTCTGAATCTACTCTTTCCTTTGGGCTAGCCCAGGGAAAGTAGGGGCATCAGCCATCTTTCTTGTTGTCATGATGGCTTGAGAAAAACATGCTTCTCCTGTGTTTTCTTTCACCTTTAGGGGTATGATTCAAACAGGTGGCTCCCCATTGCACCTCCCAGGACTCCTTCCAAGTGACTCAGGGTACCACAGCTCTCGTACCCTGACAACATGGTCCAAGTCAAGCTTAACCTTTGGTCCATTTTAGAACCTCCCTCCCAGTTGACAGTTCTTTTGTTTTAGACTGCAAACACATGCATAATTTCAACATAGAGAAGCATGAGAGCAACACGCCATGAGTTTACATCCCTTCTCTGAGTTAACAGTTGAGGTATGCCCATGACTTCTAATCATTAAAGCCATGGACTTGACTTATGACCTACAGAAAACTGTCATTGCTTCTATGCCATTCACACAAACACTCACTCAGCATGTTCTCAAAATACCCATTTTAGGGTTGCTTTTATAATCCTGGTTTCAGAGTAGCAGCCGTGTTAGTCTGTATCCGCAAAAAGAAAAGGAGGACTAGTGGCACCTTAGAAACTGTCAAAGTCAGATTCAGAACTCACATAATTTGTCAGACCACTCTGTTTATTAGCAAAGCGCTTTGCTAATGCACCCAGATGTGAGCCCCTCTCTGAGGCTCAAGATAACTTATTTATACAGCTAAGCCAAAGCCAATTTAACATAAGAGACAAAAGAAAGCAGAAACTGACAAATATACATACATATCTTATTTGCATACTAACGTTTACCAATCTCCTAGCTCAGTAGGAGCTCTAAGTTAATTAGTTTGAGGACCCATTGTCTCACACTCCTTAATGTTTCTCTTCCTGACAACTATATTTCAACAAATCCTTCAAGTAGCATTTCTTTAATGAATTATAATTTCAATATAATTCATTCTACTTTCACAAGACTAACAAATTTGTTTGAGCATAAGCTTTCGTGAGCTACAGTGTTCATCTAAATCCCATTCAAAATAAAGCAAATGTGTTTATACACACTACTCTGGGTCTATATACCTTACACTTCTCAATCCCAAACAAAAGACATGTCCTTCCATACAAACATAAGAATGGCCATACCAGGTCAGACCAATAGTGCATCTAACCCAGTATAGTTCCTTTGGACAATGGCCTATGCCAGATGTTTCAGAGGGAATTAACAGAACAGACAATCATTGAGTGATCCATCCCCTGTTGTCCGCTCCTGGCCTCTGGGAATCAGAAGCTAGGGACACCCAGAATGCAGAGTTGCATTCCTGGCCATACTGGTTAATAGCCATTGATGGATCTATCCTCCATGAACTTATCTAGTTCTTTTTTGAACCCCACTATAGCTTTGACCTTCACAACATCCCTGGGCAAAGAATTCCACAGGCTGATTGTGCGTTGTGTGAAGAAGTACTCTCTTTCGTTTGTTTTAAACCTGCTGACTATTAATTTAATGGGTGACCGCCCTAGTTCCTATGTTATGTGAAGGAGTAAATAACACTTCCTTATTCACTTTCTCTACACCAGTCATGATTTTATAGACCTCCAACATATGCCCCTCCCCCCGCTTAGTCATCTCTTTTCCAAGATGAATAGTCTGAGTCTTTTTAATCTCTCCTCATGTGGGAGCTGTCCCCTACCCCTAATAATTTTTCTCTGTACTTTTTCCAATTCTAATATATAGTGAGATGGGGTGACCAGAACTGCAGGCAGTATTCAAAGTGTGGGCATACCATGGATTTATAAAGTGGTATTATGATATTTTCTGTCTTAGCTGTCCCTTTCCTAATGGTTCCTAATATTCTGATGGCTTTTTTTGCCTGCTACTGCCCATTCCGTGAATGTTTTCAGAGAACTATCCACAATGACTCCAAGATCTCATGCTTTCATGGTAACAGCTAATTCAGCGCCCATCATTTTGTATGACGAGTTGGGCTTATGTTTTCCAGTGTTCATGACTTTGCAATTATCCAGAGTGAAAAAAGAGACAGGGTTTTTCCATTGGAGCACCATGCTGGGCAATGTAGACGAAGGTGCGTATGCATCTTCATGCGGAACACGTGTGTCTGAGCATTCTGAAAAATGGTTACTTCCATTGACACATTTTTTTTACTTATAGTTGGTACCTTGTGTTGTTTCTGATCTGTAGCTAGCTCTAACACCACCTGAAATGCATTTCCAAATAGCCAACCAACGGTAGCCAGAGTTCTGGGAAATAGACTCAAGCCTCCCACGCCTTTTTACCAGACATTGGGAAGAAAATATTTACTTGTGTTATGAAATTATCCTCATTGCATGCAAATGAGTGATTTTACAGATAAACTCTGCTTTAACAGAGCCACCATCCACTAATTAGGTCTTCTCTTGATTCAGTTCTGTCCCTTTACAACTATAATAACCATGGAAGCTGAAGGTAGCTGAGATAGCTACATAAAATGTGATGATTGGTTTGCAAGTCTTGGAAGGGGATGACTTTCAAGCAAGTGTCAAACTTTAAGCATTGCATTCCGTCATGTGGGCTTTTTTTATGACCACACTTGTCTCCTAACAATGTTAAATTTTTGTTTCAATGTATCCATCCAACCGTGCAACACTCTCTATATTTTAGAGGGCGTTTCACCCTAAACTTTTCTGTGAGCTTAGCCTGAAATTTTTTGCTGCTTTAAATGCCTTTTGAACTACAGTCAGCTGCAGTAACTCATGCAGAAAAGCTGTTTCTTGGTTGCCAAAAGCAATATGAACGGTTTCATCCTGTACAGAGGAAAGTACTATGTCCCTGGGGATATAGGCACTGCTTGGGACAAATCTATCTCTGATGCAAATCTGTTGGATACAGATGGGGATAAATTAGTCTCCTTGTGCTTGGTCACTGCCTATCATTTTTAAAATTCCCTTGAAGCCAGCACTGCATTGCAGATCTATGAGAACAAACAGTTTGGTTGACTCGAGAAGACAGAGGCCTCAGCTACCCTGGGAGTTGTTCTGATTCTGGCCTTCAGGATAGCTGCACCAGTACCAATTCCAGTGTGGATGGGCACAGATGCCATTTATGTCAATGGGGTTTAATCCCCTTTTCAAGCAAAAGCAGCCTCTACTAGTGAAAATAGTAGCTTTGCAGGTCTACACTAGAGTCTGCCGTGGTGGAGATACACAACTGACTGGAACCAGGGCAAGCCCTTCATCTCTGCGATTCCAAGAAGGATCCCACAGCTTGTCACGTGTCAGAAGGACACACTGGAAAATTCTTAGAAACAGATGTATAGCATTTTGGTCAGGTCTGCTGCGCAGGGGTTACCCATGAGTGGAGTTTCACTATGTACCTTGTAAAATGTCAGGCACTGTTATTACTACCCTAACACGGATTCAAGGTGCAGCCGCTAAGAGGAAAAACACATTGCAGACAAGTTCTGGACTGGCTTTTGCTAAATGAGTGTTGACATGTTTTGAGACTCTTTGACATGCCTCGGGGTGTGCGTGTGTGTACAAACCCCATGTACTCTTCTTCTTCAGACACCTGGCTGGTGTACAGCAGCAATTACAATTTCCCCTGAAGTTGATAGAGCCAAATGGCTACATCAGGAGTAGCAGAATTTATTGCAGTAATGCCTCTTTCATATTTATAAATTGAGCAGTAGGTAGTGATCTGTTCAATGGTCTGTCATGGGGACCCACACTCGCACACTGGGGAAGCCTTGATTTTTCCATTTGTTCATTAGCCCTCCGCATCTACCATGGTTGGTTCGAATTCAGTTCAGAGTTGACCAAGATGACCATGGAAGGTCAAACCCAGGAACCTTCTACATGGGATCTGGCACAAGGTGCTTACTTTTTAAATCTTGTTTAGCCCAATCTGCTTTCCAGGCCTCCTTCTGATCATAGCCTGATTGCATGAAGCTAAACAAATATTCCCAAAAAGGCTTGCGGGTCTTAAGCTATTGGGGGGTGGGGGGGGAGTGACATTGTCAAGGTGAATCGGAAGACATGTTTTCCTAGATTCGCTGAGCTTCATGGAATCTTGCAGTAGTTTGGCGTATCGGTGCGAGAGCGACGTTAGACAGGACAGGTAGCCATGGTGTTGAAGCCAACTTAAGGGTTCCCGTGATGCATCACATCACTGTATTTAGCTGGGTATCCACAAGTCGTGTGTGGCTGCATCTGCTGCATACCAGTGCCCAATATTTAGCTACTGAATATCCAAAGGCTATTGCAGATGTTCGCAACAGTGATGCTGATGCATACCAGGTTGTACCTGCTAGTTTCTGGATTATGTTGGCTCTTGTTTTTAATCTTTGTAGCTACTTTCTCAGGATGATCATGGAAGGAGAGGGTGCAGTCACGTTTCACTCCGAGATACGTTGGAATGTAATTGTGTGGAACATTTTTAACCACCTACCTTCAGTGCATTTTTGGCACTCTTATTATCAAGATGAAATGTGCTTATTATTGTTTTTCCTGGGTTTGGAAATATAATATTACCTTTGAAATGTGATCCCCCCCCGTGATTGAGTCTGAAAGTGTTTTAGGTTGGCGATGACTGTGACACCAAGCTGGGGGGGGGCGGGGGGGTGTTGTTAGCACTTTACTAGGTACTAAGCTTAGAAAGGAAAAGTCCAATGTACAAGTACATAACTGGCAAGGTGGTTGTACTGCTGAAAAGGCGCTGGGGGTTATAATGGAGTCAATAATATGATGCAGTTGCAGAAAACCCTACTACCATTCTGGTGTATATTAAGAGGCGTGTCCTTTGTAAGACACAAGAGGTAACTGTCCCACTCTACACAGCACTGGTAAGGCCTCAGCTGGAGTACTAGGTCCAGTTCTAACGTCCACACTTTAAGATGTGGCCAGATTGGAGCGAGTCCAGAGGAGAGGAACAAAATGATTAAAGGTGTTGAAAAAAACTGACCTCTGAGGAGAGGTTTAAAAAAAACCTGGGTGTGTTTAGTCTTGAGACAAGAAGACTCAGGGGGACCATGATAATTCTTCAGACACATTAAGGGCTCTTACAAAGAGGACAAAGACCAATTGGTCTCCATATCCACTGATGGTAGGACAAGTAGTAAGCAGCTTAAGCTGCAGCAAGCGAGATTGAGGTTAGATATTAACCTAGAAGCTGTATAATTATAAAGGCGAGTTAAACACTCGAACAGCTGCCTAAGACAGGTTGTGGAATCCCCATCATTGGAGATTTTCAAGAACAAGTTGGACAAACATTGGTCAGCAGTGGTGGATTAGACTCTGGGGTGACTGGGCCTGGGCCCAGAGGCCCCAGCCAACTGGGGGATCCTGGAAAAAAAATCTGCCACCAGATGGCAGAAGCCCAGAGCCCTGGCAGCTGGGGTAGGGGAAATCCCCATGCCATGACCCCATCCCCAGCAGAAGTTGCGGGATGAGGGAAGCCCCCCTCAGTGGCCCCTGACCCCCGTCCCATGCAGAAGCTGCAAGGTGGCAGGGAAATCCCCCCCCCAGAATGCCCCCATCCCCAGAAAGCCACCCCCCCCTCCAATGGCCCCCATCCCCAGCAGACACCACCGGATGGGGAAGCCCCCCCACCCAGCAGAAGCCATGGGGTGGCAGGGGAAGCCCCCAGTGCCCCCTGACTCTGTCCCTGGCAGATGTTGCAGTGTGGCAGGGGAAGCCCCCCGGCTCCCACCAGTGTCTTCGCCCCATCCCCAGAAGAAGCCACGAGATGACAGGGGAAGCCCCCACACCCGACCCCAACCCCATCCCTGGCAGAAGCGCCAGGCAAGCAGGGCAGGAGAAGCCCCAGCACCTGGCCCCCTGCTGTGGCCCTGGGACTGGAGAAGCTCTTTCTCCCTTGTGTGGCCCTGGGGCTGTGACATGGGGGACAGAGCTGCTCCGGTCTTGGGGGCCGCATTGTGGGGGGCAGGCAGAAAGGCGCAAACGGGTTGCACGGGTGCAGTGGGGTGAGGCAGAATGGGGGAACCCTGGGTGGAAAAGGAGCAGGTTCCTGGGGGAGGGGCAGAAAATGGTGGGGCTGTGGGCAGGACTGCAGGTGGAAGGGGTGGAACAGGAGCGGGACCACAGGCAGAAGGGGTGGGGTGGGCCCCCTCCCACTCACTCTGGCCTCGGTCCCCTTAATCTGTCTCAGGCATGCCTAGGGTTACCTGGTCTTTCCTCACATTAAGGATGTGACCAGGCAGTAAGGCAGGAGTGCTAACAGGCCAGTGTTACACTGATAGTTGGAATTTGGTGTAATAAACCATTTTGTAAACAAGTAGAGGGCAGCCAGCCAGGTGAGTTTCTCTATACACAGAACCTGGTGAAATCATGACGCTATTGAAGTCAATGGGAGCTTGTGGATTCAGTGGAGGCAGGATTTCACCCATAGGGTTTGGTGCAGCTAATGATAGACTTCCCTGGAAAGTTGAAATCATAGTATGGTATGTTACTACTTATGTTTTGGTTCTTTTACATAGTTTTCCTCCAAGAGATCTTGCAATTGGGAGAGTCAAGCTCCCTGTATTGGTTTCCTGTCTTCTATTCTGTCTGTTTTTGCCTAGCCACATCTTAATCACAGAGCTCTCTTTTGTGCATCACAGCATGGTCAAGGCCCTAGCACCTGCTTACATTTTGCACAGGTGTCAGTCATATTGCTCTGAAGAATATTCAGATGTTTATAGATATTTACTGAGTAGGTTGGCTTTTTATCAAACTGTGCCCTGAAGTTATTTGCAAGCTCCTATGCATGAGTGACCAGAAAAATGTCAGTCCCAGGTAATGTGGATATCTCGTGCCAGTACAGATTGATTCTGCTAGCGATCATTGTGTGTAAATAAATTGCATGACTAGGTGCTGTTGTTATTCTCTCCACAAAGGTGAGGCATGAGCCAGTTGATAGCTGTCTGTTCAATAATCTTTGTAGGGCACTTGATAATTCTAATTCTTATTTCGTTTTTATATGATTAATCAGTTACTCATTTGTTTCTCCATCACTTAGAGCTGCACAAAGTTTGACCATCAGGCCTTGTCCACGTCTGAATACTCGAAGGAAGAGCGTTGTAATTTATACAACCAAAAGGATCATCTTAACTGTGCAAATGGTTGTTTAGAGGGGTTGGGGGAGGAGGATGAAACATGGTTTGATCCATTGAAGCCAAAGTGAAGACTTCCATGATCCCTTTAAAAGAAAAGGAGGACTTGTGGCACCTTAGAGACTAACAAATTCATTTGAGCATAAGCTTTCGTGAGCTACAGCTCATGTCATCAGATGTGATGAAAGCTTATACTCAAATAAATTTGTTAGTCTCTAAAGTGCCACAAGTCCTCCTTTACTTTTTGCGGATACAGACTAACAGGGCTGCTACTCTGAAACATAAGCCCTTTAGGGTATCAGCTGCTTCCTTTGCTTGGTGTTTGTCACCACATTAACAATGAGATTAGGCAGGCAAGAAGAGAGGTCAGGGACTGAACTTTGCACCCCTTGATAATCTGTACATTATTCCCTGATAACCAGGAACTTCTATGCTTAAACTCTGTACCGTTCACTTTTTTTTTTTTAAATCTTAACAAAAAAAATTTCCTCCCCCCACCGTTTCCCCCAATCTATCTTTTTTTTTACTTGGATCACCTTCATAGAATGTGCTGTTGATGGTCCAGGTATGTCCAGAGCTATGTGTTTATCAGCAACGTCAAGTATAACCCTGTCCAGTTTGGCTTCACTACACAACACCAAAAGCTGCTCCAAGGGCCATCTATCCCAGCTAGCTACTTTTTGTCCTTCATGGGGAAATAAAATCTTTAGGCCAGTCTGTAAAACGCCTGGCACACACCCCATGCTGTGCAAATAAATAACCATGTATCACAATTGCAAATCTGAGATTAAATATGCGTATGAATAAAGTCAAGTAATGTGGCAAGAGTAAAAACTATTGTAATTAGGGTTGTGTTTAGAAGGCTTATGTGATAGTCTGGAAGCTACTTATTGCTGCATGGGATTTTTGAAAGAGCCTAATTGATTTATGTGCTACTGTTCCTAGGTGTCTTACGTAATCAAATAATTTAGGAGCACAAAGCCAATTGATTTTTCCCATGAAGAACAGTCACATGTTTGACTTGTGCTTCTTAGTGATGTAGCAGCAGGGTTTTTTTTGTTTTTTTGTTTTTTAAAAAAGGTATTTAGGTGCCTAGTGGGGTTTTTCAAAAATATCTAGTTGCCTAAAACTCATTGATTTAATTGGGTGTTGTGTGCCAAGGCACTTTTGACAATCTGACCAGGCCCCTAAATACCTTTAAAAATCTGATCCTTGGTCACATGTTGGACTTTCAGTTGCACTTATGCTCTCAGGTCATTTACTGTCTTTTGAAAATCCATGCATCAAGGAAGCACTTATCAGGTTATCATATGGGCCTGCTAAAAACAGCCTTGGTTCCAAAAGTTGTTACTCTTGCTTCATTACTTGGCTTTGTTCACTGAAAATCAGCATCACATAGACACAGTGTCTTGAAAATTGAAAATCTCACTTGCCAGTCAACATGTACAAATGTTGAAGGTGTTTTTAAGTCCTGATGGGGAAACAACATTTTCATTTTAATTTTTAAGCCCCGAAAACTTTTTCAGAAAAATTACCCTTAGAAGAACCAAAATTTCTCATATATGTTCTGAACCCAAAAGAGAGAATGTTTTAAAGTAAAACTTAATTTGACCATGATTGAGTTATCCCATATATGAAAGCATTTGATCACCAAGTACTTAAAATAACTTTTTTGGCACTCAAATAAAATGAAGTTATTTTTAAAACTTGCCAAGAAGCTAGTCCTCAGCAAGTGCAAATGCCTTCTCAAAAGATGTGCTTAAAGAGATACAGCTAAGAAACAAAGTTCTGTGTATGGAAATCCTGACCGGAACATAGTAAAGGTGAAAATCTCTAGGTGACATTCTGGATCCACTGAATTCAATGGCAAAAGTCCCTTTGTCTTTCAATAGGGCCAGGCTTTCCCCTTCTTTATCCCCAGGGTAAGACACACAGGATGAGTGGTGCTAAAAAAGTACAGCCATTAGTCATTTTGGCAAAAAGTCAATTTATTTGTTAGAAACCAGGCTAATTCTACTGAAAGTAGGACATCCATATATCCACACCCCAACAGGAGAGAGCATTCATAATCCGAAAGAGAGAGGACCAGCCTGATCTATTGCTATGTTCATTTCCAAAGTGAGGCTCATGACAATATGGCTTTAAACATTATGGGCTAGCTTGAGACTTTAAGAGTCAGACCTGGGTAAGGGATGCCCTCTGCCCCTTCCCCTTTACTAGGTGCAGCATGCTTCTGCCACACCATTCTGCCTTTGCCCCCACTCCCCTGTGCTAGCTGGGCTGATGGGAAGCAGAGATAAGGTGATGCCTGACCCTCTCTAACCCCTGCCCCACATTCACCTACCAGAGAGGGAAGGGAGACCCCTGAAGCTTTTCTCCCAGATGGTGGGAGAACCTGACCACACCCAGGTGGCTCCAGTACAGACCCTACTTCCTTACTACTTACAAGGGGGCCCTGCCCTTTGCAGGCTTTCTTAAGTCTCTCTGGATGGGGGAATCAAAAGGAAAGTCAAATGCCCCGATGCATTGGAGGGTATCTCCTTCCCAGGATCTCCCAAAGGTGTTGGGGGTGGGGGGCCCACAGTAGTGCCAACGATACCACCTGCATAGGAGTTTTGAGAGATCTCTCTGGCGGGGCTGCTGAGCGGGCTTAGAGTGTGAGCTCACTGCACTGTCTGTAGGGTTGGGGTGAAGATCTCATGGCTGTAGCTTGAGAAGTCACTCCAGCAGTCTCCTGCTTACGGCAATCATGCTCCGCGCCCATCTGTCTGCAGTTTAGTTTCCTCCTTTTTAAAGGCACCCTCCCTACCATACATTGTTGACAGGGCTGAGGGGATGGGGCTAGCCTTGGCACCCAGGATCTCTGGCCCCGTCCTCATCAGCATGGGGTCTATAACCCCAACAAGGGAGTACCAGGAATGCAGCCCCCTTCCTTCCTTCCACATCCTGAAGCCATCTTCAGAGAGTGTTAATGCAACAATGTGGGGTGGGATCTTATGCCCCTGTCGGCACGGAGGCCTGTGTCATACAATGTGTGGTTTCATAATGAGCTTCATAATGTGTGGCATTCACTGGCCGGATGAAGCAAACTCAGCAAAAAGGTGGACGGACAGGGCATGGAGACTGAGCTAGCCACTTACTTCCCAAAGAGAAAGGCACAATGTGGGGTAAGGGGCACTGTGAGGGGAAGTCATCACTGTTCCTGCTAGTGCTGCCCTTCCTCCACCTTTCATGAACCCTAAGAGCTTGTCTACACTTACTGGGGGTTCAATGCGTGGCGATCGATGCATCGGCAGTCGATTTAACAGGTAAATCGACCACTGATCATGCTCCTGTCGACTCCTGTGTTCCACCTGAATAAGAAGCGCAAGGGGAGTTGACAGGAGAGAGTCACCAGTCAACATAGCATAGTGTGGACCCTGTGGTAAGTAGATCTAAGTTATTCATTTAGCTGAAGTTGCATAATTTAGATCAATCTCCCCCCGCACCACCATCACCACATAGACAAGGCCTAAAATACACAAAGCTTCAAGATTAACCCAGTTGCCCAGCAGCTGGAATGCAACTTGGTGAGCAAAGGGCCCCAGTAAATTACAATGTAGCAAACGCTGTCTTCACACAAAACCTTGCCCTGGTCTCACGGTGTAATTTAAAATGCTGATTGAATTCCATACTCTGCCTACGTGTTCTTGTTTTTGGCCTCTGATGCCTTTAACGCGCTGGGTACACTCTTGGTACTTTGCATCTTACCCATGAAAAAATCATAAAACCAGAGAGGAAAATAGCAAAAGGTACATAGACTTAGGTAAGCACTTTTGCCTGGAGTGTATAAACCATGTGGACTCTTTGCCAATAAAGCATGGAGAACATCATCTAGTACTGGAGAGAGGTCAGAGTCACAATGAACTGGCATGTCCAGGAGGAAATTTTTCAGTGCTTGAATGTAGTCTTCACCATAATCTTTCTTCACATCTGGTGTGAGATTCTCCAGAAGATGCTTTTCTTGCTTAGCCCACAGCTCAGATGTACCTTGGATGCCTGGAATAACAGACTAAAGTTTATGAGTTTGGGCTTTTGTACATTAACTTGACAATCCAGTTCAACTGGTAAATAAGTACATTGAGTCTTTTCCTCCCTATCTTGTTCTGCACATCTAAACTGCATCAAAAAGTTTCATTATTTGATGGTAAGCCCGAAGTTTTTAAAAATATAACAAAAGTATGGCTAAGTTGCAGCTAGAACAGGACAGGACAGCCTACTGTAAAGTATGGATTGAGGGACTTCACTCCTTTTTCGTTTTTGCTATCAAGCTTGTACTTTGCTAACGTAAACCATATCTAAACACAGAGGAAGAGACAGGAAATTTTAGAGCCCTGCCCCTTATGAAAAACAAACATTCTCAGTAAGGCCATTCCAAGTTGTTTTCCATGGAAAGTGTAATGGGGGTTTATAGGTAAGGAAAATTCTCTTTGCTTTTTAATGTCTTTGTAAACACAATTTTTAGTGCTAATAAAAGGTGCTGAATAGATAGCACTGGAAACTCAACCCTTCTATTTTCCTCACCAAAAGAACAAGCACATCCACAGAGACTGGGAATGCCGGCGTCCTCATAATGCTCTTCTACAGGCCCTCAACTATGTTTTGTAGGGCCTAGTCTCCAAGTACTTAAACTAGCTAGCTAGACACCACTACTTTGGTTTCCACTGAATGCTTGAAATCTCTTCTGTGACTTGTAACTTTTGTGACTTGGAAAGGAATTCTGTAGAAACCTGGTTTTCTTCTCTAACAGGGTGGAGAGAAGAAGAATTTAGAGTTGAAAGGGCTATTGGAATGTGGGTAGGAGAGATTAAAAAGATAAGCGCCTCAGTTACATAGTAAAAATGAGTAGCATCTTGAAACAATGCACCAGGACACCCATTATGCAGATGGAACCCATTACATGGGAAAACTGTTTGATAAAGAGAATTAGAACACTGTGTCCTATGCAGTTTTACCTATTATTGGCCAGATTTGAAGTTCTTCATTAGTTCTTGTGGCTTCCTTAATCAAGTCAAACCCACACAGAAGTCTGTTTTTTGTTTTTGGCAAGGCAGATAAAGACAAAGAGAAGAAATGATTGCCTCCCCCATTAGGAATGACTGACAAACACATAGCCCTGGTCTACACTACAAGTTTAGGTTGAATTTAGCAGTGTTAGGTCGATTTAACCCTGCACCCGTCCACACAACCAAGCCTGTTTTGTCCATTTAAAGAGCTCTTAAAATCGATTTCTATACTCCTCCCTGGCAAGGGGTTTAGCACTAAAATCGACCTTGCTGAGTCAAATTTGGGGTAGTGTGGACACAATTCTACAGTATTGGCCTCTGGGAGCTATCCTAGAGTGCTCCATTGTGACCCCTCTGGACAGTACTCTCAACTCAGATGCACTGACCAGATAGACAGGAAAAGCCCCGGGAACTTTTGAATTTCATTTCCTGTTTGGCCAGCGTGGTGAGCTGATCAGCAGAGGTGACCATGCAGTCCCAGAATTGCAAAAGAGCTCCAGCATGGACCGAACAGCAGGTACTGGATCTGATCGCTGTATGGGGAGACGAATCCGTGCAGGCAGAACTCCGTTCCAAAGGACGAAATGCCAATATATATGCCAAAATCTCCAAGGGCATGATGGACAGAGGCTACAACAGGGACACACAGAGGGCCGCATGAAAACTAAGGAGCTCAGGCAAGCCTATCAAAAAACAAAGGAGGCAAAGGACAATCCCTTCTCCCCGGCAGCCGGGAAATGTTCATCACCCTGGAGCCAATACCCTCCCAAGGCAGGCTCCTGGACCATGAAGCCGGAGAAGGCACCTCTGGTGAGCGTACCTTTTAAAATATAATACAGGGTTTAAAAGCAAGCGTGTTTAATGACTAATTTGCCCTGAAGACTTGGGATGCATTTGCGGCCAGTATAGCTACTGCAAAAGTCTGTTAACGTGTCTGGGGACGGAGCGGAAATCCTCCAGGGACATCTCCATGAAGCTCTCCTGGAGGTACTCTAAAAGCCTTTGCAGAAGGTTTCTGGGGAGGGCAGCCTTATTCCGTCCTCCAAGGTACGACACTTTACCACGCCGAGCCAGTAGCAAGTAGTCTGGAATCATTGCAGCGAATGGGCCCGGGCTTTGGTGGCATTCAAGCAACATCTGTTCTTCATCTCTCTGTGTTAGCCTCAGGAAAGTGATATCATTCATGGTCACCTGGCTGAAATACGGGAAATTTGTTTAAGGGGACACTCTGAGGTGCCCATTCCTGCTGGGCTGTTTGCCTTTGGCTGAAAAGAAATCCCCCCCGCTGCTAGCCACGCGGTGAGGGGAGGCCCGTTCAGGCTGAGCTGTTCGCGTTTGGCTGACAGGGATCTTCCCTGATACTAGGCACGCGGTGTGTGCTTGTGTGTGGGATGGGGGGGTGAAGCGATCATCCCAGAGAATTGGTGGGGGGGGTTGTGCTGCACATTCACCCTAAAACCACACCCCCTCTTTTTAAATCGGCAACCCAACAGGCTTTGCTTGGTATGGGAAAGGAGGGCGCTGCTGTTTGAAACCATTCCCACGTTATGAAGGTTGAAGAAGTTGAAACCCTTTGCCTTACCATGTCTGCCTGCAAGCCGAATTCTGTTGCCCAGCTGAGCATGTGTGATGTCTCACACCAAACTGGCAGGCACTCAATATAAGAGGTAAAATGCAACCTTGTACCAAAAGCACATGTGCTATGTAACGTGAATCACTCGATTCAGTGTGAAATAGTTTTCTCTTTGTTCTCTAAAATCAGGGCCAGCTCCAGGCACCTGCTTTCCAAGCAAGTGCTTGGGGCGGCCGTCAGAATGGGGCGGCAGTCCATGTCCCATGGTGGCAATTCGGCGGCAGCTCCGCTGCTCTTCCCGCCGCCGCAGCAATTCAGCAGCGACTGCTTGGGGCGTCAAAATTGGGAGAGCTGCCCCTATCTAAAATGTGTCTTTTTAAATACTACTCTCCCTTTTTTTCCCCTCCTGCAGCTGCAAATGTTTCTATGCTCTCCCATCATCTCCATCCCAGAGGCTAGCGCAGATTAGAAGGCAAAAAAAAAAAGCTCTCGTGATGACATGTTCTCAGAGCTCATGCAGTCCCGCCGCACTGAAAGAGCTCAGCAGAATGCATGGAGGCAAACAATGGCAGAGTCCAGGAAAGCGTTAAATGAACACAATGAGAGGAGGGAGGAGCACGATGAGAGGAGACAGGATGCAATGCTGAGGCTAATGGGGGAGCAAAGTGACATGCTCAGGCATCTGGTGGAGCTGCAGGAATAGCAGCAGGAGCACAGACCACCGCTGCAGCCCCGATATAACCGCCTGTCCTCCTCCCCAAGTTCCATAGCCTCCTCACTCAGACGCCCAAGAACACGGGGCGGAGGGGGGAGGCTATGGGCACCCAGCCACTCCACCCCAGAGGATTGGCCAAGTAACAGAAGGCTGGCATTCAATAAGTTTTGAACTGTAGTGTGGCCTTGTCCTTCCCTCCTCTCTTCCCCCACCCCACCCGGTGCTTCCCTCGTCACCCACCCCTACCTTGCAAGTTTCCCTCCATTTGTGTGACGAATTAATAAAGAATGCATGATTTTGAAATCATAATGACTTTATTGCCTCTGAAAGCAGTGATCAAAGGGGGGAAGTTGGTTGGCTTACATGGAAGTAGAGTCAACCAAGGGGGCAGGTTTTCATCAAGGAGAAACAAAGAACTGACACTGTAGCCTGGCCAGTCATGAAACTGGTTTTCAAAGCTTCTCTGATGCGCAGGGCACCCAGGTGTGCTCTTCTAATCACCCTGGTGTCTGGCTGCACGTAATCAACTGCCAGGTGATTTGCCTCAACCGCTCACCCCGCCATAAACGTCTCCCCCATACTCTCACAGATATTGTGGAGCACACAGCAAGCTGCAATAACGATGGGAATATTGGTTTCACTGAGGTCTAACCTAGTCAGTAAACTGTGCCAGCGAGCTTTTAAACGTCCAAATGCATTCTACCACCATTCTGCACTTGCTCAGCCTATAGTTGAACTGCTCCTGACTACTGTCCAGGGTGCCTGTGTATGGCTTCATGAGCCATGGCATTAAGGGGTAGGCTGGGTCCCCAAGGATAACTATAGGCATTTCAACATCCCCAATGGTAATTTTCTGGTCTGGGAAGTAAGTTCCTTCCTGCAGCTGTTGAAACAGACCAGAGTTCCTGAAGATGCAAGCATCATGAACCTTTCCCGGCCATCCCACGTTGATGTTGGTGAAACATCCCTTGTGATCCACCAGTGCTTGCAGCACCATTGTAAAGTACCCCTTGCAGTTTACGTACTGGCTACCAGGGTGGCCCGGTCCCAAGATAGCGATATGCGTTCCATCTATCGCCCCACCACAGTTAGGGAACCCCATTGCAGCAAAGCCATCCACTACGACTTGCACATTTCCCAGAGTCACTACCCTTGATAGCAGCAGCTCAGTGATTGCATTGGCTACTTGCATCACAGCAGCCCCCACAGTAGATTTACCCACTCCAAATTGATTCCCAGCTGACCGGTAGCTGTCTGTCATTGCAAGCTTCCAGAGGGCAATCGCCACTCGCTTCTCAGCTGTGAGGGTTGCTCTCATCTTGGTATTCTTGTGCTTCAGGGCAGGAGAAAGCAATTCACAAAGTTCCGTGGAAGTGCCCTTACGCATGCAAAAGTTTCGCAGCCACTGGGAATCATCCCAGACCTTCAACACTATGCGGTCCCACCAGTCTGTGCTTGTTTCCCAGGCCCAGAATCAGCATTCCACAGCAGGAACCTGCCCCATTGCCACCATGATGTCCAATTGCCAGGGCCCGTGCTTTGAGAGAAGTCAGTGTCCATGTCCTCATCACTCTCATGATCACGCTGACATCGGCTCCTCGCCTGCTTTTGTAGGTTCTGCACATACTGCGTGAGGCATTTACAACGTTCACAACAGCAGCAGTGATCTAAGCGGGCTCCATGCTTGCCGTGGTATGGCGTCTGCAGGAGAGCAGAGTTGCAGCAGAAGTGGCGGATGACGACAGATGCCACAAGAATAGATATTTATACAGAACGACGAGAGGACCTGCGAAGTGGATTCATGGAACGAGGAGAGCAGAGTTGCAGCGGAAATGGTTGATGACGACTGTTAGCAGTCCTACTGCACCATCTGCTGACAGCAGCACCCAGGACACAACAGCAGCCATGGAGGTGAGCTGAGCTGAGTGGGCTCTATGCTTGCCATGGTATGGCGTCTGCACGGAAAAAAGGCGCAAAACGATTGTCTGCAGTTGCTTTCATGAAGGGAGGGGCGACTGACGACATGTACCCAAAACCACCCATGACAATGTTTTGCCCCATCAGGCATTGAGAGCTTAACCAGAATTCCAATGGGCAGCAGAGACTGCGGGAACTGTGGTCACCCACAGTGCACCGCTCCGTAAGTCGATGCTAGCCACGGTAGTGAGGACACACTCCGTCGACTTAATGCGCTTAGTGGGGACATACGCAATTAACTGTATCAAATAGATTTCTAAACATCGACTTCTATAAAATCAACTTAATTCCATAGTGTAGACACACCCTTAGGCATGCCACTGCCTAGTCATTCACTACATTCTATTCATCAGGAAAGGCAAAATAAGGTTTTCAGTCATCCCTTGGTAAAGATTATTGCCTAAAGGTTAGCTGCTTGGAAGCAAAAAAATTGCTCACTACCCATGTAGGGGGAGGTTGGTGGGTTTTTGTTTTTTTTAATTCCCTTAAGAAAGCTGGCTCAATTTGAGTAATGGAAGAGAAGTATAGGAAGTAACTGTGACTGCTGAGAATCATTCATGACTTTTACTTGAGGATGTTGGTCTCTAAGGAATAATCTGAAGGAAGAAGGAGAACTAGCTGAAATGTCAAATACGTACACGTTCTGAAGCCTGCTGGATGAACTGCAGCAACTTTAATTCCCCATTTGGCAAGCTCCTGCCTCATTACTCCAGAAAACATGGACAGAGCGGCTTTTGATGCACCATATGCGGCAAATCTTGGCATCGGAATGCCTCCTACAGGAGCAATATAAACCATGATAAAGTTTGACTCCAGTACTTTCTGGGCTACTGAAACTTTATTTCAATAATTTAAAAGAATGATCATAGCATAACCCAAAATTATGCAGCTCTCACTGAGGTTAAAGACAAGACATCGCAGGACTCTTTTTTCTGGCACAAAAAAAAAAATTCTTAAATCAGCAGTAGCTCGAAGCAGCTGCAGTCAGAATCACACCTGGTCATCCGTCACTTTTAAACATAGGGAGAGTAAATTGTATTGCATTTTGGGATACAATGCAGAGAATCACAATTGCAGTTAGATTCAGAAAGGGAAATCACACAGAGAACATGTTAGATAGTGTTAATAATTAAGCAATGGTGTTTTGTTCTGTTGTTTTTAATGGGTGAATAAAGGCAGTGGATTTGAAGTCCCCATCAGTTAACACAGTCTCAATTCCAGTTTTAAAGGCCATGTCTACACTACAGAATGATGACAGGTTTCAGAGTAGCCGCCGTGTTAGTCTGTATCCACAAAAAAGAAAAGGAGTACTTGTGGCACCTTAGAGACTAATAAATTTATTTGAGCATAAGCTTTCATGAACTATAGCTCACTTGAGCTGTAGCTCACGAAAGCTTATGCTCAAATACATTTGTTAGTTTCTAAAGGTGCCACAAGTACTCCTTTTCTTCTTACTGCAGAATTATGTCGACATAACTTACGTGGGCATATAGCTACCACAGTTATTAAATCACTTGTATATGTCCACACTTGACTCCTTATGTCAGCAATGCATGTCCTCACCACGAGCACTGGTATCAATTATAGTGTCAGTGTGTGAGGCATTGTGGGATAGCTTCTGGAGGCCAGTAACAGTGAATGGAAACAACACAGCGTCTATACTGACACTGCATCCTCCTAATTACTTTGACCATGTCTCTACACTGCTCGGGGAGGTGGTGTTACTAAATTGGCTCAGAGAGGCACTGACGTTTTCAGGAGTCAAATTTAAGTGAAGACACTTCCACAGGTAGGTCGACGCAAGGCATCTTATGGCAACCTAACCATGTAGTGTAGACCAGGCCTTATAAAACCACCTCATATACCAGCAGTAGATTCTCCATGTGTTTTTAACATCTGCTTGAAAAAGGTGAGATTAGAGCTAGGATAAATCTATTAGGCCAAACCAAACTTCGCCCAACTGAAAACATCACCAATAAGGCGCCGGGAGCCCAAAGGTCACAATTACATTGCATAAAAGGGAACAGATATAGTCACAGGTCCCAGAATGCATTGCACTATTTCCATCCAACCAGCCTTCCTTTGGATCAAGAAAATGCAACAGTATACTGCCTTAGGGAAGAGTTGGAAAACAACAAGAATTTCTTGAAAAACTCCAAAAGCAACTGAAAATTTAACAAAATTTGGGGGGAGAAAATTTCCAATTTTTCAGAATTTTTAGGTTTTGAAAACTGAAAAATTTTAGAAAACTAATTTTTTATATGAAAACTTTTCTTTTTGACAGAAAATTTTCAACCAACTTTTGTAGGGAACTTTAATCTCCAAAGGCCATGCTTTTACAGTGAAGAGGATGGCTGCAGGAGAGTATAGAACACCCGGTGTCAGATTAGAACTCTCTTCCAATAGGTCATCAAGCCCAACCCCCTGCTGCACCCACAGTTAGTCTCACTGGTACTTGCACTACATGCTCAAAATAAGACACACATAATGCCATGCTCTGTTATTAAAAGGCCATTAAAAGGACAATTACTCATTGTCTTCTGCGTAATCCGAACTGACATTAACTCCTTCTTCCTTAAACCGACAACATTCCTTTCCTTTCAGGTCAGTCTAACCTTAACTCGAGTTAAAGCGCATCCTTCCCCCACCCAGACACAGGCAAGCACAGACCATGCATAATGCGACTTCCCTAACTGTTCTGCTAATGTTTTACCAAAAGAATGCACACTCCCCTTAATATCGGCACATTTATCAGCACTGGCCAGGGTATACATGCATTCATGTAAATACAGTATTTGTAAGTAAAGTGGGTGTGACCAAAGCACCCCTGGATTCACACCCTACACACTACTGTAATCATCTTTGTACAAAACATGCCTGGTGAGGTATCATTTAAAAATGATAACTTGCTGGTCAGTAATATGAACGTGAAATGAATGTAGCAACAGTGAATGTAAAGTTATGAATTCCCCGTTTGATGTTATTAGATGCATGTTCATAACCAGACTACACTGCATAGGCAAAAGTTGTTAAACAGGTCTATCCTAAACAAAGGAATGTGTGCTTATCTCAATTTACATATAAGCAGTAAACAGGGTCCTCAGTTCAACAGGGGAAGGAGAGAGCAGGAAAAAGAACAATTTGCATTTCAGCAAACACAAGTGGGTGGGGGAATAAAGCATGGCACGTCCTTGTCACCAGACTTCATGTCACCTTCATCTTTACTTAAATAAACTTTGAGGGGTAACCTTCAGAACCACTTCAAAGGTTCATTAGAGTATAAGAAAGGGGCAGAAAACCCCAAGTTCTCTCTTTCACCTCAGAAACCAAAAGCACCAGCCCCTTTGGGCCTATGGGAGAGATCCTAACCAAGGAGCGGCTCAGTCACCATCTTGCTGGAAGACAGTGGGTGAGAAAGGCCATCTTAAACGAATCCTTGAACCAAACCTTGCTAGGTTAAAATTTAGACTTACTTGCATGTTTTCACTTTTATTTGCTGGTAGCGATTTCTAACTCTCTCCCCCATACCTGAATTCACTTAAAATCCCATCTTCTTTTGTTCATGACTTGTTTTATTTTTAATCTAAACCAACCCAGGACAGTGTTTAAACTGAACTGTTTGGTAACTCCAGTCAAAGTTGCAAACTGTTGAATATTGACACCTTAAAGGGGCAATTAACTTTAATATCCCACCATAGGTGGTGCACATAATAGGCCAGGGAAAGCTAAACCTTCCCTGGCACAGCCCCTGCCATTGGATGCCGGGTTGCAGGTTTTTACTTATTCTTATGTGTTAGGCAGGTTCTGGGGCAATTTAGGAGATGGTATTTTCTATTCAGCTTCTGGGGTTCATCAGTAATCTCCCTGGACTCCAGAGAGATTAATGGTGAACCCTGGAAGCTGAGTACCAGATACCACCTCCTCAGCCACCCCAGAACCTGCATGGCACATACCAAAAGCTCAGCGTTCTTCCGTTGGATGGCTGGAGGAGGCTACTTGGGCCAGCCAGGCTACTTCAGCAGCAGGGGGGCTCAGGGTTCCAGTGGGCCTGGAGCTTCTCTGGCCAGAGGGGGCCTTGTGCAGAAGGGGGCTATCCTCCCTGATTGGGGTGTCCACCCACCACCCATGTATCCCGCTGATTGCTCCAGGAAAGGACATTTCAGAACACACGTTTTGGGGGAAATTCGGGGCTGGGGAAAGCGTGGAGTCACCTTGCCAGTTGGTAACCACGGCTGGTGGAAGCCAGTGGAAATCTGTGGTATTGCAGGAGGCTCCAGGATCCAAAGCATTGGATCAAGGCTGCCCAATACATAGACAGAGCACATGCTCATTGCTGACTGGCAGCATCCATCCCAGGCAGAGAGCCAGAGTGGCAAGGCACTCAGGGTTCCAGGGTAAGAGGTGACAGAATCTCTTACTGATCTGGATTGCAACCCAGAATGTGACAGCAGGATCATTTGATATGCCTCTAAAGGCAAGTTATTAAAAGGTCCCTAATTGCTAATTTTGTGCCAGAAATCAATTCTGGGGCATAAATGATAGGAATTCAGACATCTACCTGAATGCACCTACAATGCAAACTTTATACTCACACATTAGGCTGGTGTCTACATTCTATCATTTGTGCCTGCAATGGACGTTAGACGTTAGACACAAAATCAGAAGCCACATTTTGAAAACAAACCTTATGTGTAATGTTTCTAACACCAACTCAGTACTTCCAATTCCATTAAACCTGTAAATGCTAAAACAGTAAACACGCTTTTAGGTTATGTGGACAGTCGCCAGACATACTAAAACACAAAAGATTTCAAAGCAAAAGTAAAACCATCTCCTGTAACAGTTCCCTATCTTTAAAGTGGGACTAATAATGTTTCCCTACTTCCTGGGGCATTTGAGGATAACTACACTGAAGATTGTGAGGTGCTTCGAGATCTATGGATGACAAGCACTATGTAAGAAATAGGCATTATTATAAACTGGGAGAATTAATGGAGCACAGAGCTCTGCTTAGCTGGGCAATGCAGCAGTAAGACACCCAAGCCACTGGCTTTGTGGTGATCACAGACCTGCGTGAATGTATCAGCTTGCCACTCCGTGCCCTCAGCTGGCTTCCTTCCTTGCTATTGTTCGTACATCTTACCGCTTTCTGGACACTTGTCACAAACCAGATTCAGCAGCTGAAATTGGCAAATGTCTCTGCTCTTACATTCAGCACCTGGCTGCCAGCTGCACTGCAAACGAAGGTTCGGAGCAGCCAAAACAAGTCAAAGGAACATTTTTAAACAAACCGATACAGTAACCCTTTAACTTTAACCCAAACCAAACTCTCTTCTGGCAGTGTGGGATCCTGCATCTAGGAGCTCTAACACCTCAGCTACTGGCTGCCAACTCCTATTATCGCACATGTTTCCAGGTGATCACCCAAATTAGAAAAGACGGTTTTAAAATGCTCGATCCACTGTTTCCTTCACTGTAAAATTATAAGGTCTCATAGATATGAAAACATGACCTGGAGATAAGTCCATCATTGCATAGAAAGGTGACTTTTTTCCATTGGCTTGCTGAGGGAGCATATAATTTTGGGGTAACTAAGTTAGGTGGAGCCACACACACAAAAAAGGGTGAAATTTTGGATCCATCAAAATCAATGGCAAAATTCTCATTGACTTCCATAGGGCCAGGATTTCACCCTGAGTATGAGCACTTGAGTTTGCTCGTACCAGAGCCAATGAGAAATTGCCATATACTTCAGTGGGAGCCAGCTAGTTGAAATACAGATCCCTTGTTATGTCACATCATCTCCAAAGTTATACCAATGCATTTAAAATTTGTGTAAGCCAACAGTCGTTGCTCAAACTAGTGAGGTGGACGATAGCCCCGATGTGAGTTTCCAAGTACCACTTACGGGCATGAATTTGGCTGTTCTGTGACAAATAACTGTGCCCACAAAACTGTATTCGCAAACGTGGAGGCTGGGATAAAAATACGTCCCTCAACATGAATTGAAATCTTTTTTTATTTAAAAAAATATATATATTTCAGACCTTAAATTGTTAACAGGCTATTCTGCCTGAGTGGGCTTCAACACTGTCACACACAGAACCCTCCTGAATGGACACTTATCAGTTATGTTCTGTTTGGGGACCACCTCATTGGACCCCCTGTTCTTTAAGCCCAATTTGTCTAAACAGTGTCCAAGCTCTGCCTGTGGGTGGGGTCCCTAGGCAGACTCCTGGGATGCAGATCTTTTATCTAGCAGCCCAGTCCCTGGGACTAATGCTGACCTCTCAGAGTTCTCTGTAGCTTAAATACGCCCTATCGCAGAACTCCACCTGCAGGGGCACACAGCGTTTAACTGCTCAGTGGCACGCAAGTGAAAGCCAACAGACGCACCCACTCTGCACAGGACTGTAAACACACATACTCTTGATTTAACCTGAGGGGTAAGCAGATCTAGACAAAAATCATAAACACCCCAATAAACATCTCCCTGCCTCAGTTTCCTCACCATCCTGGAGAGTTCTTTGGATTTGGGCAGAGACCTCTTAGGTGCCCAGGATCCTTCCCCTTCAGAATCATGGCTCTTCTCTCCCTTTCAAGGTCAGCTAGTTTTCTAGGACCGTGGGTGGGCCCATAATTAGACAGAAAACCCCCACTACGAAAACTTGTCCCTCACTCCTACCCAAAGCTTCCTGATGTCTTGCTCTGTGAGTCCCTCAAGTTTGTGTGTGCCAAGGGGTCCTGGAACAATTTTTAGGGGTTCTAAGAGCCATTGAACCAATCTGTAAACCCTGCATATGACAGAAACCACTTCAAGCCAGGGGGTCCTGCAGGAACACCCCCCGACCTCTAGTTCCAGCACCTATGTTTGCGCCCCTACCAACACCTGGTTTCCTTGTTCTCCTGCTGGGGATTTTCCACCTTTCACATCCAGATCTAGGCATGCTAGATTATTATATTAGTTTCTATGGAACAAGAGTTAATGTCTCTAGGATGCTACTGTTTTTATCCCTATAAAACTCTTCTTCTTTACGGGTTGGTTACCGGAGGCAGTCACTAGACAAAATAGACGGTTCATTACAGAGGCCTATAGATAATGAAATAAGCAGATATGGACTTCTGAGAATTAGCAAACAGAGATATATTGACCAAAACCTTGTTCAATATTTACATCAGGTAAATTCTAAATAATTATTGGTATAGCACCATCAACTTGAAACTTTAGTTTAACTCACCTGCCATACTTGATATATTAATTAGCCTTCCTTTGGATTTCCGAAGTAACGGTAAGAACATTTTGGTCACCTCTACATGCCCAAAGAAATTCACATCCATACACTGCTTGTACACACTCATGGGCAGCAGCTCACCATCTGCAGTAAACCCCAGGATTCCAGCATTGTTGACAACACCCCATAACCCTGAGAAAGAGAAGAAAACATACACTGCTGTTACAGAGTCCATGCTGCCAGAGAAGGTAAGTAAATATAACTTCCCTAACAAGGAGAAAGCACAACTGTTAAAATGCCAGCTTCTAGTCTGGTTGGCCCAGCCAAAACCAAAGTTAGGATGCTGTGCAATTGTAGGTACATGTGCCCACATTGCACCTTTCCTCCTCTCGGCCCACTTGCTTCTTGTAGGTGGCACACTAGTGCCATTTGACAAGGATCCCGTTTTTGGAGTGCTCCATAAAGCAAAAGTTTCTTCAATATAAATATCCTTACTGGTATAGAGGTACAGAGATGGGGTGGGAAATGCAGAACACACACACACACAGACACATTTTCAAACAGTGATGCATGGAAGCCCCTTGCAAGAGGTATCTGCACACCACCCCGTAAAATGTCACAGAAACCATACCTGTATTTTGCACCATCTCTGAAATGTTAAGATAGGCTTCCTTAATTTGTGAAGAACTGGTTATATCCAGCTGCAGGACACAAAGTCTCTCGGAACAGCTTCTTTTTAATTCTTCAGCCCCAGGTCCTTTTTTATTCAAGACACTAGCAAATACAACAAATCCTAAATTGTCAAAGTACTTTGCCAATGCATGTCCAATCCCGGAATCACTTCCTGAAAACGTCAAAATCAGAAAGACACCTTAGGCAAAATAAAACAAAAACTCCTTCCTAAACAGGGCTGTAAGAATGTTTGTTTCTGTTAGTTTTTTTGGTTCACTAACTGTTCAGGAAAAATAATTGTTTTGAGTTGGTCTGAAATGATTTATTTTTTTTTAAATTTTCATTGAACCGAAAAATTAAAAAACATTTGTTTGGGTCAAATGAAACATTTTGTTCGACCCTAAAAGAAACATTTGGTTTTGTTTTGGGTGTGTTTTTTAATCTTTCAAAATAAAATTAAGATAAAATGAAGCAAATTGCAAAATGAAACGTTTCATATTGTTTTTTTTATTATTATTATTATTGTGTGATTTTTGACAAAAAAATCAGTGAATTTGACACAAGTCACTGAAATATTTTGGGTCAACTCAAATCCGCATGGTTTGGCAAAAAAAAAGTTGACTGAAAACTTTCGCACAGTTCTTCATCATCTATTAAGAATAATATAATAATGTAAAATGACTGCCAGGAAAACCATGCATACATCCAAATGGAGGCCAAGTAAAGGATCCGTAGATAATTGGTCCGTTAGTGCATTGGTGTTTAACATGCAATGTAAGTAGGCCTGGCAGAATTCAATTTTTGTTTTTTTTATAATTTTGATGGGTAACAGATGTTTATTTCTAAGCATTTTTTTAGATTTGGAATCTGTATAAGTTCTCACATTGCAGGAAATTCTGTGGCTCGGACAATTATTTAATGGCAGCGTTCACTGAGATTCAAAAAGCTAAACCTTTATAACCTTTCAAATGCAAGCTGTCAACATCACATGTTGAAATATACAAGGCAAATACCCTTCAATCAAACCCTAAGTTCTCAAGCAGCATTTTTCGTACTTTACCTCTCTGCAACTTTTGATTATTGATGAAAGTATTTTTTGTTGGTTTGTGTGTGTGCTGTGAAATTGACGTTTACTGACATTTACTGATAGAAAGCTAATCATTCCAAGCCTAAGTATAAGGAAGTTAGGTACAGCTTTAGGAGCAGCATCTGTGGGAACTTGGAGACTGCCTATGAAACCCTATCTTTTATGCATATAAGAAAACACAGCTGAAAGACTCAGAGAGAATGTCTCCCAGTAGGTCAGGCTCTGGAGATGATGGTGTCTGCTCATTTCATCACAAACAGGTGCACCATTAGGATTTGACTCCACGTATACAAGAGAAATGGAATGAAAAATGCTGAATTGCTTCAATGCAAGATAGCGTTCAGATTGAAATCTTGGTTGTAGCAAAGCTGTTCTGTGAAAAAAACAAAGCAAAACCTAAGAGATATCTACTGTTGCAGGCCTTGAAATCTCAGCTGAAACAGATAATCTTCCAAAGTACTTTTGGATCTCAAAGCAATCACTCTGCAAAATGACTTTCGAGCCAAGAGAGATTACATTATGTAAAATACAGTCAGAATATCTGTGTACAGAAGGCAGCTCTTCTGGTCACTTTCTGCCACCAAACTGGAGAGAGGCAAGTGGTTTCTCGGTCTGGAAGGGAGCCCACCCCCGTATGGAGGATTTATCCCCGAGGCTCATAAAAATACTTCTAAAGAGCAAATGTCTATCTGTAGAACAGACCAAATAGCACCAACTATCAAGGTTGGGTTTTTTTTTCAGAAAATGTATCAGGTGAGAATAGTTCCCTGTCCCCCTTAACCACCCACCCCTACTTCAAAACTACCGGCTCTGAGCATAGTGTTCCAACCCAATACACCATGGGGGGAAAACTCTGTAACTGTGTCCAGCAGAAGCCCGTAAGTAAATTTGTTTGACATTGCTTCTCTCTTGGTGACAGCTGTGCAGTTCCACTCATCGTAGACAGTGATGAGTATTTACTACACGAATGCATTCACCAGTCTCTCACCTCTCTGGGAGTTCACTGCATCCCTTCACACAGAAATAACCACAAAGGGTGAGAGGGGGTGGGATTGGGAAGTATCTTGTTAAAATACTGGCAACAAATCCTTGATTCTCATCTCTGATCCTTCCCGCCAAACAGAATCCCTTGTTTGACCCTTCCTCACTTGCTAAGCGCTGTCCTACCTCATCTCCTCAATGAGATTCCTGAGGAAATGGTCCAGGAGGAGCTCAGGTAGTGTGGCCATAGTGGGAGGGGTCATGCTAAGCTTGTGTTTGAAAGCTATTATTTGCACGCCAAAGAGTGTAATGCTGAGTCTCAGAACATGGATGTCCCACATTATAAAGAAGAGAAATATCGTTAAGTCATAACATGCCTCCTTGTTATTCTGTTCTGTCTGGGTTTTTGCACTGCACTCTTCCCTGTAGTAGTTGAGTATCCTCCAGTAGTGCATTAAACAATGTGGCTACACATCTGCACCAAAGAAGCTCTTGCACTATGTAATGTACATTGAAGGCAAGGGTGTTACACTACCATCTGGCTATTTCACGTAATGGAAATTCATTGGCTAGAAGACCCCTGACTTCCAAATAAACTATGCAGTATGGCTTAGACATCTGAACACAGGCCTACAAGCTAGCACTCCTGAGCCTAATCCTAGTCCTGACATTAAACCTTTCTGTGGCCACGAGGAAGTCATTGAACCTCTCTGCCTCAGTTTCCTCTTTTGTAAAACAGGGATAATACTGCTTACTTACCAACCTCACTGTGGGCTAGTGATGATTAATCTCTGTAAAGCACTGTGAAGTATTATGTATTATTGGTGTTGGACCCAATCCTGAAGTCCTTACTGTAGCAAAAGTCCTGAGTCAATGGAAGTTTTGATTGCAGGATATGGCTCAGGATTATTATAACACATTCAGCACATATTTTATTGGTTACATGTGTCTCGTAGTCACTAAAATTAAACTGAGCATTGTTTAGGGTTGCCAACCCTCCCGGTTTGGCCCAGGGTCTCCTGGAATTGGGCTCAATTTCCTGGAGGATACTGAAGCCAATCCAGGAGATTTTAGGCCACTAACAGTCCAGTGGTGCAGCAGGGCTAAGGCAGGCTCCCTGCCTGCCCTGGCTCTGCACCGCTCCCAGAAGCGGCCGGCATGTCCAGCTGTGGCTCCTAGGTGGAGGCAGGGTTGGGGGGGGGAGGGGTTTGCAAGCTACCCCCACCCCAAGCGCCGACTCAGCAGCCCCCACACCTGCCTAAGGTTCTGGGAGGAAGCTTGGGTGCGGGAGGGGTACGGGCTCTGGGACAGGGCAGGGGTTTGGGGTGAAGGCTCTGGGAGGGAGTTTGGGTGCAGGAGTGCAAGTGCTGCCCTCCTTCCAAAGATCACTCCTCAAGATCTGGCTGAAAGGAGTACTCAACACAGGGAGGAAAGTAGGCAACAGGCTAATCCCACAGCAATTTCCCAGCCTGAGCCTGTGGAGATTGAGCAGCCAGAGGAGCAGCAGCTTTCAGCGAGGGCTGGCCCACCATGGCAAGCTGCTTGGATAGGGGAGCTGTCGAGGACAGCCTCCTTCGATGTCTTTGACCACCTTGTAGACAGACTCACTAAAGACCTGTCTGTAGAAATCATATCTGGGAGGAAAGGAACTCAGGAGAACACACCGACTGCGCACAGAGCTCCTATGTGGAGACATCACCACCACCGGAGAGAAGCCAGGAGAAGGAACATCAGTTGCCCCTACAACCCAGCAGCAGCATCGAGGATCCAGAAGCTCTACCAGTGAAACTGCCCTAAGGCTAGCAGAGATCCTCGACGGGCCTTCATCTTACTGCACAACCCTGTCGTACTTCAAGGGTATGTTTGACGGTGTAGCTCAGAACGACGCACAGCGTCCAGAGTGCCTTCATCCTCTACCCCACGTTGACTATGCAGAGGGCCTGGAACAAGACTTTACATCACGGGAAGTAGAGACCAGACTTACAAAGACCAAAAACACAGACCCAGGAAAAGATGGCATTCACTATAACATCCTGAAAAACTAGACCCCAGCTGCTTGGTATTAACTGCACTTTTCAACAAATGCAAACAGTTCTGCCGCACTCCCAGCTGCTGGAAGAAGTCTCTGATGCTGCTCATCTATAAGAAAGGCGCACGAGACAACCCCAGCAACTGAAGACCCATCTCTCTCTGCTCCACTATGTACAAGCTGTATGCCAGCTGCCTCACAGCTAGGATCACAGACTGGTCAGTGAACGGAGGAGCCATCAGCTCCATCCAGAAAGACTTCATATCATGTGAATGCTGCACCACCACCATCCGCTCCATGGAAGGAAAGATGCCTGAAATTCCTATCCATAGCAGCATGAAGCAAGGCTGTCCTCTCAGCCCCATCATTTTCAACTTACCCAGGGAGCCACTCATTCGAGCCATTTCCACCAGGCTAGGTGGTTTTGACCTGAATGGCTACAGCGTGAATATCCTTGCCTACGCAGACGATCTGCTCCTGATCACAGACAACCCCAAGTGTCTCCAATAAATACTTGACATCACCAGACAGGCTGCCAACTGGATGGGACTCCGCTTCAGTGCTAGGAAGTGCACATCCCTGCATATCAACGGCAGTAGAAGGGACTCAATCCAGGCAACGTCTTTTCAGATCCAGGGTGAACCTATGATCTTCCTCGAGCTCGGGCAAGCTTACCAATATCACGGCATGCCAGCATACCATCGCGGAGATCCTACAAGATGTGGCCAGGATCGACTCCTCCCTACCGGCACCATGGCAGAAGATCAACGCCTTGAACACCTTCCTAATCCAAAGTATCTCTTTCGTCCTGAGGAGATCTGCCATGGTGAAGATACCTCTGAACAAGGCAGACAACACCATCAGGCAGCTGGTGAAGAAGTGGCTGTTTCTTCCCCAGAGAGCCAGCAATGAACTGGTGTACATCTCGCACAGGCAGGGCAGTACCAATATCCCTCGAAGGGGTGATCAGTGTGACGTTACAGTGATCACTCACGCTTTCCGCCATTCCTGGACACCATGGTGAGGAACATTGCAGAAAGTGCTATGCGGGATGTCATCAAGAAGCGAATCGCCAGGACCCCCTCCAATCAAGATGTCGCCACCTACCTGAACGGCTTGCTGGAAGGCAAATTTGGAAGAGACAGGGACTTTGCTTCACTCTGGAATCTTGCCCGCAATGCTACACGATGACTGGAGAAGCTGCTGGATGTGGTGCGAGGAACACCAGGAGTTGGGAGTCCTGTTGCCACAGGTGAAAAACACGAACCACACAATCCTTACTCCGAAAGCTAGCAGCAAGCTGGAGAGGACCCTGAAGGATGCCATCCACTGCCACTATGTGGAAAACCTGAAGCGGAAGCCGGACCAGGGCAAGGCATTTGAGGTGACGTGCAAGTGGGACACCAGCAACCACTTCTTCCCTGGGGGCAGCTTCACCCGATTTGCTGTCTGCAGGTTCATCCACAGGGCCCAGCTCAACTGTGTCCAACTGAACAGAGCCGTCCATCACAGGAATCAGGACAAGCAATGTAGGAAGTGTGGATATGCCAACGAGACACTACCCCACGTCCTGTGTAGTGGGAAGCCCCGTGCGAGAGCCTGGCAGCTGCGACACAATGCCATCCAAGATCGCCTGGTCAGAGCCATTCCACCACCCGTAAGAAAGGTTGCCATGAACTCCACCATCCCCGGAACTGACAGCCAACTGTGGCCAGACATCGTCATCACCAATGAGGACTGGAAAAAGATCATCATGGTGGATGTCACAGTGCCATTTGAGAACAGGACTCCAGCTTTCCACGATACCCGAGATCGAAAGGTGGAGAAATATGCCCCCCGGATGACACCTTGAGAGCTAGGGGTTACCAGGTTCAGACACACGCTCTGACCGTTGGAGCCCTGGGCGCATGGGACCCCAGTAATGAGCGAGTGTTAAGAGAATGCAGAATCGGTCAACGCTAAGCTTGGCTGATGTGGCAATTCATGCTGTTGGATGCCATCAGATGGGCGAGGGACATCTACATAGAGCACATCACTGGACATCGGCAATACCAGGAGGGATGAGCTGGAGTGCCAATGAGAAGTGCAGTAAGGAAAGTAACTGAAAGACTTCCCTGATAGATGTCCTAAATGGACAACCTTCTGTAATTCTCAATTACTGAGGGACCATCTCCACGCCTTGACATATTTTGCTTTCAGCAACCAAATCGCTGTACAACTTTAAATGAGTGATGTACCCGAATACTTGGATGCTAATATCTAAACTGTATTCTTAAATTTATTCACCTAAATTTGGGTTATTGATGATTATGTACTCTATGTATCATATGACTTTTAAAAACAAACTCTATTTGTAGATAATTTAAGCCCTGTACCCAGATGTACAGACACTCTGTTCTCAACCTATGTATTACATACTTTTTTTAACATTAGCTGTAGTAAAGTTTTTAAATCTGTTCTGACATGCCAGAATGATGCATTCTTGGGATTCCCTCTAGGCAAACATGAAAGAGGCTGCTGAGGTCACTAAAACCAAACAAGTGGTTTCTTGTTTTGATTTGTTGAAGTAAAATCCCATTTCTGTGCTGAAAGTGCCACCTGCCCTTTCCTCTGCCCTGCCTGTTAAGTGAGAACATACTGTTATCTCAGTTTTCCTAGAAACCAACCCAGGATTACTCATATTGTTTTTATTAAATGCCGCCGTTGGATCAAACGGAAAAGGGATGGGGCTTATTCATGCACGCACCCATTCATCACATTCATATCCTCATGCATCCACACACGCACACAGGCGGAGAGTTATTGGAGACAGCAGAGGAAGCCGAAGCATAGTAGATCTGGTGTGTCCACCTGCGGTCACGGATCCGGGCCGGCAAGCAGGTCAAGAAGCAGGGGGCTTGTGTGTGTGCTTTCTTCCTTGTGCTGGAACTAGGCGGCTCCTGTCATGTACAGAGTTTCCCTTCTGTGTCTGTCACCGAGAAGCATTCCCAGACCTCGTTCTTTCATGCACACCAGGTTCTTCTTTACAGCACTCCATGATTGCCTTCTTAGGGCAGATTACATCAGACACACCTGGCTCCTGGCTCTATTCTCCTTGCAGTTCCTCTCCACCCAGTCCCACATACACTCCCTTGTTCGCACTCTCTCTGATTGCCTGAGGGGTATTGCAAAGCTTGGAGGTTTATACAAGAGGTAACTGAAAAGGTTACAAAGCTTGCAAGAGTTACAAAGCTTAAAAGGTTATGCTAACAATAACTAAAGTTACAAAGTTTGCAAAAGGTTACAGAACTTAATCATACTAGCAGTGACTGAAAAGTTACAAATTTTACAATCCCATTCTGCTGGATTGAGCGGAGTCTTTACATAACACATACAAATACAGAGATCTGCGCTTAACTCAATTGTTAGCTGAGATTTGCAACACAGCCTTAAGGAGGGAAAGGGTGAAGTGTTGGTGAAAGCGACAGATTTAGCAATGACAAGGAGGAAATGCAACATTTCTTTTACCTGATTGTTAGGCACCTCTCTTGCTTCCAAGCAATCCACCTCTATCCCATACAAACCTGATTTGGGGCCAGCCCTGCTCCCACTGAAGTCAAGACACATTCCACTCTTGAGATGGCTGCATTGCAGTGGAGGAAGAAGTGATCTTTGTGCATATTTTATATTTCAGTTTAAAGTTTTGTAAAATGCTTTTTCTGAGTCTTTGGGATGGACCATGATAAACACGTAACATATTATAGATTAAAGAAAAGGAGTACTTGTGGCCCCTTAGAGACTAACCAATTTATTTGAGCATAAGCTTTCATGAGCTACAGCTCACTTCATCGGATGTGTAGTTCACGAAAGCTTATGCTCAAATAAATTGGTTAGTCTCTAAGGTGCCTCAAGTACTCCTTTTCTTTTTGCGAATACAGACTAACACAGCTGCTACTCTGAAACATATTATAGATTGTTATTCATACTATATGTTCCATTCTGTGCAATTGATGAAGTGGGCTGAAGCCCATGAAAGCTTATGCTCAAATAAATTTGTTAGTTTCTAAGGTGCCACAAGGCCTCCTGTTCTCTTTGCAGATACAGACTAACGTGGCTGCTACTCTGAACCTGTCATATAGCTTGAAGGATTCCCAGACCCAAATACATGCTACAGTTCTCTGAAATAAGTGAGAGACTCAAATGCTATAAAAGAGCTGAGACAATGCTATGGACTAGCTGAGGAAGAGAAAGCTTTACGTGCTGTGGGATGAATTTCTTCAGCACATGCAACGTTTTCCTCCATATGGCTTCATGAGTCAGCATGTTGGATGTCAACTGGCAGGTTACGGGTACTAATAGTCAGATTAATGGTAGATTCTTCATCTCTTGATGTCTTCAGATAAGGACTGGATGATGCCTTTCTGGAAGATGTGCTTTAGTCAAGCCCAAGTTATTGTGAAGTTCTATGGCCTGTGGAGGTCAGATTAGATGATCTAATGGTCCCTTCTGGCCTTAAAATCGATGACCGAATCCATGAACAAAGATACAAAAGTGCCTTGACTTCAGTGGGAGCAGGGCTGGCCCCAAATCAGGTTCGTATGGGACGGAGGTGGATTGGTTGGAAGCTTGGTTGGAAGCCAGAGAGGTGCCTAACAATCAGGTGAAAGAAATGTTGCATTTCCTCCTCATCATTGCTAAACCTGTCCCCTTTCCCCACCGCTTCACCCTTTCCCTCCTTAAGGCTGTGTTGTAAACCTCAGCTAACAATTGAGTTAAGCTCAGATCTCTTTATTGTATGTTCTCACTTAACAGGCAGGGCAGAGGAAAGGGCAGCTGAAACTTTCAGCACAGAAATGTGATTTTACTTCAACAAATCGAAAAAAAAACCCATCGTTTGGTTTTAGTGACATCTGCAGCCTTTTTCATGTTTGCCTAGAGGTAATCCCAAGAATGCACTGTTCTGGCATGTCAGAGAGCAGATTTAAAAACTTTACTACAGCTAATGTTAAAAAAAATTATGTAATACATAGGTCGAGAACAGAGTGTCTGTACATCTGGGTACAGTGCTTAGATTATCCACAAATACAGAGTGTTTTTAAAAGTCATGTGTACATAGGAGTGTAACAGCGTACAGCAACACTCCACAACAATTTAGGGAAAAAAAGGGAAGAGAAATACAGCATGTCATTAAAACTCTCCCTCTGGCCTTGTCTGCATTGGAGAAAACAATGCTGAAATTGACCGGACAGCACCTTGCATCTACACACACAATTGCTTCAGTCACTGGGGAGGCAACAATTAGTGCAGCTTAACATAGAAATGTGTTGGGGATAAGCCCTGCTTTCAACTGATTGTGTGCCAGTCGGCAATGGAAAACCTCCTCCTAGTTCAAAGAGGACAGCCTATACCTTTATTGGTTTAGGGCAGCCCTTGTGTTGATGCAAAGGCAAATCTTAAACCAACTGAAGATGGACTGGAACTTGATTCAATGCAATATAATCAGCTGAAGCACAACTGATTAATCCACACAATCTGGTGTAGATAAGTCCTGAGAAACTGATGGGTTTTTATTAAAGAATGACAAAATCTAAATGTCTTGCAAAAGGTATTAGAAAAAAAGAAAAGAGAAAAGCAACTCTCCAGAGCCCGGAGCGTAAACCTAGAGTATTGCTACAGATAATCAATTCAAGTTTGTGCATTCATTCACAATCATCTATTCCCTATTCACCCACTGCTCACATCCATCCTCATTCCATACACCACTGCAAATGAACCATGACTGGAAGCAGCAGACAGAACTTGGCTGAGCTACAAGAAAAGACGTGACCTTGCTGCTGATGTGGTTTTATCATTTGTCTTTTTTCATCTCAGTAATAACACTTGTCAATCCAAACTAAATTACTTTCCAAGTTTCCGTATAAACTCTCAGCCAAATAAATCAGCTTTACAACTCAGATTCAATCCACCCTTTCAGGTACAAAAATATATATAAACAAATAAATAAATGAATAAGAAAGAAAGGGCTACGAAGGCAACTGAGCACCAGGAAATTGCTCCAGACAAAACAGCAGATTGAAATATTTAAATGACAAAATAAAAACATTTAGCAAAAAACAGATGAGCAACATGTCACAGTTAGTTCATACAGTAGCAAAGCTCATTAGCAATGTTACGTATATGAACTTCCATTGTTAGGAAAATCTCTCATTCATTAATAATTTCATAGAGATGGACAGATAATGTACACATTGTGTGTGTATAATATTTTACTGTATTGAATTGGATATTCGTTGGGACTATGTAGTGTTTAAAGGTATAAGTCAAAAATAATTGTATGCATGTGCATAGTTTAATAAAAACATTTTCCAGAAGTAAACAAAGGTAACATTTAAAATGCATCTACTCATTAAAATCTTAGTTCTAAAAGCTTAACAATCATAAGCAACATAATATGTACTTCACTAATAAATATTAGTTAAAGAAACTAGCAGCGCATCTTGAAAATCTATCTGTAAAATTTCTTTTCAGGAAACAAAGCCACTAAAAATAATAAAATAAGCACAAAGAATATTTTCCTACATGATTTCAGAACCTTTAATTACCTGCAAAAAGAATGCTGGGAAAATTAATAAAAAGCATACAAGATATTTAGTAAATAACCTTTAAGATTAAACAAATATACTGTACAAATTTGTGTAATGGGGCAGATTTGACTCCCCAAACTTTGCATGTTCCCTCTTACCTGTGATCAATACAGCTTTGTTATCCACAGGTAACATTGTTTGAACTGGTAAGTAAATGTAACAGATGAGACATGCCATAGAGAACAGGATTAAGCCTACGTAACTTTTCAGTGTGACAAAACAGAGTATTTCCAATAAAAGTAGCACAAGGAGATCACGGGCAAATACACACTTTTTCTCCACCTGGTTCTTCTTGACTTTGTAAAAGGTGATTATTCCAAATGCTGCAGTCACACCCAAGCAGAGCAAGACAGAAGGGTCAGCTGTAGAGATGTAAGTGTCCATTCTCCTAGAGAGAAGGCAGACACTCATGCACTAACAGACAACAGCCTAGCAAGGTGTTGCTAAAGGCAGAGTGAGTTTTATATGAACTGGGTGAGGGGGTGGGGCAGGAAAAGGGGAATTTGTTTAGGATCCTGAAGTTAAGAAAGAAATATTGCAAAATGAAAGACTGGTTTATCTGAATCACGTCTGGTACTGGTATAAATACTAGAACACTTCCCCTTCTCACCTCTTTTATTTTTATTGCGTTTCAGCTCCACCCCACACACTGGTTGGATAATGATTGACAGAGCCAGGACATGAAGTAGCAAGCCCTGGCCTAAGACAAAGTGTAACTTTGACATGTTTGACAACACTTAAATGGAGTTTCACTAAATAGAAACACAGAAGTGTCCTTCCTATGAATTTGGGGGCCTGACTTCAGTGGATTTTACTTCTGATTTACACTGGCATATGTTGAGAATCAGGCCTGCAGTGTTTACTCTTTCTAATTCAAAATACGTCGCTGTCATTGCACTAATGTTACTTTAATATTTTCAGTGTTCCCATCATGCTATCATCACCCACTTTATCTCAAGGAAACATTAAAGCTAAACAAGATTGCCTTTCCTGGATTTAATGTGTTCCTTTGGATATTGACACATTCCGTACCCATATTCATATGATCACTGTGGTTTTGGTTGATTGAAATTGGAGGGGCTTTGCCTCATGTTTCTGAGAATATGATTCCAAATGAGCACTAGTGAACTAACTTCAGACCAAATCCTGAACTGAACTTTAAAGGTTATGTTAAGCAAGTTTTGGCAGGTGCATGCTGTTCAAAATTGTGTCCAACAAGATGAAGGTTGGAGACAGTCAATAAATTGGATTAGAAATATTTAACATCTACGCTGGGGTATTTGAAGGTCTTTTTAAATTAAAAAAAGTCGATGCTAAAACAGAATTAGCTAAATTGATTGAAACATCACAAACCTGTATCTAAGTACTAACGCTTTTTAAACCATATTGGTCAATCATGTTATAAACTGGGCTTAACCCAAGGACCCATTAACATGATTTTAAAGGTGTTAAATTTGTGTCTACTACAAGTGCTAAGTGGTGTTTCAATCTTTTAGTTAATCTGATTTTAAGATGTATCTTTTTTTCTAGTCTAGACAGAGTCTGAGAGATTACTGGGTATTTAAGTACAGCTTGGTGGCATGTGAATCCAACAAAAGATACAAGTAATTTTTCTCCATTCATGACTTTAGTTTTAGGAAATAATATTTCTATTTGTCATAAATTCTTTTAAAAGCTAATAAAAATGTTTATGTATGGCTATTATCTAGTGTATATTTCAGACGAGGTCATTATTCCTTAGAAGACCGTGAGCCTAAAGGTTTGTTTTTAATTCATAACCAACCATACTAACCTATGTTAATTTACTTCGAATCATTTGAATTATTCCCCTCTATTCGACATTGGTGAGGCCTCATCTGGAGTACTGTGTCCAGTTTTGGGCCCCGCACTACAAGAAGGATGTGGAAAAATTGGAAAGAGTCCAGCAGCGGGTAACAAAAATGATTAGGGGGCTGGAGCACATGATTTACGAGAGGCTGAGGGAACTGGGATTATTTAGTCTGCAGAAGAGAAGAATGAGGGGGGATTTGATAGCTGCTTTCAACTACCTGAAAGGGGGTTCCAAAGAGGATAGATCTCGACTGTTCTCAGTGGTAGCAGATGACAGAACAAGGAGTAATTGTCTCAAGTTGCCATGGGGGAGGTTAGGTTGGATATTAGGAAAAACTTTTTCACTAGGAGGGTGGTGAAGCACTGGAATGCGTTAACTAGGGAGGTGGTGGAATCTCCTTCCTTTGAGGGTTTTAAGGGCAGGCTTGACAAAGCCCTGGCTGGGATGATTTACTTGGGATTGGTCCTGCTCTGGGCAGGGGGTTGGACTAGATGACCTCTTGAGGTCCCTTCCAATCCGGATATTCAATGATTCTATGAACCCTATGTCAAAACAGAAAAAATTCAGGATTATAAATATCAAACTAAAAGTTTCATAAGTAAACAGGTACTTACAGAATCATTCAAATACAATCTGCTAATGTACACTTACTCAGTCTAGAAAAAGCTCTAGTCAAAGGTATGATATTCAAGTAAAATAGCACTTTAGAGATAAATTAAAATGGATATTAATAATAATAAAGGAACTCAACTACTGAAGGAAGTTACAGACAAGAGGTTTTTAAGTACGAAAACTGATCTTGGAATTAAATTAAGATTTGGGTACTTGACTTATTCTCTCTGAAGCTATGCGGAGAGATTCTTGGCTAGACACTTTCTCCTGGAAAATAAAACCAGCATGAAATAAATTGGATTTTTTTCCACCAAATGTATTATTAACCAAGTCTGTAAAAGTATATCCATGAGCAGATATATTCAGGAGTGGGGGAAAATATTAAATCATTTACTAGTTTGGGTTTACTAGCTGAGGGAAACAGTAACTGATTCTGCTATATACAAGAAGACATAATTACCACTTCTTAAAATCAAAGATAATCTGTCTTTGGTTTACAAGAGCCTGATTTTTAGTCAGGCCTTCCCACAGCTTCTAGCTGTGCATGTACAACTTTACATTTGGGTGGAACAACACCTTTGTGAACAGCTGAAAGACTGCAGCTCCTTCATGCACAAAACCCATTTGGCCAGATAGACATTTTATGTGCAAAATCTATCTACCTCTCACACCATGTTAAGATCAGTCCTTTGGCCCCTATTCAGCAACGTATATAAAGCATGTGCTTACCTTTAAGCACGTGAGTAGCCCCACTTAAGTCACTGAGACTACTCATGTGCTTAAAGTTAAGTATGTGCTTAAGTACCTGGCTAAATAGAAGCCCCTATGCACACACGTGTTAGTGTATTGAAAGAACAGGCATAAAGTTGAACATATACAAGGAGTAGACAAGACCTGAAAATACACAACCTTGAGTCTCCTTTTTCATTATACTATATGGCTAATATTTACTTATGGGAAATAACCCCCACAGTACCAGGTATCAATACATTAGAAGGCTGAGAACTACATGTTACTAGTCTATCAGCTCAAGGGGGGAAAAAGGTCTCTTTGGTCAGTTATTTAAGTCTTTTAAATTGTTCATTCTGAAAGATTTTGGCCTCAGAAATACGTTCGCAGGCTTTTAACTTGCTTAGTGGACAGTAAATTCCTGGGGATCACGTCACAGTGAATACGTGATAACCCTTGAAGCTGAGGGGAAGGGGAAAGTGGTAGTGGGAGAGAATCCCAAGCAGCAGCCCTGAGCCAGAATGAGAGTGGAAGTGGCTCCAGTAGCAGACAGTAACATGCAAGGACCACCGTGGCATGGGCTAGAAAACGATCAGGAGTCAGGGCTTTAGCATGAGACGGAGGCACATTGCCTGACCGGAGCCACTCCCATTTTGAAAACAGGAGGTTCTGAGGATAAGGAAATCTTTAATCTACCCTCCAACTGAGTAAATGGGGTTTACCTCACCTTCATTTCCCCTTTGCTATTTTAAGGTTATAAATTTTCTGTAATTTTAAATAAATTTTGGCTGGAGTTTTGAATGGTAGAGGGGGTGATGATTTGGAGGGTCATTTTAAAGCTCTCCTAGAGGGGCTGTGGGATTGATTAATATCACAGTTGCAATTTAAAACTGGTCTTGTTTCTCAGGTGCTTTAGTGGCTTTTAAACTGGACAGCAATCATCAACTCCTAAGTAAATTTCTGCCCTCTGGCTACTTTTTCCCCAGACAAATTTTGGCCAATTGCATCTAAACTCCCGATCTTTTAAGCTATAAATTTGAAGCAAATTGAGACGAATCCACTAATTGTCTAAAATCAGAGAGAACTTATATCCAAAAAGAAAAAGGCGTACTTGTGGCATCTTAGAGACTAACCAATTTATTTGAGCATAAGCTTTCGTGAGCTACAGCTCACTTCATCGGATGCATACTGTGGAAAGTGTAGAAGATCTTTTTATACACACAAAGCATGAAAAAATACCTCCTCACACCCCACTCTCCTGCTGGTAATAGCTTATCTAAAGTGATCACTCTCCTTACAATGTGTATGATAATCAAGTTGGGCCATTTCCAGCACAAATCCAGGTTCTCTCTCCCCCCGCGCCGCCCCCCCCCCCCCCCCCCCACAAACCCACTCTCCTGAGGAATTCCACCATGATTTCAAAAATTTCCATCCCACCATCAACCTCAGCCTGGTCCAGTCCACACAAGGAGATCCTCTTCCTGGACACTACAGTGCTAATAAACGATGGTCACATAAACACCACCCTATACAGGAAACCTACTGACCGCTATTCCTACCTACATGCCTCCAGCTTTCACCCTGACCACACCACACGATCCATTGTCTACAGCCAAGCTCTGCGATACAACCGCATTTGCTCCAACCCCTCAGACAGAGACAAACACCTACAAGATCTCTATCAAGCATTCTTACAACTACAATACCCACCTGCGGAAGTGAAGAAACAGATTGATAGAGCCAGAAGAGTTCCCAGAAGTCACCTACTACAGGACAGGCCCAACAAAGAAAATAACAGAACGCCACTAGCCGTCACCTTCAGCCCCCAACTAAAACCCCTCCAATGCATTATTATGGATCTACAACCTATCCTGAAGGATGACCCAACACTCTCACAAATCTTGGGAGACAGGCCAGTCCTTGCCTACAGACAGCCCCCCAACCTGAAGCAAATACTCACCAACAATCACATACCACACAAGAGAACCACTAACCCAGGAACCTATCCTTGCAACAAAGCCCGTTGCCAACTGTGCCCACATATCTATTCAGGGGACACCATCACAGGGCCTAATAACATCAGCCACACTATCAGAGGCTCGTTCACCTGCACATCCACCAGTGTGATATATGCCATCATGTGCCAGCAATGCCCCTCTGCCATGTACATTGGTCAAACTGGACAGTCTCTACGTAAAAGAATAAATGGACACAAATCAGATGTCAAGAATTATAACATTCATAAACCAGTCGGAGAACACTTCAATCTCTCTGGTCACGCGATTACAGACATGAAAGTTGCGATATTACAACAAAAAAACTTCAAATCCAGACTCCAGCAAGAGACTGCTGAATTGGAATTCATTTGCAAATTGGATACAATTAACTTAGGCTTGAATAGAGACTGGGAGTGGCTAAGTCATTATGCAAGGTAACCTATTTCCCCTTGTTTTTTCCTACCCGCCCCCCCTCAGACGTTCTTGTTAAACCCTGGATTTGTGCTGGAAATGGCCCAACTTGATTATCATACACATTGTAAGGAGAGTGATCACTTTAGATAAGCTATTACCAGCAGGAGAGTGGGGTGGGGGGAGGCATTTTTTCATGCTTTGTGTGTATATAAAAAGATCTTCTACACTTTCCACAGTATACATCCGATGAAGTGAGCTGTAGCTCTCAAAAGCTTATGCTCAAAGAAATTGGTTAGTCTCTAAGGTGCCACAAGTACTCCTTTTCTTTTTGCGAATACAAACTAACATGGCTGTTACTCTGAAACTTATATCCAGCGATTTGTTAGTTCTGAAAAACCAACTTTTGGACCTTCTTGTTCCATCACAAGCCTCCCAGAGTATAGACTGAGATTTAAAAACAAAAAACAGGATAATCTAACCACCTAAAAGAGATATCTTCACCCTTCAAAAGATTTTTTAAAAATCCTGTTTTATTCAACTTGCTTCACTCATAAGAAACACCTTCAGTCGCAAGAGCTGTCGAAAATAATGGTTCCCCAATCCTATTAAAGATCCTTAGGAGGGAATATAAAAAAATTTCTGAGTTAGAAAAAGTTGGATAATCAAAGAGCCCTTTGAAGGAATTTGAACTTGTGGCCAGAGGGAAAAATTCATCTGTATTTTGGACATTGGTGGCAACTACCTATGATACATGTAACTAGCTATTATTATAGTAACTAAAGAAGCCCTTATCCTCATACATGCTTGGGAGAGATTTTTTTTGCCTTTCATCATACCCCATCAACCAACCATATGGTACAGTCTATCTTCATGGACCCCACCTGTTGTCCCTTTCCAGAAAGACCCCAAGGCAAGTTAGAGTTTTGAGAAACCAACCACATCATAATAAAACTCCTGGGGAGGATTTTATCTCCGCAGAAGTTTATGGGAACAATTTTGATCAGTGGGCCTCATTGTTAGCAAAATTATTTACTAATATAAATAATACAGGAATTTTTCCACCAGGTTGGTCCATCAGTATTATTTTCTTTATAAAAAAAGGCAACAAATGATCCTGGGAATTACTGACTAATTAGCCTCTTAGTTATGGGTTTTAAAATCTATATCTGGGGAGATTAGAGGATTGGGTGAAGAACTGTAATTTATTTGCAAAGGAACAAGCCAGTGTCAGGAATGGCCACTCTACCATTGATAACTCTTTTGCTCATTTGATTCATAAATATTGCTACACAGAGGATGTAAAATTTTAATAGCCATTGCTGACCTGAAATTGCCTTTTGACTCCATTGACAGAGGTCACCTCAGGGAGAAACTTTTGAGGACTGGGCTAGATTTGGGGGACGGGTCACTTGCAGGTTTAAACTAGTGTGAATGGTGGATTCTCTGTAACTTGAAGTCTTTCAACCATGATTTGAGGACTTCAGTAAACTCAGCAAGAAGTTAGGGATCTACTATAGGAGTGGGTGAGTGAGGTTCTGTGGCCTGCGATGTGCAGATCGGGCTAGATGATCATGATGTCCATTCTGACCTTAAAGTCTACAAGTCTAGAACATCTGCTACTTTTCTGAACCCTTCACAGCCAAAGGGCAGCTGTTAGGATAGAGTGGCAAGGTAAGCTAACTGACCCTCTATCCATCACAAAGAACGTCCATCAGGGTTGTTTATTAGCACATTTCCAGTTAAAATTTTACAGGCTGTGATGGTTTTAGAAGGGTTGTAGTATTTTTCTTCCAAAATTGTGAACTGGTATGTATTGGTCCCTCTTTATGTACACAGCGTGGTTTTGCTGTCCCAAACGCGTCTGGGCTTGAAGCATATGTTACAGGATTTTGGTTCTTTTTACCAGGAATCCTTGACCACAAATTACCAGAAAACTAAAGTAATTTCCTTTGCCCGCAAAGCAAGGCTACACAAATGGATGACTGATGTTCCACTACATTTTAACAGGTCAAGTTTTTCCCCTATTTAGGTGTTTGTTTTAATATAATAGCCAACAGGATAAACATCTGGAGGAAGTAATAAAAGAAAGCATTAAGTTCTAGGCAAGCAGATCCAGGGCGGGGGGCAATTTAATCACTCTTTCCTCTTAGAGGGCTAAAGGCTAATCTCCATGACCAAATATTACGTGGTGTGGAAATCTGGGGCTGGAAAACTCCTAAGAGTCTTAGAAGTTGAGCAAAACAAGTTTTTAAGGAAAATACTCAGCCTCTCAAATTTCACACCAGCTGCCTTACTTAGAGCACAGGTAGGGGAATGTGCTATTCTGAGTAAAGCTCAGTGAATTTATATTAATTCTTGACTGTGTATTCAGCTTATGAATCCATAGCATCTTCCAAGGCAATGTCTGAAGGAACAACTTAACAAAACACATAAAAAAAGTCAGAGAAACTTTAGGGTAAGTCCCTGCTTCTCTCTGTCTTTGGACTTCTTGGAACTTGACCTGGCAAGACTTGGACAAAAGTGTGAAGTCTTTATAATCATGTTTAGAGCAGAAGCTATTTACAAACAATTGGATATGGAAGATATTCCTACAACAAATACCCCCTTGGCTTTCTCATTTAAAACAATATTCAGTTCTGAGAAATATTTGGACATTTTTAACAACAACATTTTAAGGAGAGCTTTTGCGGGTCTCCATTTTCAAGCTATGATAGATAAATTCATGGAGGATAGGTCCATCAATGGCTATTAGGCCAGGATAGGCAGGGATGGTGTCCATAACCTCTATTTGCCAGAAGCTGGGAATGGGTGACAGAGGATGAATCACTTCATTACCTGTTCTGTTCATTCCATTGGCCACTGTCGGAAGACAGGATACTGGACCAGATGGACCTTTTATGTTCTTATGCTCTCAGCCTATCTGAAAGGGAGGTATGCTGGTATTGAGAGACAATCATCTTTCTCTGTGCAGGTGTGGCCAGATCAAAGATGTAGCGCACATCAGCTTTCCTGTAACCTGTACTGTCATGTAAGAAATAAGTGCTTAGCCCCATTCCTGGCTCAAATACCTTTTACCACACCAGCTAAAAAACAAAAATACTTGTTATGTAGTGAAAATATCTTAATTATATGGGCTGATGTGCTATTTGCCTGGCTGGCCACAAAAACATGTACAAGTGAAAGAGAGGTTCCTTGTGCTCTAGATGAAATTGGGTATTTTTAACTCTTTATTTTATTTTCGTGTTGGTGAGGACGATGGGTTAACTTTGTGGGTTTTTAAAATTTTTTGTATATTTAAAATATGTATCCAATTTATTGAACTTTGTTGATTTTAAAACATGTGGTTATCTGATATTCATTATTACTTAAGACTAAAATACTATATTAATAAATTGGATTTGATTTACAGTGAATAAGCAACTGCAGTTGCCCACTTTTGATATTATAAGATCTAATACTTCAAAAGGGAAAATCTCCCTCCTATTTCAGGCCCATCAAAACTAAGCTTTGTGCCAGTTTAACTATTAGATGAACACTTTGCAAATTTTGTGCAACAGACCAAGACATCCTGAATCAGTGAAACCTCTGGTGTTATGAAAACTCCTTCCCATTTCCAACGGAGGTTGGTTGTTGGTCAGGGGTGTGTTTTTTTTTTCCCACACCTCTGACCACCACAGCTATGCCAGTTTAAGTTTTTAGTATAGAAAAGGACTTTTTTTTTTTTTTTTTTTTTAAATGAAAGCTGGGAATCTGGAGAACAAGATAGCATCTTAAAGAGATGTCATTATGCCAGACTGCCACATGGGCCAATCCAATCCAAGCCCTGGCAAAAGATACGCCTGCACAACGTCTGTGGTGCTGTAGGGAATCAAAGCCAGGTTTCACAAAGCCTAGGGCAGCCTTCTATACAGTGAAACATTATTCCTCTTGCAACTGAAGTGCCCCTATTGGGATATAGGATTAAGTGATCAACTGTGGCAAAATGGAAGTTATCTGACACACAATCTGTTTCCTCTCACTTGAAAAACAAGTCATTTGGTTATGAATTGGGAAGTAAGCCAAGTACGTACATACCCTGTTAAATAATCATGACTTCACCTTGTCCATATTCATTGACTTACCTTATTATTTGTATTAAATACAGAGTGCTACATACAAAGCATCACCCGCTATCCTTTAATGCTATTGATTTGATTTTGTTATTTTTAACACTAGTTTGTGCTGCTGCAAAACTGCTTCAATCTCATTCTAACGCGGTCAATAAGAGTACGAAGAGTTTTAGCTAAATACCATTTTTCAATAGGAAAATGCTCTGGCTGTAGCAAATAGTAATGTTCCTAGTTACAATCTGCTGAAGTAAACCCATTTCTGTGCAAGTGTAGTGACTTGTGCACATTCATTTTGTGGGCTTACACATAAGCTGAACATAAGGAAGTATCATTTTTAGATATCTGGATTGTTTAATACTTTTGTGTTCCTTTATAATACTGTTCATCTTAGATCTTGTATATTATGGGCTCATCTAAGGCCCTGAATCAGAAGGTGCCTAGCTATAAGCAGATGAGTAGTTCCACGAAATCAGCTGAACTATTCAAAAGCCTGCGTGTAACTTTAAGTACATTGTTGATTTGGGGTCTAAGGGTATGTCTACACTGCAAAAAAGAAAACAACCCCCCCCCCCCCCCCCCCCGCCACACACACACACACACACAGGGCAGAGAGCCTCAGAGCCTGGGTCGACTGACACCCCCTCTCCCTCTCTGGTTTCAGAGCTCAAGCAGGAATGTCTACACTGCTATTTTTAGCCCTATAGCTGGAGCCTGAGTCAGCTGACCTAGACTTTGAGCCTTGCTGCTGTAGGTTCCCCCCCCCCCACCCATTGCAGTAGAAGTATCCGAGGGGACCAAGCAACACAAACTAAATACACACTAAGGCCTTGATCCTGCAGACAGACATGTACTTAACTATATGTATTAAGTAGTCCCATTGACTTCAGTAGAATTGCTCAAAAGCTTGGTGAAGCATGTGCATGCTTGCAGGATTGGGACCTGAGAGAAGAAAACTACCTGAATTTGATTTCTTCCCATACTGTAAGTGTTTATTTCTACCATGACATATTCACCTTATTAAACACACACACAAAAAATTCATGCCTGAGAACCCAATTGCAACCATATCAGGTACTTAGGTGTTTATGTGAAACAATCTGCAGTGCAAAAAAAACTGAGGCTAGCTTTTATGAGGCTTTTACATGTTTATATGGTAAGGACTTAAATATTGCAAAGCCTGGTGGGGGGCAGGAGGGGTGGTCATATCTGTGTGGGTAGAGAGAAGAAACTTTTCTGACTACGCTTCTATACTTTTAACAAATCATTCATGGAAGAGGCTTCCTGAACTCTGAATAATCCACCATGAACAGTTTTACCAATACTGTAAAGTATCACTTGCCTTTTAAGTTTCATTTCAAAATTGCATTTTAACACAGTGTACTACAACCTCAGGGCCTGAATCTGCCCCAGGATGCTTGCATATAACTCTTACTGGAGTCAATGAGGGTTGCAACATGCATCTTCAAAGGCAGATTCTGACCAGATAGGTTTAATTTACTCACAGAATACAGCTCCACAATCCATTAAACAAAATATATAGAGTAACCATCTGTCTTTGATTAACTGCTTTCAGCCTGATGGATAAACAGACTTTTTACTTTCTTCTTTTTCTCAATTGCTTTGAACACAGATGCAGTCTTTCCATAATTAAACTCAGCACTGCAGCTCCCAGACAGATTAATTCTGGAGAGCTTGTCAGGCATGTCAGCTGATATACAAGTTCTGTGTCTTGTCTCCATGCTTTTTTAAAAAACAAGAAGCAGCTCTCTTAGAAGTGACTGAATTAACCCATGAAAGTGATGCCAGAGTACAGCTCTGTTCTGCAGTTGTATGCAGGCTCTTATGGGCTGACATGTTTTAGGAACTCCTCCATTCACTGTAGTTTAGCCCAAAGCAGCAAAAAAAAAAAAAAAAAAGAAGTGAAATTTCAGTCTCCAGAGATTATTTCCTGTGGACAGAGTAAATGAAGTTTAAGCGGTCCTGCCGCACTTACCGTCTACTCTACAGCCTCCTGTGGGAACATCAATAGATTCTTCTTGATACATTTAATAAATTTTATCACTAGTGATAACCCTCCACCTGGACCCTGCCATAGGGGGAGTATCTTTAAGATAGTTCATTTCTCCTCCTTCGGCTCTTTTGAGACTGCAAACGAGGGCATCAATTGTACTGATAAATATCCCGGTGGAACAGGACTGAGACCATCTGACTCCTTTCTCTCTTTTGCTCATTACTGAACAGGATCTTTATTGGTTACCAGCCTTCTGAATCATGTAATCATCCTAGAAGTTACATACCAAACAATAAGACCCAAGATACAGTAGATGAATTCAAACTATTTAAGACAGATTGTTTTAGACAGAAGTTCTGATCTCAGACACATACTGTTACTTCAATGGGAGCAGCGTACACATCCGGGGACAGAGTTTAGCCCTAAATTGCTATCAATAATGAGATCCTAACTGTTTTCATTTTCCCCTCTTTCTAAACGTACCCTACAGCACATCAGAGATTTTAAATCAGAGACTACAACTACAATTGTTAAGGTTAAGTGTTTCCCATTTTTAAAAACCTCTTATTTCATGGCTTTCTAACTCATGTGTTAAAATGTTTATTCTGGGCTGAAAATTGGCATCCACAGTCTCTGCCTAGAAGCAATTTTTCATTTAAGCAAAGTTTCCATTCCAATTTTTTTTCCCAGCAGTTAAAATAAAACTGCTGTGTCATAAGAGGGGCTTTAAGAATTCCAATGATTACATTTCGTTACAAAGAAGCGTTAATTACCATTAGTTTGAAACAGATTTAATTTGAATTATTTATAGTCAAAATATAATATTTCACCACATATTGACTGCCTGATGATGCAGGTCAAGACCCGGGAAATGCCACGCAGTAGCCGCATACAAGAGAATGGCAATATGCTTTCAAAACAGCTGAAAAAGCAAAGTCTCACAATTATGCCAAAACTCTGCCAAATGAACACAGAATTTAGTTGGTGCTGGAAAAAAGAACAATGGGCTAAATTCTGCTCCCAGCAACCCGCAACGTTCTTATGTACCCGAGAGTATAATTTTAGCACCATATGTTTAAGTGCTGCTAAATGGTTATAATTATGCTTATCTTCCTCCAGGGGAAGATTTCCAAAGGCACAAATGGGAATTAGGCACCCAAATCCCATTGACTTCCCTTTGTGTCCTTTGCAACTTTGAAAATCAACCCCTACTAAAAAGAATAATTTTATATATAAATGAAAAAAACTTTTGAGAAGGGAAACTACCATAGTTAATTATTCTAAGTAGTTTGCATTTAAATGATGTCTTTCATTCAGGAATGTCTTTTACAACCATAAGCAACTGAATCTTCACAAACTCCCTGTTAAGGTAGGTTTAGCACTATTACCCCCATTGTACAGATGAGTAAAATGGGTCACAGAGAGTCACACAGCAAGCCAGCAACAAAGACAGGAACAAAACACAGGAGTCATGGCTCTCATGTAGGCAAACATCACCTCCACCAATGTTCCCTTGAATTTTTTCCACCCATGTGCAGAATAAATGTTATGTGCACCAAGGTAATGTGCAGATGTGTGCCACCAGTAGAAACAAAAAACCTAGATATAATATATATTTTTTAAAGTTACCAATAGGGATACTAACTCCAGCCAGGACAGGTTAGGCATTTTAGAACTCTCTACTCAAAGAATTAAATTTAAAGTGTAAGAGAAATAAAAATTATGAAATGCATAGACCAGTCAAAAACGTAAAATAACATACTTTGAAAGAATAAAATTACAGAGAATATATATGCATTACAGGAAGTACCAAGTAATAACAATAATAATGTTGGGAGGTATGTGACAGAGAGAGAGAGAGAGAGAGAGAGAGTGTGACAGAGACTGAGACATACAGAATGTGTGCGTGAGACAGACATTAGAAAGACAGTTTGTGACAGATTGCGTGCGTGTACGTGATTGCGTGCATGTGAGACACAGAGACTGTGTGTGAGACACAGAGACTGTGTGTGTGTGCTGGCTGCTGGGGAAGTTTCTGAGAGACGCCCACCTGCTATCTCCCCCGTTCTGCAGAGCTGAGATACATGGGGGGTGGGGGTCGAGAGAGAGTGCATGCGCGCTCGTGTGTGCATGTGTGTGAGACAGACAGACAGTGTATGTGCTGGCTGCCGGGGAAGTCTCCGAGAGACCATGCGCTGTCTCTTTAAGGCACTCACCCGAAGCCTAGTTCAGACCTCAGAGCTGCTGAGAGTCCTGATGAACCCTGTCCTCTCTACCCTGCTCTGTGGAGATGGGGTATGGGGGCTGGGGGAAACCCTGACATCAGCACCCTCCCTTTCCACTCCCCCCCCCCCCCCCCCCACACACACTCTCCACAGTCAGCAGGAGGGTCCTGGAAGCAGCTGCAGCAGCAATGTGGCTGCAAAGTGGTGGGGGGGCGCGGCACACCTGAACACACGCTGCAGGCTGGATGTGCATGGTTCTGCTAATCAACGGCTCGGCTGCCCAAGCACATAGCTCACAGGGAACACAGACCTCCATTCCTGTCTGCTTCTTTGTGTGCAAAAAAGAAAATGGTGATCCTCCCTCAGGCAATTACTACTTATGACATACCTAGTATGTTTCGCTTCTCAGAAACCTGCTGTAGCTGCACTTTCATTCTAAGGAAGGATATATAACTTTTATATTCTGTTTCTCCTGTGTACTTTCTCTTAAGTCTTCATTCATATTTGCTTCACTGGCATTACTTATTTGCTATCACAAACTCAAGAATCTCAATTTCAGCATTGCCAGCTCCACATATTCACCAACCATGAATCTGGCAAAAAAGCATAAGATTGGTTTAAAGATCATGAGACATCTTTAAAGTTAATACATTTGATGGTCTCTTTAGTTGCTGTCTTGCTTTTAAGTCTTTAGGGTTTACATTTTCAAGCTCTTCTTCCCAACCCCAAGTAGGACCTTATGTAAATCACAATTTCACAAAGGGCATGGAAATCATGAAAATGTCCCCACACCATGATTTTAAATATTTTCCTTTTGAAAAGGAAAATGCCTACCACAGTCTTTCATACAAAAAAATTAACTTAGCTAGTCAATTTCAAGGACAAAATGAATTTTACACCTCAATTAAGTCAGTTTAGGACATATGATTACTTGTAAAATTCATTCCGTCCTTGAAATTGACCAACATTACTTGTAAAATTCATTCAATGCAAACTCTGAAATTCAATACTTTGCTATTTACACTGCCATGTATTTTCTAAAAATAAACTGTGATTTACACAGGGTCCTAACCATGAGGAGTAGAAACTTCTTTCTTTTTTAAATGAAAGCTCAGGTTCTCATGACTGCAAGAACTGAGATTTTCAGAAAAGTATCAAATATTGTGAGACTGGCAATAAAATCATCAGAGTTAGCAACAATTAATTTTCATCCATTGATTTTTAAGCATGAACACTATCTTTTACATTGTTTTGTGCTGTCTTACTATAAATGAGTCTTTTGTAAAAATGCAGGTAAATCTCAATTGCACTAAAGTCCCAAGGAACACCCAAAACTTCTATTAAATTGAGCGGTCATAGAAAAGGTGGGAAATACATCTTACTGGGAAACAGAGACTTTTTAAAAAAGGTTTTGTGGGTGGGGAATTAAAAAAATTGGTGTTTTCCTCTGGCTACTATTTAATAGAAAAAATACATCACATAGCTATTTTATGGCAAGATATAGACAATGAAGACTTTTCTGAATACTTAAGGGTTAACTTCTCCCCTACCAGCAAGCACACAGTCTGATAACTAGCAAAACCTAAACTACCCAGCTCCACTACCCAACCCATTCCGTGTCCTGAAAAGAGTGGTGGGGGCTGGGAATAGTACAGCTGGCACCATGGCTACTGCAAGTGTAGGACTGCAGAAGTGCCACATAGCACAGTTTTGGGAAGACAAGAGGGGCAGGATTACATCCTCCGATAAAGCACCTTTGTTAAGCCCTTTTACTCTGGCTTGGTGCAGGAAAGAGGCCATGTGCTGTAGTTTGTAATGTTCACAGCGGTATGCTTCCTTTTTTGTACTAAACTTTTCTCCCTCATTCAATTAAAAAAGGAGCAAGTACAAGTTTCTTTTTCATAGCTTCTTTATTCCACACACACTTACAAGACTTATAACTAGTGGTCTAGGGACCAAAATGTTTTAAAGTCCATTAATTTTGTGAGCCTTACTTTTTGGTGGCTCAGCTTAAGCTACCTAAGTGGTTCTTTGCTCTTGTGTAGAGAATGTTCCTGCCAGAGGATAGTTGGAGTGTGTTAATAGCTTAATAAACATTCATGTTTATAACCTGAGAAACTTTCTTTAAACATTTAATAATCTAGAGGGAGAGACTGCCTCTCTCCTTATGCGATCCTGCCACAAATGTAATTAAGAGAACTCTTGCATGGAAATTCTCTTTGTAGGTAGAAGGAACAGGGGTACAGGTTTTATGAGGGCTTCCCCGCCCCAACTTTGGAATTCACTCATTTATTGCCTTCAGGGCATGCTGCAAAGCCAATATTTTTGAACAGATAGGCGCAGAGGGTCGAGACAGCTAGAGCTAGGCTTGCCAACTTTATAATTGCCCAAAACTGAACACCCTTGCCCCACCCTCGCCCCTTTGACAAGGCTCCACCCCTTCTGAGGCCCCGCCCCCCACTCACTCCATCCCCCATCGCTCACTCTCCCCCATCTTCACTCACTTTCACCAGGCTGGGCAGGGGGTCTCTGGCTGGGGAATGGATGGGGGTGTGATGATTCTGAATTGCATTTTTATTTGATAGTAAGGTTCCTGTAGCTTACAAGTTATTAAAAAAACTAAAATAAATAAAAAATTGTCCTCTCTCGCAGGTTGCAGCCAAGTTATGAATGAACTGGGCTAACATTAAATGACTTAGTAGATTCCTGCTCCTAGCACAGATAAAACACATTTCCTGAGAACAATCTCTCTCAGGCAAGACATTACCGGCAGATGGGAGTTTATCACTTAGTTTGGCTATAATATTAATATAATACTTTACAGGTGACAATCACTGTATAACTTCAGAGTTCAAAGTGCTTTTACAAAAGGAGGGCATTATTTTAAAACTGGGCAGGAAGAGGTGCAAAAAAGGTTAAAATGACTCCCACAAGATTGTATAATATAATGTATCAGTGGCAGAACTAGGAACAGAACAAAGCCTTGGCCATATTAGATCATACTGCTACAGCACCAATTACAGAAAATAATCCCCGTGCTTTGTTTAAAAACACAGCGGGCAAAGTAACTAAGTTGGTAACTTTTCCCTGTGTAACTTTATTCAATCAATATACCAAGAATTGTTTGGAATATTACAGATCTGTACATGTTAAAAAATAAATTAACTATGGAAGTTAGAGCTTAGAATTGAGAACACTACTAGTGCACAGCATCAGGATATTCAATTTCTACAAATTGCAGCTCTTCTACCATTAAAATAACATTTCCCTCTAGACAAAGTCATCCAGAGATTGAGAAAAATTTCAGTGTCAATTCATCCATTGCATGTTTGATGGAATTATACACAAATATGAATATACTTGTAATTTGACTCCTACACATTGCTGTGACAGACGAAGAGTTAAATTGCTGCATGCCCTGGAACAGTTCTAGCATTTTCATTTGGCACAAAGCCTGCTTTGATAGGCTGGATACTCTGTAAAAGACAAAGGGGGAGAGGGGAAAAAAAGGTGTTTAAATGCAAGATTCAATCATCCTGGTTTTACTGTGTGAACTAAACAAAAACTCGTTGCTATAGGTCATATATTTAAATTCCACAACTATTCAGTTCTCCTCGTTCCCCCAAAGTAGCAAAAATATTAATTATTTGGAATAAATCATTTACAGCCAGAACCTAAGCATGCTTGGGAGATGCATAGAGCACTCAACTTTTGTTGAAGTGAATGATAATTGAGAAGGTATAGAAACCTCACAGGAGCAAGCCCTTAGCAAGTACTTATATGCTATTCCCAGTTCTTGCTATCATATAATTAAGATGACCACACGCATAACGAAATGCAGCCGCACAGGCAAGACAGCAATGCTATTGCATTACATAATTATAGCAGATGCAAAACAGTCAATTGATTAACAAACGGTAACTGGAACATAACAGATGCTTAGTTAGATAGAGTGGTTAAAATCCCACTATACACCACATTTGAAAAATTCTCATGTTACCATATTCTTGCGTGTTACCATTCCAGACAAAGCAAAGCAAACTGTACAGATAAGAGTTTCAAATGGAAAGTAAATAGCTTGACAAAAGGAAGAAATGTTTGTAACCACGTAACCTTGCCATTATTCAGTGCTTTATATGGTATATTTCAAACTTGTCTCAAACTGACTCTACAGCACCTGCAACTACCTATAGATGAGTGAGAAAGCAGCTGCCTCCAAGAAATTCATAGGTGTTTTTTTCCTGGTTTCCTTTAGAGTGGATTCTCAAACTCTTTTGCAGTTTTTGGTTTTGAACAAACTCCAAACAAAGCAAAGCCACTTGATTTTGCATGATTTGGAACGAACATGATAAATCAGTGCTTTTGGACAAATTTCCTTACAAGAGATTCTCAGAGCTCCATAGTCAAACTTCATTGGACACAGAAGTAGAATATCAAAGTGGAAGATAGTGGTGCTATTGCAAATATCAGAGGGTGGTTAAACATTTCATATGCAAATCATTTTAGATTAAATGCATTTAAAGCAAGGACTCTTGCCACTGTTTCCGCATGAATGAAGTTTTAAAATAAATAGTACCAAAACCTACCAGAGTTAAAAGCTTCAGTAGCAGGGTCATCTCCTTGAATTACAATAATGAGTCCAACCATTCAGTAGTTTTCAACAACACTGGCCCTTTGATTTTACGTTTTAAATACCATCTTTTAAAAGTATACACTCCCCCCCCCGGCAAAGTTTGCATCTATTTAAAAAAAGTGTTTTCTTTTTGCTTTCACTTTCAATCTTCCCTCCTTCCCCCTCTCTGTTACCAAACCATGTCTTGAATAATACATACTAAGTTTTTTAGCAGTGGGTGGAATGCATATGCAGGCTAAGAACTTTGCATGTTTGCTTGTTTTACATTGTTAATACTTGAAAATGAGGAGCCCATTGTCTAAATCGCAGCCACTGTATCACAAACATGAGGGGCATGGCAAGTGGGACAGTTTGAATGCCTCTCGTTTCTGGATTTGCTCTGTCCCCAAGACTACTTACATTGTTTTTTGCATTGAAAACCATTGGTTAGATCTTTCCCAATTCTAGGTTACCACTCTTCCACATTTACCAATGGCTATGACAATAAGCCCACCACCACTGTTCTATGACATCAACATCCCGTAACACTATCAACTCTTCAGGATGAGACATTATTACATCACTGTAAAGCTTCATGAATATTTTATATAAATACTAATGAATTTGACTGAGAAAGTGAAAGTATGCTCCTGTTACATCCTAAAGGATATAAAACTTAAGAAGAATAAGGGCTATTATAAAAGAACCCAGAATACCTTTCTTACTTCCCCCACCAGACTAGCTTTATCTTCCATTACTAATTGTAAGGTCTACTTATGTCACCAGCACAGGGATGCTAGGGATTCTTGTCAGATCAGGACACTGACAATTGTAGAAACACTGCTTCGTGAAACTGGAAAAAGATAGGTAATATTGTCTGCTGGACAACAACATGGGACTTTGAAGCAGTTAGTAAGGATGAAGGGAAAGATACATACTGAAACTTGGGTCTTGAAGTACCAGTGGAATGGCTTTTCCAAGGATGAGGGCTCAGATTTGCTCCACTTTATCTTGATTGGAAACTTTTAAAGTATGAAAAATACCGTGGATGTCCTTTCAGCATGCTCTATTCACATAGACCAGACATCCCATTGGACACATTACAGTTGGTTGGTCTGTGTCACAATCCTGAAGTTATTATAAAATACAGTCATTTTGGATATACAATCTTAGAAATGAAAGACTGGAAGGGACCTCCAAAGGTCATCTAGTTCAGACCCCTGTGCTGAGGTAGGACCAAGTAAACTAGACCATCCCTGACAGTTGTTTGCCTAACCCAGTTCTGAAAAACCTCCAAAGAGGGGCTTCAACAACCTCCCTTGGAAGCTTATTTCAGTATTTAACTACCTATATCTCCTTTGCTGGAGATTAAACTGATTACTTCTTGCCCTATCTTCAGTGGATATGCAGAATTGATCGCCGTCCTTTGTATAACAGCCCTCCACATAGCTGAAGACTTAACTGGTCCCGACTCAATCTTTGAGTCTCAGGACTAAACATGCTCAGTTTGTTTTGTTGGGGTTTGTTTGAACTTTTCCTCTTAGATCAGGTTTTCTAAGCCTTTTGTCATTTTTGTTGTTCTCTAGACTTTCTCGTTTGTCCACATTCTTCTTAGAGTTTGGTGCCCAAAACTGGACACAATCACTCCAGCAAAGACCTCACCAGTGCCAAGTAAAGAGGAACAATTACCTCCTATGCCTTAGATAGGACACTGCTGTTAGTACACCGCGAAGTACAAGCCTGTTTTGCAACTGCACCACACTGTTGGCGCATATTCAATTTAATTTTTCCTTCTTAAAGTGTAGTACTTTGCATTTGTCCTTATTGAATTTCATCTTGTCAATTTCAGACCAAGTATCCAAGGTCATGGTCCTTTTGAATTCTAATCTTGCCTTCCAAAGGGCTTGTAACCCCTCCCAGTTTAGTGTCATACACAAGTTTTATAAGCGGACTCTCCACTCCATTATCCAAATCACGAGTAAAAATACTGAATATTAACAGCCCCATCGCAGACCCATGTGATCATGCTAGATACCTTCTCCCAGTTTAATAGCAAACTATTGATGGATTTCTCTGAAAAATCAGAAGTCATAAGCATGTGCCATTTGAGTACTCTTTTTCAATACAATGCACAAAGCTTCCATACATGTTTATTGGGGAGGGGGGAGGGAGGGAAAGAGAATCCAGAAGTTGTGGAGGAGAGAGCTTCAAAAACATAACCAGGAATATTCATGCTTTTAGTTAGGTCACACTTGTTATTGCTGAAATACCTCCTACATCACTGCTGCTTGTACCTACAAAGTCATTGTTGGTGCACAGTTAATGCAGTATGATGTACAGATCAAAGAGAAATTTTGCCTAAAGATAGTTGCATATGTTGTACCTTACATGTAACCTGAAGTTTATGCAGCTGAGAGATTTTAATTTCTTCCAAATGATCAAAGGAAGCGCACCTCTCACCTTCAATAATTAGAGCTGAGGATTCATGGTTGATTTGACACAGCTCTCAAAAGATGAGAAAGTGAGGTCGTCACACATCAATGAAAACGTATGGATTCACAGACAGCTGTATGAATTACTAGCATGTGATGAACCTTCCTTGTTATCTGTTTTGTAGATCAGTGCACTTGGATGAACATCAACCATAATGGGATCTCAATTTATCATTAAACTTAATATATATTATCTCAGAATTATAAAGTCTTATTTAAATAATTGGGAGTCTAGTTTCAAGTGACTAAAGAACCTGGAAGTCCTGTGCGCCCCATCATCTCAGGCATTGGCACCCTAACAGCAGGATTGTCTGGCTATGTAGACTCCCTCCTCAGACCCTAAGCTACCTGCACTCCCAGCTATCTTCGAGACACCTCTGACTTCCTGAGGAAACTACAATCCATCAGTGATCTTCCTGAAAACACCATCCTGGCCACTGTGGATGTAGAAGCCCTCTACACCAACATTCCACACAAAGATGGACTACAAGCCGTCAGGAACACTATCCCCAATAATGTCACGGCAAACCTGGTGGCTGAACTTTGTGGCTTTGTCCTCACCCATAACTATTTCACATTTGGGGACAATGTATCCCTTCAAATCAGCGGCACTGCTATGAGTACCCGCCTGGCCCCACAGTATGCCAACATTTTTATGGCTGACTTAGAACAACGCTTCCTCAGCTCTCATCCCCTAATGCCCCTACTCTACTTGCGCTATCCTGATGACATCTTCATCATCTGGACCCATGGAAAAGAAGCCCTTGAGGAATTCCACCATGATTTCAACAATTTCCATCCCACCATCAACCTCAGCCTGGGCCAGTCCACACAAGAGATCCACTTCCTGGACACTATGGTGCTAATAAGCGATGGTCACATAAACACCACCCTATACCGGAAACCTACTGACCACTATTCCTACCTACTTGCCTCCAGCTTTCACCCAGATCACACCACACAATCCATTGTCTACAGCCAAGCTCTACGATATAACCGCATTTGCTCCAATCCCTCAGACAGAGGCAAACACCTACAAGATCTCTATCAAGCATTCTTACAATTACTATACCCACCTGTTGAAGTGAAGAAACGGATTGACAGAGCCAGAAGAGTACCCAGAAGTCACCTACTACAGGACAGGCCCAACAAAGTCAATAACAGAATGCCACAAGCCATCACCTTCAGTCCCCAACTAAAACCTCTCCAACACATCATCAAGGATCTACAACCTATCCTGAAGGACAACCCATCACTCTCTCAGATCTTGGGAGACAGGCTAGTCCTTGCCTACAGACAGCCCCCCAACCTGAAGCAAATACTCACCAGCAATCACATACCACACAAGAGAACCACTAACCCAGGAACCTATCCTTGCAACAAAGCCCGTTGTCCCCTGAATAGCTATGTGGGCACAGCTGGCACCATCACAGGGCCTAATAACATCAGCCACACTATCAGAGGCTCGTTCACCTGCACATCCACCAATGTGATATATGCCATCATGTGCCAGCAATGCCCCTCTGCCATGTACATTGGTCAAACTGGATAGTCTCTACGTAAAAATAAATGGACACAAATCAGACATCAAGAATTAACACATTCAAAAACCAGTCTGAGAACACTTCAATCTCTCTGGTCACTCGATTACAGACCTAAAAGTGACAGTTCTTCAACAAAAAAACTTTAAAAACAGACTCCAACGAGAGACTGCTGAATTGGAATTAATTTGCAAACTGGATACAATTAACTTAGGCTTGAATGGAGACTGGGAGTGGATGGGTCATTACACAAAGTAAAACTATTTCCCCATGTTTATTCCCCCCCCCCCCCCCCCCCACCACCACCACTCCTCAGACATTCTTGTCAACTGCTGGAAATGGCCCACGTTGATTATCACTACAACAGTCTCCCCCCCCCCCCCCCCCCCGGTATTAGCTCATCTTAAGTGATCACTCTCCTTACAGTGTGTATGGTAACACCCATTGTTTCATTTTCTCTGTGTATATAAATCTCCCCACTGTATTTTCCACGGAATGCATCCGATGAAGTGAGCTGTAGCTCACGAAAGCTTATACTCAAATAAATTGGTTAGTCTCTAAGGTGCCACAAGTACTCCTTTTCTTTTTGTGAATACAGACTAACACGGCTGCTACTCTGAAACCTATCAGAATAAAAAATATACAATCTTTCTTATCAAGCCTGAATCCTTTGGATCAAGTTCATGTGCTAAAAATATTAGTGAATATTATTAGTATATATAAAATATTAGTCTTTTTTACAGAAGACCCCAAAACACTGATCTTCTAGCTGTATACATCATATTACACATTGAAAGCCTCCTGTACATCCCAACACAGCCAAGAGCAACTATCCGACTTAAATTGTACTGATTCTGGACCTGCATATCCAGAACAAAATAGCTAGCCTCTCTTTTCCTGTAGCTTGCTGGTACGCTATGAATGTGCTGCCCCTAGTCAGCAGTTAAAATGCAAGTACTGACGCTATGGTACCGATGATATAATTATGATAGTTATGCAAAACATCTCTGAAAGGTGTTAAATCAGGTGTGTGGTACAACAGCACCATCTGCCAGGTCAGAGTGAAAAATACAGTAGTCACAGAGGCAACTACCTAAATATTAAACCCACCACTTTGCTGCTGAAAAGTAAAGCCCAGATGTGTGGTTGACTAGGTCGTAGTATGGAGTCTCTTTTGGACTTGACTTCTGGCCATACACAAAAGGATATTCATCCAAAAACTTGATGAGAACATTAGAAGCCTAGGACTGGATTGGCACTGCTGCAATATGTCATGTTTAATATACACTGGAAGAAATATATAGGGACTCCTATACACCTCTCTGGTACTATGTAATTCTAACCACCATAATGCAAACTATTACACACCACCTTTCATCCAAGGATCTCAAAATGCTTCACAAACAGCTTACAGCCTCACAAGATTCCTGTAAAAAAGAGATTACTCCAGCATCCATTTTACCCATAGGTAAATTGAGGCAAATAAAGTTTGGATGACTTGTCTCAGAGATAAGTTCTTTCACAGTAAGAAGAGAAAGGAATTTCAAAATTGATGACGGTATTTGCCATTTTGACTGGGAATCCTCTGCTCTAATTATCAGATCCCACTTTCTTCCAGTCAGTGCTTGAAGTATCGTTTGCATTAAATAATACACACACATTCTGTACAGGAAGGTAGGTCAGAGAAAGAGTGATGAGAGAACTGTTAAGATAAGCAAATATCAAGCTATTTGAATTAGTGCCAGGGAAACAGCAAATGCCATTAACTTTTAAATCTTTTTTTCTTTTCCTGCTGTGGAACAAATAGTTTCAATAATGGAAGGACTTATTCCTGCTGGATTGTTTCTACGCCGAGATAAGTGCATTATGTGTGAGGTTTTCTGCATGTCTAAATGTAGACTTTCCTAGAGCAATACCATGTTATAAACAATAAAGACCCTTAGGTAAAGGCATGGTCTCAATTTTCAGTGTCAGACTTGCTTACATATCAAAAATCTGTAAGCCACATAACTGATTCCTGTTTATTAATAAGTATTACTACCGTAGTACGCCGTAGCCTCAGTGATGCAACAGGATCCTATTGGGCGAGGTGCTGCACAAGCAGAACAAAAATAGATTCTAAACTCTCTGGGGTAGAGATTAAGTATAATATAAACAGACAACAGGATACAGACAGGGAAGTGCAAAAAAACAATGAGACAATACTAGTCAGCATGACCAGTAGTGGCATCAGTAACCTAACCACTGTCAAGTATTTGTAGTCATCGTGGCACAGGAGAGTTTGAAGGAGAGATTTGAAGGAGGAAACATTGTCAGTATTTATGGGGAACTCCTCCCACGTGTCTGAGACAGGATGAGAGAAAGCACAAAGGTTCCTGTTTGAAAATCTAACATATGGGCAATGGAGGCTGGCATCCCTCGCTGATGGGAGGCGATTTGATAGTGAATGAGAGAGGACAGGTGTGCCGGGATCCCCGGGGTACAGCCTGGGACTGTGGGACCACTGTGCCCCTTTAACTCACCAGCCTGGGCTGTCTCTCACAATGCCTTCCTAGTGACCAGCACCAAACCCCTCCAGGCACTGCTATCACTCAGCACAACCCCATAAGGAGACCCAACACCCGGCTAGATTGCATGAATGCTCCCCGAGCCACTCTTGAATCACACAGAGAAAGGCTCCAGCCAAATCCCCCCAGCTCCCAGCCTTGTACCTCAGGAATATATGGTCTTGCAGTGCAAATTTATTAATTGGTTCACCACTTCATCAATGGAAAGTGGATATACACTAGCCTTCGCAAACCTGAGCAGACTACCAAACGCTTCAGGCAAACTCACTGCTAGGGATAAACAGTTAAAATCTATCTTTTGGAGTCAATTTGTTTAAGAGTTAGTTACTAAAATAAAATAAATAAAATAAATAATAATTTAAATAAATAAAAATAAATAAAATAAAATAAATAATAATAATAAATAAAATATAAGCACAGTCTAAACTCTCAACCCTATTAAACTGGGCAACACCTTGATTAAGCAGTTTCTCTCACCCCACTGGATATTACAGTTCATATTACGCAGGTTTCACCCTTGAAATCTGGGTCAGTCCCCTCTGTTGGAGTCTTCAGTCTTCTCAGTGTCCTTGCTACTTGCAGCGTAGGTGATGGAAGGAGCAAGGCCAAGCATGTGGCCACTATGTTCTGTTTTATACCCTTAGTCCATGTGCTTGGAGAACACAAGTCCAGGCATGTCTGGTGGGCATTCCTGAGTCCCCTGGCAAGGTTAAACAATTCCCCTGGTGTGTGGCCTGATGCAGGTGAGTCACTGAATTGTAACTCCCTTGCTGGACGACGGCTGTTGATGTTTGACACCCGCCTGGGCGTTGATTACTTTCCTTGCATGTATTACCGACAACCATACAACACAATCTCATAACTTCATATGCACTAATGCTATACATATTTAGATATTTGGGCAGTTCATAACCTTTCCCCGATGCATATAAAGAATGCCATGTAAGATAAGATCATAATTACATATAAAGGAGGAATATGGGAGTTACAGGACGCTCCCCCAAGGTAGAGAATGTCACAATAGGTAGTGTGGAGTTAGGCCACAAAGAGTCATGAAAGTGAAGATAAGCAGCTTATGCGTGGGAGGCAAAGAGTGTTGGGATGAAGGGAAGACCAGGACTGAGGCAAGGGTCACCAGAGGTAAGGCGGAGGATGCGGATGTGGGATCTAGATTTGTGCTGGTGAGAGGTGCGATAGATAGGGTAGAGAGGGGAAGCAGAGTAGGTAGAGGTGGTGGAAACTGTAGAGGGACATGGTAACAAGGAATGCAGATAGGAGGGCTGATGCTATGATGCAAAGGACAGACATGGGTAGTGGCAGATGGACACGGTTAAAATAACAAAAACCCACACACAAACGACTGAAGTTCTGAAGGTATATTCCCAGAGCCAAGTACCTGCAGTCTGGCTCCCCTACTACAGGCAGAGCTCCCCAGTCAGAGCCCCATTGGTGCCGAGGGGATGAGGCCAGGCTGTGATGGCTTCCAGCCCCAGGTCCCTGCTGTCTGGGAGCAGTACCATTATATTTATTATTCCTGGGCAAATTCTGCACCACCGTGTGTGTGCATATTTCACGAGCTGTGTATATTTTTCTTTGGGTTTTTTGGGCAGAAAATAGCTTCTGCTGAAAAGTTACTACAGTTCTTCCTTTTGCCCACCAGAGATTGCTGTGATGCCTAGAACACAACGGCCACTCCTGGCCAGACCCAGCTATGACAGGAAAGAAAAAGAGCCTGCCTTCTTTTTAGTGCTTGTCGGACCAGGTCAGGCGACAAGAGATATGGGGAGACAGACAGCGTTAGGCTGCTGAGGGGTCAGACAGGGGCTCATGAGGGCTAGTGTGGGAGGACAGACTTAGGCAGGGGCTGAATGGGAGTGGAAGCACAGGGCCACAGGTGGAGGGAGGTGCACATGGAGATGAGAGGAGGGGGCTAGCTGAGGGGTTGCAGGGACATATTGGCAGAGAGGGAGGGAGTGCAGAGCTACAGGGAGGAAGGCTGAGTGGGGGCACAGACACATGGGGACAGGCCATGAAGGGACACATGAAGATGAGTGGAGAGGGCTGGCTGAGGGGGCACAGGGACACATGGGGATAGGGACACACAGACACATGGGGACAGAGGGAGGGGGCATCTGAGTGAGGGTGGAGGGACACCTGGATGGGGGTGCAGAGACACATGGGCACAGGAGCAGAGGTGCCTGACTGAATGGGAGAGGCTAGAGGTCAGCCAGGGTCTACATGGGGGATGCTCCCTAACAATCCCTTCCTGCCCCCCCAAAAAACCTGTTCCATACTTTTCCCACCTGTACCCAACAACTCTCCAAGTTCACACCCAGGCTCCTTCCCAGCAATTACTTCCCTCTCCCTCAGCTCCTCCTTTATCCCTGACTCTCCCAAGCTTTTGCACTGCTTCTGTGGGGTACGAGAAATACAGTTCTGAACTGTAGTTTAAACAAATTACTCAGAGTTCTGTATTAATATACCTAGTAAGGAATCTATTTGTTAAAAAACATTTCCTGAATCTTTTTTGTTGTCTGTATTGTTACAGACATACTTGCTGACAGGTATTTTGAAATATATTACAAAAATAATTGAAACTGCTGTGATTATATTGTATTATTTTGACAAATAAAATATGGAGAATTTTAAAATATTGTGTGCAGAATTTAATTTTTTGGCGCAGAATTCCCCCAGGAGTAATTTATAAAGCATCATCCATCTGAGGAACGCAAAGAGATTTGTTGACATTAATGAATTTAGCTTCATAGCAGCAGATAAGTGCAATATCACCCTCACTTTATAAGTGAGGAAAATGGTTTGCTCAAGGTCACATAGAAAGTCTACAGCAGAGTCAGCAGCAGAACCCATGTTGCCCAACTGTTTTACCCATAGGACTATCCTTGCCCTCTAAAAATCTTCCTTTTTAAGAAGCGTCAAGATTTATTTTTATTTCAGACATTACAAATCTCTCTCACCTCCCACAATATACTCAATTATTTCCACCTGATTTTGTATAATTTAAACCAAACTGTTTTACACATTTTGCAAGTCCATTAGGATGTTTTGGGCTCTCATGGATTTAACACATTTGTAATTATAAGTTTTGTTTCCCTCTTTCCTCCAATTGAATAGCCAAGGAAAAAGAAAACAAAATTAATCAGTTTATATCATATAAAATAGCATAATTAAAGTTTATTCTCCCAATAAAAGTAAAACCAGTAAGGTGGATTCTCATAGGAACTTATTGTCTTGGGCTCCAATATAGGATGGTTGGCATGCCTTGTGATTTGATGGCAAAATCGTTTTACTAATTAAGCATTTTAAATAGCAGAGAATCAGCATACTAAAAATTGGGGTATTAATGAGCTGACTGCTCATTCTTTCTAATTTATGTGGTTCACTACAGCTGCTTACTTTGCTCCATTTAACTGCTGATTTAAAAATCCCTATGCATCACTGCACAGAAGTTTAGGTTCATTTAAAGCCATGACAAATAAGACACCATTTACACAAGACATTTTGCCATTTAAGGATTCCAGGTTAGAGAGCAATTCCTTAAAAGGGTTATAATAGCTTGATCCTCTTCACACAGGCAAAACAAGCCATGTTATAATATGTTTGGGTCTCTGACAATGTTCCCTCTAATTTTTTCCATCATGTGTGGAATAAACGTGCAGATGCGCGCCACCAGTAGAAACAAAAAACCTAGCTATAATCTATATATTTTTTTAAAAGTTACCATAGGGATAATTACTCCAGCCAGGACAGGTTAAGCATTTTAGAACTCACTCCTCAAAGAATTAAATTTAAGTGTGAGAGAAATAAAAATTATGAAATGCATAGGTCAAAAACTAAAATAACACATTTTGAAAGAATAAAATTACAGAGAATATATGTGCATTGCAGGAAGTACCAAAAAGTAACAACAACAACAACACAAGTATATGTTGGGAGGTGAGAGAGAACGACTGTGTGCACGCTGGCTGCTGGGGAAGTTTCCGAGAGATGCCGTGCGCTCTTTAAGGCACTCACTGAAACCTCTCCAGCTCCTGACTGAGCCCTGTCCCCCCTTCCCCGCTCTGCAGAGATGGGGTACATGGGCAGGGGGGGAGGGAGGCGGAAAGAGAGACAAACACACACACACACACACACACACACAGAGTGAGAGCTGGTTGGTGGGGAAGTTTGAGAGACCATGCGCTGTCTCTAAGGAACTCCCTCACTGCCCGGAGGCTCGTTCAGACCTCAGCAGCTCTCTCCTGCTCCAAATCCTGAGCCCTGTCCCCTCTCCCCTGCTCTGTGGGGATGAGGTATGGGGCAGGAGGAGGGGGATGCCCTGATATCAGAACCCCCCTCCCCTCCCGCTCTGCACAGCCAGTAGGAGGGTCCAAGGAGCAGCTGCAGGAGCAATGTGGCTGCAAAGCACCAGGGCGGGAGGGGCACCTGAACAAACGCTGCCGGATGTGCGCAGCTCTGCTAATCAAGTGTGTGGCACTTGAATCACTCCTGAGCAGCCACGTAGCTTAGAGGGAACACAGGTCTCTGATATGTTGAGTACTTTAAAAAGTAGTAGAATTTGAAATGTTGACAAGGCTTATGTTTGAAGCAGTAAACCTCACCCCACCTCAGCCAACTGGAATTAAAACTTGTGTAAGATTTCAAAGGCATGTGTTCCACTGTATAAGAACAAGGAAACTAGAATGAGAAGTCTATTTGTAAGATTATATGATATACTTGACTTTAGTAAGCACCCTTATAGTCTTAAGAAAGCCAGCGGTTTTATTTTATTAAAATGTGAGGCAGTATGGACTAGTTGACTGTTCATGGGGAAGGGTCCAAAAATCCTTTCCTCCCCATACACACTTGAGTTCTAAACCCAGCTCTACCACCATAAAATGAGAATAATATTTGCCCACCTTTCTCACATAGATGCTGTATGGTTTAAGGAGTTAATATCTGCCAGTAGGTACCAAAAGATCTGAACTAACTTCTTAACACTCCATATAACACAGTTAATATGCTGAAGGCAAGAAAGGAATGAAAGTACATAAAACCATTACTTACAAAAGAGAGAGATCCTGATCCTACAAATTGCTCTGCATAGATAGATCTGTAAGCCTACGCAGAGTACTGCTGAGATCAATAGAACTCCATGCAAGAGCATGGCACTGCTCACACAGAGCATTGTCCAGGATCAGGGCAGTAGTTAGGATAATATTGCTCCATTCCACGCTATAACTGTGTCTGAACATATTCAGATGGAAGTGCAATCTGTTTTAACAGTACAAAGTACCAATATCGCATCAGAATCCACTATGGGACAATGCTAGCAGATCTCAATCCAAATTCAGGGCTCAGTATCTTACTTTTCAAATGTTTACATATTAGAGACCAATCCTACAAATAATTAACCATACAAACGAATAAATGTTCACAAGAGTACGCCCATTATATACGTATATAGTTAAAAGCCAAAAGAAATTTTGAATCAGAAGGCTAAAATAAATACATAATGCCTTATAGTTTCAGATGTTATGCATAAATTTTACCTTGGAACACACTGTTGATAAGATGTGAATGTTATTAAAAAGGTTAATAAATAAGGTACCCTCTGAACAATGAATGGATTTTTAAACTTTCCATAGATCTTGGTTTTACTCTTACCAGTCATGAATTTAAAACAAAAAACAAAAACAAAACAAAAAGTAGCACATTTTTCCTACTTTCCTCTTAAGATTTTTGAAAACTAGAAACTATAATCATGCTTACGTGATTTAAGTAGTTCTGACACTGAATTGATTTTTGGAGTGTTTTCTGACATTCTCCAAGTGACTGAATACATGTCTCTGAAATAAAGAAAAGCATCAGTAATGCAATTTTACATTTTTTTTAATTGTTGTTGCTGTTACCGGTTAAGTTTTAGACTCCTTGGACCAGATTCTGACATAAAGTACACTAATGTAACGCTGTAGTGATTCTACTGAACTCTGTTGCCATTATGCATTGTTTGCTTAGTAACAAACCCATATTAGCACTGTACAAGACATAAAGGGCTTGTTTACACTGAAAAGTTACATCATGGTGGAACGCGACTGTATGTATTCAGGTAAAGGATAAGACTGTTGCATTTAACATAGCCTCTGTGTAGGCAAGGGCTCACATGACAAAGCCATGTGTTACTTACCCCAGCTCCTCATGGTTGCATTCCTACTGCAATGTAACTTCCCAGGGCAGACAACTCAGAACATGGCAAACTTCTTCCAGATTTACAACAATGTAACTAAGATCAGAATCTGGCATCTTGCTCTAGATACAGAAAGTGATTCCAAGGGCCCTGACTGACTAAAATAGAAGAACAGACAGATTCCAGCCAGACACCTGTAAATATTACAATCTCAAACATCTCAGACCTTTTGGCAATTCAAAGGGGGTACTGCAAGTATTACACTTGTAAGGACTAATGAACAAAAGAGGTACAGATTCTGGCCACACAAACAGCAAAGATGATAGATTTTGAATTCTAAAGCACCACCTGATTTAAATTGCTCATTGTGGAATTGGCATTTAGGACAGACTTCATGGTTATGCTATTATTTATTTTTTTGTTTTACAGTAGTACCTAAAGACCCCAAGCATTTGCAAGGCTCCATTGTGCGAGTCACTATACATACACATAGCAAGAGACAATCCCCACCTCAAGGAGCTTACAATCTAAATAGACAAAAGGTGGGAGGAAGTATTATTACTTATTTTATAGATTGGGAACCGAGTTACAGAAATATCAAGGTCACACAGGCAGGCTGTATTTTCCACTGAATGCACCCGATGAAGTAAGCTGTAGCTCACGAAAGCTTATGCTCAAATAAATTTGTTAGTCTCTAAGGTGCCACAAGTACTCCTTTTCTTTTTGTGAACCAGACTAACATGGCTGCTACTCTGAAACAGGCAGGCTGTGGCAGAGTTGGGGTAAGCCTAAATTCTTCAGACTTTGGGTGCCCAATTTGAAACATTTTGAGGTGCCTGATTTTCTGCTGAGCACCCACCTTCTGAAAATCAGACTTCTTTAAAGAGGCCTCAGATTGGGCACCCAAAATCATTAGTCACTTCAAACTACAGGCATAAACCTAGATTTCCTGAGTCCAAATGTAGTGCCTTAAAACCAAGGCTATCCCACCTCTGCTAGTTTCTAACACAGGTGCTTAAAACCATTGTTCATACCAGCGCTGATGCAGGATTTGGCTTTGCAACACTGGTGATTCCAGGTTTCCCATGCAGACTTAATTAGTCAGCATGGCCATCTCCTATACCTATTCAATTGCATGAACTATAAATTGCAACTGCATTTGGACTGCTCCCAAAAGACACTTCCCAAGCCTAGAGACAGCATCCGAGTTACAGCAATACCGGACTGGGGTACAGAGGAGTCAGGTTGAGCACCACAGCAGAGTTTGAGCATCATGAAAATGTGATATGCCCTTACTCAAAAGACAGACTTCTGCATGGTTCAGTAGTAGGCCCTGAGGGGGTCACTATAGGGAGGAAAGAGGCAGGCTCTGACCACCACCAGCCAGCACTGCAGACCCAGATTTTCTAATACAAAACCAGAGCTGCACTGGGTAGGTCTACACTGCTCAGGTTTGGGCCCTCTTCCATCCACGCACAAGTCAGTCCGATGAGGGTCAGTGAGCACTCAGGCCCGGGGTTCCTAGGTCTGCACTGGGGGGGGGGGGGGTGACTCCGGTCCAAGCCCTGTTATTTTGCATCACGGGCAGAGCTCATGCCACATACATACCCCAGCCAGACGGGCCCCTAGTGCCGTGTGGAGCCGTTAGCACGGCTGAGAGACCCAGGGCCAGAGCCAGTCAGGGTTACAATGCAGTGCGTGTGGACGCTCAAACCAGGGCTTGGAAACCTGAGGCCCAAAGGCCCGGGTCTCCAGCGTTGGCACCGGGCAGCCGGAATCCAGGACTCAGCCATGGGGCGGGGCGGGGGCTGATGAAACGAAAGCAGGGCTGGGGTGGCCAGCAGCTCGCGACGACCAACTGGGGCGGCCTCCCTTACCCAGAGCCCGGTTGGCCGAGTCCAGCCTCCGCAGCACAGAGCGCAGCTCGCTCGCCTTCAGATTCCCCGCCATGGCCCCACAATTCCCGCTCAAGGCATGTTGGGAACCGCCATCTTGTTGTACGGAACCGGCAGCGGCGTTTCAAGGGGCCGCCCCCTCGCTGCGCAAAACCTGCTTGTGATCACGAAAGCGCCGCCATCGTGTTGTACGGACTCCCAGAAGGACCCGCCCTACGGAAGCCCATTCAGTTCAGTACAGGCCATGCCATGCTATGCTCTGCTCCGCCGGCGACGGTGCCCCGGACCCGCGCGATTGCTCTGCGCGCGGGTGGATGGGGATGGGGCGGTGATGGGAGCAGCGCGGGCTCTCCTCAGGCAGCCTCCGGAAGCGGCTCACCCCGCGGGCCAGGGCGGAGCTGAGAGGGAGAGAGCCTGGAGCTGCTGGGAGGTAAGGGGGGGGGGCACCATTAGCGTCCCCGGGCGGTGCCAGCTGGTGGCAAGGGGTCCGCAGGCCCCGCCCCGCCTGTGGTGAGCCCCAGGGGGGTGGGAGCTCTGTGTGTGTCCGTCCGTCCGTCCCACATCGCTGTGACTTGTGCGCCCTGCTACCGATGGGGGGCGGGCTCAGGGCGCTTTGCAAACCGCGCTCCCCCAGCCGGGGCGGGGGGCACTGGCAGCCCGGGGCTCAGGGCGCGCCTCCCTGTCACTGTGAGGCCGCTCCCTCGGCAGGCGGCGGGGCCTGGCTGTGAGAGCGGGTCTGCCCCGGCCTACTGCCGACTCCCCGCCGCGGGGAAGCCGTCAGGGCCTGTCGCTGGCGGAGCGGGCCTAGCCGGTAGGGCGGGTCTCAGGCCCCGGCAGGCGTGAGTCCAGTAGCAGAGCGTTTCTCCTCCCCCTGTCTTTCCGCCCCCCAGCGGGTCAGCGGAGCCAGGCTGCGGCCCTGCCCCTGTCCGGTCTCCCCGGCAGCGAGCCGCTCCTGCCGGCTCAGAGAAAGCGCCGCAAGGAGCAGCGTTAGCTCTGCCCGCGGGAGCGCGTCTCCTGCCCACCCAGCGCTGTCGGCACCGGCCCGTCTGTCGCTCAGGGGGCTGGTCTCTGCACACCCCGGACTGACAAACGTTTGACCGACAAAAAGAGCGAGGGGAGACCAAGGCAAAAGGAAAAGTCGGTCTAAGCTACGCAATATGAGTTATGTGAAGAGTGTATCGACCTCGCTTAGATCTACTGATTGCAGGGTCCACACTCCCGGGTGGATGGGAGATGCTCTCCTGTCCACTCTTCTGGGTCCGGTGGAGTGGACCGGAGAGCAATCAGCAGCTGACTTAGCAGATCTTCACTCGCCCCACTAAATCGACCTCCCATGCATCGATGGCCTCCATTAAGTGTAGACAAGCCCTCTGTCATCCATAGCTCTCCTCCCCTATTCCACTGAGTGCATTGCATTGGCTGGCTTCATAGGTAGCATGTGTATCTGGATACACATGTTGTTAAGGTGGTGTCCCAGAAAATAAAAAAGCCTGCCAATCTTATATAGACTTATATGATCCGACGAAGTGGGTATTCACCCATGAAAGCTTATGCTCCAATACGTCTGTTAGTCTATGACGTGCCACAGGACTCTCTGCTGCTTATATAGACTTAGGCATTTGTGTAGGTTTAGGGGCATCAATAGGCCTCTGGACTTGAGAGGGAATGTGTATAAACCTATGCTGTGCAGGTTTGGGGCCAAGGAAGTATACTGTCTGATGCAGGCCCTTTGTTTTCCCACTCTTTGAGTATTTTAGGGATATTTACAAGTAAGTATACAGGTGAAATATACACATAATACTTCGACAGGTATGATGGTTTAGGTAGGGAATGAGTATATATATTAAGGGTAGACCACAGTTGGTGCCATTTCTGCATAAAGATATACACATACAACTATGTATATATGAGTACTTGATGTATTATCACAGTACACTAATAAAGCTTCAGGTATATGGATATTTGATATGGAATTGTTATGCAAATGTATTCAGTGTATAAATTAGTGGCATTTCTATAGTACCGGGTAGTTTTGTAGTGAGTTTAATTGAATTATTCAATACACACCTGTGTAACATCAGAATATGGCCTAATTTAATGGAAACTGAGAACCCTCTTGCTTATTTGGCTATTAGTAGTTCATATATTAGTAACTGTCATATTCACAATGTGGTCTTTTTGTTATTTGTTTGTATATGCCTTTAGAAGAATAAAGGGACGGGATCTATTCCTGCATTACTTAGCAAATGATGTAGTCAGTCTCCTAAAATTAAAGCACAAATATATAACTTAGAATTGCTAAATATGGGGAGATGTTAAAATGCAGTGAAAATTATTTTAATTATGCAGTTTTGTCATGCATTTTTTTAAATTTGCAGGTCAATTTGCTCAAATAAAGTAGTGCCAAAGGAAAAAGGATGCACACAGAAAATGTGACCAAGGAAACAGTCCTTATTACAGGAGGAGGTGGTTACTTTGGTTTCCGGTTAGTGCATAAAATATTAACTTTATTTTACATTAAATATAGTAGCAAACACTTTACAGTGCAGATCTTTTTAGTGAAGTGAGTCTGTAAAAATAGCATCACAGGGCTCTGTGTTTCTTGTCTCTTAGTGATTCCAGTGCCTCAGAGACAATGCTAAAGATCGTGGGCTTGAGCTCATTTGCTCTTATATTGAAAGGCTACCTCTAGTTCACCAGCTGCAAAACGAGTACCTGATTTACCAGGTTTGGGCAGTCAAAGGTGGTCAGACGTGATGCTGGCCGTCACTCCCTTGTATACTGTTGGCTATGAAGCTGCTGTGCCTTACTCACACCTGAATAGGTAGCACTGATTCTTGGAATATGTCTACACTTAAACCAGTGCAGCTAAAGCGCTTCCATGTAGACACTCACTATAGCGACAGGAGGGGTTCGCCCATTGTTGTAGTTAATCCACTTTCCCAAGAGGCAGTAGCTACGTTGACAGAAGAATTCTTCCATCAATCTAGCACTGTCTACACGAGAGGTGAGGTCAGCATAACTATGTCTGCAGGGGTGTGGATTTTTCACGCACCCTGAGAGATATAGCTGTGCCAATGTAAGTATTCAGTGTAGACCAACCCTCAGACAACTCTGACCAGCAAGAATTCAGCACTGAAATAGTTTACAAGTTTCTTCTACTCATGGGTGAAATGTTTCATTCATCATTACGCTATGTATCTTAGTAACATATGGTCTCGGTCATGTTTTAGTTTAGGTTGTGCCCTATACGAAAAGGGAGTTGACGTGATTCTCTTTGATGTCCTGAAGCCAATCCAAGCTGTGCCAGAGGGAGTGAAGTTCATACAGGGGGATGTCTGCTGTCTCTCTGAAGTGGAAAAAGCTCTCAGAGATGTAATCTGTGTATTCCATATTGCTTCCTATGGAATGTCTGGCAGGGAGCAGCTGAACCGAAAACTTATAGAAGACGTTAATGTGAGAGGAACAGAAAATATCATCCAGGCTTGCAGGAAAACAGGAGTGTCAAGTCTGGTTTATACAAGTACATACAATGTAGTCTTTGGGGGCCAAGTTATAGAAAACGGGGATGAATCTCTGCCTTATCTACCACTTCACCTTCATCCTGATCACTACTCCCGGACCAAGTCTTTAGCTGAGATGAAAGTGCTGCAGGCAAATGACACTGAGCTTGAAGAAGGAAAAGGTGTGTTAAGGACCTGTGCTCTCCGACCAGCAGGCATCTATGGGCCTGGAGAGCAAAGGCATCTTCCAAGAATAGTTAGCTACATTGAAAGGGGATTGTTTAAATTTGTATATGGAGACCCTCTGAGTTTAGTGGAATTTGTCCATGTAGATAACCTAGTTCAGGCTCATATCCTTGCTTCAGAGGCACTCAAAGCCACTAAACAGCACATAGCTGCAGGCCAAGCTTACTTCATTTCAGATGGCAAGCCAATAAACAACTTTGAATTTTTCCGACCTTTAGTTGAAGGCTTGGGTTACCAATTCCCAACTGTTCGTCTTTCTCTCTCCGTTGTATATTTTTCTGCATTCCTAACTGAAACGGTCCATTTTCTTGTAGGACGAATTTATAATTTTCAGCCTCTCCTCACTCGCACTGAGGTTTACAAAACTGGCATCACACATTATTTCAGCATGGAAAAGGCCAGGAAAGAACTAGGGTACAAACCTGAGCAGTTTAGTCTGACCGAAGTAGTTGAGTGGTTTAAATCCCAGGGACATGGAAGAAAACTCAGACTCTATACTATAAAACATCTGATTAGGGATGGAGGGTTGATCTTGCTGTTGGCCACAGTGGTGCTCTCATGGCTTCCAGCAGCAGTAACACTCTCTGTTTGATAGATGTTGAACATTGAGCTTGGGCTCTTTTTATAGGGTGATAAAATATGCAAAGTACTTGAAACTTAAAATAAAATTAGATCTCACTGTTCTCTGAAAAAGTGCATACATTCAGTGATGAAAATAACTTCGCCAGTTTCAAAAGTTTTGGCGTTCCAGAACAATGTAATAATACATACCAGAATATTTTAGCATTGGTAGTCAATATGTTTGTTTTATGTCTGCTGAAGGGACTATTCTGTTTCAATGGATTAACAGTATTGCTATGTTTTTTTAAACAAAATTATGTGTCTATATTTATAATATAATCCACTGTACATTAAAGTGCGGCCATACATTGAAATAATGGCATTGCAGGTTTCCACATGACTCTGTGACTTCCATATCAAATGAGAGGTTTTCTTTTTAACTGAGCCCCTTACATTCTCATCCTTCACACTGAATGTTAAGCTTCTTTCCTTCTTGCCTATCATCACAAGAAATAAAGGTTCTGCAGGCCAAATTGGGCCCCCAGAGACATCTACAATCCCGTTGTATTCCAGTTATGCCATTAGTGCTTTCAGCAGCTTGCACAGGTATAACTGATTGGAACTGGGTGATGCTGATTTGGTGGGTGATGCATAAGAAGAACAGAATCCAGCTCACATGCTTTGAGTGGTTGGAGCAAAGGACTGGAACAATTCATTGGTGTCACTAGAGTAAATAGGTGTGATTGGTGAATACACGAACAGAATGGAACCACTGATTACAAATGTGACATTTTTTGTGTACAGTCTCTTCTCAAAATGGAACTGCACTTTCATTTAGCAGAGAGTTATACACGGGGTGTGAAGTTGAATATGATTGCAAATGGCATTTTGTTTTCAGTTATAGAGGCATGCTGCAAGGTGTATAACCAATTGTCTTCATTTGGCCTTTTTCACATTGAGAGAATTATATCCATGGTCCTTGCTGAGAAGATTCCTGTACCCCTGTCCAAAGGAATTGTATTCTGAAAAGTTCATACATTGTCCCTTGGGGGGAGGGATAGCTCAGTGGTTTAAGCATTGGCCTGCTAAACCCAGGGTTGTGAGTTCAATCCTTGAGGGGGCCATTTAGGGATCTGGGGCAAAAATTGGGGATTGGTCCTGCTTTGAGCAGGGGGTTGGACTAGATGACCTCCTGAGGTCCCTTCCAACTCTGGTATTCTATGGTTCACTCCTAGCCTTCGGTGCACTCAGACCTGACCAAAAATGAGCTGTGATCTAAGATAGAGGGATATACCTAAAGCTTCCTCATGTACAGAGGTGGTAAATTCACTCTAATTCCAATTCACACAAGGAATTTTTCCATTAGGATTAATATCAGAAAGGTCGAAATATGCTCGAGTGGTTAATCCCTGCACATTAGTCAATTTTGTGATACTAGATAAGATCTATGACCCTAATACCTCTTACTGTCACAGGAACAGTGAATTAGGTAGTGTGACAGGATCATTGGCTACTCTGATTATTGGTGGATTGTCTGCAAACATGCTTGGGAATATAAACCACCAGTTGGTGTCAAGATCTTGCTTGAGAATTTGTACCACGTGAGTTACTTTTGGTCATCTCATAATGATCTAGCACACTGGTGTTAAACAGAAAGCAAGCATGTAGTAAATCCGATTTATCTAGGAAATCTGTTAGGTCTAACCCTTACAACTAGTCTTCAGGTTCTGCAACTCTAATAGATCTAATAGAAGGTTTGATGATTTGCAAACTAACATTGGTGTAGCCATCTTTTCATTCAGAGGCCAAATTCATCTCTGGTATTGAATTAAGTAGGATTACGTTATAGAAGAATTTGACTCACAGTGGGTGGATTTGCTATTGACCAAGCAGTATGCTTACAAGGGAAAAAAAATTAAAAACTGAACTAGAAGTTTTGGGGGTGCTTTTATGGGTTAAAGGTATTAGATGTGTAATGTCTTATTCTGGAACACACTTCTATACAGTGTTCTATATTCTTCTAATCTGTAGCAATTACTATTACAAAGTGCTTGAAGAAGCTCACGTTTCTAGATTTTTCCAACTATAAAAAATGCTTATTTAAAATGAAGGAGTTGGTTCAAGTGTTAAGTAGCTGAGGGCCTCAGTATTATCAAGCAGTTAAACACCATTCCATCAACTGCCCTTGGCTAACAATTATTTTTGTGTTCCATTGTTATTCAAGCTTCTAAAAATACTATTACAATCATTTCCTTAACATGTAGTATCACCCCAAAAGGACTTCATGTTTTTATATGAGGAGCTATGAACATTTTATATTATGAAACTTGGAATTCCACTCACAGCAGCACTTTTAAGTAGACTTTTTTTCAGTTTACTACACAGGGGAAATACTGACATGTTTTAACATCCATAATTTTGGGAACAACAATTTTGTTCCTGCCCTTTATGTTGACAAGTCAAATTCACACTTGGTTTTTTATCTAAATTTTAAATAGTCTCGTTTTGACGTTGGAGCTACCCTAGTTCTGTTGTTTAAAAGAAATTCCCCAGCAATTTAAGTTCTGTCATCGCCTGACAGCCTTAGTTCTTTCTGCCTAGCCTGCAGTCCTGAGCTTATATAGAACTCCGACTCTGAGGGGAAGGTGGATGGCTGGCGTGACTACACAGAGGCAACTCTTGAACAACACGTATAGTCCATAACCTACCTTCTTCAAGAGCCAGTACTCCACCTGGGGGATGGTGGCTGAGGAGTTCTTAGCTAAATATGAGCTGTAGCACTGCTCTTCCAAACTGGGCATCCAAGGAGCAGCATGTGGTGAAAGTGTGCATCGAACTTGAAGTTGCTGCTTTGCTTAACTCCACTAGGGGGCACCTGCCTAAGCCAGGCCACTGGGCTGCAATAGCTCCCATGGAATGGGTGTTTAAACCAGGGGGTACTGATTTCCTAGCTGAGATGCAGCAGGGTTCTATACATCTCCTAATCCATGACCTTCATGGGTCAGAGTATAAAGGAGAAAGATGGCACTTCTTCTTTTTCTTATGCCCCTCTTATTGATTCTCTCTTCTTACTTTTACCTTGACAGGCATCTGTAAGGACTTGCTGTGCCAAGACAGACACTGGCAGCAGAGGATATGTCTGGAATTGGTACCAGTGGTTACTATGCCAAATGAAGAGTAGGCACTGAGGGGAGTTCTTCCTGCATTGTCACAAAGGCTATTGTGCCTAAATATGCTGTACTGGTTTGCTCTTCACTGCCACTTTCAATTTAACTAGCGCCAGGCAATGCCAGATAAGGGATTCATTCTTAGTGGAAGATCAAGGGAGATTCGTCTTGGGCCCATAATAGAAGGCAGCACTGAGGCCAGTGCAGCAAATAAGTCGTGCCCTGTGTTTGAGGACCTTGGCTCAGAGCCAGACAATGAAAACCTGTGTGTTTATAATGCCTCAACAACAGCTTTGCTGGGAACCTCAGGGAGATGTGCCAACATCTTGAGTGGAAAGATTAACCAGTGACAATATTTCTGATGGCTGAAAAGGCCTGGATGGCTGTATGGATAAAGATTATGTAGAGCACTGGATTGCTTTTAGCCATTACTTATAAGAGCAGGCCTGGATCACTTAAACTAGATTATCTGCAAGAGTAAGGGCTCTGGGATCAGGTCCAGACTCTTCATCCAGGACAAGCAAAACTGAGGAAGGTAGTCTTTTCATGCAGTGAGACAAAATGCACACAAACCAAAGCAAAATAACCCCAAAAGCACATGATTTGCTCCAGGAGCCTCTCCCCAGTGCCTGACCTGCCTATGGAGCTCAGCTGGACACAGGAGAACTGCACAGAAGCAAGCAGGATGCAGGAGAAATCATTCTCTGCTCGTCCACGGACCTGGTCCATAGCCACTACTCCCTCCTGCTCCCTGCAGGTGGAAGGACATGTGGATCCATGAAATGGCAGATCCTTTAGCTCCAGACCCTTTTCCTGAGACAGTACGCACAGGGAGGAACACACCTTCTTCCCAGCCCCCCAAAATAGCCTGCTCACCCACTCCCACAACCAGTTAGCTGTATGTGAGTAATATGGGGATAATGATGCTGATCTCCCTTTGTACAGCACTTTGAGATCTATGGATGAAAAGCACTGTATTCGCTAGCCCATACTAGATCAGCATTTGGTATAGTCAATAATTCTTCTGTCTTCCAGCTCTTCCTAGTAAATAGAACAAAGGACTGGTGATAGAAAGGAGTGAGGGACACCTTGCCTCTTTCACTTTTCAAAATCAAAACAGGAAACCTGCAGCTTATTAAGAAAAATACTTTTAAACATCCCCAAAAATCAGCTGCAGATGTTCCATTTCCAGTGTTTTATAATGATCCTTTATCTAAGCCAGCTCCACATTTTTTTTTTCCTTGTGCAACTGGGTAAAGATCATTAAGGTATTACTTTAACTCGCAGGCTATGCCACAAGGTTTCCAAAATTTAGTACACGGTGTTCCTGAATGTGAATTATCGGAAGTACAACTACAAATTGAAAACGTATCTATTGAGATTTTAGAACAGATGCCATTAAAATTTCTAGTGCTCAACCTACGTCAACACTTGACATGTGTCCCTCCCTTCCTTCTCAAAACATCTTTAAAGAGATGAAGTAGCGAGGCTGATATTTGTAAATAAGAAACTAACACACTAGAGATTCATTGAGAATTTATGGCAGCTCTTTAACCTGTCACAAAAGTAACAGATACCAGTGAACACGCACACACTTACATATGCACATATATACTTATTTATTTTAAAAAAATAAATTAAAATTTCAATTATCTCCACCCCAGCTCCCAGAGAACTGACTGGGTTTTTACAGCCTCTGCTCCTAAAAAAAAAACAAAAAACAATGCATTTTCCTTCAAAAATGTTCATTATTTTCTAATTACTGAAAAAGTCCCCAAATTTTCAACAATATACTGGATTGTTTCATCTAACAATATGTAATGATCCTCAAGGAACATTACTCTAAGCATGTCAGAAATCTTTATCTTTAGTAGCTCTGGAAGGTTTGTTTGATTCCAAGGACTAAGTGTACACTGAATCTGAAAGCAAGCTTCCCAGCCCAAGCCACGGTTGCTCCAAGCTCCAGCCCAAGCCGCAGCATCTACACAGCTATTTGTACAGAGCTAGTGCGAGCCCCACCAACATGAGTCTGTGGACCTGGGCTGGAAGGCTCAGGCCCAGATGCTTTGTAGACATGCCCATAAACACTGCTGTTACATAGGAGAAGAAAATCTTGGCTGCTGATTGGCTAAAATAGTCATGGGATGAGAATCAGTAAATTTCTACTATTTCTGAGGAGGTAAACAATATTCTGGCCTGGAACTACGTCAACCAGTGAGATCACATATTGAAATACCTACATCCTAACTCAATCAGCTGAGGTCAATAAAAATTTCCCCTCAACTCATACTACAGTCAGTCAGACCACTGCCTCTTGACTGGTTCCAGAGTATTCAATAATGATCTTTTCTGAACCTCTGAATTCATCTTCCATTCATTTGGAATGTTAGTTAAAAGAAACTGCAACATTAAAAAAATAGAATCATGGCCAAAATGGAGAAATTTCCAGATGTGTCTGAGGAAAACATTCAGAATGTATGTAACAAGCCACAGATGCAAATTTTCAGCCAGCCTCAACTTGGCCTCTAATTTGGCACATACACCTATTCATAGATTTAAAGGCCAGCAGAAGCCATTAAGATCATCTAGTTTGACCTCCTGCGTGACCCCGGCTACACATTTCACCTGCATCACACAAAGTAACATGTAGCTGAACTAGAACTGATCTGTTAGAAAGACTTCCAGCCTTGATTGAAGGACCCCAAGTGACATAACATTTACACATGAGCAGGTAACTGTGCGCTCATGCAAAGGGCATTTGCCTGTGTAATTAAGGAAATTGCATGTGCAGAAATTTGTTCCCTAATTTAATGTCTGGTGAACATCAGGATTACTGTCCTTCCAACTAGATACAGCCTTCAGTTTTGTCTTGGTAAGACTTCACCTCTAGGGTGAATAACATCTGACATACATCAATATCAACAGAATCATAACAGCCTCAAAGCCATGAATTGACATGGAGTTTACCCTGGCAAGTATCCAGAGGCTTTTGGGTAAATGTGTTCTAACATAGAACACAGGAAATTAGGATAGAAAGAACTATTGCTCAATTTTGACAAGGCTTTGAATGCCTGCAAAATTGGTAATTCAACTCTTTTCCTTCCAGGTATAGTACAATATTTGGGAAGAGTGATTCTGGAAAAGTAGCTCACTGTAAAATGAGTTGAACTTAAAAATACATTTAAGGGCTCTTCTCACAACCAGTTTAACATAGCACATATGCAGAGAATCTGCATGGGACACTTCGAAGTGTGGTGCAATGTGCTAATTCATAAACATTTACACAGCAGTAGTAGAGGGCAATATGATTCATCATACATATGCTGCTCTGTGGCAGCAATGCTTATAACAATGAGAGAAGCCAGGACAATTATGCCATGTGGACAATTTATGTCCAGAAGCCACAGCTGATGTTTTTGTTTAGTTTTGAATTTTTGGCAGAAAATTATTGGGATCTTGTCCAAGAAGAATCTCTCACCTCGGGGCTCTAGCAGTCATAACACTATATCCAAATTACTTCACTGAGAAATGAGAACACAGCATTGTCAGGGTGTTAATCTTACATATGGCTCGAGGAGCTGTTCAAAGTGTCTTTTTTTTTTTTTTTTTTTTAAAGAAAGGTGGATTTCCTGTAAGAACGAACTTTTTCGGCACCCAGTGGTCTGGCATGCAAGGATTTCTGGAATTTTCACTTTCCCGTCCTGCCTGTTAATTGGCTGCCTGGCAGCATAGCAAACTCCCCCAGGGCAGCCCCTAGGCAATATGGTCTGTGGTGGTGATTTGGCAGGAAGCCGGATGGGGAAGAAATCTGAACCTACATGCAAAAAGTTGTTTTCCTTTAAGTCCCAAGCTCTGCATCCCAACTTCATTTGGGGACAGAATAGTTTTTCGACTTATCAGGAAGGAGAAGAGTAAACGTACTTTAACGTGCTACTCCACTCCTCTCTTTTGGATTTGGTACCTGGTATTTAATTTCCAAAAAATGTACAAGAGAAGCGTGCATCTTCAGGGAGTTTGTATGCAGAGGGAAATTCAAAATCCAACCCTAGTATTTCCTGACTCTCTGCTATAGCACTTTCATATGAAGTTAAATGAGACAAAACTGTCTTTCTGGAATAACTGAAACCTCAAGGGTGCTCCTTGAAATATCAGCTGTGAATGCACAGTGGAATCAATTAAATGAATCTTGAGACAGCAGATCAGCAGAAGTGGTGGCATGGGGAGCAAGGGAAACTGAAAATCGCTGAAGCAGTTCACTGTGCAATGAATTCCAAACGCAAACAGGCTTTCAGTGGTGAGAGATCCAGCATTACCTGTGTGTCACTTTAAGCCTTGGGCAATTACTTAGACAGAAGAAAAGAAGCTCTTCTGCACTTACCTGAAATGTACATTCAAACATACAGATTGCAAAACTCCACCCACATATGGATACTATGACTAGTCACTTCTTATTAATGAGTAATGTGCTGCTAACATGAAGAATCAATGCATACAAATATTAAGATGTTTGGTATCTGATACATCATCCTGCCTCATACTGAGAAAGAGGGACGATCAGCGAGTTATCTCAAGTGCCTATACACAAATGCAAGAAGCCTGGGAAACAAGCAGGGAGAACTGGAAGTCCTGGCACATTCAAGGAATTATGATGTGATTGGAACAACAGAGACTTGGTTAGATAACTCACATGATTGGAGTACTGTCATGGATGGATATAAACTGTTCAGGAAGGACAGGCGGGGCAGAAAAGGTGGGAGAGTTGCATTGTATGTAAGGGGGCAGTATGACTAATCAGAGCTCAAGTATGACACTGCAGAAAAACCTGAGAGTCTCTGGATTAAGTTTAGAAGTGTGAGCAACAAGGGTGATGTCGTGGTGGGAGTCTGCTATAGACCACCGGACCAGGGGGATGAGGTAGACGAGGCTTTCTTCCGGCAACTCACGGAAGTTACTAGATCACAGGCCCTGGTTCTCATGGGAGACTTCAATCACCCTGATATCTGCTGGGAGAGCAATACAGCGATGCACAGACAATCCAGGAAGTTTTTGGAAAGTGTAGGGGACAATATCCTGGTGCGAGTGTTGGAGGAACCAACTAGGGGCAGAGCTCTTCTTGACCTGCTGCTCACAAACCGGGAAGAATTAGTAGGGGAAGCAAAAGTGGATGGGAACCTGGGAGGCAGTGACCATGAGATGGTCGAGTTCAGGATCCTGACACAGGGAAGAAAGGAGAGGAGCAAAATATGCACCCTGGACTTCAGAAAAGCAGACTTTGACTCCCTCAGGGAACTGATGGGCAGGATACCCTGGGAGAATAACATGAGGGGGAAAGGAGTCCAGGAGAGCTGGCTGTATTTTAAAGAATCCTTATTGAGGTTACAGGGACAAACCATCCCGATGTGTAGAAAGAATAGTAAATATGGCAGGCGACCAGCTTGGCTTATCAGTGAAATCCTTGCTGATCTTAAAACACAAAAAAGAAGCTTACAAGAAGTGGAAGATTGGACAAATAACCAGGGAAGAGTATAAAAATATTGCTCGGGCATGCAGGAGTGAAATCAGGAAGGCCAACTCACACCTGGAGTTGCAGCTAGCAAGAGATGTTAAGAGTAAAAAGAAGGGTTTCTTCAGGTATGTTAGCAACAAGAAGAAAGTCAAGGAAAGTGTGGGCCCCTTACTGAATGAGGGAGGCAACTTAGTGACAGAGGATGTGGAAAAAGCTAATGTACTCAATGCTTTTTTTGCCTCTGTCTTCACGAACAAGGTCAGCTCCCAGACTGCTGCACTGGGCAGCACAGCATGGGGAGGAGGTGACCAGCCCTCTGTGGAGAAAGAAGTGGTTCGGGACTATTTAGAAAAGCTGGACGCGCACAAGTCCATGGGGCCGGATGCGCTGCATCCGAGAGTGCTAAAGGAGTTGGCGGATATGATTGCAGAGCCATTGGCCATTATCTTTGAAAACTCATGGTGATCGGGGGAAGTCCCAGATGACTAGAAAAAGGCTAATGTAGTGCCCATCTTTAAAAAAGGGAAGAAGGAGGATCCTGGGAACTACAGGCCAGTCAGCCTCACCTCAGTTCGCCTCACCTCAGTCCCTGGCAAAATCATGGAGCAGGTCCTCAAGGAATCAATTCTGAAGCACTTAGAGGAGAGGAAAGTGATCAGGAACAGTCAGCATGGATTCACCAAGGGCAAGTCATGCCTGACTAACCTAATTGATTTCTATGACGAGATAACTGGCTCTGTGGATGAGAGGAAAACAGTGGACATGTTGTTCCTTGACTTTAGCAAAGCTTTTGACACGGTCTCCCACAGTATTCTTGCCAGCAAGTTAAAGTAGTATGGGCTGGATGTTTGGACTATAAGGTAGATGGAAAGTTGGCTGGATCGTCGGACTCAACAGGTGGTGATCAATGGCTCCATGTCTAGTTGGCAGCCGGTATCAAGTGGAGTGCCCCAATGGTCGGTCCTCGGGCCAGTTTTGTTCAATATCTTCATAAATGATCTGGAGGATGGTGTGAATTGCACCCTCAGCAAGTTTGCAGATGACACTAAACTGGGAGGAGATGTAGATACGCTGGAGGGTAGGGCTAGGATACAGAGGGACCTAGACAAATTAGAGGATTGGGCCAAAAGAAATCTGACGTGGTTCAACAAGAACAAGTGCGGAGTCCTGCACTTAGGACGGAAGAATCCCATGGACCGCTGCAGACTAGGGACCAAATGGCTGGGCAGCAGTTCTGCAGAAAAGGACCTAGGGGTTACAGTGAACAAGAAGTTGGATATGAGTCAACAGTGTGCCCTTGTTGCCAAGAAGGCCAATGGCATTTTGGGCTGTATAAATAGGGGCATTGCCAGCAGATCGAGGGACGTGATTGTTCCTCTCTATTCGACATTGGTGTGGCCTCATCTGGAGTACTGTGTCCAGTTTTGGGCCCCACACTACAAGAAGGACGTGGAAAAAATGGAAAATGTCCAGCAGAGGGCAACAAAAATGATTAGGAGACTGGAACACATGACTTATGAGGAGAGGCTGAGGGAACTGGGATTGTTTAGTCTGCGGAAGAGAAGAATGAGGGGGGATTTGATAGCTGCTTTCAGCTACCTGAAAGGGGGTTCCAAAGAGGATGGATCTAGACTGTTCTCAGTGGCAGCAGATGACAGAACGAGAAGTAATGGTCTCAAGTTGCAGTGCGGGAGTTTAGGTTGGATATTAGGAAAAACTGTTTCACTAGGAGGGTGGTGAAACACTGGAATGCGTTACCTAGGGCGGTGGTGGAATCTCCTTCCTTACAAGTTTTTAAGGGCAGGCTTGACAAAGCCCTGGCTGGGATGATTTAGTTGGGGACTGGTCCTGCTTTGAGTAGGGGGTTGGACTAGATGACCTCCTGAGATCCCTTCCAACCCTGATAGTCTATGATTCTATGCTCTTGGAGAGAAACAAACTTGCTGATCTAATAGGTTTTTTCCATCTATAACTTGTATGTTCCTACTAGTGACTGAAGCCATAAGGATAATGTATCTATCTGTATTTCTGCACAGTTATGTTATGGATTAAATATATTTTGGGTAAACAGACAACATTAAAAAAACCAAAGAGCACTGATTGACATTATCTTGTAAGAAGGTCTGCAAGACTACAGATGGACAGTTTTCAAACAATTCATTTGTATGCAGATTAGCAGCTGGAAGGATGTGAGAAACGATGTTACACCAAAGTAAATTATCCAACTGGAGTTTAAAATACCTTTCCTTTCTCGCTCCTACCTTATGTATAAAAAATATTTTCTTGCACTGCCTTGACGGAGCTGATTTACGTGACACAAAACAATGTCGTATTTCTCTTTTTTTTTTTTAAAGCTTTTCACAGAATCCAACAAATAACTCATCTACAATCTTGGAGTACATTTAGTTTTAGAAAATTAACTCATTCACTGGCATTAAAAAATGTAACAAGAAACATCTATCAGAAGAAAATACAGTATAACCATCCATTGCCCAGAATATTTTATGTGTGGGGGATACAATCTGCTGTATCTGATGTCACAATCATATTGTAAAAGTGCTTTTACAGCATTTAATAAATTAAACCCATTATCTGTCAATCATAAGGAGTCAGATTATTAATGTTGTGTGTGTGCAAATGGTTGTGAATGCCTGACTTGTGTCCTGTACACACAAATACTGTAGATGATTTGTACTTGTACTTTGGGTATTTGTAAGGGTAAGTTAGCCCTGCACAAATGCATGCAAGTTGTCTGCACACCCTGTAGTTGTGAAAAGCTGACCCTTAGTTTCCTTCTTACTCTAAGGTTTGTGATACTGGATGCAAATAATGACTTGAATATGCAGAAAATCTAGCCTGCACTGTGTGTATGCTTTGTACAGAAGATAAATTAAACAACAATGAAAACAGTTCCTCCGACAAGAAAAATTAAGGAAACCCATCTTTCTTCTTAGTAAATTCAGCCTGATGAGACCTTCATTGAGTATGACGATCAGGGTAAATTAATGTCTCTTCCTGAGTGGCTTTCTAAAAGGTGCACCAAAAGGAATAGCTTCTCTAGGAGTAGAATTTGCTGTTACTGACTTTCTTCTCCTTTAATCTTCAGGAAAAAGAAAATTCAAGTCAACAATTCTGCTAGGTATTCTAAGAAAAAATACAAAGGTCAACTCAGCAACTCTGTGTACTTCCGTTTCTTTTCTTTAAATTAAAATGTGAACACAGTAACAGTATATATATGGCACTTCATATATTCAAAGCTTTGTATATATATTTTTTAAAAAGAGCCAAAAAATTCAAAGAACAATGTCATGGACATTCCCACAAAAATGCACACAAGAACTCCTTTCATAACTCTCTATTTGCATGCTGAAATGCTGGTCCTTCTAGGAATATCCATTTTCCCATCTTTAAATATTTGGTCCCCAAATATTCCAATTTCCACACAGTTTACTACAAGGTAAGTGTCTCTTGAGGTGTGCTTATAATTATCACAACATATACTTACAGCACCTTCCATCCAGGGATCTCAAAAACACACCACACCCCAAGGAAGTGAGTAAATATCATCCCCACTGAACACAGAGACGCACCAGAACACAGAAATTATGTGGACTTATGAATAGAACTCATGAATCTCAATTCCCAGTCCTTTGCGCCTACCACTAGCCCATAATATTAACTCAGCTCAGCTCCCCACCTTCAGCTCTACCACAGACTCACAGGGTGACAGGATAGTTGCCAGCTGGGTTTTCCTTGGATGAATGCCAGCAGCACCTTGCTCCTACTGACCAATCATAACTCTGGCTCTGCATTGAGCTGTGGCATTGGTCACTTCTCTGGTTCTAAAGAGACCTGAAAGACTGGCCTCTGATTGGCTGGGAGGAAAGGATTTGACCCCCCTCCCCGCTTTAGGCTGGGGGAGGAGCAAAGATCCATTCAGGATCTCCTCCTGCTATAGGAAGGTCCTGTTCTCCCTGTACCCACCCATGAGCTGGGGCAAGGCTTAGGGCAAGGGGTCTTTTTTCCTTAGGATAGAGTCTGGGAATAACTGGCAAGTCCATGTTGTCGCTAAGACTAACCATTGTGTTTTCATTGGTGTTTGAGTCAAACCGGAACTATGTTCTGGTCCCACATGTTCCAGTATGTTTATGTCACAATGCAGTCTTTATGGTGGGTAATTTATTTGGTTGTTTGAGCTGGATGGTAGGAAAGGGTCTAAGCTCCAAAGATTGTGGCATTCAGTGAGTCACTGGGACCAAGAGACTCATCAGCATGGGCTGCTGGAGTCTGGTTCAGTGGACGCTCAAACTCCCTTTACAAGAGTGAAGCGTGACTTCTAGTCCAAGCCAAGTGGGCCAGAAATTATCTTATCTTAATAAAGCTGAAGCCTTTGTGCCATACAGGCTCCCTTAGATATGAGGACCCTTTTGGGGGGCCCTGGGCAGAATAAGGAGGATCAACCTACCTCCTGCTGCATGTCTCTTGGTACATTTGTAATTGGTTCTCATTCACACTGAATTCTTTTAGTAAGGCATCTCTGTTAGGGTTCCTTAAGTTCTGATGGGTGTCATACAGGAAGAGCTGGTTGTTCAGTTCTGCTTGGCGCTTCCGAAGCTGCCGACATGATGAATAAAGCGCCTCTTCGCTTTCCTTCAAGAGAAAAAGAACATCAGAAACCAATTCAGCATCTTACACAAGCTATTCTTCCCTGATTTTTCTAAGTAGTAGTTTGTAAATTATTTTTTGTAAGACACATGTGGAAACAAAATAAATAACTGAGAAAACACTGAAAAAAAGAAGATGCTCATAAAAATAAGCTTTTAAAAAAGGTAAGGTGTTCACACACCATGGTGATCAGTGAGAAATAAATGGATTACAGAGAAAGCATTTGATGACATATACAGGTATGCTGAGGAAAGAAGGGGAGGAGGCTGTGTGTTACGATTGCAGTTACTTTATCTTCTAATAGTCTTGAAACACTGGAAAGACATTTTAATTTTTGAAGGTTATATCTGATAGAGCCCAGTATGCAAAAACTACCAAGGATTGGGCTTATTACTAAGTCTCATTGCTTCCAATGGAGTTTCTTATTAAACTGCAAACGAAAGGTCAGATTCTTGAAACACCAAGCATTAAATGGGACCATTCATGGCCTTTAGTACTATGGCTAAGGGGGCAGATCCTTCACTGGTGTAAACTGTCATAGCTGCAGTGAAGTCAATAGAGCTATGACAGTTTACACCAGCGAAGCATCTGCCCCTTAGGATATGTCTAAACTGCAGCCAGGAATGACCCTCCCAATCCCAGCAGATACACTTGGCTAGTGGAACTCAAGCTAGTACACTAAAAATAATGTCAGAGGTTGCAGCTCTGGCAGAGACTCAGGCTAGCCACCCAAGTTCAGACCCAGGGGGTCAGGTGGGCTGGAGACTTCAAGCTGCCACTCAAGCCACTAAGTCCACATTGCTATGTTTAGCACGCTAGCTTGAACTATGCTTGAGCGGGTCTGTCCACCAGGCTGAGGGGTCCCAGCTGCAGTGCAAACTTACCCTTAATGTTTGCAGGATTAGGCCTTTAATTTGCATTTGTACTTGCATGTCATCTTCTAGAAAAAGGGCTCTCTCACAAACAAACAGTTCGTAAACCACAATACCCCTTTGACACCGGGAGCTATTTATGGACTATTTTAAAACATTATGCACACGGGTAATCTCATCTGTGTAGTGCCAATCTGTGTAAATCTTGGCAGGACTGGGGTCTTAAGTTCCGCACCAATATCAAAACATCCCACACCAACAAAGAAACATGCGACCAGTAAACAGAAGGCACTGTCACAGCAGACATACTAATAATCAAGCTCCTTTCACCCCTCAGTCCACTGGCTCCCCAGATGCCTAAGACAATGGATGAGCTTCACAACATGCTTACCAGGTTAATAAACTGTAAAATCAAGGATACACATACACACACGCACACCATCCCCCTGCACTACAGCTGAAACCGTGCTGCAGCTCCCTCTCTGGGGACGTCAAGGAGCTGCAGCACAGCCTCTCTGCTCTACCCTACAAAGTATGCATTTTAAAAATATGAAATAAAGGGTCTCATTTTTAAAGGGGACCAACCTCGCCTCCTTCAGTCATAAATGAGGACATGCAAATGGCCAATTGCTGATCACTTAGACAGCTACATGCCCTCATTTATTCTCACAAATGGCTGTATCCACCAACGCTGGATTTGAAAAGTAAGATTGAAGTGGACACTTTGGGAATTTCTGTTAAAAACACAAATGCCAGCTAAACTGATTATAATCTGAAAATGCTTCAAAAACAGTCATACTTTTGACAGCAAGTAAATCAAATTTGCAAGCAAATAAGACATGCTTCTAAATTTAAAAACTTTCTTAATACACTTACATTTCTAGACTATATGGAAAGACTCCAGTTAATTTCAATAGGAACAGGATAAGGGCTGACATGATAATTTATACACTGTTACAACATTTTTGCATCTCTATGTCTCAACAAATTTCAAAACCATCTGCAAGCCCTTTCATAATTTTAGATTTTCTCTCCAAGTGTATGCAGGTGGGGTTTCTGTATAAACAGATCTGTTATTAAATTATAACGTTTTGTGGAGGATTTTTTTTTAAAGCAGCGTAACAGATGGAAAATACCTTGATCGTTTTTATGATGCTTCTAGGTTGGTTTGTCAAAGGTTCTAAAAGTTTTATGACCATGGCAAGTCTTTGTTCACTGTAGACTGTCCAAAAAAAAAAAATCTTTAAAATTTCTCCCACCACTGCATCAGCATCCTGAGGTTTCACCACTGTAAATATACATTTGCGCTGCATCTCAATTTTGGTTTACCAAGCTGGAAGAAAGGGGACTGAGGCTGGGAGATGTGCTATAGTCAAAGGACTTGTTGCTGAGACGGTTGGGAGGTGCACGGCTGCTATGAACAACACTTTAAAAGACACCACTGCCCCAGGCAAATAATGAGTTGGATTTTTTGAAGAAAATCCCAGACACCAGGGATTCTCAGCATATTTACATATTGAACATGGATATCACTTTGTAAAGCAGAGTCACTATCGGTGGAGGGATTTGTAGGAGATGGCAACACAAAGTTCTATCTAGCCTTCTATGCCAGGCTCATCCCCATGGGATTTGAGACCTTACGTGTTTAAAAACTCTTTTTTAAAGGATATACATTTTATTTATTTTATTTATATACACAAGTCTCATATTATGACCCTCTCCCCCCTTCCGATCCCTCACCTTTGACCCCTTTTCTTCCTTGGGACCCTTCCTTCCCCCTCATGATCCTGACCTCCTGACCTCTTCTTTTCCCTCAGACCCCCCCTCCTTGCAACTCCTCTTTTCTCTCCCTTCTCCAGTGGGTAATGGAAAGCTACAATGGCTGCCAAGAAGCTGACAGGATTGCATACAGTCATTGCATAGGGGGTCTCGTGAGACTTTCTACACAACTTGGAAAAGAGTGTTTCCCAACTCCTCCAAATCTGCTGCTTCTCCTGTGAAACTGAGCATGACTGTAAATGCAATACCTTCCAGTTCAGTGTCTATGTAGCTGCAGGACTAAATCCCTCCAGAAACCCAGTGACTTACTGATGAGAAGCACATAGTTTTCTGCTGTAAGAAATGCAGTGGCCAGATTCTGGTGTCAGTTACAGCAGCTTGTGTTTGGAGTCACTCCATCAACTCCAGTGGGCTTACATCAATGTAAAGCAGAAACAGATTATTTTTTCCTCTGAAATTTGCAGTATGTGGGAGATCACCTTGACTCCCTAGCATCTCACTTGTTTCATAGAGCGTCTATCAAGCCTGGAGAATTGTGACTTGAAAATTTGGAAAGTGGAAAGAGCACTAACTAGACAAGATGGGTCTGGTTTAAAGTACTGTATGCAATAACTTTGGGTATCAATAGTAATTAAGTGCTTGTGGCTCACCCACCTGCCTGGCTGATTCCATTCCTAGGGATTTGTAATTTTTTTCCAAGAAGAGGATTATGTGCACACAAAATTTTAGTGGTTCAAACAGATGTTCTGTGAAGGCTTAAATGAGGCAGGTTTATCTGCAATGGGATCCAGTGCTGGGTCTCTGGTTTTTATGAAATATTGGCAATTATTGTTTTTACTTTTGCTCTTTGGCAAAGCCTTCTATTTTTCCCATAGATTGATTCTGAAGACTGGAGAAGGAATATATTCTGTCCTGAGTATCTACTGCCAAGTGAGGCTTCAATATTAGTGAGTCTCACCTCCAAGAAGGGCATACAAGCTTGAGAAGAGCTCTTTCCTACTGCCAGAGAATTAAATTCTAGCCAGTTTCATTCAAATCAAGGAGGCCAGCGGCAATGCTGCTGTGTGAGCAGAACATTCTTTAAAAGAGTAAGACATCTCTCCACCCAGATAGTGAGCAACTGAATTCTGGTTAATGAACGTTCAGGAACCAGTGTGAAAGACTTAAGGGTCACACAATATCAGGCAGAAATATATGAGCTGAACTGTCACCTCTTAGTTACCACAAAGGACTCACTGACCCATGCTCTGGGCGTAGCGGAAGTGATGAGGAAAATGTAACACACAGGAAGTGGCTTTGCACTTACCAGAACTTGCTGCATTTCACAGAAAACCAGAAGGGAAGCCAGCTCTGTATCTTCACTGTAACCATTTTTGAGCGGTACTGACCTAAAACCTGGGGAGAAGGTACACAGAGGTAATTAAAGTAAGGAGGAAGGGTTGCTTGCAGTTGGGGGCAAGCATGTATGGGACTGGGTAGATCCTTCCATTCTGCTCACCTGCTCCATTCCTTGGAGCAGGCAGAGCTTTGAAGTTTACAAGGAAGCAGCAGGCAGAGATGGGGTGACGAAGTTTTCCCACAGCCCTGCAAATCAAACCAGGTCTGGAGAAATCAGAAGTTAACTCAAGGGATGCCCACATTTGGATCAGCTAAAAAAGCAAAGGTAGAATCCAAGGTAGCAGAAGGATCTTAAGCAGTGATCTCTCCAGAACTCATTCTGGGCACACAATCACATTAATGAAACGGAGACTGTGGCAAAATGAATTAAATCACAGTAATCATTCCATAATCAAATCATTAGAAGGTAGGCACAAACACGGCACCGCTGATACTGTTACCTCTCCAAAATAAACCTATAACTGGGTGTTGAACAGGGTGGAGAACATCGATCCTTTTTTGGCATTTGCTCTCTCCTAATCCAGAGGGTCAGATTTAAATCTATCAGTCTCAAACTAGTGGGACCAAGAATGCAGGAGCTGCCTTTACTTCCCACTGTGAAACTGATCATACTGCAGTAGCAGGTTGTTCCATACCCACTTTCTCGTTGCTGATACAATTTGTTCTATGTAACTCTTTCCTCTTGCAGAAAGAATGAAAAACGATTTGGTGGTGGGCGATTCATTTAAAAGATTATTTTCAACACGTCGGACATCTTTGTTCAGAGCGAGGGTGTGGTATTTTCAGTTTAGAGTAGCTATCTCCCAAGGTGTGTTTCAGCTGGATGGGCCCTTTACTACCTAAGTTTTGAGAGCAAATGCGCAGTACTACCAGTTCTAAAGACCATGTTTCTTGCTTAACACTTTATGACACCCTACTGATCTTTACCTGATTTGATTCCTTTGATGGGAAAAGTGGCATGTGCTAAGAAGTTGGGGTCACTGAACATATCCTCCTCGTAAACAACGAAGCGCAGAAACGCTAGGTTAGGATCATAAATTTCAAATTTCACTTGCTCTGGACAGGGTACCCAAACTGGGTTAAGGCCATTGTCATCTGAAATGAAAAGAAAAAATTTTTGATATGATGCAATCACTTCCCTTTATGCACATACAAGTGTATATCCAAGGGCAGATGCTGGGATTATATATGAAGTCTGAAATTCCTTATCCCAGCTGTTTTTGTATGCCCACTCAAGAAGTTCTTCGGGGGAGGAAAGATCTATTTTAAAAAAATCTAAATTTAAATACATTTCTTCATATTTAATATATTTATATAAACAAACCTGCCTGGACATCTATTTTTAAAAGGTGAATTGCTTCCCACGCATTAATGAAAAACAAGCCCCAGGTCTGAGCTTAAAAACAAACACTAGCATGAAACATACTAAGTAGACAGATATGCACCTATCCAGTTTGCATACTCATTGGTGGAGTTTTGTGGGGTCATCTGCATGTGTGCTGGAGGCTGAAAATCTGGCTCTGAAGGTTGATACAAATATAAAATATAAAGGTCAAAATACTCTTCTCTGGGAAACACTGCAGTTTCCCCTACTGGTGCAGCTCTCTACTGAACATTCTGCACTCATTCCACACCCAGAATTTTGCACGGCCTCATCTGTCACAGAGAAACAGCAGTGCATCTAGAAATGCCAAAATCAGGCACTAAAATAGACAGCCAATCACATGACTTAAAGTAAGAAAAATCGTGGAGTAGGACCCTCACATTTAAAATCCTTACCCCAGTTTGGCTTTTAGTGTAACTCTGGCCCACACAGATACATTTAGTAAATGAACCTCATTTGCACACACAGCTCCATGAGATCAATGGGGGTATTTCCTTGACTTTATTGGGCTCTGGATCAAGACGATAATACTTTGCATGCTCCATAGCTGTATTACCACCCTTCTTGTCCAAGATATCGCCAAAGAAATGATCTAATCTTTGAACTCAAAACTAAATATAATAGAATCTTTCTGTTTGGAGTGCACCTTCAGAAACTGACTAGCATCTTCAGAAAGACAAGGTGGGTGAAGTAATATCTTTTATTGGACCAACTTCTGTTAGTGACAGAGACAAGCTTTCAAGCTACACAGAGCTCTGAACACTGCATCTAGCATCTTCAGAGACACTTTCAACTTACTCAGCAATTTAAAAATATGGAAATTACACATAGCCAGAAACTTAACAGAAATGCACATTATGAACCTAACACAGTTTAACACTTGCATGTTTCTCTGCCTGAATTTGACACAAAGTGAAGGTTCTAAAATTAATTGGTTCTGAGGCAAGCACTAGAGTACTAATACATGATCATCAGTTAAGAGCAATAAAGTCACCTTATCCTTCTGGTCTATGATATTTGTAAATTATAGATAAGGAAAAGATTATTTCATGGAAGTCACGAATTCTGTGACTTTCAGAGACCTCCGTGACATTTTCCACTTCAGCCCTGGGGTTGTGGGGAGACCCCGCAGCTCCGAGGCACTGCACGCAGCAGGTGCTGGTCACCCTGCCCCACAGCAGGGCTCCCGCCCTCCCTCCCGCTCAATCGTCCACCTGTGAACCCTCTACCCATTATTTTTAGTAAAAGTCGGACAAGTCACAAGCTTCTGTAAATTTTTGTTTATTACCCGCAGCCTGTCCGTGACTTTTACTAAAAATAACCATGACAAAATTTTAACCTTAATTATAGATAGCATGCATGATGGATGTCCTCTACCAATTTTATTTAGTGCACTGCAAATATAACTCCACTCCCACCCAGAAAGTTGTGCAGATACTCACTCACAACTGTTGTCTTGAACTTGCTATTATCACATTCGGCCCCACAAATCTCCACCTCTACAAATGGACAGGCAATGCTTCTGCCGGGTTTAGGCAGATGGCGAGCACCTAAAACCTATAAACGGACAATAGGTTATACCAGTATTTGAAAAAAACTTGGCACTGCAATTTACCACTGCTAGTGGTCTACAGAACTATTAAACAGTGCCACTGAAAAAGGCAACTATTTTTCTTATCAAATCGTCCTCAAGAGAGCACGCATATATGCACTTTCTCTCCTGGACGTGTGTAGATGGGTGTGTGTAGAAATATATATATTTGCAAACACACACAAGTATCACTGGCACAGGTAACTACACTTATAGTTAAGATTGCCCTACACTTTCCAATGTAAAATCCTGTTTTCAGTTGCTTATAACTTTGCATAACTCCAAGCTTAAACGATTCAAGCTAAAATTTTCCATGCTGAGTATCTGCCTCAGGCTGATGGGAAGGAGTGGCTTGTTTGTTTATTTTTAATTTTCAGCTAAAATGATTCAGCCATTTCCGAAATGAGATTAGAGAAAAATAGGATATTTGGTCTGTGGTGGGAGGGGAGAGAAACAAACAAAAAAAACCTCTTATAACCATTTCATTAAGAAGCTCTAGCACCTCCACACTCTAGAGCAGGGACTTGAAATTTGGCAAGGGGTTTCCCTGCTGTCAGGGAGGTGCCCATTGACATCCTTGTGAAGATACATGCAAATATGGCCAAGTTATAAGCCTCCAAAAAAAAAATCACATGCTCAGAACAGACTTGTTAGAATTTAGCAGCTAAATTCTCCAGTGATTCCATCTGTACTGGGCATGCTCCATCCCCTCACAGCTCTTATGTGCCAACTAGACTGTGCATGTGCCTTCCCTACAGTGAGTGAAGGGTTGCAGGGAGGCTGAGCAGGACTTTGCTTGCAACTGCTCTTCCCAGCTGCTAAGGGCCCACTGTGGCAGCAGACACAGAAACTGAGAGCAGGGAGGCTGTACCTCCTGTGCTCTCAACACTTCCCTGCAGGCATCATGGTGTAGAAGGAGGAAGGTGCCTGACTCAAATGCAGAGGAGTGAAAAATGGATAAGAGGAAAGGGAGTGCAGAGGGTAGACAATGTTCTGGGAATGAATCAGGGTTCTGTAGCAAAGGAGGTGGCTGTCAGTAGCTCTCCTACCTCATTTATTACAGTCATTAGAAGAAATGAAGGGGGGATTGCAGGAAGAGAAAGGATAGCTTCATGGTTAAGGAAATTCAGTGTTACCCTAGGTAATTGGATTCTATACCTGTCTGTGCCATTGAGTGCCTACGCGATGCTAAGCAAATCAAATACAATCACAGTTGGCCACTAATCGGGTGTTCATTTTCTGCATGCTCAACACGAGACTCTTGGGGTTTGATTTGCAAAAGTGCTGAGTGCTCATGACTGCAACTGAATTTGACTGGAGCTGTGCTCTGGGAATATGAAGTGCTATAAAAATTCTAAATATTCTGAAAAATCAGGCCCCAGGTGTCCCAAGATTGAAACCCAATTCAGTGGACCCTTTTGACAATTTTGGCCTTAATCTCTCTGTGCCTCAGTTCCCCTACCTAATTTCACAGGGGAGTTGAGCAGATTCATTCATTTATCTTTGTGGAGCACTCAGATACTATGGTGAGAGCACCTCAGAAACATCCATAAAGAAATTAATTCTGTATTCAGTATAGGGTTTGTATGGTATGTGGTAATAAGACCTGGACCCACATACTGAAAGAGGAGGGAAAAATTAATACTGAATAACTACCCATTCACCGAATGAGGTGAGATTCTGTGGAAAAAATAGTATGTGGCTATATAATTAAAGACTGTACCTCAATGTATACACAAGGGGGCTAAATCAGAGTTGCACAGGCAAACATAATTCTGGCATTTCCTGATTTGTGTGTGCTTATCTTTGCAATCTGAACATCTTTCAAGGTCGATTTTTTTGGATGCAATATATAGATACACACACAACCCCTTTCTCTTTTTCTTTCTTTCTTTCTCTCTTGCTCATATGCATTCAAGAGTCTGAATCAAATTTTCAGTCCAATTTTAAGTGGACCTCCATTCTTGCAAGCACAAATAATCTGAGGTGTAATCCGGCACGAGCAATTATTTGTGACCACAGTTCTGGTCACTTCCACATGCTGGTCAATGAATGCACTTGTAAATGCATGTCAATGAATGCACTTGACAAACATCTAAGTGACCTAAATCATGAGCATAAATAAGTATGGGTACAAAAATGTGTCTGCAAAAATGGAGAACTGTGTCTGAAAATCCAGCTCTGTATACCACACTTTCACAGAACATACAGAAGATGCCTCACTTCAAATGCCACAGTTCCACTCTCAAGATGACGAGATAATAGTGAGGTTCTGTACTCTTTTAGCACTTCTTACATTTTTTTAAAAAGCACTTGTTCTTTTGCTTTACTTTTATAGCCCGTGTCTGCATCCAAACTGCAGTGAGAAGTGGTTACAGTGTGTTTGTTCCTTACCATCATTTCTCATAAAACATATGCTATTTTGGAAGACGTCTCTCTTACTGAATAGCAGCTGAGAACACAAACAAGTTCAACTTACAGATGGTGCCAGGACCCACTGTAGTGTAATTTTCAAACAATAAACTCTTTTTCTTAATGAAAAATGAGATTCTGAAAGGATGAAGTGAACCAAAATAGCTGCATTTTCCCCTATTGTGTTAAAGCTAACTTTTTTTCTGACTTAGTTTCTTTTTTTCATTATAAAAACCTATTTCTGTCAAATTGGAAACCTGCTGAACTAATAACTCTGTTGCTAACCAGTCTCTAATCGGATCTTTTTAATGAGAACTAAGGTGGGGTTCAATGTAAGTTGATTTGATTTGATTTTGAATAGTCACCATATGCATTCCATTTTTTTCTGTTCTATATTCTATATTCATTGACTTGATAGAGAGAAACTTATTTTATTTCAGGGAAAGTAGCAGAATTAGTTTTATTTCTAAAACACTGAAATTTAAATAAAGTATGTTTTGGCAATTGTCACAGCTCTTGCTCTGAAAATATAATAGTTTTATTTGTAGTGAGTCATATAGACCTTTACTACTTGTAAGAATATATTTACAAAAGAAAATATTTACCCTCACTGTCAAAAGCATCTGCAGTTTCCTCTTTGATTCACTTGGCAATGGGTCATAGTCCTCATTTCGCATGCTTTCTGGCTGCAGAATGTATCCAGTCCGTCCATTAAGTGAAAACAAGGCATGGTTTATTTGCATGTATTTATCTAGGGAAAGAATGAAATAGCCATGACAGTAGAGTTCCCCATTTTATTAAATCCAAAAGGATGACAAAGTATCAATTTGATGGCTCCTTAGTACCATTCCCACTCGTTGCCACTTTCACAAAGACTAGGTGATGACTAATGTTTCATTTCAGTAATTAGAATTGATTGTCATTGGTCCACTGATTACAAATCTGAAAGAGACACTTGCATTCACACTGAACTTCATATCAAAGCCAAGAGAAAATTCTGTCAAACCAGAAATGTTGTGAATTTCCAATTCAAACACATTTTCCCTTGCCAGTGAACTGGTCAAAATATCAATATAGTAACAAATACAAGCTGATATCGCTAGAGCTGTGCAAAGGGAAAAAGCTACTTTCAGAAAACATCTGGAGGTTTTGAAAGGAACAAAAATGGAACATTTCAAAATTCCCCATGAAAGAAAATTCTGGAATTTTTTTCCAGGTCAATCAAAACATTTCATTTTGACAAAACTGAAATATTTCGTTTAGATTCTGGTCTTTTAAAAATAGTTTTATGATCATACAAAATTAAGAAACAAAATGAAAGTGATCTCAAAATGAAAAAAAAATCTATACAATTCATATCCAAAAATGTTAAAACAGGAAATGAAATTCTTGTGCACCTGACACAATTTCATGAAGTGTATCAATTTTAATGGCACTGTGTATTCTGACACCAAAGTTTCTCCAACCAGCTCTTCTAGTATCTCTTGATCATTAAATTGAGTTACTCAGTTAACACAACACAGTACAATGTGAAGTAAGCATAGGCGCCGACTCCGTGGGTGCTCCGGAGCTGGAGCACCCATGGGGAAAAATTAGTAGCTACTGTGCACCCACCGGCAGCCAAGCTCCTCTCCCCACCCTACCTCTCACCTCCTCCTCCACCTTCTCCCCTGAGCGTGCCGCATCCCCGCTCCTCTGCCTACCTCCCAGCGTTTGCTGCTGCCAAACAGCTGTTGGCAGTGTAGCAAGCTCTGGGAGGGAGGGGGGAGGAGCGGGAACGTGGTGCGCTCAGGGGAGGAGGCAGGGCTGAGACGGGGATTTGGGGCAGAAATTGGAATAGGGGCAGGGAGAGAGCGGGGCAGGGATGAGAGGGGGTGGGGCCGGGCTGGGGGAAAAGGGGGGGGTCGAGCACCAACCGGCGCAAGTAGAAGTCGGCGCCTACGGAAGTAAGACGGCCTGATCCTCAGCTGCTGTTAATCGGTGTCACTATCGAAATCAGTGGAGCTATGCTGATTTACACTTGTGGTCGTACATGCCAGTCCAACACCCATTAAAGTTAAGAGAAAGACTCCACTATTTCAAAGGAGTTGGATCAGGTCCCACAAGTGAACTCTGCAGGGTGTATGGAGATGAATTTTCTGGGATCTGCCCGAGTAGCCAATCCACAGAGTCACAAGCAAACAACTCATATAGTTTCAATCCTCTCAAGCACTCACATTCCTTCTTCCATCTATCTTCCTTCTTTAGTAAGATATCAACCACAATGTCCAGAGTGGTGGAGAAACTAGAGGGGGAACTTCTTAATGGTCAATTGAAAGAATGAAAAACAAATTAAAGCTCCTCTTTATGAGAATGTTACCTGGGGTCTGGAAATTAAGAGACACCATCTGGGCGCCACAAAACCAGAGGCGAAATGGGTCATAGTTAGATGAGTCAACCCTCTGTCCTTTAGGGTAGACCCGCGTCAGTCCCTTTTGGTTGTATTTCAACAGCTCACCAGGCTTCTGCCTGACAACACTTTCAGCTTTGTTTTCCACAAAAGAACGGACTTCTCTGAAATCAGGATTTTCTACACAGGAGGAGGGGAGGAGAAAAAGGCAAAAAAAGGAGAAAGAAACCACCATTTATTCTCCATTTCCACTGGAGCCTTGCTTTACCTCATCCTTTAACACAATAATTGACTTCTTGTTAATGCACACACCGCAAGTTGGTTGAACATCAAGTCTGAAAATTAAAATAACCTGTCTGCCTGACAAGTTCTCTAACTGCTCATTGTGGTGGGACTGGGTGAAGGCTACAGTGTTGTTCTCATCCCGTCACTGCTAATAATGCTCATTTGAGCACTGCAGCACATCCTTTCCTGTATGTAAGTGGAGGAATGGAGGGCAAGCCATGGTTAACAACACCTCAAATCTACCTTTATGGCTTACTGCAAGCATTCACAAAGAATCTTAAGCAGGAAGGGGATATTTGTTGGGTATTCCATGGATCTGGTTGCAATGGCAAAAACCCAGCAAGTAATCAATTTCAGTGTCAATCCAGAAATTTTTACTGTTATTGCCCCACATTCTCATTTACATTAAGACATCTTCATGTCACTCCAGTAGCTTCAAGGGGTCTTATTGTAAGTGACAATCAGACCGTTACAGCAAAATATTACATAATGTAGAGCAAGTCTATTTTAGATTGAGTTTGTTCCACATTTTGTCCCAGACTTGAGCCTCGACAGGTTGAGATGTATGCTCAAAACAATTCTAATAACTCACTAGATTTTACCTGACACTTTATCATTTGAATACTATAAAGCTCTCTCCAGTGTACAATTCCAATTTGCCACTGAAAATCCTGCTGCATGAGCTCTCTGAGCATTCCCAGTGCAGAAAGGAGGTATTTTATTTTCAATTCTGAAATTTCAAATAATGTTTCTTTGAACAGGATTAGCATGCAAGCAGGCAAGGCGAAATTTATTATTAAAAATAAATCACCTAAATTGTCCTTGGATTTGCTTGTAGGTTTGCAGTAGATTACCAAGTCAGATAATTCAATGGCAATTAATTGATTCTTTTCCCAGTATTTCCTCCTAGTCTCCTGTTTAAGATTAAAAAAATATTTTTAGATTGCACATATGTAGAACATCATGGCACAATAAACTAGGACATATTCTAAAGAAAGGATGATTATGTTAAAATATTCCCAGCTCCCTGATTTCATATTTAACACTTCATAAACGTACTTGGATGTGACATATATTTAGGGCTTCTGTTTTTCAGGGTTTATTAATACAATTTTGGGTGTTTGTTTTTAATAATTTTTTAGTTTTATGTAGGTTTCCAATAACTCGGGGTTTTCGGGTCTCTCACTTGTATACTATAATGAGTAATGGATATTATGTTATATCCATTACTCATTACAGTAGTATATACTGTAACAAGTAATCTCTTTGTAATGTTCCCTAAGGCACTTTAACATAGTGCTTTTTCAAACAGCACTATATAAAAGCACACTAGGGAGCCTTTAGTGCACACCAGCAGGGTCTACATGGACCAATTAATGTACAACATCCTATTGTGCTTTAGGAATCACACTCCTGTACTCCACATTACTGCTCTGTTTGGACAGGCCCTTAGAGGCAAATAACCATTTACAGTGTTTATTCAGTGTTTGCTGGATAAAAACACCTATTTCATATTTTTAATGGGGGGAGGTCGTCTTTATTGGTTAAAACCTAACACCAGAGGTCCTACATACATTTTTATCCCCAATTCAAGAAAGCAGTTAAGCATGTGCTTAAGGCCCAGATTTTTAAAGGCATTTAAGTGTTGCTGCACTCAGTGTTGCAATACCTAATGGGTTTAGCAGTTTAAGTCTCGTTTTCAAAAGGGATTTAGGCACTCAGGTTCCTAAGTATCTAAATTAATTTTCAAAATGAGACTTAGACATTGCAAATTGAGTGCAGCAACCGCCTCAATACCTTTAAAAATCTAGGCCTAAGCACTTTCCTGAATCGGAATCATATAAAGAAGCTTGGCAGCTAAATTACTGTTTTTATGTACATCCATATAAATCTAGCTAAATTCTTGACTCAACACCCTCATATAAATGCACAGACAAAAAAATGCAAAGCATAATGAAGTTTCTCTCCATTTATTTATGATCTCGATCAGGATTAAGTATCTCTTGTGCCTCCAAGACTGAATTCCAGCTGTCTCCAAATGCAAAGCGCGCTGCTCCAGCAGTTCACTTTTTGCAAAGCAAGCCAGCGTTTCCAGGTATGAAAAAATAATTTACGATCAAACAGGCATCATTATGGAAAAGTCCATAATCTACTCCAATACTAGATGGTTTAAATCTTGGTGTTGTGGGAGCTGAATGAGGATACCTGCAACCCATTCAAATGGGAGTTGGGGAACCAGGCTACTCCTCACTTTGGCAGGCAGCAGCTATTCATGGCCATTCCTGGTGCAGATTAGAAGCCACTGAAGTCAATGAGAGCCCTGCATCAAGTGAAGGTAGAATTTGGCAGGAGGTGATCAAAATTACAAAAAAGATTCAAGAAGTGATTGCAGGATAGGAAGTATAAATGGAGTCACATACTGAATAGTTACTAGCTTCAGTACAAAAGGCTACAAAGCAGTAGGAAATAGGAAGTCTCCAAAAGAAATTCTCACAACAGCAGGAGGAGGGAGGAAAACAGGAGCTGCAGAGAGACGTTTTTCCAGAAGCAGTCACCAGACCAGAGACTGTGTGCTGTGGTCTAAGAAAAGCAAAGAGGAATTTAGTATTATGAACTGACATAGCCTTGGAGAAGTGCAGATATAAGCTATTACCTCTTTGTAATACACAGTGACCCACCACAGTGTAACATCCTAATAGACATACAGCTTTCACTTAAAAGCAATGTTTTCACGAGCAAAGGAGCATTTCCAGGTGCTGTAAACTCGTTCTTAAAAGTACACTTCTAAGGATAGCTACCCAGGAATGAATACCAACAATAATAGACCATTCCTAGGACACGGTTAGTGCCGATATAAAAAAAGGATGACAAAGTGGATAAAGCCCTGAGTTGAGAAGCTGAAGTGGGGAGAAATCTTCAGAGACCTGGAAAACACCCAGGTGAAGATAAAGTGAGGAATTCCAAACTGCAAATTATTACTAGCCGTATATAATAAAGTTATTGGCACAAGTAAGAAAGTGTTTTACAAATGTATACACTAGACAGCAGAGGTAGGAAGCAGGATTATGAAGAGGAGTTTAGGCAAAGGAGCTCAGATAGCACATACATTCGGGGATTTACTATAATACTTTTCAAGCTTGGTTCTCCACTGCCTTGCACGAGGCATGCCATAACTTACACCTGTGCTAAGTGGACGTGAAACACTACCATTATCATTTTTTAGTATATCCTATTTACTTTGCATAGATGCAGGCAACACCACAAGGCATAAAGCACTCAAGTCATCAACTTGAGGGAGAACTCTGCTGAAAGTGTTAAAATTCTCTTTGATGGCTGACGTTCTGCTAACTGTCCTGAGGTGCCTGAAAATTTAGAAAACAAGACCCAGATTAGTGAGGTGTTTTACTTTAAGCATGTAAATAGTCGCACTGAAGTCAAACTGCAGAACCAAGTCCTGTAAAATAAATATGCAAGAGACTTCAGCGGTTCAGGCTTTAGTGAGGTTTGGGGAGCTTAAGTGGTTCTCAAATGGCCGAAGACTCATTATTTCCTAATTTTATAACTATCCATTGCAAAATAAAACAAAAATTTTCTTTACTACTGGTACCTCTTCTGCAGTTTTCCGTGTGATTTCCCTGATGCCTTGGAACCATTCAAACAGCTCTTCCACCGTATCTGTTGCAAATTCAACCGGAGGGTCTTCTGGATTCTTGGGTTCCAGTACGAAGACAAAAGCCTTGCCATGCTTCCCTTGCGGCATTTTCACTATTGGACAGCACAGTAACGAAAGACATACAAAAATGTATCAACTGTTTTAGTCTTAACTGCATGCTGTATGAATGGCTGGTTCAATGCAGCAGCCAACCATACAGATTTCCACTATAATAAAATCTCTTGTCAGGCTGAATAGATAGCATCATCTTTCCTTCTCTAGGGGAAACAGCCCAAATAAAGGAGGAAAACCGCCCAAATAAAGGAGGAAAACCTAGGAATCCCGCTACAAGCTTCAGAGGCTACGTACCGACATTGTATGCATTGAGGACCAGTATGCCACGACACAGAGATCCTAAGGGGTTGTCCTCAATAATCTGTGAAGAAACAATGGGTTTAATTTGATTCTCTTAATCTTTTCCCTTTTTAATCAGTAGTCACAGGATGCATAACAAAAATTAAACACAAAGTTAACCGCCTATAACTGCCCACAGTGTCATGGAGAAACTGTCAAGGGCTCTGTTTAAAAAGTTCACTTTTAGTGAGAGGATCTCTCATTATGGATGAAAGATGACTAGTGAGGCTGGGAATAACCCTGGTTCATCTGTGGGTCTTCAATTCAACCGGTTCACTGTATTTTGACTATTACATTACAAAGCTACTGTCCTAGCATAATTACTCATTTTTAAAGCTTTCCTTTACAATACCAGAAAGACCAAAGTGTTCATATAAATTTCCCCACACACACCCAAGGCATCACTGATCTGAGGGTTCATCGAACATTTTATTTTAAAAAACCAAAAGGATTCATGCAATTTAATAACTGCCTACTTAGACTTTTGCTTTCATTTGTTAGATTAAATTGCTCTTTGTCAAAGACTCTGGAACACATTTTCACATGCTTTTGGCTGGCACAATTGGCTCAGTTACCTACTGGGTAACAGGGTGTGAAAACAGCTAATTATATGCATTTGTGCATTCCGTTTTCCCATTTGCAAAAACCATTGCAATAACTATGTTGGCAAATTAAGTGCATATGTGGGGCACATAATTGTTCCACACATCTATCTGAAAATCTGACCATGTACAGAAACTCCTTACTTAACGTTGTCCTGGGTAGCGTTGTTTTGTTGTTACGCTGTTGATCTATTAGAGAACATACTTATTTAAAGTAGAACAATGTTTATTTATAACGTTGTTTGGCCGTGGGGGCTTGGAACCAGGGTGGGCCGGCAGCCCCCCTATCAGCTTCCTTCCACACCCACACCCAGCACCTCCCACCCACCGGCAGCCCCATGGATCAGCAACTCCAAGATCAGCTGTTTTGTGGCATTCAGGAGGCTGGGGGAGGGGGAGGGAGAGGAGTGAGGACACGGCATGCTCTGGGGAGGTCAGTGGAGCAGAGGCAGGAAGAGGCCAGGGGTGTGGAGTGGAGGTGGGCCTGTGGCAGAGCTGGGGGGTTGAGTAGCCCAGCACATTGGAAAGAATAGCAAGAGGAGCAGCCGGACGATCCACCCTCTTTCACCCTCTGACTCCACCACCTCAACCAAGCTTCACAATCATCATTGCTGAGTACAGTATTAAATTAATTGTTTGTTTAAAATTGTTTAAAACTTATACTGTATATGTATATAATGTCTTTTGTCTGGTGAAAAAAATTTCCCTGGAACCTAACTCCCCCATTTATATTAATTCTTATGGGGAAATTGGATTCGCTTAACATCGTTTCGCTTAAAGTCACATTTTTCAAGAACATAACTAGACTGTTAAGTGAGGAGTTACTGTATGCTAATCTTTAGCCTGCAGGGAATTGCTTATAACACACCCCGTCAATACCTCTCCCCAAATGCAGTTCCATAAGGAATAACCTGCCAAACACAACTAGTGGCATCAAGGACAGAAGACAATTGTGTCTGCACAGCCCCAAGGATGGCAAACACTATGTGTACTTTTCTACTCTATGCTAAGGCTGCATCATGCACAACATATAGTTATATTCCCATGAATGAGAGAAACCAACTCAGTGTGCAGAGGGCAGCATCGTGCTAATGGAAGACATGAACCAAACCCTGAACTCCTCACCTGGCTTTCAAGGTCTGCTAAGTTATCAGTTGACATGTCTTCAACGTAATTAGATGGAAAATAGTGTTGGACTTTTTCTCCATAGTCTCCTTGCCACCTGAAATTAAAAAATTAAAAAAAGAGACAACTGAAGACCTTCAAACACAGACCATTAATTAAGCAATAATCTTCAAGAAATTGGTCATTAATACCCAAGACCAGCTTGCTAGTTGGCTATTGCCAAAATAAAAGTGATGAAGCAGCTAAAAGCTCTAACAAAGAGATCATTAACTGTGGTAGGTGATTTCAAAGGGATTGCAGCTATTGCAAACTGCAGTTAATGACTTAAGGAGCTTCCCCTCCACCACTAAACACTATTATGTGGTTGACTGCTTTGTGGAAACAACTAGAGGACATTAGATTCCTAAGCATTCCAATCAATTTATAAGCCAGGTAGGAATGAAAACTTGTGGGCAGATACTCAGAGGATGGAGATAACCTAAATCCATTTTGGTTTTCAAGGGGTGTTGTGCAAAGCATGGAGAGGGATGCTGCATTGACCCAGGATTAGCCTTTGGAGGGTCTCCTGCAAGAAGTGGGTTTTTGGGAGGGATATGAATGGGGAAAGGAAGCAGGCCTGACACCCTGAGATAGGGAGGCTGTACCAAGCATAGGTTGTTGGTATGGGGGGGAAGGTACAGATATGAGAGTGGGAGAAAGCAACGAAGGGAACGCTGAGGCTGCAATAAAGGGTGATCATCAAAAGAATGTGTGTAGCAGCAAAAACTCAAGCCATGCCATACTTGGAACCACTACTGCCAGCTGTTCCAGAGAGCAGCACTGATTTCCTTCATAGCAGAAGTTTTACTATTCCCAGTGGAAGATTTTTCCCCTGCCCATTTCTCTGCAATGATACCCATTTCCTTCTAGGGCTAGCAATGCCACTACCTAGGAGAGACGGATAGGACTACTTTCAGATCCCATCAACCTCATTATTGGCTTGTCCACAATGCAGTTACCAAGCGATGCAAGTCACTCCCTCCTGATAAAGACAGTGACCCCTGCCCCTTCCATCCCAGACAGCAAAGGACTGGCTAGGACTCAAACCTGGATGTCACACAGCAGCAGAGTGCTATCCACATGGTCACTCCTCTCAAAAGCTCTTTGACAGTTACCAAACACTTTACAGTACTTGTCAAAAAGCCAGGCAGGAACAATGTGTGTCAAGGTGGGAAGGTGAGAAAAATAAAAGGGGATTTTCTTTCTTTATCAACTTCTGGGATGTATAAGGAACAGTGGCTGGGTCAGAAGCAGAGATTTTAAGAACCCCTGCACAAAGCTGAATTCATTTCCCCATTACATACACTCCGTGGCGGCTCTTCTACAAGGAATCACTCTCCTTACCAGCCTCCTGATTCCTTTGTGACGTTATGAATTAGGGCCCCTCTGCAGAAGCTCAGTTCATCACTTCTCTTAGCTTTATAGTCATATATGGCTTTCACTGTTCTCTGAGGCTGTAAAAGAAACAAAATAAAAGGATCAATAAATCCATCTCAAAAGAAAAAAGATCTTTCTTTATTAGACTGGGTAAGCTTAACTCTAAGGTTCCAGAGTGACATCTGCTGGTGTAAGGAAGTGGCACTGTTTAACCAGTATTCTTCAAACACCACCCAAAAGAGTACTTCTTTTGTGGATGCATGGTTATTCACAGAGAACCGTGAGCTATCATCCCTGCTCACATATACCCAGATACAATCTGAGCCTCAAGGCTTGGGATGCGGTCTCTCCCTCTTCAGGGTAGGCATCAGTCCTATCATCCCCTTCAAAACCTCATCAACAATACTACAGAATACATTTCCTCTAGGAAACCCAAGTTTCTATCAGGACAAGCAATTTCCTTATCTTGAAATTTACTTCTACCTGAATTCTTCCACAGTAATGCACAATCATTAGTCACGAAGGGAAAGAATTACAGCTGAATGTGCATTTACAGCCAAGATGGCTTTTGCGAGAATTACAGCTAAATATGTATTTACCATGCCATTTTTGTTTAACATTTAAAAACATCCATAATAAAAGAAATTTTAAAAGTTCAATACTGTATAAGAAGTGTGCAAGACTGTCCACCTTCATTTGCATGCAAAACCCTGCACAAGTAATCATTTTTACTCGGTGCATATATGTAGCTTCAAATTTCCAGGCACATCCACACAAGCATTCATGTGAAAATCAGAATCACCTATGCACACTGAGAAGCCAGCTGCTCAATTTCTTGTCTGCATGAGTAAATACTAGCTTTGCATATAGAAAATGTGTAGGGAAAAATTATACCCCTCTTGAGTTTTACCTTCCCCCACAAGCCAGATACAAATATTGAAAAGTGTGATTGAAATTAACGGAAAAATCAACACAAATGTTCTGACATCTTTTCAGCCTCTACAGGAAGGTTTAGTTTGAAAAACCACTTGAACGTAAACATACCACTGATGGGGTTATTTCATTAGGCTCCACATACATCTTGACATCATAGAGCGCATTAATATCTTTCTCCTAAAAATGGAGAGGAAAAAACAGTTAAGAAAATATATTTTAAATCTACAACAGGACTGTTCTACAGAGTGGGGGATTCTTATGTGCTGTACACACGTATCTACAGTATCACTTCAGCAATTCAGAAACTGTGGGGCTGACCAGAGCTGGGAGTCTCGACTTCTATTAGAGGCCCATTTCTATCACTAGCTCATCATGTAGCCTTGGGAAAGTCATTTAACCTGGCTATGCCTATCTTTGATCAAACAGTAGTAGAACCACACCACCTCACAGAAGTATCACTTAATTCATTAAATGCTCGTGAAGAACTTGGAGAGGCTGAGGGAGATTATGTGGAACTGAAAAAACTAGCAGGTGGTGCTATGGATTTGGTTCATAATCACTGCAGGTCTCCTAGCTTTTCTTTAACAGACAAAAAACTAAGCTGCAAAAAGCTGCTTTGATGTACGCGGTTACTTTTTTTCCCCTGGGAGGGGGGAGGGAGGGTTGGAATTTTATCCTCCTTCACCTCCTACTACGGAGGAGGAGGGTGTTTATCTTTCACTGAATCACTTCATTACAAAGGTAATCACTTGCCGTGCTGTAGCGCTCTAGCAGTTCCTCAGTCACAGGGTAACGCAGTTTCATTTTCCTATACAGCGTGTGCTTTTCGTAGTAGGTCACCAGTTCAACTAAGCTTTCAAAATACGCAGAGGTGCCCAGCACAAAGAGGCGGCCTTCTTGTTGAATTCTGAAGTGCTTCACTTTCCCCTCAGCTCTGTGGAATTAGTACAGGTGCTGTGATACTTTAAAAGTCACTGGGGCCTAACACAGTAAAACCTCACTTACCATGAACTGTTACCATTATCCCTTGACACATGTTAAATGTATTAAAAAGTTCTGCACTTTCCAAAGCCTCATTTATCCAAATTAATTTCAGGTTCCCCCATTCAATTCACAAATAGAACGGATTCAGGAATTGTCTTTCCCATCTCCAATATGTGGAGCATTGGAAATATCCTCATTTTTTTCCTGTTTTCGTTTGCCCACTAACCCTCACACTCCAGACTCCTCTCAGCTTCACCAGTCATCTAGCCAAAAAGAATTTATCTGGACTAAGATTCTCTTTGGAAGCCTGTCACTGTCAATCACTATTAAGTGACGAGAAGCAGTCTCCCCAGAAACAGTGGCTACTTTATCCCCATAATGCTTCTGATAGCCACTAAAATTGACTTTTAAAGGAAAAATTCCTATCCACTTGAAAATTTTTTGAATTTTTGGTAATCACTGTAAAAACCAACACCCAACCACTTTTCTATTCATGGAAGATACCTACAAAATTTCCAGACCTACAAACTTTTCTGGCTATGAATTGTTTTCATAAGGACACTACTGTATAGAATCCATAATGGACTTTAATACCCTATCTTCCCAATAGGAGAAAGATGAAACTAGAGCTCATTGCAGACTTGAGAAGTCTGCAAATCTTCAATGTAAAGTACATAAATAAAAGACAGCATGTATCTGCTCTCCAAGACAATATTCTATACTGCATTAACAGACACGATTGAAGAAACTTAATATGATTCAAAATTGCAATAGAGTACATTACAGTTCTTATAAACACACAGTTTCAATAAGAGAAACTGTTGTTATAAAGCAGTTGCTATTAGCAAGGATACTTAACAGCAGACAAATGGCAACCTTCATTTTTAGTGTGCTGCATAATGTAACAGATGCTGAATGAATGAACCTCAAATTATTATGCAACTTAACTAGGTTTCCTCTGGTCAGAGACCTGGGATCTGTAGGGCTGATCCGGCACAGAGAACTGCACTGGCATACAGCTTCACAGAAGCCAAGAAAGGTCCACACACACACTACAGTATGAGATATCCTGGGCCAAGTTTTTAGCCACACTCAAAATTATCCACTCCATCCATACGTGCACATATATTTTGCCCATGCATCCACTTATGTGTGCACATCAAGAAACTGTGTGGCTAGCTACCTAAGCTGCAAGAGCAAACTCAGATTTTATACATGCAAAAGATACAACAGGAAGATTTTAAATGTTCAAAACCAGAGAGCATGAATGGCCCTATATGTTAGAGTCATAGAATACCAGGGTTGGAAGGGACCTCAGGAGATCATCTAGTCCAACCCCCTGCTCAAAGCAGGGCCAATCCCCAATTTTTGCCCCAGATCCCTAAATGGCCCCCTCAAGGATTGAACTCACAACCCTGGGTTTAGCAGGCTAATGCTTAAACCACTGAGCTATCCCTTGCGCAGTCACATGTGTCTTTTCTTACCTGAATGTCATGGCAAATGAATCGGGCTCATCTCTCTTTCTAATCAGAAACGCTCCATCTCGAGGAATTCGCATCAACATGTCTTCTGCTTCTCCTCGACTCAGGTTACGGTAGTACCAGCTACAGTAGAGGGAAAGAAAATGGACAAGTGATTACAAAGCTGGTCAAAGTGTCACTCAGTAAGAATAACTGGCGGTGTTACTAGAATTATAGCCTGAAACATTACAAGATAAATTATACATTCGATTTTCCTCCTCATGGCACATATGACAGCATCTTAAAGCAAAATACTGTAACGCATCAGCTTATTTTGGGTAAAACCATCAGGAAAACATCAGAACACCTTGTCTGCTTATAGTAATATAACATAAATCAACTTGTCTCCATAGAACAGTGGCAGATGCTGCTTTATCTGTTCATAACCAAATGCCAGAAAGGGGCCAGAGTTTTGACGTGGAAGATTTTAAGGAAGAGTCCAGATACGAGCTAGGGAAAAACAGCAGACATTGGATACTTCCTTAGGACCAGATTCTGTCTCTCACAAGTACTCAAGGTGAGTAACAATGGTAGAATCTGGCTCTTAATGAGCACCAAGGGGGAGAGCTACAGCTGATGTAAAATGTTCTCGCTACATTGATTTCAGTGGAGCTAGAACAATTTACATTAGTTGCGGATCTCCACCCAGTGGTGTAAAAACAAAATCAGCTGAGTCCCAGCAGGCATCCTCAACTCACATTGACTTCAAAAGGTATCTCAGGATGTATAGGGCCGTACAGAACCAGGGCCCAGACCATGAAAACTGTCGAAAGTCATGGACATAAGTTTTGAACACAAAATAATCTTTCTTTTTCGATCTGTAGACCAAACAATGGACCAAAAGTGCACATGGTGCATGAACAGTAACTTCTGAATTCCCCAAATTCGTTGCAAGACCACAGGCAACAACTCAACACCTAACCCTACTTGCTGAGTTCTTTAAATTATCGAGCAAAGAAAGAGAGCAGGGAGAGGGAGGACTTGGTACCCTCTGGGTGAATTGCAGCTTTCACTGTTTCTCTGAACTGAGTATAGTTACCAGTGAGCACCTGCTTTACCATTAGCCCCCCATGAAGCCAAGAGTAGAAGCTGAATCTTTCAAGGTTCTTAGAAATCAATGAAGTTTGTTCCCATGACAGCTGCTACCGAATGCATGAAATCCATGGCCATAAATGACAACAAAAAGTTGCACCCTTTAACACAACCCAAGCACTTCCCTTCATCTGTACATACTCTTTAGTTTCATGAGGTTTGGGGTTAGGCACAGCATCAGTCAGACGCAGCTCAAACTCAGCACATCGCAAGTGGGCTTCCTTGTAGTGTTGAACGAGATCATAAATACTATCAAAGGTGAGGTTGTCGGTCAGGTAATATTTCATGGTATCTCCTTCACTATTAGAACGGATACGGCAATGCTGGACCCTACCTGACCTCCTTAAAAAATGAAGAGGGAGGAAAAATAACAGTTAATAAAGATGGACATTTAGGATGTTATCTAATCTGTTCCTGGTTAATTCTAGTTTGTGAATTTATAAAGTCACAGCAAATCATGTTCTTTCTTTAACAAATAATAAGATTGTTGGGAGTTGTTCTTTTCAACCTACAGAGTTTCAGATGTAGCAATATGCATCACTGTAGAATTAGCGCAGAAGGCTCTCTCACCAGTAGATCTATCTGATATACTGTTATTTATAACTCCAGACTGGGAAAAATTAGGCAAAATCTTTTATTTTTTCCCCTATAGGGACATCCTCTTTTATCAACAAGATCAAACTCTGCCAAGGGAAATGAACTTGGGAAACTATCTGCTCAGCTTGGAAACCGATGATTTACACCAGTGCAAATTAAATACAATTGTGGCCCACATATCGAAGAAATATTGTAACAAACCCTTCATGCTCCTATAGCTTTAGAGGAGTGGAAGATTAGACCAACTAGACCTCTATTATCTATTCCAATCAATGAACATAACCCCAAATGGAGCCCAATCATGCCTAGGAACGTTAGACTAAATTGCACCTTGTGACAAAGCTCTGTCCTTGCCTCCATGGGTCCCGCGTTTCCCTGGCGGATTTCGCTAGCCTCAGAGGCTCACTGTGACCCTCCACGTAACCCTTCTCTCTCTAGAGACAAGGGTCACAGTCTACTGAGCCATTTTCATCATAAGCCAGTGAGGGAGGTGAGGAGAAGTTATCCTTCCTTGCACAGCCTCTGTTGTCTCCCAGTCTCAGTGATTAATCAGGGGGCAAAGGTGGAGGGGAGCCCAGGCCCACCCTCTACTCCGAGCTCCAGCCCAGGGACCCTAATAGTATCAGCTATGATAGCTGACCTTTTAGAAACATGACATGTACAATTCCCTGGGCTACTTCCCCCACAGCAGCCCTCACTTCCTCAAGCTCCACTTCACCCTTACCTCAGGGCCTCCTTCTTTGTGCCTGATATGGTGTGTACTACTCAGCCTCTCCAACAGTGCAACTTCCTCCCACAGCTCCTGACATGCACACCCACCTGACTGGCTGGGAGGCTTTTAACTAGTTTCAGCCAGCCCCTGATTGGCTTCAGGTGTCCCAATCAACCTAGCATTCTCCCTTCCTTCTGGAAAGTTCTTAATTGGCCCCGGAGCAGCTGCCATTTCACTTATCCTGGTACCAGGGATTTGTTTAGCCTGGAGCTAATATATCTATCTCCCACTACTCTTCCATAGCCATCTGGCCTTGCCCCGTCACAACCTTAATTAAAAAAGTGTGATCTTTCCACAACTGCACTAAATCCCTCACTCCTACTTCCTCCCATAGCAGCTGTAAAATCATATTTTCTAAAAAATATATTCTTACACAATATAGTAGAATAAACAACACCAGGATCAAAAAAACAGCCATACCAGAATGACAGGGTGTAATCATTAGGGAAAGTTTCGCTTTCCCTAACTAGGAATGTTCCATCCTTGCCACCCATTTCAGCACAATATTCCTGGATCAGCCTCTCAGCAGTTGTTCTCCCCTCTTTCATTTTCCCATGGAACCATTTCTCGCTGCAGTGCAGCTCAGTATGTTTCACCTCCTAGATCACAAGAGAAGAGTTCCCATTTTTAACTTGTATTTTACCATGACAGTAAAGGGTTCTGTCTCAGTTAAAAGGACTTCTACAATGGTAGGTCAATTTTCTAGCTTCCTTGAACTTTCAATACCCTTAAAAAAAAGGAATATTTGTCTAAAATCTGAAGTATGGTTTGCTAGCAAATGAAAAACAAACTATTAGGCATGTGCTGTGGGAGGTTATGGCTATTGTGCATCTTTTCTTAATATTCCTCAAAAAGTTCTGTGTCAGGATTTTCACATTCCCCATTCCTCAGCATGGAGAGGTTTATTATGGTTGTAACGTGCATTCAGGTAATTCAGATCACTTTTCAGGTTACTTAAGCTCAAAAGATTTTCACCTTCCTAGACTTGTGCAAGTAGTTATGATCTGTGGCCAGAAATTTAAAGAAAATACTCTTATAGATCAGAGCATCTTCTATTTTAGGGTTTTTTGACAAGAGGATTTTAGCTAATCACAGCCCTGAATAATCATATATGGCCCTCCCACCATTAAAACCTGCATGAACAGGTGATCTGGCTTGCATGTGGCAGAACTGTGCATACAGATGTTAGTGATGAAAGAGGGCACATGCAAACTTCCATGTTGACAGGTGGAAGCCAGGTTGAGGCATCACTGAAATTCCAGCTCTTACTGAGTCCCGTGCCTCAGCTTTAACGTCTGTAAAATGGGGATAATAACTGGTCATCTCTTAAAGACCTTTGGATGACAAGTGCTATTTACAGAGGTGTGCTGTCAAGCCAGAGAGCTTTAAAGATTGGGAGAGCAGTGGAATACACACAGCAGTGGAAGCCAACTACCTAGTAAAGAAACTTTTCTAACTTATTTAGAGATCAAAGGTCATTTTAAATGGCCCACTCTCCCATTGTACCAGTACTTTCAAGTTAGGCATTATGTTTCTCAACTTTCTAGCAAACTGTCTATACAGAAAGATAACTTTAGTAGAAGCGATAGCATCTGGTCAATTAGGAAACAAAAACATTATAATTAATGGGTTTCAGATTAGCAGCTGTGTTAGTCTGTATTCGCAAAAAGAAAAGGAGTACTTGCGGCACCTTAGAGACTATCCAATTTATTTGAGCATAAGTTTTCGTGAGCTACAGCTCCGATGAAGTGAGCTGTAGCTCACGAAAACTTATGCTCAAATAAATTGCTCAGTCTCTAAGGTGCCACAAGTACTCCTTTTCATTATAATTAATTTATATCAATCTTTGCAGACAATTTTCCTAAACAAAAAATGTCTGTATGTGATACACTGGGAAAAGGACCATGATTGACAAATTATCCCAGAGGAATGGGGATTGATCTGGAAATGAGGGCCCGCAACCTCAGAGCAACCAATAAAAGAAAATTTCTTTAAGATACTGTTTCAATGGTACCTCGCACCAATCAGGTTAATATATGTTGAACAGGAGTACATGTTGGAGAAGTTATGCTGAAGAAGGAGGTTTTATGCATATATGGTGGATCTCTCTGGTCACCTAAGTTCCCTCTAAGCTGCGCAGCCATGCAGCAGCCTATCAAGGGCCACACAGGTACTCACGGCTGCGGCGGGGAGAGGCCCATCTCCCGCAATCCCAGCCCCAGACCTGCCATGGCAGGGAGAGGCATGGAAAGACCCTTCTCCCCCAGCCGCAGCCCTGGAGCTGCCGCAGCAGGGAGAGGCACCTCTCCGCACCACCCCAGATGCTGCTGCGAGGAGAGGCGCCTGCACTCCAAACCCCTCATCCCCGGTCCCAGCCCGGAGCCCGTACCCCCAGCTTGAGCCCTCGCCCCCCTGCACTCCAACCCTCTGCCCCAGCCCTGTGCCCCCTCCAGCACCCTGAACCCATCATCTGTGGCCTCACCCCAGAGCCCACACCTCCAGCCAGAGCCACCCTCCCCCCCGCATCCAAAACCTCTGCCCCAGCCATGACTCCTCTCCCACATTCCGAACCCCTTGGCCCCACCCCTGCCACACATCACGTCCATAACAAAATTCATTCCGCACATGCATGGGAAAATTAGAGGAAACATTGCCAGTCACTAGAGAGTATTGGGATGCAATCCATAACCAGATATCACAAACTATTAGATATTTATTCCCAAATGATCCTTTGGAAATTCTTCTGGGGATTTCTAGTGGAAATGGTCACACAAAAGGAAATGAAAAATTAACCTCTCTTTTGTTAGTAGTTGCACAGCTATCGGTAATCTCTCACTGGATAAGACAGACAGTCCTACCATAGAGGAATGGTTAAAACAAATGAGAGGTTTTTGCTATGGGAAAATTAACAGACGGATTGTGAACCCAGGAAAATAAACAAAATACTTAGATATTTGGTTATCTTTTATTCAATACTCAGGCAAAGTAGATTCACCTTCAAACAAACCAGTACACTTGTCTAATTGTTTTGAATATTAACAGTTGGTAGTCTTGCCTGGTCTGTTAAATACGCATAATCAGACATTTCACTCAGTTTAATAAAATCACTAGAAACTACAATGCATCCGATGAAGTGAGCTGTAGCTCACGAAAGCTTATGCTCAAATAAATTTGTTAGTCTCTAAGGTGCCACAAGTACTCCCTTTCTTTTTACATGTTATAGGTGTTATAATGATGCTTATTCTGAAATATGGTAACACCCTGCTGGAGAGATCTGATTACTATATTCCTGTGTAATGCCTCTTTAAACAAAAGCACACTGTTGTAATGATTATTGTTTTGTGTCTGATATTTACATAATAAAGATTTCTAAACTTGTTAATGCTTCCAAAACAAACAGTAAAAAGAAAAAAAAAGGTGTGTTGTGTTATGTATCATTATTTAATTAATCATCTTTTGTTTAGTCCTAGAATAGGAATAATATCCTGTCAGACGAATATACTCACAATAAAGCATTTGATTGTTGTTAAACACACCTGTTTCAGCACTTAACTGCCCACAAGCCATTTCACTGTCTTGTATGCTCGTCTACACTGAACATTAACCATGCACTAAAGATATTTTGTTTTATTGAAAACTGGGTTATCAAAGTGCTTAATAAAGACCCAAATTTTCAATAAGTGACATCTACAGGTGCACCCAATTATCTGGCACAGACCCTCCACTGAACAATTGTACTTGCAAATGATTTGTGAGTGCAAACAAATGCATCTGTAAACGCTGCAGGGGCAGTTTAAGAGGATGAATTTGACCTTACATGTTAAAAAGCTTCATGTAAAACTCATCTCCCTTTGGTTTTATATTAAAGGGAGAAAAGAATATTTTATTATTCTCTTGATGTGAGCACATAATTCCCATTGGCCAAGAGATAAGGAAGAATGACACTCCCTTAGACAGTGTAATTCTTCCTATATACCAGGAGTAGGCAAATTTACTGACCCTCTGAGCCCCATATGACAATCTTCAGAAGTTTGAGAGCGAGGGTGCACCTGCCGGGGCTCAGGGCTTCAGCTCCATGGGAGGTGCCTGCCAGGACTCCAGGCTTCAGCCCCCCCCTCTGCGCAGGGCAGAAGGCCCTACACTCCCCTCCACACTGCAAGGCAGAGGTCCCAAGCTTCCCTTCCCACCCCACCCCCAGTCCCAGTCTGGTAGGTGGAGAATGGGGGGGGGGGGGGGGGAGGCTCCATGAGGCACACTTTAATGGTAAAAGAGCCGCATGTGGCCCACGAGCCACAGTTTGGCCACCCCTGGTATATAATTAAGTATTCAAACCAGACAGGAGTTGTATTTAATACTATGAAGTGAGTAACGCCACATCATTCTGCACTGCAATTCCCTTTAAACTTATTCCATATAAGCAGAAAAGAACTTCAGTGCACCTCTCCTTTTTTATTCAGAAACCCATAGTGGTAGAATTCTCTATTTGGCTTAAAGCAGAAGTGAGGAAGATGGAAATGTGTTCATTTCTGGAAGTTTGGGATAACAAACTAGATGATTTTTAATTTCTCCAGCCTAATGAGGACACTAAAATACATTTAGCTAGTTTTTACCAAGGGGTTAGAGTAACAGGAATAAACTTAACGAACAACAAAAAGCTCAGTAATCACCTTTGATGAATCGTCATCAGTGTTCTGTTCTATATCATCACTGAACGAGAGCTTTTCATCTGCTATAGCACAATAGTGCCGAGTCCATGTCTAGAACACAAAGACAAGTGTTAGAACTGTTAACACAAGACGACAACTCTATCCATAAAATTAAAGAGATAAAAATAGAAACTCCTAACCACCACCAAGAAGCTGTAATAATAAATAGTAATTTAACAATGTAACATCTTACGCAGTGTCTCTTTTCCATACTCACATTGGGTCAGCTAAGAGCAAATATTTTTCCCTACTGCTGTTGAGAATGCTCATTTAAATCTCAAATGCTAAAGAAATTAAAAAACCTTGCAACAAACTGCAGCAAATATCTAGGAAATAATACCTGTTCTATCGTATCCCACATGTAGAGTTCCCCTTGTTGGTTTTTCTCCTCTTTCTTGTCTTCTGGGTTCGTATCTATGTCTCCCTTTGGTCCCAATTTTTTATGCTAAAAAATATAAATAAAAATCATATGTAAGCCTGGCCAGATCACCTTGGCACATCTTGGTAATATTATCTGACACATCCCTCCTCTCGAGCGTCTCTCCTTTGTTTGGACGTTGAGAGTGGAGGCTACATGCAAGCTTAAACATTAGTTTTCCCCACTGACTGCAAATTTAACCTGAGGGTTTGTCTGCATGGTGAGTTAGTGTGCACCAAGCCAGGGTGCGAATCGACAGTGCACCAGCCTGTCACACACTGGACATTGCTACAATGCAATGAGAACCAAACACGAGGGCTTGCACTGCACTGTAGCAATGTCCACACAGGGTCATTAAGGTTCAGCATGCTGATGTGCTATAGATTTACACCCTGGGAGTAGCTCACCATATAGATGAGCCAAGTGCTCCTCTAACTTCCTGATAGCAAGTTTCAAATGAGGGAGACAGAGGATCAGTTACTCTGATAAGAGTCCACAATTCATTAGAGAAGACAGAAAGTTAAATGACCTTTATGTGGCAAGGAAGGAATGAAGATAAAAGAGGAGTAGTTGTCAGACCTCAAGGTGAAGAGAAAAAGAACATGAGTAAAAGGAGAGAAATTAAGGAGGAAACAGGAAAAGGATTAAAGAAGGAAACAGGGGTGATTATTTCTCAGTGTGACCAAATCCTGCTTGCTTCTCCACATAGGGATATAAAGCCCTAGCCTCTTTAGCACCACTACAATTCTACTGTGCAAGGGGTAAAAGGCCACATGCATGCCACAGAGAAAAGTGTTCCATGGCAGATCTCTCTAGAGCAGTGGTGAGGGTGATGGGGGGAGAATACTGGGAGGATGAAGGTGGGGACTCAGGCATGATGTGGGCACTTCAAGGGCACAGCTAGTGGGTCTGTAATTACAAAATCCCACCTACTGGGAGCAAAGGGACTACATGGGTGCTCACAGATGGGGGAGGAGGAGGATTCTTGTTGCACAAATATAGACATGAAGCTTTTTATTTTGTTCAGGGGACCAAGTTTTGGCTGATGGAAAGTACATGCAAAGCATATGCCAGTACCCTGGAGAAGAGAGTTTTCAGCTTGTGTGTAATCTCAACTATGATATATGGAACAAAGTCCTCAGCTATAATGAAAAAAGATACAGCAAAGATTTAGAGCATCCCAGTGTGACACGGAGATATATTGTAAAGGGACAGAACAGGACCGCACAAACAGAAAACGAAGTGAAGATCTAACCAATGTGACGGATACTCCAAGAAGGTTAAACAGATGAAATGGCAGTAGATGCAATATTTTATGACAGGAGTTTCTGAAAGAGGAACTAGACAGAGCATATGATGCACAGCAAAGTAGACAGGAAGGATTCTTACTAGAGCTGGGCAAAATTTTTCGACTATTTTCTCATCAAAAAAATGTAGATTTGATTACACTGAAATGTTGCATGAATTTGTGTTGAGTTTGCCAAATTGTTTCAGTTGGGAAAAAAAAAATCTCAGAAAAAAATCAAAATGTTTCATTTTGACATTTGTTTAGAGACAAAAAGTTTCAATTTTCTAGTTCAAAATTATTTAATTTCAAAATTTCCTTTAATTTTATTTTTAAAAAATCAAAATAATTTAAAAATGATTGAAATCAAAATGAAACATTTCAATTTTGCTGAAATGGAATGTTTCATTTGACACAAAATTATTATTTTCAACTTTTCAATTTGCTGGGGAAAAATATTTGCCTTCACAAAAGAATTATTTTCAGTTTAACCCACATTTCCCCCCCCCCCAGAACTGCCAGTGATCTGAAAAACCTGTTATTCGCCAAGCTATAGTTCTTCCCTCAGTTTCTTATTTCAGGACAATGCCGTTCATTTTTGTAATTAAATTTTGCCAAATATTTATTCTTTAAAATAGATTAACAGTGTTTGCATTAAATCCACTTGCTTTCAAATATTCTAGTATCCAGATCCAGTCTGAAAGAACAGCAGCAAAAAGCTAAGCAGAAGTCTCCAGGCTTGTCTATACAGTGCGTTAGTCTGCACTGGAGAGGTGTAAATTCTAGTGTGCACTAGCATGTTGCACACTAACTGGCCCACGGGAATCCGGCTGGCACGCACATTAACATAGTACTGTTTGAAATGGAACTACTTTAACGTGCACTATGGAATATTTAACACACACCAGCAGGGTCCACACAGGCCAGTTACTGCATGACACACTATTAGTATAGACTAATTCACTGTGCAGACTAGTCCTGAGTCATGGGCCACGCCTCTTTTCTACACATCCAATAGCAACAGCTCAAATGGCAAATCATTACATTTCAAATACCTAAAATATGGATAAACACAGGTTCAAATTCTCACACATCTGGTTAGTCCTTCTGAGATAAACTGAGTTCCATGAGTTTCCCTGGGTCGGTCCTTTAGATAAGCCCTTAAAAATGAACACTGAAGATCTCACTAGCATTTTTCTTCAGAGTGAGAATTTACATGAATGTTCACAGACAAAATACACGAAAGAGAAATCTGAGTCATGGGCCAAAGCTCACTGCAAACTAGTAGCCCATGTTAGGAGATTTTTTGAGGCACTCTCAGGACAATGAGGTGTTGCCTGATAAACCTTTTCTCTTGAGCAGGTTTCACTGTAGTTTGCAAACCACTTTGGAATCTGTAGGGACAATGGTGCTATAGATGTAGATTATTATGGCTACATGCAAGCAATTTCTCTTCCATGCTTTATATGGTCACAAAGGGTAAGAACTCACAGATAAGATCTAAACTTATAGATCAGAATGCTCTACTTTGTGCTCCTTTGTGACTCATAGTGGAATTCCCTGCTGCCATTTACATGCATTTCCATGTACTTGCACTGAATGTGTCTTTTGTCTATACGTTTAGAATCTATGTTGTTGTTTTCTAATAGGAGCTGTAAGGCTGAAGCCTTGATCAACCAGAGTTGTCAATATTATTCTCTTGTATGTAAAAACATGGTGAGTTTGCCACAGTGTTCTTGCCAAATTCCAGCTTTCTAATTTTCTGAAAACTCCACTGCAGTTTTAACTGGAGAAGTTGTTCTTCACTTATCTGCCTAAACACTGCTGTGTGGTACTGTTGGATCAAAATGTCTGCTGAGTTCCACTGGGTAGACTGAGTGATTCTAAGAGTAACTGATCCCTATCTTTAAGGGAAACCTCCATTTTTCAAAGTTGCTACCTAAATTGCATATGTAAATCATCACATCTTTACTCTTTTTGTGTGCTGGAGTGTTCATTTGCCTTTGCAATTTACGGTAAGTGGCATCTTTTGAAAACTCAGTCTGTAAAGTGCTTTGTGATCCATTAGAATGAAAGGAGTTTTATAATTACAAATTAATAATATTAATGTGATTTTCCATTCAAGAGCACACTTTTACCATTTTTAAGCACGATGTTATTGTGCAAAAGGTCTATGATGAGCATCTGTAGCAGTGAACTGAGATTCAGTGGTGACATTTTAGAGGCTGAAAGGTTTGCTGGGAGACCTTTAGAAAAGACATTTCTTCGGGCACTTGAACCAGCAACATTAATTGCAAAGAAAGCCAATAGCAAGCAATCTAGTATGTATTGTAACAAAACTCAATAAAATGTTGCCAAATTATAGTCATGTGCACTTGCAGCATGTACCCTCTTCAATTCCAAAGGAGCCCCAAATGCTTTATAATTAAACCAATATTATGCAAGCAATTAGAGACATGAATCTGTTAAGAGACTTGTCCAAGGCCATGCAGTGTCTAAGCAGCTGAGCCAGGAGTCCTGGCTCCCACTCTCCAGTTCTAACTACCAGAACACACTGGAGACTCTTAGTAAAGGACACATGCCTTGATGACGAATTTTTCTTTCAGCTGGGTTGGCGACGGCAGCTGATCTGCACTGACTTCGATTGGCTTCATTAGGAGTTGATTCCCAAACACCTCCTTGAATACTTTGGCCATGTGGCGCTGCTGTTCCACACTGCAGTGCTCTTCAATCGACAGGATCACTGGGAACCTTGGTAGAAAGGAACAGAAAGGCAGAGGCCGCATTCAATTTCTGCGTCTAAAAAAGCCAGGGAAGGGGGAAAAAAATATCCAAAGCAAACTGAGGACTGAGTGGCTCTGGGGCAAGTCCACAGACGTACAATCACTGGGTCACACCACCACCACCAAACATGAGCAGTGTAAGGAAGTGTCACTGCATTCCTTGATACGTTCACCATGCTGATGGTTTGACACATCTGAAGCACGGGGACCTCTATGTGCACTGTACATGGTTAGCTGAATGTCTAATCGTGGTGAGGATACCCATGCAGCTTAGTAAGCCAACCACAGAAAAGAGGCTTGGAACACCCTGAATATTAAGACATGCCTTTTCTTCATTATCGAGCTCCCAAAATCCCATCCATGAAGTGTTTCCAAACAAAATAATGATGTGCCGGATTGCGGCTACTGAGTACAGGCTCAGACTCATGTAGACGGCAACAACCCCAGTGGGAGCTTTGGGAAGTACGTCATCTCCTAGGTCTCCTAGCCTGTCCCACCCACAAGAGGGTGAAATATGTTCTCTCCTCTATGGCCAGCCAGTTACCTTACACGGTAAGGAGTAAAGGATTCTGCAGCCCCATCTCCTTCCTATCCCTTCCCTGCCAACAGGTAACACTTTTCCTATTAAAGGTGTTTTAATGAAGGGCCTGAAGAGGAGAGAGCTGAGACACTGCTGCAGCCCATGTTATCACTGCAGGAAGCATGAGCAGGGATTCCCCATCTCCTCAGCTGCAACCTCATCTACGAAGGTAAGTTTGGGGCTGTGAGCTTCCCTCTCACTAATGCTCTGCCTTCCACTTCTAGTATTTTTAAAAATCACACTTATTAAAGTTTTACAGCCGCAAACTCATCTTTATAGAGATGATCTCAAGCAGGGAGATGGGGAAAAGACAGGCACCTTGGCCTTTTCAATTAACCAAACATGAAAGGTTCCTTTTCTCCTGAGGAAAGTTCTAAAATCCTCTAAACCAGGTTTATAAATTAACAAAAACCCACTCAGATGTGACAAATGCATGATCCTTGATTGCCTGCACCACATCATCGAATTTGATTTTTGTTGTCCGTGTCCATCCATGATAAATGATCGGCTTCCCATCAGGACCATCCCAGCAATCCACTACAGCAGACAATGGAAGAAAGAAGAGGGCATCTAAATAACTCCAATATACAGAACACAACACACATTCAGTGCTCCACTGTGTTTCCTACAATGAGTCATATACTTTTATGTTATATTAAAATGATTTCCTAAGTAGATTTATATCCCCCACAGAGGAGATTAAGTTTGCATGAAGTAATGGTGATAAAAAAAATACAGTATGGAGGTTCTAAAAGCGCACACAGCTAGGAACAGAAAAGTAGGAGTTTACGCAGCTGAATTCTGGGTTTATTAGTGTTCACCAGAGTTTAAAGTGGCAAATATGCTGCTCCGAGAGAGATTCTGAACGTTTGTCCTGTGAAGTCTTCTTGATCCCAGTCCTGAAGTCCTTACTCAAGATAACTCTTAAATATCAGAGTAAACAACTGCAGACCGGGGACTCCTGTAATTAGGACTGAGAAGCAATAGCAATAAGTGCAACAAAGAGTCAGTGGCCAGACTGAAGTGGTGAAATATCATGAGGTTCTGGCCAAACCCTTCTGTAAGATGCACAAGAGCAGAACTAAAGAAGCTCTTTTCTTGCAGTTAGTGGAAAACAGAGCATGGTGAAATTAACTTTTATAAAAAGTTAGTTGAGCAGATACAAATTTTGTGACACCAAAACATAAAAATCTAGAGGGATTGTGGCTTTGTCTAAATTAAGAAAATATGCATGAAGGTAATTAAAACAATTAGCTGCAAACCTCTATCACAGATGTACTGGAGAAGGGCATGCTGGGGCTTAACCAATTAATTTGGTCATTCTGGTAGCTTCATCTCTGGTGTACACATTTGAATAGGTTTTAAAAGAGCTGCTTGAATTTTAGTGCTTCAAAGGAATAAAAGAAGAGCAAGAGAGCAGGAAAATGATGGAATTCTGAAGAATGTTGGTTCTAATAGTTAGCACATCATTTAAACAAAAAGAGAGGAATAATTTTGTGTTAAAAAACAACAAGTTTTGGTTTTGCTGTGCTTAGCAACCACAGGAAGCTATGCAAAGGTGGAGAACAAAAGCATTCCTGTCACAAACCACTCCACAAGCTTGTTACTCACGCTCAATACATCGACATCCCATTCGAAGGCACCTGATATAAGCTTCTGTGGAAGATTCACTTCGAAGCTGGTCTCCTGTGAGGTATCTGAACAGTAAAGAGACACCATCAGAAGGAAGGCAACAATTCCAAAAAGGGTCCCATATATTCTGTTGCCGAGTTTCTGAATGTTAAATCTTTTTCTATTGTGGAGGCTTGGAATACTTGAATTTTTGACTCTCTATGAAGCGAGTGGACTCCTCTGAATCAGATGCTAAAGCACCTTGGCATGGATCAGTTAGCAAGAATTTCCAAGAGTTCATTCATTGCCCCTTGCCAGCTTTTTGTAGAGTAGAACATATCTCTACAATATATCCAAACTCCACCAAGTCGAGGCCAGGTCAAACAGCATACCTGTCTAGTGAAAGGGAAAGGTCCCTATACACTTCACGAGCCTTTTTTTTTTTTTAATTGTACATGTTATTTAAATTCCTTGGGATATTTTCTCCACTTTTTCTTTTTTTAAAACAATGTTAGATGATAAAATTCCCCATTCCAGTGAATGAACGTTCTAGTTTGTTATGTTGCTGTTGCATCCAGTACTGTTTAAGTATGAAAATTAACCAACACATAGATTTGTATCTGGCCTAGCAGTTTGCATGTCACAGTTCACAGAGGACAAGTACTGAGAGCCTTACAACAATTCAGAGAATTTCTACGGTTTTGACCAAACTTTCTCTGCCTTGTGCCGATTGGCTGTTTGCTCCAACCGTCCCCCTCTCTCCCTACCACTCCTTCGCAGTCTCTTCACCTCAGTTTCACTCCACACCTGCTCCCCTTACCCTCTTCTCCCCTGACCTGTACCTCCTCACCCCAGTTTTCCTCTCTTTCCATCTAGCTGATCCCTAAGTAAACCCACCCCAAAAAATTAATATGGCACAAACATGCCTTTTGCTGCCATCAAACTGCTCACTCTACTTGTGTTATACCCCTTCCCTTATGCTGTGTGTGTCTTGTCTATTCAGATTGTAAGCTGTCTGGGACAGAGACCATCTAATACTCTCTACAGCACCTAACACAACAGGGCCCCATTCTTCGTCCTTGGTCCTTAGGCACCACTGTAACAAACAATAAGGAAGATCCAAATGAAGATTGTTACTTTTAATCCTGCTCCCACATGCCTAGGTATAGAGGCACATATGGTCCCTCTCTGCTAGAATCCTTGTCTCCCATAAAAAGGGCTAGTTCCTGACCAGTGGAAACATGTTGTTTCAAGATCCACTAGCCACATGCTTTCTCTTCCCTGAGCCACCCTCTTCTGCAGTGTAAACTGTCACAGAGCTGTGGTCTGGCCCAGAGTTCCCACCCCCACCAGCAGCCTGCTCTTCCCCCATCTTGCTCAGCACAACCACCACAGTTCAGCTACATTTCAGGTCACATAAAGGAGGACGACAGTTTCCTCAAGATGATCCAACCATGTTAAAGTTATATTACATATTATCTTGGTTTTAGAAGCAGCCTGGGAACCAGGACACCAGGGTTCTAGTCCAGATCCTGTCACAGGCTTCTTTTGTAACTGTAGATAACATATAAACTCAAAATACTATCATAACCCTTCTCTAGATGTTTATAATCACAGATGTATGCCCAACAGATTAAAATGCTGTAATACAGGTGATGCTCAGAGTATCGGTATCTCTCTGTAAATACAACCCATCACAGTGAAATGAAGTGGTAAATAAGGTGTGCCATGGAGACTCTCTGACAGAGGACTTTGAACCAAATTCTGCAGTCAGTCTCAGGCAAACATCCCGCTACATGTGGCCAGCAGGATTTGACTCTTTAGGCATTGTAATGCCCAGGCACAATGAGACTAACTGAACAGGGCTGTAGGTGTCAGGAGTGGAGACTCCTTCATTAGCATGAAATTTTGCACCCGCAGTCATTCAATCCCCATCTTCTGGCATCAAGGAGTTTCAGGAAGCTCACTGTGGCAGTCTGAGCTCAGCTTCTGGACTACATTCTTTTAACAAAGTTTCTTGTGCTCTTCTGTTGGGGGCAGGAGATGGAGGGAAGGGGTTGTGTTTTCTGACACTATAACTGAGTGAATCTTATCAGATGCAATTTCTCAGGAAGCCTTCACAGATCCAGTTTGAGCACCCCTGGCATAAAACTTAAACTAATATTTGCTTCTCTTAACATACACCAGGTCTGTCTGATCAGAGACGATAAAGATTTTGGAAACTTACGTGTTGTGAGAGGAAGAAATCCAGTAGTGGGACAAAGGGTTATTCATATCCTGAGCATCTACTGCATCATATTTATCATCCCAAATACTGTTTTCTTTTGAGAAAAGGTAAGTGAGAAACTAAAACATAAAAAAAGAGAATGGATTTAAATGCATTCAACAGAAAAAAGAAAAGAATATAACACTAACAATGGAGCTTAGAGAAACTGCTCTCTTGCTAATAGAGGGGGATTTGCCCAGCAAACTAAATTTCAAAGAACTAGAAGAGAAAGTTAAATGTATATAGAATAAGAGAAAATATTTTATCTCACCTCATCTACAAAGAGGAAAGGCTCAGTAGTTTCTCTCATAGTGTCATCTATAAACTTTGTCATTCGTTCTCGGACTTTACTGAGATCCTGTGCCCAAGACTCCTTTAAATTAAGAAAAGTTTATCATTTAAGTTGTTTTATTTTATTACCAAAAAAGGTAATAAGATTTTGTGAATGAAATTATATATTATATAATACGAAAGAGACAGACAGACACCTATAGCAGTGATTTACTAAACAGCGTTCTTAACTGCCTACAGTTAACAGAACTGCATCTTTTGATGAACCCAGCCAGTAAGAAAGACTATCAGTGGTTCAGGCTACAGTTGCTTTTAAAATCAGTGTTTAAGATCACATACCGGGTGAAACCAGAATATTTGGAGCTTTTACAAACCTCTCTAGCTGTTTGAGTTCACTGAATTTTTCTACTGTAATTTAGGCTCACGCTTTTTCCCCCAAAGGATATTCAGGAATGTCTTTTTGTTAAATGTTTGTCCAGGCCTAGCACAATAAGCTCTGGTCAGTGACTCAGCTCGTAGGCGTTACAGAAATACAAATAATAAATGATAGTTTAAAAATAAAAGATAATGTCTTTCCTAGCCGAAGAAAAGCCTATGTGATGTTTTAGGGATCTAAGATGCCCTCTGTCTAAATGCTAGGCTGCCACAGGTGAGGACTCTATATATGGATGAAATCCTGGCCCTACTGAAGACAGAAAAGATCTTCATTCTGGTCTCTCCTAACTTTTGAGTGCTTGACTTTGCAACCTTTATGCTCTTTCAACATCATTTTGTAGGGGAAAAGATATTAGGTATTCCCATACAGGGAATGCATGGGAACAATGAACTTCAGTGTTTGATTTGACCGTTCAAACAAATTTGCAAACCTGGAGTTCAGTAGTGGCTGTGGAACATCATAAAGCTTAAACGTACAGAAGACCTCCAAACTTTCCAAAGACGTAGAATATGCACACTGTAAACAGCAGGCAGCTTCAAAAATGAACTGCTTTGTTCCTTTAGTGAATCTTTTGCCTGACAATTTTTTTAATTCATTAATTATTTTATCAGTCCAACTAAACCATGCTGTCTGTGAATCAGGATCAGAGCTGTTACAGATGAAGACAAGCCCCTTCCCCGATCACTGAACACAACTGCCTGCAAGTACACAGCAACTTCTTCGAAGAGAGCACCCATCAGGAGTGAAATTCTGACCCTTTTCAAGTCAATGGCAAAACTCTCTTTGATTCCAGTGGGGACGGCACACCATCCCAAACATGTACACTGTGTCAGCCACAATGGGGCCAGAGCCAGGATTTCAGTCCAAATGTTTACATGGTGCCACCCACAATGAGGCCAGGGTATCATCCTTGACATGTACATGATGTCTGTCAATAACCACCTCAGTTTATTTAGCAGCTTAGCAAAGGCCAGAAAAATCCATTTGCACACCTTTTTGTTCTTTGTGCAGTTGAAAAACATTAGCTCAATGAAAGATCACATCTTAATCATTAAGACCAATGCTCAGTTTTAGCCCACAAGGTTCAATGCCAATTATCATCAGTCATCCTGTATGTCAGACTGTGACTCTTTGAAAAATACATAACGCTCTGAGCCTTGGTGAGGAAGAATTCCGAGTTTCATAACCTTCTCACCTGCTGCTCGTGTAGCAAAAATCTCTGGAAGTCATGCAAATGAACTGCGGAAGCATCTGGACGGTCAGTATTTCTAGACCAGAGGAAAGGGAAAAATTTTAGAAAAAATGTTTCATTAAAAAAAGGGGGGGGGGTAGATCAAATATCATTTAAGTCAGAGCCATAGTAGAGAACTCAATATATTATATCATGAATTTACAACCCTATCCAAAGTCCACTGAAGTTGAAGGGGGTCTTTCCATTATCTTTAATGGGCTTTGGATCAGGCCCCACAAGCAACTGTCTAGCATCTGGATCAGAAGACTTTGAATCAGAGCTTCTGGGTTCCCTTCCCAGCTTTCATAATGACTCACTCTGTGACCCTGAGCAAGTTACTTAACTTCTATCTGTTTATCCTTTTGTAAAGTGGGAACAACACTGACTTATCTCATTAGGATGTTGTGCAGCCTAATTATGGCACTATAAAATTATTATTATTGTAAATTATTTGCATAGCCATAATCCCACAAGCCATTTCTTCTGGATACTTATTGGATGAGCTGATGTGGAGAACCAAAACCTGATGCCAGCAGTCCCAATAAGTTCTATAAATTCTACCCAGGAGGCTAAAGAAAACCATTTCTAACAGAACTTCTCAAATGTTTTAAACAAAATTGTAGATGTAATATTCAAAGTTATGATAAACTAGTTTCAGAAAAGCATAATAGCAGCAATGCTTGTCTCTTTTATGCTGCAGCATCTCATTTCTTCAACGTGCTGTATAAACAGTTAATTTTCAACTCCCCTAAATAAATATTATACCCATTTTACAGACAGGGAAACTGAGATGCAATGACAGTACATCATTTGGGATTAGAATTCTGCCCTGCTTCTGTCAAGTCCATGCACCACACACCTCTTCAGTTAAAAATTAAAACTTCTCCATCAGAAGACAGAAACAACTTCTGTCCTATGCTAAGCATGAGCAGCTCCGACTGAAATCCATCTGTGGGCAAGGTGTTGGCTATTATCAACAGCTTCCTTATGCCACTTTTACTCTGTCCTTACTCAGGAAATCTTCCACTGAAGTCAGAATTTTAGGAAGAGTGCCTTAAAATGTGAGATGTTAAAATTCATATAAAACAGTATATGAAAAATTTTCATTCATCTTAACGAGTACCAGAGCAACAAGATATGCCACCTCTGGTCACTAATGAAAATATCATAATAAAGAACAATGACATCACTTAAAAATATGAATGGACTTTGAGATTCCATGAAAACTTTGGGTATGCAAAGTCCTGCAGTGTTATAACCAACGCACACATGCACGAAATTATAGTAACAGGAAATCTCACCCAAGAATGAACACGGAAGAATCCTTTTTGAATTCATCAAGAATCTTAAGAAGAGGGGGGGAAAAAGAGAGACACACAATAATCAGAAATATCTGTAACTCTTAGCAGGAACAGAAATGTCTACTTGCATTTTATACAAGCTATGGTAGCACAATAAATTTTGAGTTAAAATGAAAGGTGAGAAACAACAGGCTGTCATGTGTCGTGATTACACTTCAGGCCTTCTCCATGTAAAAGCACACAATTCACAGCCAAACTTAGTTTTGCTAATGCACATAATAAACACAAGCAGTCAAGTTTCCTGCTAGATAGTCTGGAAAAACTGGAAACGTGTATCTTGTATCATATTTAGTCACCTGGCTACAAAGTCTAAACTAAATGGCCTCCAGGTTGGACCAGCAGAGTACAGAGCTTGGGAAACTTAGCTGTAAACAGTAGTTAAGCAAGATGAGGAGTCTCCTTGAAATGATGCACCAAGGGTGTGGACAATCAGATAACCAGTACATCAGATAACCTCACTATACTGTGCTACACTCTCCTCTTTAAGTAACTTCTTTCTGTTTAAGGTGTTTAAGTGAAGTATCATGAAAAGAGACATATCAATAAGGTTAGCAAAACAAAGTCGTCTTACTTCAAGCGTATGGTTCTTTTTAATAGCATTGTACAGATCTAGATTACAATGATTATGCTTAATCTGCAAAGCTGAAAAAGAGAATTACTAATAAACCATGCCCATGTACAACTGAGGAAAGAAGGCTTCAGTTTTAACAATGTCCTACATATTTGCAGGCACAGTTAACAGGGTACAGAAACTAGCATTCAGATATTTATGCCAACATTTTCAAACTTGGGTGCTTAAAGTGAGGCACCTAAATAAGAGCCCTGATTTTCAGAGATACTAAACACTTACAGCTCCCATTGACTTCATGAATCTGGATGGAATGAACATTTGGAAGTAGTGATAAAATAGTTAGCCAAATAAATCCCTAGCATAATCCCATGGCATTGACACATCCCGGTGACTGTCACAAGCATGTCATGCAGTACACCGAATATATTCACGTATCATCTCCAGACACAAGTGAGAATGGCAGTGGTCATTATTTGGTGATCATGACATGTCACCGCCATAATTAAAAGAGTATCCTTTGGCATATGGGATAAATTAAACTGGGAAGTCATGCAAAAATGAAACCTGTATTTCACTTAACATTTATTAATTGCACCTGACTAAGGATATCCTACAAATCGGACAGAAAGACTCACATGACAAACAAAATCCCATTACATGTGTGCACAATTTCACCTTTTAAACACCCAAGAAGCAACACAAACTTCTTATCTATTTATTTTATAAATCCAGTTACTGGCATTGGTTGTCACAGACACATCAAATACAATACGGTAAGTGAGGGCTTTTCTATGGTGGTGATGGTGAGGGAAGGGAGGAGAAATCAGAATTCACCTTTTATTCAAACCAAACAGGATAATAGTATCTATCTATAAATGAACTTACCGATTTCTGCTGTTCAAACATAATTTTCTTGTAGAACACGTGAAATTGTTCGAAGCTAAGTTCTTCCTTGGGAGCTCCTATTTCCTGTGAGGAGGAAGTATTAAACAGCATATTTGGAATATCCTAGGTTATATCTGTATAGCAACAAATTTGACATACCCTTTCCAGGTGCCATAGTCTTCCAAGGCACATATGGCTGCCATACTTTTACTTTAATTGTTTTGACATGATGGCTAATTGATTTCTTAAGAGAAACATTAATATGCTAATTGAACAAACAGAATCTTAATTTGTAATACACTGTTCCTGTCCCTCATCTCTGTCCACTACCCAGGCTCAGAGTACCAGCAGGCAGTTAGCCAGTTGCTCACTTAAGAAGACTGCTGGCAGATTCTCAAGAACGACTCATTCAGTGCTCATTATCCAGAGTACCAGTAACTATAATTTGGGACTTGGAGCATAGAGAGGTACAAAGCAGGAAAAATAAGGGGATCTTTAATGTTCCTGCAGGGATGCAAAGTAGGCCTCAAAAGTTATTAACAGTAGTTCACATTGAAGAGAAACTAAAAGTATCACTTCATTCATAATGCAAATTCTACCCTTAAAACAGGCAGTGACCAGATTTTCCTATATATTTGCACAGTGCCGATAAGAAGGCCATGAGCCTGATTTTGACTTTGGACAATACTGCAATATTAATACCAATAATAAAGATCATTAAAAAACTCTTCTGCATGAAATTCAAACCTAAACTCTGAAATTAACCAATACAAATCAGATTAATTCACATGATAAGAAGCAAAAGCCACAGGCAAGATGCTGTGTGTAAGCGTCAATACATATTTTCACCAAATATTGGACATCAGGTGCTTTGGATAATTACCGCAAATTTATCCTTCAAGTATTTCACGCTGCCTACTTTGAAGTTTACTAAGGGAAGTATGGTCTTCAGTTCTCTAAGGCTGATACTGAAAAACAAGAGGGCAAAAACAGCATTCTATTAGTATGCATGCAACCTACAACTATCCAGTGGTATATCATTTTCATCAACACGAAAGTTGAATTATTGATACATTTTTAAAACATTCTCTGTCCATAGATCAATCCAAGTGCAACAGAAGTCTACTGACTTCTTTAGGCGTTGGACTAAACCAGGGGTGGGCAAACTACAGCCCGGCCGCTTTACTTGCGTCCTTGAGCTCCTACTGGGGTCTGGAGCTTGCCCCACTCCGGGACTCTAGCCAGGGAGCAGGGTTGGGGGCGCTCTGCACAGCTCCCAGAAGCCGCAGCATGTCCCCACTCCAGCTTCTATGCGTAGCGGCAGCCAGGGGGCTCTGTACGCTGCCCCCGCAGCTCCCATTGGCCGGGAACTGCAGACAGGGCAGCGCACAGCAGAGCCCCCTGGCCGTGCCTCTGCATAGGAGCCAGAGGGGGGAACATGCCGCTGCTCCCAGGAGCCACTTGAGGTAAGTGCTGCCCTGAGCCTGTACCCCTGAGCCACCCCCCTGTGCCCCAACCCCCTGCCCTAGCCCTGATCCTCCTCCCGCCCTCCGAACCCCTCGGTCCCATCCCAGAGCACCCTCCCACACCCCAAACCCCTCATTCCCAGCCCCACCCCAGAGCCTGCACCCCCAGTCGGAGCCCTCACCCCCCCCCATGCCCCAACCGCCGCCCCAGCCCTGATCCCCCACCCACCCTCCGAACCCCTCAGTCCCATCCCAGAGCACCCTCTTACACTCTAAACCCCTCATCCCCAGCCGCACCCCCAGCCGGAGCCCTGCCCACTACCCTGCACCCCACCCCTCTGCCAGGAGTCCCCTCCTGCACCCTGTACTCCTCATTTCTGACCCTGCCCCGGCGCTGCACCCCAGCCAGAGCCCTCACCCCCTCCTGCACCCCAACCCCAATTTTGTGAGCATTCATGGCCTAATATACAATTTTTATACCAAGATGTGGCCCTCGGGCCAAAAAGTTTGCCCACTCCTGGACTAAACTATACTGACCTTGTTATAAAAACAGTAAATTTCCTTTTTAAAGATAAGTAGGTAGCAAATGTTGTAAAAGTTGAAGATAAAAAATTCAATTGCCCTTAAATCAGTCCCTGGTTTTGTGATAAAAAATAGCATATCAGTTCTGGGGCCCATAAAATTCAGCCTGAACCTGTTTATGCACAGACAAATACAGACACAAATGGATAGCTGGCACATCTCCAACAGTTGTCCTTCTCCATGTGCAAAACAGGTATTCTGCAATCATGCAGGAACAACACTTTTACACACATTTTTAGGAATGTGAAATCTAGAACAGCATTTGATAACGTCAGACCTCAGTTCCAACCGCTTTACATTAAGGTATTACAGTTGGTTTTTATTGGTGAAAGACTCCTCATGCAACCCTGGGGCATGCTCCTATACTCCTTACTCAAGCAAAATTTGCATGTGAATAACTCCAGGAATGGGTTCCTTTGAAGACACAGCATCACCACACCCATTGTCCAACTCTAGTGTCTATAATTCACAATTGGATACATTGGAGAGGATTTAGAGAAGAGCTACAATACTCCCAAGGGAATTCTGTGCCAAAAAAAATAATAATTCTACACCAAAAAAATAAAAACCCTGCAGCTCCCATCCTCCCACCCTGGGACACGGACTTGGCAGTGAGGCCGCACCCGATGCGGACACAGCACAAAGGCCAGGTCTGCCCCAGAAATGCACCGGAGTCCTGCCCCCCCTGTGTCAGGTGCACCAAGACAGCAAGCAAGAGGAACAATCCATGTGTGGGGCAGACAGGCTCAGCCTGGCAAGATCGAAGTGTGGAGAGGCTTAGTGCGGGGATCCAGCTGTGGGGTAATAGGGTTCTGTGTGGGGCAATCTAGGTGCAGGCGGCTCAGTGGGGGGCCTGGTTGTGTGGGGGGGGGGCTCAGTGGGGGGTGCAGGGGGGTAATGGGACTCTGCAGGGGGGGTCCAAGCGATGGTGGTTGGGACTAAGGGGGGCTCTGGGTGTCAGGGGCTCCGGGTGCTGGAGGTATGAGGATCCAGATGCCGCTGGCTGGGGCTCAGTGGGGTGGGGTCCAGGTGCGGGTTGCTCGTTGCGGTGATCCAGGTGTGGGAGGTGCAGCTCCGAGTGTAGGGGGCTCAGTGGGGGGTGGTTTGGGTGCAGGGTTGAGGGTCCTGATGCGGAGGTAAGGCTCAGCAGGGTTGGGGCTCGGGTGCAGAGGGCTCAGTGGGGGTGTTCTGGGTGCGGGGGAGTCCAGATGCAAGGGGGCTGAGCGAACTGTGGAGCAGCTCCCTCTGTACAGTGACCCCTCCCACAGCAACTGAGGAGTGAATGGGGCTTCAGACCTCCCACCTCCCTCATCAACCTCAGCTTTGGTTTCAGTGAATCTTAGATACTTTTATGGCACCAGTTACCACAGTATCAGAGTGCCTCACAATCTTTAATTTACATATCCCCAGAGCAGTGCTATCATCCCCATTTTACAGATGGGGAAACTGAGGCACGCCACAACTAAGTAGTCACACAGGGTGTCTCTGGCAGAGCAGGGATGGGAACCAAGGCTTCAAGTTCTAGGCCTTTGTTGTGACCCTTTAGATGACAATGCTGCTCCAAGCACTGGCCAGAAATGCTCACCTGAGAGCAAAAAACCCAACAATTAACACTTATAAGAAACCCTTTTGCTCTTCAAAAAGTGTTTTACAAATATTCATCCCCACAGCTGCCCTGTGAGGTGTCATCATCCCCACTTTGCAGATACGGAAAGTGAGGCAGTGCAGTTGAGAGACGTGGAAACTGAGAGATCAGTCAATAGCCAAAGAGGGAGTCAGTGTTGGAGCCAAGATTAGAACTCAGGAAGGTCCTGGCTCCCGGTCCTGTTGTCAGACCATGAGAACATGCATTTCTCCCACTGCACCCCCGGGGCTGATCACACTGCCACTCAACAGCTCTTTCTGGACAGGCAAGCAAAGGCCTAAACCTAGGGCTGACTTCATTACTGCATCTGGCAGCAAAGCTTCACTGCTGGGGCCAGCCAGGAAGTGTCAGCTTTATAATTAGCTGACTAAAAATTTAAAAAAAAAAAAAAAAAAGTTAATTGCAGCATTCATCTGTTTCCTGGAGTTTTCTAAAGGTGGGAGTTCTCTCTGGGTAAAGTGGAAACACCATCACCTCACAATTCAGCACATATCAAAGGGGGATAAGTTATGTTACCTTCTGGTAGTAAAACAACTATGGAAACTAACATAACCTTAACTAGATGTAGTATCAGCTGAAGCTTCTCTGCCCTATGGCTTTCCTTTGTTTCATGGTTCTCCCCTATTGTGGTGCTTTCTTATTGAAACACAGCAGCAGCAGAGCAGGAGCAGTGACGTGATCTGGCATCCAATAAAGAATGGTGCAGCTGGCACACTTTGTCCTTCCCCTCCTGATTAAGCGAGTCTGTCTCTGATATCTAAAATCTCTCTGAGCCCCTATGCTTGGGAACCCAATTCCGTTCATGCCCTTCCATCTCTCTTTGTATAGCTATCATCTTCTCAGTACCACAGATTGCTTGAAGAATGGTGTTATTTCCTGAAATAACATGTTTTCATCCACACAATGAGAACATGTTTTATTTTACTCTTAGGAAAAGGCTAAATGAGAGGAAACGAATGTTATTTTCTGCACTGAACTAGAAGTACAAACATTAATGCTGCTGGGAAAAGGGGGTAGCTAAGCTGCATTAAAGTGCCACCCACCAAGGAGTTAATTTCCTTCTCAAGGCATCGTACAACTTACAAAAATTCTAAAGAGAAATTTGCAGCTGAATTTGCAAGAGAGCATCCTCTGCACTGCAACAGGCTATCCAGCACCTCAGCTAGCAGAGCAAGGATTCTCTCTCACTCTCACTCACCATAAAAGGAAATTTTGAAGACTAAAATCTACACCATTTTTTGCATGGAACTGCAGTGAGCAGCTTCCATTTCCCACAAGAACCCAAATATGCCACCTCCATAATTACAATATGCTGCGGCTTCCTCAGCTGAGAAGCATGAATCCTGAGGTAACTCCTAAGCCTAGGTCTCCTCACCAACACATAACAGAGTAACAATCGCAAACGACCAGGCCAGTTTCACCAAGTTATATTTTCCAAAGCAAGTCCTTGCAAGTGATAACTCTACAAACTCTCTGGAACAGTGCCAGAGTCCTCATTCTAATTCTGAAAGACCACTGCTGGCTTCCTCCCACCTCTATGTTCAAGGACTATCTTGTGTTCCCCTTGCCTAACCTACCCCACTCCCAAGATCTCCATGATGACCCCCCTCCGTTGGTTTCTCTGTCCCTACTCACACTGTCCCCCAGGGATCTCCTTGTCCCTACCTCACCTTCCAAGAATTCCCCTGTCCTTTCACCCCATCATGCTCCCCCTCCTCAAGGCTCTGACTCACTGTGGGGAAAAAGGACTGTTGTGGCTGTTGCTGTTAGTCCAACTCCCTCTGTGACCCACCTCACTCTCTTCACCCTCTCAGGCAGTGCTGGGGGCCTAGCCAAGGCAGAAGAGCAGAGTCCCAGCCTCTGGGTTCCCACTTTATTGGCAAAGGGGCAACAGCCTCTACAAAGGAAGCAGCTAGGTGCTGCTGGGAGTGGGGAGCTGAAAGTGGGAGGGGGAAAGAATCCCCTCTCCCTGCCTAAAACTACATGTATCCTAGTTCCAGCCATGAAGGAAGGGCAGAAAGCAAAATGATACAGTGGTGGTCATTTCCTTCTCTGTCATACACATCAGTGAATTTCATATGCTTGATGTCTCCATAACAAAACAGAACACAAATTCCTAACGAAAGAGCAGGTGCAGCGTCCTGGACTCTCACATGTTACGTACGTCACATCTTTCTTATACAAAGTGATGTCTGTTACTTTAAATTCCACTCCTATACTTCATGTAGAAAAACTGACCACGAAACTAAGCAAAACCTAAAAAGGGTGAGATTCATACCTGTTCCTTCTAGTCTGGTCAACAGAGTAGATCTGCTTTCTCAGCCAGCTTAAAAAACAAAACAAAACAGAAAAGTTATTTTAAGAATTAAAAACAAACAGAGCCTGTTCAATATTGCAATTTCAGTGATGAAAGTAAGCAGAGATATTTAAACTGGAAATCTAGCACATTCTGAAAAACGAGTCACAAGCATTTTCAGATGCTGCATCTGCCCTGGTTCATTTTTGTGGCTTTACAATAATATTTTCCTATTTCTAAACAAAATGTTTTTGTCCTCTTGTTGTGTGTGACAAGCCCATGTAAACAAGGGTAACGACTAACCATACAAATGGGAAACAGTGAAAATAACTGGGCACAAAAGAGCCAGATCTGCAGCTGGTATAAACTGGCATAACTTTAATGGAGCTACACTGATTGGCTCTAGCTGGGGATGTGGTCCCAAATATCATCAAATGCATGAAGTAAAAATGAAAAAGAAAATCCGCTTAATCTCTTTCAGCTGTAGTAATCTTTTACCTATCTTAGGTTAAAAAACCATAAATCAGACAGAAGTGTCAATTTTAGGACCAGCATCCCTTTAATGATATTGGCAATACTGACCGGGAAGATCTGTTCATATAGACAGGTTTCACCCCAAAGGATAATCATAGCATTTCACTAAAAAACTCATATACTCTGTCTATACAGGAATCACTTTGTTGTTGCTGAAATGCAGCCACCTCGAGAGTGATGCACAGCAACTGTATAACAGTACAGAGCAATACCACACAAAAGTTAAAGACAGGAAGCAAGGAATACTTTTTCCCAGTTGAAATTGGATTTAGATGGGCAGGGCATCAACACCTGAGCTGTAATTTGGACAAACAACCAATGAAGAAAGACAGGCCATGACTTTTCCCCACTGTGAACGAAAGGTGAATGGGGTGAGAAAAGATCAAGTCTGGGAGGGGGCTCAGGGCCTGTTGAGAAGAGGGGGATTCTCTGCCCATGGCTGGGTGGTGGGAAGGGGGAGAGGGTCTAGTTGTGAGATCCTGAGAAACTCTGAGTCACCTGAAATGGAGATGCCCACACACATAGACCAGACATTCCCATGAACTTCTTAAAGACTTTCTTTGGCATCCAAACCTGGAACCAGGCGAATTTATATAACAAACCAACCAACCAGAGAGCCAAATCCATCACAGTGTAAGTAGCCATAACTCCACAGAAGACTATCAAGTGGCATATGCTTTTACAAGACCTGAATTTGGACCACACTTTCTAAGCATAGCATGTTGTCTGTAGAGTATTGCTCTTAATGTAACTTACAGACCACACTGGTTTCATCCTTGAAAATGTCTTTTCAGTTTTTCACTATCAAATTGCAAAGAAGTGTCAAGCTGTTGAAGAGTCTCTCATAAACAAAGGGGGAAAATTCCATGTACCTCTCTGTGATTGCAGGTGTGGAAGCATTCATAACCTCTTGATGCAAGATATTCAAGCCACACAGCCATTTATCAGCATCATCTTTGGAATCAGCTGCAAAGATTAATACACTGTGAGAAACATTAATACATAACAAAGACATAATCTGTGATGTTTAGATAAACCCTAGTGTATAACGTGGGTTGGCTACCCATTCTCTGTGATAATCTCACTATAGAGCTTTACGCTGTCAATCCGACACATCCCAGTGAAAGAATCTATGTTAGTTTTTAAGGATTAAAAAAAAAACCCTGCTAGACCTATCAAAAACATCTCCTTTTAAAACTTTGTTAATCAGAACATAAGACGTTCCAAAGCTGCAGCAGAATTACTGCCAACCTACAACTCTCACTGTGACAACAGCAGAATTTTTGCTTTTTCCATCTTCTGTTCTTAAGGTAGCCAAAGTACATGCCGTGGGCTGAATGTAGCCCAGAGCCACCCTCTCCTTTAAAATTAACATGTGATCTGTGGATACTACAGATTCCAGCATGCAATGCTCTAATTCTAACCCTTAACATTTCTGAGTGGCCTGCAAAACAAATCCTTCATCCTGACTGCCATAATCACACCACTATGCACAGTCTATGCCAGACTATGGTTTGTGGGAGCACAAAAGGTGTATTTGGGAGAAGAGTCTTTAAGTTCCCTCAGACTCCTGCAGCAGAATTAGAGCTCAGATGCTTGTTCCGTTCATCCTTAGCTTTACATTTTCAAGTCTATTTTCAGAAGGAAAATGGCTAGAAATTTTATTTTGTTCCAAAATGAGTTTGCATCTACACTTCTAGTACCAGATGCAAACCAGAAGGGCTTGCTGGTGATGATCCAACTTGATCTGAGTACCTACTAGTCAGATCAAAGTTCATGCGTTGCATTCTGGGAGCTACAGGCCCTGAGGGACACAAATTTGTATTATTAAAGGTGCAGGTGGGCTGCAATTTCCCTTTCATGCTGCAGATTAGGTGCAGCCTTTGCAGCCCTCAGTTGGGCAGAATTTGGACAGCCCTGCATTATAGCATTCCAGTTCAGAAATTCATCAAAGCTTCCCTCCACCAAAACAGTCCTCCCGAAGAATTATTTCCTGCCAATATCTCCAACTTGAGCAATTTCTGCAATATCCTTTAAAACAAAAACAGTCTCTCAAAAGATACACATTGTTTTTAAAATTATACTTTCAAACAATGCTGTATTCTCCAAAACTGAAGCAGAGCCCAGCTTCAGATCCCTGTGGAAATCTTTTTCAATTAGTTACGTTTCTGGAAAGGACAGACACCACCCACTGCTAGTCTAACTGTCCCAAAGTTATTCTGTGTGTAAAGAAAGCTGCCATTCCCCGTTAAGTAACAGTTACCTTGTATTGTTCTCAGAAACCAAGACAAAGTGCTTTAACAAAGAAAAGGATTTTCCTGATATTGAAAATATCAGTCATGTTGTTCTAAGAATCTGTGTTATGGCAACAGACCTCCTGGTACTGATTGTTCTCAAACTACTTGCAGAGACTAGATTCTGAGAAAAAAAACAAGGGGAAAATACAGCCCAATAGTGCTCAGTGCACAATTATATTTAAAATGATGCTGCACATTCTGAAATTTCAGGGATATTATGGGCTTAATCTAAATTCAAATCTGGTATGTAGAGCCGAATTTTCACAAGCAGCCATTAATTTTCAACACACAAAATTTGAGCATGCTCCTTCACATGCAAACCCACATTTAGTACACCAATCCTCTGTGCAATTAACTGTACATTATTTTACAAGCATAAATATAGGGTTTACTTACACACATGGGAAAGTACCTCAACTAGGGAGAGCATCACTTCCACATTTAAAAAAAATCTCTATGACTGTTAGGATTATAACACTTACAACACACTGATCACTTCTCTACTCTACTAGGAACATCTTAAAAATTACTTCAGTTTTTATTACAATTTTGCAAATGAATTTAATGCTCATGAAACTGACAATGCTGATCTAGCATAGGACCAAGGGAATTCCCATAAGCAATGAAACCAGCAGTCCATATATTCCTATAACAAAGAAGATTCAAGACCCCTTCAGTAGGTAGTTATCCCCGTCTTAAAGAGAAATTTCTTCCTAATCTCCATTGATTAGGAACTGTCTTATGCCCTGAAGTATAAGGGTTTATATCACATCCAAAACTCTAGTTTTTGCTCTTTTTAAAAACACCCTTTTTAATGTAATTCGATGATCTCATTTTCCATAAAAATATCCAATCCATTTTTGAATCTTTCTAAGCTTGTGTGTCCAATGATATCTTGTGACAAAGAGATTCATAGCATAATATTGTGTTGCACATAAAAAGCATTTCCTTGTATTAGTTTTCGATTCCCTGTCTTTCAATTTGATTAACATCCCTTCTCCTCATATAGACATGCACAGCCCTTACGGTGCACTTGAGCATGCAATTCACCTCCTATTCCAGTCCTTGCCCTCTTGTAGGGTCTGGTCAACACTACCTAGTTAGGTCGAGGCAAGCCATCTTAGGTTGACATAACCATGGAAGTGTCTACACTTAAATTTCGCTCCCACTGATGTAACTGCCCTGCTATGCCGACTTAATAACTCCACCTCCATTAGGAGTGTAAAGTCACAGTCATATAGTTAGGTCAACACAACGTCAGCGTACACACTGCATTGTTTACATCGACTGTTGCTGGCTTTCACAAGCCGTCCCACACTGACAGTACAATTGATACAAGTGCTCCTGGTAAGGAAGCACACTGCTGACACAAGAAGCAAAGTGTAGACACACACAAGCAATGTAATTACTGCCACAGCCATATGCCAACATAAGTTAGGTTGACTTAATTTTGCAGTATAAACATGGCCTAAGTAAACAGACCCTGCCAGTTGTGTGGTAGTTTTTTCTGATGTGGTCACTAAGAAGTAGGCTATGGATCCTAAATTCACTTTTATTTGTGACCCCAGGCAGGTTTCAGACTCAGGGGCAAGACTCTGGCCGCAGTAAAGCCAATGGCAAAATCTCCATTGCCTTCAATAGGGCCAGGATTTCACACAGGTCTCCAGTGTTAAAAAAAAAAATCTCACCTGAGATATTTAACCGGAAAGGATCTACACTGCTAAACATGAGTGAATGAATAAAAGATAAGTACTTCATAAAAAAGCCTCTCTATAATGTTCCTTCTAAAGGGACATCAGGGAGCTGCAGGGTATAAAGAACTGAATCAACAGAAAAAGAAAAGGAGTACTTGTGGCATCTTAGAGACTAACCAATTTATTTGAGCATGAGCTTTCGTGAGCTACAGCTCATGCTCAAATAAATTGGTTAGTCTCTAAGGTGCCACAAGTACTCCTTTTCTTTTTGCGAATACAGACTAACACGGCTGTTAATCTGAAATGAATCAACAGAAACACACACATAGGGATTTACTATATATTTGCTGCTTATACCTCACTTATACTTGTGCCTTGCAGTGAGTGATAGTCATTTCATCTTCCTAAAACATACAGAGCTGGTGTCAAGGAGGGTACAAGACTGCTTGCAACAATTCAGACACCTAAAATGACCCACTCATAAGCCATGAAAATGATTCTTTTAAACAGCACATGGAAAAAAATCTCACCTGATAAATTATTTTTACATAAAAATTACATTATTTTACACAAAAATTACAAATGCCACAATTCAAGGGCATTAAAAGCAGTAAGTGGGAAAGGGTGCTCTCTCACACTCTCCTCAATTTTAAATGTTTGGTATGTTTTAGGAAGGCCAGGGAAAAAGAAAAACAGCCTAATCTTTGCATTACTGCTCTGTCAATGCTATAGGTCTCTAGTCTAAAGGGTTTACTATTTGAGGTTTAAAGAAGACAGACAAAAAAAAAGTACCTGCTAAGCTTAAGGTGTTGAGAACAAACTGGGTACCGTAAAAAATAGTGAAGCAATGCTCTTTATGCTGTGTTGCTTTCCCGCGCTCAAAATCCTTTGCATTTTTCCCAGGGCGAATTTCCTTTATTTCCCTCAGATCCACTGAAAGAAAATAACATGTGTCAGTACAAACTGTGCTTACATAATTCCAGCAGAGACCAATGCAGGAAGACAAACATGTCAAAACATTTATTTATTATTATTATTGTATTGGGACTTGCTACGGTGGTGACTGCTTAAATGTGTTTCTGCCCTCAAGGCTGGGACAGAGGAGAGTGGGAGAGGAAGAAGAGGGTAGCTTTTTTGTAGAAACTTAAAATAATGCAGTGACAACATTCCTGGGACTGTGACACTCTCTCCACTGACCAAGTTATGTATAAAATCAATAGGCTTGCAAGGAAGAGTTGTCCACACACTTTTGCAGGTGTCATTTACTTTGACGCTGGAGTTCCCTTTTTGACTGGCAAACTGTTTGAGGGTACTCTAAAGAGACAACACACCACCATCACCAACTGATGTTACTTTATTTCCACCACGAAACCAACTCAAACCTTTTCTGGTCTACAGCACTTGAGCAGTTTTTGTGGGGCAATCTACACTTTACACTTATGTTTTAGAACTTTTTTTGGCTAAGCCTCAATGTAACCATTAAGCTATCTATGAACCTTCCTCTGCTCAGATCCGAACAGGTCTCTGTCTTTTAATACAGCTTTTAGCACTGCTGAGTGACCTATGCCTTCCCATAGAGCATAGCTACACTTTTAAAAAAATCATGAAAGGAGAACACTGTGCTGATATGTGGCCTAGAGTCAGTCCTCTGCTTATCATAGTCGGAGGCCTGGGTCTGCATAATATTTGTGAGGCAGCACTGAAATAGAATATGTGCACTCTTACGATAAGATATTTATTAGAAAACTGAGGAAGTGGTTTCGTTCTGCCCGTAGACTGGACAGAAGTACACACGGCTCTTCCTACTTTTGACAAGTCAAGAGTTACTGCTTACAGGATGAGGACTGAACCATAAATAAATAAATAAATAAATAAAGTTGCACAGCTGCTCTTGAAATGTGTTTATCAAACTATACAGTGTCAGAGGAAATTGACTGGGGGTTTCTGTTTGTGTGTGTTTACAATTCAGGGATACAGACAACGTATTTTAAAAGAGCATCTCCTTGCTACTAGATCACAACATATCAAATGTAGTGAAATAAAGAGGGGAAGGGCTGACCACCTGTTTCTAAAGCTCTGTGGGATGATTAATTTTTATGTGATGTAGTTTGGTGTGAGGTGGTGGAGAGGGTTGATCAGCAAAGCCTGGATGGTAGAATAGTCATACACCTGGGAAGTTCTTATTGTGAGTGAGACTATCCCAGGCCAAACTTACTTCTCCATTTGGAGTTGTTTATCCCAGAGATGACATTACTGCTAGGAAAGGGGAAGAAAATTATTATTATTTTGTATTGAGGTAGCCCTTATAAGCTGCAGCCTTTGACCAGGTTCTGTAGAAACATGGAACAAAGAGACAGTCCCTGCCCCAAGGAGCTTTATGTCCCCCAGATATTTATTTGCAAGATAAAGTGACCACTCCTTCTCCCAGACTCCACCCAACAACTCCCAGTAAGAATAGTGTGGAAAAAATCTCCATCCAAATTTTTCAAATGTGGCTGCATAGAGTAGGCTCCTAAATATACATTTAGGTATTGAAATATGTAGCCTGAATATCAGAGATGTTGAGCAACGAAGAGCTCCCACTGAATGTTCAGCCCCTCTGAAATTCTTACTTAGGTACCTAAAATGGATCTCAGCCTATCTTAAGGTGTCTGTGACAGGTTACGGTAGTGTCACAGCGTCCACATTTGAAAATGTTGGTGTTACTTCTCAAGCATGTCAAAAGGAGTTTGACAAAGACACATCAGGGTGCAGATAGCAGATTTCAATTCAAAGTAAACCAACAGGGAAACATTATCAGATTCCCTGTAACTCTACTTGAGTGCCTTAACCACTCAGCCACCACTCCAGACCTCCAGTCTTGAAGGTTATGGGTTTTGTCTTGATGGATCTCAAAATGAAAGGCCACCTTCAGTTCACACATGGAAAATGGGTACCTGATCCATGGGGTTAGGGCAGTCAAAGGCAGTCTGACATGATACTGGCCTCATCCCTCCCTTGTGTACTGTGAGCTATGAAACTGACATGCTTTAACCAGGTCAGCCCAATGAGCCATTGGCTTGGGGAAACTTTGACTTCACTAAAAGAAAAGGAGGACTTGTGGCACCTTAGAGACTAACAAATTTATTTGAGCATAAGCTTTCGTGAGCTACAGCTCACTTTGTTGGTCTCTAAGGTGCCACAAATACTCCTTTTCTTTTTGCGAATACAGACTAACACAGCTGCTACTCTGAAATTTGACTTCACTGTAACTCTACTGAACACCATACACAAAACCCAGAGATAAAAACTAAGATTTCCCAATCCTAATTGTTGTTTCCATTTTGAGTTACTATTTCTCCATACTGACCTCTAACATAGAAAGAGTCAAGCTTGCTTAATTTCTTCCCTCTATTGCGCGCACGCACACAGACACGCACACAGACACACACACACACACACACACACACCTTCTTTTCTCTGCATTATAACCCTGATACCTCACTCTCGTGCTCTCACCCTCTCTGGTGTGTATGTGTTATTTTGGTTAGGGATGTGATTTTTTTTTTTTAATCAATATAGTTATACTGGTACAACCCCTAGCATGGACGCAGTTATACTGATATAAGGTACAGCTCATTCCCCTTTCCTTACAGGAATAAGCTATACCAGTTATAAGCACTTTTATACTAGCAGGGGTTATACAGTTTTAACTATATCGGCATAGTTAAAGTGGAACAAGTTTTGTGTGTGGATGAGAAGAGCCACACTGCGCCCCAGGCTCTGCTCAGATGTGCTTTAGAATTCATTTAATTGGAGGACAAATAAGGTAGTAAACTTATTACCCAGTTAGAACAGGTAGCTGAATGGTTAGGATCAGATTTTTAAAAGATATTTAGGCATTGTTCTGCTCAGTGTTGCAATGCCTAACAGATTTAGGTGTCTAGATCTCATTTTCAAAAGGGATTTAGGCACCAAGTGAACACAAAAACACCTAAATACCTTTAAAAAACTGGACCTATGTGACTAAGCTCAACCATGAGGGAAGGAGGTTACGAGGGAGGGAGAACAGAAAAAATGAGTGTGACATAGGTCAACTTCCCTTTCAAGAGTTCAAATTCAGTATCTTTTATGTTCCTGAAATTATTATACTTTATTTCCCTTAGAAAAAACATTCTATAGAACTTTATAGGGATGAAATCAATAGGTTGCTGTAGAAACTATCCTAAATAAACTCTAGAATAGAAAAGGATAACCATTCTATAAGGCTGTTTTTTAACCACCTTTGTTGAATTTTATATAAAGATACATAATTGTGTGTTGAATTTTATATGACTAAAACTAAGCCACCCTATAGAAGGGCTATCCTTTTGTATTAAGTACTCTAGGGCCTCTCCATACGGCCTATATTGTGTATTGTGAGGGGGGACAACACACTGGGAACAAGTGCTCTCTCTAGGGCACTGTCATGGTGAAAATCGTGGGCTAGACCCTCAGAGAGAGAGAGAGGAAGAGCCACAACAGACATGTCCCTGCTGTTGTGCAGAGCTCCGCTGACTTCACAGGCATAGAGCTCACCGTAGGATCAAACTCTACAACTCCACTATCCAATCTGGCTGCCCCTGACTGAATGAGAAAAGGGTATAGCCAGGGAAATCCATACCCTGGAGAAAGATTTTATTAAAAATGTCGCAAATTCAGTCTGATAAGTTTGCTATACTGACAAGATCTTATAATCAAACATCTATAATGCACTGGCAGTTGAACAGAATGGTCTTTTATCGGGAAATACAAACAGAAAATAACTCCTGCCCCAGCAATACTCGTAGAATGCACCAGAAATTCTATCATTCGACACTCTCTTGCTGTCTTGAAGCATTAGACCCTTTCATCTTCCCAATTGTGTGCTCAAAATATAAAGCCAAGTTCCACCCCCTGATATGCACAAGGACTCCCATTACATCAGTATGTCCAAGGGTAAATTTTGACACCAATGGCCTGATCGTGCTCCCACCAGACAATGGAAATCACACAGGGCCCGAAAAGTAGTACTTAGAGTTTCAACTCCCGAGGAAGTGAGCAGTAGCTCACGAAAGCTTATGCTCAAATAAATTGGTTAGTCTCTAAGTGCCACAAGTACTCCTTTTCTTTTTGCGAATACAGACTAACACGGCTGTTACTCTGAAACTCCCTGTTAGTCCATAAAAGAGTACTCAGAACAACACAACTGGCACACATCCCAAGGAAATATAGAACCATAAAACAAATCAAATAAAGCAACAGACTCAAACCCAGCAACGTGAGAAAGAGAAAAACCTCACATTTATTCTAGTAAATCTCATGCCAGTTTGGACAGCCAAAACCCGCTAAACCGGTTTCAAAATGTCAGGCTTCTAGTTTACATTTCATCCATTCCATTATGTGGCTATTTCTGTGGAGTTTAAAAGGATTTCCTTGGGAGGCTAGTCAGTCATCTTCTCGATTTTGACAACTTATTCAAGTGGACTCGTGGTATAGTGGCCTGTGCATGTGCATAGTATAGTGGCCTAAGCATGTGGCTCAAACTCCATTTCCAGCTCTGCCAATGAGATGAATGGCCTTAGGCAAGTCTTAATTTCTATGGATTGGGAAGTAGATAAATAGTATTATAACACAGATGTTGCATGGATTATATGCACCATACCTCCAGGAGCTCCCATTGCAGCAGGGCTCAAGTTTTTTGCCCGACAACTTTTGACCCAAGAAATCTTTATTTTTCTCTATTCAAATAAGTTACCAAGAGAAATACTTATTTAAATAATGCCTATTTTGAACAATCTGACTACTATTATTTTTAATACAGTAGTGCCTAGAGGCAAGGACTAATCAGGACTGGGACACTTATGCATTGTGCTGTACAAACTCAGAATAAATGACAAAATTAACCCTCTGGATGTAACAAACAATTGGAAACAGAAAGTTTCTCTAAGAAAATGCATATGCATAGGCCAGCTTCACCCCAGCTAGATGGTTCCAAATCCGATATATATTTATTCATTGTAACCTATAAATAAAATAAACCTCAGAAATCCCTACAAGCCATCTACCTAGCTGTTACCAACTGTAACTTCTCGTGTCTTGCTTACAATACTCCTCCTAATACATCCCAGAATCATGTTCGCTTTTTTTGCAACAGTGTTACACTGGTGACTCATATTTAGCTTATGGTCCACTATGACCCCAAGATCCCTTTCCGCAGTTCTCCTTGCTAAGCAGTCATTTCCCATTTTATATGTGTGCAACTCATTGTTCCTTCCTAAGTGGAGTACTTTGCATTTGTCCTTATTGAATTTCATTCTATTTACTTCAGACCATTTCTCCAGTTTGTCCAGATCATTTTTAATTTTAATCCTATCCTCCAAAGCACTTGCAATCCCTCCCAGCTTGGTATCGTCCGCAAACTTTATAAGTGTACTCTCTAGGTCACTATCTAAATCACTGATGAAGATATTGAACAGAACCAGACCCAGAACAGATGCCTGCAGGACCCACTCGTTACGCACCTTCCAGCATGGCTGTGAATCATTGATAACTACTCTCTGGGAACGGTTTTGCACCCACCTCATAGTAGCTCATCTAGGTTGTATTTCCCTAGTTTGTTTATGAGAAGGTCATGTGAGACTGTATCGAAAGCTTCACTAAAGTCAAAATATACCAAAAAAAGAAAATGAGTACTTTTGGCACCTTAGAGACTAACAAATTTATTTGAGCATAAGCTTTCGTGAGCTACACGAAAGCTTGTGCTCAAATAAATTTGTTAGTCTGAATGCATCCGATGAAGTGAGCTGTAGCTCACGAAAGCTTATGCTCAAATAAATTTCTTAGTCTCTAAGATGCCACAAGTACTCCTTTTCTTTTTGCAAATACAGACTAACACAGCTGCTACTCTGAAAGATATACCATGTGTACTGCTTCCCCCCCATCCACAAGGCTTGTTAACCTGTCAAAGAAAGCTATCAGGTTGGCTTGACACGATCTGTTCCTGACTGTTACTTATCACATTATTATCTTCTAGGTGTTTGCAAATGGATTGCTTAATTATTTGCTCCATTTTCTTCCAGGGTCAGAAGTTAAACTGACTGGTCTGTAAGGATCTTGAAGAGGGTCTTGAGAAAGGATTTGAAGGAAGGAAGAGTAGTGGTTTGATGGACAACTCCACAGAGGGTCTTGTGTGCATGAGATGTAGGCATAAAAGAACGTATAAAGATGCCTGTGTAAGACATGGACAAACAGACAATGGAGGCTGACTTCATTACTGGGGCCGGGCTGAAGTGATAATACATAAGGACAAGTAAGTAGGGAGGGAAAAATTGAGCTATGAACTGCCTTACAGGTAAGGACCAGGAACCTTATCCAAACCCTAGTGAAGTCCATCAGAGTCTTTCTAAGGACATCAACAGGTTAAGGATCAGACCCAAAAGTCAGTTTTTGATGTGCTGGAGAAGGGGGAGTCCGTGAAGGGACTCAAAGAGTGGGCAACATGGTCAGAACAACATGTCAGGAAGCGTAATTTAGGAGCAGTGCTTTGAATGGACCTGATGGAATAAGTAGGGTCTCAGGAAGACGAGAGAGAAGACGGTGACAGATTATAAGATGTGAAAAGATAAGAAGCTTCGAAAACTTTAGTGGTATGGTCAGAGAGAAATATATACGTAAGTATAGATAGGAGTACACATACATACTTAAAACACAGGAACAGAGGATGATTTTGCCTGTAGCCAAAATTTTGCTCAAGCATTTGAAAAATGGATTTCCGAAAATATAATCAGCCATTTGCAAAATGAGAAGGTTTCTTCTTTGGAGGGGCAGAAACCTGACTTGATCCGACAGACACACAGAACTCTGCAGTGTAGGAAAGTGTGCAAATGAGCACCCAGCGAATGTAAAAAAGCTTTTTTAGTTTCACTTTGCAAATGCACCTTGCTGTGGTTAGCAGAGACAATGGCTCCATTCTCACTTCCACATAACCCAAGAATTAACTATCAAATTGCCACTGACAAGGTGTGCCACTGTACACCTGTTGTTTTAGTCAAAACATGAATATGGTGTGGGGCTGTGAGTGCAAAGCAATGTTTTTCCATCAGAGAGTAAGATGGCCTGGCCATCTACAGACAGTACACACCCCAGAAAACTCACACACCTTGGTGTACATACAGTTTGGAAAACAACTTGACTCAAGGCAGCGCTTCAGTTCAGCCGAAGCTGTCCAGGGAAGAGCTCTGGTAAATATTTTCAAACCCGTGGGGCAGAAGCCCCAAGCCTCGCCCCCCTCACCATGGGACACAAGTCCTGAGCCCCAGTGCCCCTCATGGGGCATAAGCCCCGAACCCTGGCACTCCAGGAAATACTCTGAGAAATTAAGCCCTGATCCAAGGATAGTAAAATTTAATGAGAAGTACTATACTGTAGTGGACTGAGCAAAGATTATAAACCACAAAACTATTTGAAACACAGTTAAAAAGCCTAAGGATTTGATACAACGCAGAAGACACACAGTGCTAAAGTTCCAAACGACAGGGAATTTAGCCATGTGACAGACTGAACTAGTGGGAGGTGCACAGCTAACACCCACAGTTTAACAAATTCAGGCCACACAAGTACCATTTTCCTGACTATAACTACATTTTAAATAGAAGACTTCTCACTAGGCAGCTCACAAAACTTCACGGAACTTTTTACAGTTCTCTCTAGTTTGGGATCTTTTAGATTAGGCAGCAGTCAATGTGAAAAGGCTAGGGCTTGAAATTGTAAGGCAAAGTCACCCTAATCATGTAACTATTTCTATCCCACTTTGTAACATTTACATCGGGGTAGGCAAACTACAGCCTGGGGGGCCACATCCAGCCCTCGAGCTCCCGCTGGGGAGCGGGATCTGGGGCCTGGGCTTGCCCCGCTCCGGTGTTCCAGCCAGGGAACGGGGTCAGGGGCTTGCCCCGCTCCACGCAGCTCCTGGAAACAGCAGCATGTCCCCCCCTCCAGCTCCTACGCATAGGGGCAGCTAGGAGGCTCCGCACCTGCACCCACCTCAAGCACTGCCCTGCAGTTCCCATTGGCCAGGAACTACGGTGAATGGGAGCTCCAGGGGCAGCACCTGCAGACGGGGCAGCGCGCAGAGCTGCCTGGCCACGCCTCCACGTAGGAGCTGGAGGGGAGACATGTCACCGCTTCTGGGAGCTGCCTGAGGTAAGCGCCACCCGGAGCCTTCACCCCTACCATGCCCCAACCCCCTGCCCCAGCCCTGATCCCCTCCTGCCCTCCGAACCCCTCAGTCCCAGCCCGGAGCACCCTACTGCAACCTCAACGCCTCATCCCCCACCCCACCCCAGAGCCCGCAACCCCAGCTGGAGCCCTTACCCCCTCCCACACCTCAATCTCCCATTTCATGAGCGTTCATGGCCCACCATACAATTTCCATACTCAAATGTGGCCCTTGGGCCAAAAAGTTTGCCCACCCCTGATTTACTTGCACACAAAAAAAGTCGGCCGTTAGGTGGGGGGAGAGGAGGATTAAATCCCAAGAAGTGAAATAAAAATAAATAAAATGTACATTTAATGGAAATGGAGTCCTGGGCTTTGAAGAATAAAATACTGACTGAAGTCAATGGGAGCTGTGGATGCTTGGCGCATTTATGGACATTTATGGTGCAGAAGTGCTATGAAGTTCATTTAACGCTGTCCCTGTTTCACTGATTGGCCGTAACAGGAAGTCTGGCCTTTGTAAATTAGCATGTAAACACAAAGTGCATGAGCTGCTGAAGGGAAGAAGTGATCACATAGCAGTTAAAAGCTACACATGTTCATCTGTTCATTTTACCACAGAAACCAAGCTCTAAATACCCAGCAGAAAAAAAAAAAAACACATATACACTAACATCAAAGTACTTGAAAGTCCCTTGGGTAAGAACTGAAATAGATCAGCTTCAAAAGGGAAAAAAAAAATGGTGAATTTTAATGTCTCTTTGAAAAGTAACTTCATACAAATCAAAAAGTAAATTACATTTTTAAGATGAGCTAATAAAACAGATAGCTGGCATTTACGATATGCAAGAAAAAGGAAGTGATGGAATGCAATTTTAAAGAGATTGGTGTGGTAAAACTTTACATGTATACGTACACTGCTAATTAAGGAAATTCAGACAGGTAAAAGGAAGAGTGACAAGGCTCTGACAACCAAGAAAATAAAACTTACTCCTAGAAATTGACATAATCAACCCTAAAATTCAGCCAACAGAAGCACTCCTATTGTTTTACACACAGTAAAAACCTTCACTTCTCAATAGGAAAATATGCAAAATATTCACCACTTTTCCCATAAGGTGTAGGTGGCGTGAATATTTATTTTTGGTTTTTAGATCAGTTCACATGAAGGGGAAAGAGACGAGGGTTTTCCACAACACAGCATGTTCCCTTCAGCAAGATGATCTTGAGTAAAACTTTCAAAAGCAACTAAGTGACTTAGGTGCCTAAGTTACATTTTCAAAAGCAACTCACATGCTGAGGAGGCAAAATCCCAGTGACTTTCAATGAGATTTAAGCACCTAAATCACTTTTAAAATAGCACTCACAGGTGTTTTAAAAAATGTTTACCCTTGTCTCTGAAGGCTGCGGAGTTGTGCACAATTGAATTGTTCTTTCATTGGAAGGCCATTAACTAAGATTCTCAAACTAAAATTAACAGTTGTTTTCAGACACAAACTTTGCACAACAGTATACAGTTCAAGAGTTATACAGATCAGAATTTAATTTAAAAGAAATACCACCTTAGTAATCAGAGTGGCGATATCTTTGGCATGATAGATATGACTGTATCAACATCTACATCAAACTCCTCTTGTCCAATCCTGATGGCTGCCCGGTCTGCCAGCTGGTATCCAGATAATCACACTATGCTTCTGTGTAGTGCAGCTCTGACAAACCTTGATAATCAGATATCCTCTTAAAAGGGTGAAATACTGCAAGAGACACATTTCACAGGCAGAGTTTCCTATCTACAGAGTAATCCAATCTGAGAATGAGAACAAAAGCAGTGCAATCTCATGAGCAGACCCAGAAAATAGGACTCCTAGATTCTATTTCTGTCTGCCACTGACTTGCCAGATTAATTCTCTGTCTTAAATTCATCCACTGTAAATACAGTACTGGAGCATGAAAATCCCACCTATCCTCCAGAAAGGAAGTGGGGGAGGGGGGGATGGGTTGGTTGGTTGATTGTTTTAAACACGAATTCAGTGGAATTCCCTTTGTCAGGCAGGGGGACTCTCAAGGCTCCTGGACTGCATGGGTAGAATAGTGCCTATTCACATATTTCACAGGACTGTTACAAAGCTCTTAAGCCCACACTTTCCACAATGCAGTCTCTCACAAAAACCCATATGGTTCAAGATTGTACATCGGATTGTACATCGGATAGTTGGGAACTTAACCACCCAATTTACAAGCAGAAATAATAATACCAAGCCCTTTTATAAAGCTTTCCATCAGTAGATGACAAAGCGCTTTACAAAGAGGTCAGTATCATTATCCCCTCTTACAGACAGGGAAACTGAGGCATAGAAAGGGGAAGTGACCTGCTGAAGTCACCCAGCAGGCCGGTGACAGAGCCAGAAATAGACCCCAAATCTTCTGACCCTAGTGCAGTTCTCTATCTGCTAGGCCACAATGCTTCCCCAAATCTTTAATATTTGCATGTGCAAGAAGGGTAGCTGCAATCAGAAAACACAGGCCATATGTTATAAAGACATATTTACATGCCAATACTGGAAAGGGGAGAACTAAGAGGAAAAAGTTCTCCATAGCCAGATTTATTTTTTAGCTAGAATACAAAAATTATGTTCTTTTTACAAATTAAGAAACTGAGGCAGCGAGAGGTTATGTTAAATAATAAGTATTTTATTTTAGTTTATACTAAAATAAAATATGCTGCACTATGGAGCTTTTCACATCTTTCCACTAGAAATGAAGGAAGTAGCAGACAGCAGCAAGCACAATATTCTTACACTGCATCCAGCTAGCACTGGGCTTAAGAAAGAAGAAATCGTTATTATGCTCTACTCTGATGCATATCATTAGCATTAAAAGCCTTAATTCGGATAGCTTATATTCCAGTGTTTAGCAACGGTTAGCCCATTATCTGTGCAAAGACTCTGGGTGTCCATGTCTGTCACTCACAAACACAGCTGTTTAACCTTCTAAGAAAAACAACAATTGCAGAAAAAATATAGACCGTTAGAAAAACCTCCTGATTGTTCTCCTTGAAACTCCCCGCTGATGTGAGGCCTACCAAAAAACACATCAGATAAAGGTCTGACAGCTGATATGCTACAACCATAGTTGATGACTCTTCATAACCATCCCACTGCTGTCTTGACTCCCCACATCCATTTGTTGGATCTAACTGTTGTCTCCCATCTTATACTTCAATTGTAAGCTCTTGGGACAAGAACCGTCTTTCTAGAAAGTGTTTGTAAAGTACCTAGCCCAATGGGCCCCGATTCAGATTCCAAGCAGCTACTACAATACTATAAAGAGAATGATGATGAGAAAGAGGAAGAAGATTTGGAGACTCCATTCCAAATGAAATTTTGTGAGCTTTACTGTCAGTCCAGTTCTCATGCAGATCACAGACAGCTCATGAAGAGCTTGGATTTGCACAACAGCAAAACCCCATGTTTGTTGCAAACTCAAAGAGAGCTGACAGGGGCTCGATGTGGGACTAGCAGCCATACTGTGGCAGAAGTGTGCAGAGGGAGACAGAGAACAGACAATTTAACAATTATAAGTAATAAGAAGAGGAGACCACATCTACACGCATTTTTCTCCTCCCAAACTGTCAGCCTACCTCCGTCCTTGACCTCCCTCCTCTTCTGCCTCTCCAACTTATCCCTGGGTGGCATAGTCCATTCTCATGGCTACAATTCCCACCTTTACCCTGCTGACTCTCAAAATCTACCTTTACCTTCTGTGCAGCCACACATGACTGACCATTTTTTTCTGTATATCCCACTTCCAACTGAAAACTGAACTTCTCAGCTTCCTTGCAAAACGTCCCCCCTCCATCAATGTCAATAATTCCATCGCCCTCCCTACAGCCTAGTGATGCTCACAATCTGCACGTCAGATGTATCTCTGCCCACTTCTCCCACAACCAGACCATCACCAAATCCTGTCACTTCTTCCTTTAAACTTCATCCTTTCCTCTCCATTCTACCAGCTAAAATCCTTGTCTGTGCCTTGGTCACCGCTTGCCTTGACTATTTTAACCAGCCTTCCTGTTACCTCACTCCCTGCCTAAACCAATCCAACAGAAGTTTAGAGTTCTCAGAGGATGAGAACTATGCGCCCTACGGACGACTATATCAGTAGTCTGATGGGATGCTATGATTACCTAGTTAGTATCTACTGACATACCAGCTTCTAAACAGAAGCTTAATGGTTTTGGATCAGGGTGGACTGATTTGGATCAAGGTGGACTGATTTAAATCAAAGTGATTTAAATCACTGATTTTAATTCAGCAAGAAGGAAACCTTGATTTTAATTTATCAGTTTTAAATGTGTTTTACATTTTTACTTTTTAGTTATTTTCCTAAGGAAAGGTTGATTGTCATTGGTTTAAAACATGTTGATTTGCAATTAAATATAGCCTTTACAGTAAATTTGGTGTTTCTTTTTGCTAACCAATAGAATATACTACACCTATACACATTTATTTAAGCAATTACATAGCTTAACTTTATACTCTTAATTTTTATATTTTTTATTGTGTCAGGATATGGTGACTAATCCATTTCTTATTTCTTTTTTATTTGCAATTTGAGTCAAGCTCTGTTTGGATGGAAATCCAAATTTAATTTAAAATGCATAAAAACAGCATTTTAATTTTATTATTAAATAAAATTCCCTTCAATGTGCTGGATACATAAGAAAAAAAAACTTTATCAAAACATGTTTTTCAATGTCTTAAACAAAGGAAATATTACCTGTAATTAATTAATTAAACCGATTGTTTCTCGTCACCATGTCCTTTAAGATTTTAAAAACTAGTAGGTCTCATACTCTCACACCTCATTTTCATTCAGAGATTGGAAAATGAAGACAAGCTTTCCCTATTTTTCAACTCCCAGCTGGTCTCCTAACTTTGAATGAACTAATCAATGGAACTGAACTGGATGAATAAACTGAAAAAAATATTCTCTCTGCACCTGCAGAAAAGGCTGTTGTTGTCAAAAACTGGGTTAGCCCCTTCTAGGTGCTTAGCTAGTGACTTCCGCCAGTTCAGTGGGTTTTTTAAAAAAATTTTTAACTTGGTGGCAAACAGGTACTGTTTAATATTTTTGTATTTAAATTATGTTAATAGATTATAATAAATGTAGGCCTTAACATACATGGTTAATTTCAAATTTAATTTTAAGAAATTATTTATTTTTAAGAAATAACCCTGTAGTTAATTTAATTTCTTTTTAAATCAATTAATTGGTTTTTTTAAAATAAAATTTACCACTCTAGTTTGGATATCTTTAAAATCAAAGTCTTTTTTAAATTTGACAAGTGGGAGAGGGAAATATACACCTGGGAAAGAGCTAGCCCATAATATGTTTATTTCAAACTGTAGAATCAAACTACTGGCATTTATTGCCAAGAGCTAGCGAAAAGAGGAAATTTTCCCCCACTTCCTGACTAGTAGATGTGACCTGTCCCAGTTTTATAAACATTCCCACATATCTGAAAGTTAACTTGATTTTACCACAATGGAAGAAATCAAAAATATTGACAATCTAGGTCAGCGTCCTTTTTCTTAAAAAAAGATTGCAGAAGTCATTTTACAGAGGATTGGAGATGCTCTCAAAATGGCCCAGTAGATAAAGAAATGTCAAGATAATCCACTCTGTTACCTTCAGCAAAAAGCTTCTTTTCAAAATCTTTGCATGCATGCACACACCTTTTTCACATTCAACTGCGACACCATTAACTCATCTGAGTGTAAGTTCGCATAGCTGTGAACCATCCAGCTGGAAGTTAAGCAGTGGGAATCCAGGAAAAAGTTTGCAGAAAATTGCAAATCTTCCACTGACTCCAGCAGAACCTAGTCACCACAAACTTCCCCTCAGAGGCTTTCCACGAAGCAGCTCAATGTCGTTAAAGGATGAAATGGTTGTTATGGATTGGTCTTTTGGAACCCTGATCTTGTCAACTGCTTGCTGCATGATCCTAGCAAGTCATAACTTCTCTAGGTCTCAGTTTACTCATCTGTAAAAGGGACATCATAATACCAGGAGATTTGTGAGACTAAATTAGATAGGCTTAGATGAAAATATTCTAATTATTAATTATTATTTTTATAGGAAATCCTGGCTTGGCTAGAAAAGACCAACAACAACTGCCTGCTACTCTCGCTGACTGTTCTCATATTACACTAACAGAAGAGGTTGGAGCAGAAAATACACTTTCACTAGCAAACTCATGGGGGAAGAGATCTTCAACCTTTCATACAGTCCAAAAGTAGCCAGACACATACTTAGTCTTAAATTAAAGACCACCTAGGCACTGAAAATATACAGCAGAACTGTAAGGAAACCACATAACGAACAAGGCACTGTTAACCAAGGTCAGTATGAGTTAGAACCTTGCAAATGCATCCCCAACATCTCTAAGATGGTATCGGCAAAACAGAAACAATTGCTGCAAATTAAAAGAACAAATTAATGCACCCAATGTCAGACACTCCAAGCCTTCCTCTCTGGATTAGACCATGATACCACCATTATTTCAGCTTTGCTACAGTGATTAAAGGATCTAGACTTTGGGCAGGTCTAAGTCCTACATCAGCACACCTGCGCCGCTATAACACCTCTGGTGAAGACGCTCTATGCCAACAGGAGAGTGCTCTCCTGTCAGCATAAATACTCCACCTCCGTGAGAGGTGGAAACGATGTTGGTGGAAGAGCATCTCCAGCCGACACAGCGCCAGCGTGGACAGCGCTTAGGTTGCTGTAACTTGCATCACTCAAGGTAGGAGCAGTGGAAGCGTCCTGAAAGTCGGAGGGCCACAGGCACCTGAACCATGGCCCTTCCCCCACGATCTGCCCTCACACCTCCCCTTCTCCCTGAGCCCCTGCCTTCATGCCACCTCTTCCGAGGCCCCTCCCCCGCACTGCCTCTTCCTCCGAGGCCCCTCCCCCGCGCCGCCTCTTCCCCAGAGGCCCTGCCCCCCGTTTGCTCCTCTCCACCACCTCTCCCTGTTGCTCGCCTTTACGGCTGGTAAAAAGTTGGAGGGGCACGGCCCCCTGGCCCACCCTGTTCTGGCATCCCTGGCTCAGAGTCAGGAAGTGTCTTTTTCCCACCCCTGAGTAACATAAGTTAGATCAACTTAAGCGGTAGCGTAGACCTGTCCTTTATGAGATCAGCTTCCTTATCTTGAAGACGTGTTAGATACCAGCAGCGTGTCAAAGTTCAGGGCCTGTGAGCACCTCCAGTAAAAATTCCAGTGGGACGGTGCGTCTTTGTCACAAAAATCTTTCTTTGCACTTTCTCACATGCTATCACCTCCATCCAGAATTTCTTGCCCTATCCTAAGATAACACTTGTTTTTTAACTCTCAAAATGCTTTACAACAGTAGCATTATCTCTATTTTACAGATGGAGAAACTGAGACACAGAGGTTAAGTAATATGCCAAGAGTCACAGAGGCAGAGACAGAAATATAACCCAAGCCTCTTGATGAACAGTCCAGTGCTCTTACACCAAAATGACCACATGGTAATCACTCAAATCTATCCTTAAAGCACACTTCTTCTGCAAAGCTCAGCAGTGCAAATCCACTGAAGTAATATGGGACCAATATTCCTATTGAAATCAATGATAAGATTCCCACTGACTTTGGTGGACGCAAGATGGAGCCCAAAGTGCACAGCATTACCAAAAATTTGAAATAAAAATAAAATGAAGGTTTCTGAATACTGGGTAATCCCATGTACTACAAATGGGAGGGTGTGGTATTTAAGCACAATGGAACCAGTTTACGGGCAAAGTTTCAGCCATCTGAGGTTAAATAATTTTTGGTTACTGCTAATATAGGATGGTTTTGAGCTAGTGACTTAGAGGTTTGGTAGCTGATCACCAATACCTTCGCCCCTCTAAAATATCTTATATGTATGACAGTTTCTAAGGTGTCAGGAGGACTATCTGAGGTGCTATAAGAAACAGTATATAATAACTGGGGGTTTGGGAAGAAGCCCATTATTTGCAGCCAATTTCTGCAGTTGAATTTATCTCACTGTTTTGTATCTTGGGGAATTCAGTGCTGCACAAACATAAAAAATGTCTTTTTGTGCAGAAAAATATCAAGATGGCCAAAAACACCTCACGCATGAGTGAACATGGCCAGTGCAAGCTCAGATCTGTTTTTTCACAGACAGCTATTTGCATAATACTTTGCATTGCCACATAAGGATACACATGTTGTTGGTTTTAATTTTAATAAGTTCACAAAATCCTCTGTGCCCAGCACCTGCTGGGAAAAGCTCTCTCACAAAGGTATGTTATTTTCTTCAGTCTGTCTGGCTTTTAAACTGCACAACAGGCTACATTTGATTTTTACACAGCATAGCTAGCAGGAGGGCTACATAGGCTATTCTGCAGTAGTAAAATATTGGGAGTGGAAAGAAAAAGAATACTGGCACCAAGAACCTTTAAGGGACACATTAAATCTAGTCAAGCAGCCTGGGACATGCAGATGCTTGATTACTTATTGGCAACCTCTCACCCTCCAACTAGAAGGCAAGTCTTACTCCTTTGCAACAGAAGATGCAGCCACAAAGGAAAGCAACTGATCTGGTATCTCAATTTCAGCAGAGCTAGGAATCTGTACACGCCAGCCACAGTGCATTTCCTAAAGGCTTTGGAATTTCTAGTGCACCTAGTAAAATCTATTTTAATCCTCTTGCCCAACTTAGATTTCCTTAGATTCACCTCAGATGCCACAGCACTAAAGCTAGACATTCTCCAGGTCACAAAGGAGATTGATAACAAACACATCAGGGGCTGACGTCTGGTTCTTCTGTCAACAAGGCACTTAGCAATATTATTGCTGACGGGCAGAGTGGGAAGTAAGTTGTGCCAGAAGTGCTGGGGCACATTACTTCCTCTTCCTCCCCCACAGAGCCAGGGGAAGCAGGAACAAGATTGCAACCTGCTATCCCTTATTCAGGCTGGATTGTAAAGTCAGACCCCTCCTCCCTAAATAAATAAGTATTCTTAGTCCCAAAGATATTAGAAGCAGCAGTCTCATTTCCATTGGAGTAATGCATAGGCCAAACACATAGGGGCCAGATTCTTAGCAGCTCTAAATCAGTGTAGCTCTGTTGAAGTCAAGGGATTTACTTGATTTATTTCAGCTGTAAATCTGGCCCAGTGATATTTCATTGACACAGCACTTCCTTCCAAGAGAACATGAGTAATATGTAACTGAGTGAAAGAAACACAAAACGGTTTCACACAAGACTACTTTTGTCAAAAAAATCTCCTTTGTACACAGTGATGTTTAAATTGTTGATACTCTCTATAATGAAATGCTCGTCCAGTCAAGCTGGCAGAGGGGAGTTTCAAGTTTAAAACAGAACATAAAATACCATAGTGGAGTTGAGGACTGTGAAAATGGAGATTGGCTAGCCCCTGGGCATCCTCATTTGCTATCACCTGTAAGGCCCAGGTCTCTAGGCTTTAACGGATCACCTCTTCTGGAATCAGGGAAGTATCTCCATCCAAAATTCTTTGTCCAGCAACAATCGCTTGCATTGGGCTGGAAATGAAGTGCAGTTTTAGAAATTCCACCATCCCATTAAAGACAGACAGGCTATTATACAGAAATGACCACAATCACAACTCTCTCCAAGAGGAAACAGGATTTCAACCATACAAGTACTGTCATGCCCTGCGACTCAGGAATCATCTATACAGGAGATTCTTCGAGTTATACCTTAGAAATAAACAGCTGTAATTATACCCATATATCCCTTCTGCATGGACACACTTATTTCAGAATAAAAAAGTGGCTTTTTTATTAATCTTAACTTTAACCACTTCCAAAATGACAAACTAAATCAGAAAAAGACCCTCTTATATAACAGAATGTATATACAGGGAATTATACTGGTATTCACAAACAAAAAACTTCATTTAACATTAATTATGTTTGCTCTCATCAATGAGCAAAGCTATGAAAAGTTAGAAAATACAAAGTTAAGGATTAAAAAAGAACCTCAGAGTTATGAACACCAGAGTTACGAACTGATCAGTCAACCGCACCCCTCATCTGGAATCAGAAGTATACTACCAGACAGCAGCAAAGACCAAAAAAAAAAAGCAAATATAGTACAGTACTGTGTTAAACAAACTACTAAAAAAAATACACGGAAATCAGCATTTTTCTTCTGCATGGTAAAGTTTCAAAGCTGTATTAAGTCTATGTTCAGTTGTAAACTTTTGAAAGAACAGCCATAACATTTTGTTCAGAGTTACAAACATTTCATAGTTATGAGCAGCCTCCATTCCTAAAGTGTTTGTAACTCTGAGGTTCTACTGTAAAAGATTACAAAGTCAAGAACTCTCAGGACAGGAAAAGCCAAAATGAACACTGCCCATGCAACCTTAATTTGGTCCCCCCGTGAGCATGCATTATGATACAGCCTTTAACAACATGCAGACATGAAGAAGCAGGGATTCTACAGACAACAGATTCCTTCATTACACAACCCTGATTCATCCCCAGAGCAGATCCATCTTGTACGCTGAAAGAATCAGGGGGCCAAATTAAGACTGCATGAGAACATTAATTCTGGTACCAATTTGAGAGTGCTTGAATTCACAACCTTTTAATCCTTAACTTTGTATTTCCTAATATATTATGGTTTAATTTATGGATGAGAGCAAACTTAACTAATGTTAAATGAAGATTTTGTTTGCAAATTTTCTACATTTTTAACAGTAAGAAAACTTTTTCTGTGTGTGCTATTTAAATAATAAAATCACTTACATATTTGCTGTCTTCAGTGTATATTTTATTACCAGGATTATCTTTCAGAAGCTCCAGGTTTCACCATACCGTGCCATGTTGCCTGATATATTGAAAATTATTAAACTATATTCAAAAAACCCTTTTATTAGTGCAACTTCATTTTTTTTTTTTTTTAACTGTGTAATAGAAAACTGAGTAAGGACTCATTTTCTTGACCATTAAAACATTCCAGATGTGGTTTTTACAATGTTACCATAATTTGTAGCTGAATATTTTCTCTCTTATATTTTACACAGTTTGACAGGGATTTTCATTTTTTTAAAACTACGATAAGCTTGATATCTCTATGTTATAGCTCTGTAGAAATAAGAGTTATAATTCTTTTGGATGGAGATTTTTTTTAATTCTTTTGAGTTCCACTGACATTTAACCACTGTGCTACATAAACTTTAGATTCATAAACTACCTCTACTGCCTCAACAAAGTGGAAGTCTGGGTTCATATTTGTGAAAAAAGGCAAAAACAAGCTTTAATTTAAAACAGGTTTTCTTCCTCTTAAGCAGAAACACTGTCAATCAGTCAAAGTTACAGTAACTTTACTTTCAAGCAGATCAGCTGTGATTTGTCATTAACATGAGTTACAGCATGTCCTAAAGAAAAGATCCTGCAAAATAGTATTTTACAATGGAATCTTTTGATTTTCATGCCTAGGGACACTTCATATTCGCAAAATTCCATCGTTAAAAAGGGTAATTACATAACTGTGAAGTCGAATTACATTAATACTTGCACTTACAGGGAGAGAATCACAGGACTAAGAATCAAGACACATGGATTATATTCCCAGCTCTGCTACTGAATCACTGCATATCCATAAACAAGTTGCTAGGCTTCTCTGGGCCTTGGTTTTCCCAAGTGTAAAATGGAGATAACGTTGCTCATCTACCTTTGCAAATTGCTTTGGCACATTTTTATGAATGTAAAGAACTACATAAATAACAAGGATTATTATTACACAAACCACCAAAGCTACATTAAAAGAAGGTTGCAAAGTCAATCACTCAAAAGTTAGGAAATGCCCCCTTCTGTGTATGCATCATGATACAGTCTTTAATTGCATTATCACATACTATTTGTCCCGGGCTTTCATCCGCCCACTCTCTGGCTCCCAGCACACTCACCCGTTTTGCTTCTTGGCTCCCAGTTCCAGTCTCTTTACCCAGTCAATCCCAATCTACCCTACCCTCCCAATCCCAGTTTCCCTCTTCCCTACCCACTATCAGCCTCCAGTACCAATTTCTGCCCCACTCCCAGGCTCCCTGTCCCAATACATTTCCCCTGCCACCTTCCCCTCGCACAGGTCTAGCACTTGTCCCCTCTGCATCTGAAGCAAGCAGTTTTCCCCTCTATGCTGCCTGGGCCCAGTAGGCAGGTCATTGAGAGCACAGGACATATAGGCTCCCTGATCTCAGTTCAGATGCCCAGACCCAGGATGGTCCACTGCAGTCCAGAACTGCAATTGCAAGTAAAGTCCTGCTCAGCCCTGTGCTGGAGCATGCTCACTGAGGACAGAATCTTTGTGGAATTTAGCTGCTAAAGTCTAAGTCATGTCTGCTGAGCATGTGCAAACTGTCATTTTTCAAAGGCCTTGGCCAAACTTAAGTGGATTTTCACAGGGATGCAAAAGGCACATCCCAGACACATCTTTAGCCCACCTGTTAAATTTCAAGTCCCTGCTCCAAAGCATGGGGGCGTTAGAGCTTTTCAAATAAAAGGTCATCAGAACTTAACAAGGGTAAAACAACATATCTAGCTTCACTCTTGTGTCTGAAATTAAAATAAAACAATAATAATAATAATTCCACCTGAGGCAGACATCCAGCATGGAACATTTCAGCTCAAATAGTTAAAGTTTGACAAAGTTATAAGCAACTAAAAACAGGGTCTTGTAATGGGGAGTATCAAATAACCTGAATAGGTAGCACTACCAGCCCCACCCACAATACAGTTTCTTTCATCCAAGAATCTCAGAGCACTGTTTAAATATTTATTGATTAAGCTTCAGAAAGCATCTCCGACGATCACTACAATACGCCATTTTTACTGCCATAATATTACTGTCATACTAGTGTACAACTAGAGTAACAGAATGGTGAATGAGACTCCAAAATCTTAGATGTTAAAAAAGTGTTTCCTTATCTGTTTTATTCATAATATCTTAATTTTTTTTTAAACTGTGGAAGTTTAAAATTTACATTTTACAATTTATAATTTTTTTTTTTACTACTATATACTTGACACTTAAATTGGACAATGAAGCTGAACTTGTCAGTTTGATTGTTTATGATCACTCTCACTTTCTGGCTCTTTACCATTATCAGAATACTGTTAGTGTTAAAGTGTCCAACTTTGCATGGAAAATATGTTTTCAATTTTACTTTTTAATTAAATATAATTAAACCTCACATTCTGGACCTAAAATACTTAACAGCATCCCTTTCATCTTCAATTTCTTTATTGAAAGAATAAGGGCGGGTCATGGAAAAGCAAGCTTGCCACTACCACAGAGAGGAAAGGAGAACTTTTTCCGTATACAGGGACAGGAAGAAAATTAAAACAAAAAAATTAAATACATATACATTTTAAAATGTCAACATACTTATTTCTACTGGAAACATGGACAAGAATTCATTATTTTAATGTCTTGAACAGGACTGACACATTTATATATCATTTTCATTTTAAATGCAACTTTCTAAAAAGAAAGGAAAATGTTGTCAGTAAATGTATACTGGTAAAATTACTGTCTAATTCCTGTCTCTCTCTCACACACCACTATAGTTCTTTTAACTATTTTAATTTGCTTTCTTACATAGTACAATATTATAATGGAAATAGGCAGACAAAAACCGTACAGTGATAAAATAAAAGGTCCTTGAAGTATGGGATCAGCCTCAGATATTAAACCAGATTTTATGCTATATAGAAACAGAGGCTAATTCAATCCCTTTCAGGTCAAAAATTGTGGATTTCACTTTTACAGAAACTTGCACCACATTGACAAAGTATTTGCACCTGATATTCTGCAATCAGACATCTCCTATGGTAATACATACATACACATATGCTTATTATATAATTATATATATATACATACATACATACACACACACCACTGGGTTAAGGGAGAGGACCAGGGGAAAATTACCCAAACCTGTAAATTCCAGATTATCTCCCTAATTCTGCAAATTTAGATCTACCAGTTTAGAGTCCCACTGAAGCCAACTGGACTAACCAGATAGATTCCATTGCAGAATCCGGGCAAAAGGGACTTCCTGGGCATAACGAGAAAATAATTAGTAGTTGTCCATAATGCCTAGCTACTAGAGTACTTCAAATTTACTTTCTACATTAGGGGCAACAGAAATATGAAGGAAAGTATTGGTCCTCTACTTCATGGCAAAAGAGAGCTAAAAAATGACGACAACAAGAAGGCTGCGGTTCAATGTCTATTTTGCTTCAGTCTGCACTAAAACGGTTAATGGTGACCAAATACTCAAGATAATTAACATTGACAAGGAGTAAGGAATGCAAGCTAAAAGAGGGAAAGAACAGGTTAAAGTCTATTTAGATAAGTTAAATGTATTCATGTCAGCAGGGGCTTACGAAATTCATCCTAGGACAGTTTAAGCAGCTAATGCAATCTTAGAACCATTAGCAATTATCTTCCAGAACTCATGGAAGACGGGTGAAGTCCAAGAGTACTGAAGAAGGGCAAACACAGTACATATCTTTAAAAAGAGAAACAAGGAGGACCCGTGGTATTATAAACCAGGCAGCCCTAACTTAGATACTTGGAAAGATATTGGAACAAATTATTAAAGGACAACAGGGTTATAAGGAGTAGCCAGCATGGCATTGTCAAGAATAAATTGTGCCAAACCAACACAATTTCCATCTTTGATAGGGTTACTGGCTTAGTGGATGAGAAGAAGTAGTAGACATGATATAGTTTGATGTTAGTAAGGCTTTTGACACAATACCACATGACATTCTCATAAACAAACTAGGGAAATATGGTCTAGATGAAATTACTATAAAGTGGGTGGATAACTGGTTGAAAGACCGTACTCAAAGAGTAGTTATCAATAGTTTGCTGTCAAACTGAGAGGATGTATTTAGCGAGTCCCACAGGGGTCAGTCTTGGGTTTGGTACTTGCCAACATTTTCCTTAATGACTTGGATAATAGAGTAAAGAGCATGCTTATAAAATCCATGGATGACACCAAGCTGGGAGGGGCTGCTATTACTTTGGAGGACAGAATTAGAATTCAAAACCACCTTGGCAAATTAGAGAACTGGTCTGAAATCAGTAAGATGAAATTCAATAAAGACAAGTATTTCACTTCGGAAAGAAAAATCAAATGCACAGCTACAAAATGGGAATAACTGGCTAGGTGGTAGTACTGCTGAAAAGGATCTGGAAGTGACAGAGGATCACAAATTGAATAAAAGTCAACAATGTGATGTGGTTACGTAACCCACACACCTTCTGGGTGTGGTGTTCTGTCCCATCTAGTGGCACCAAGACCACTTAAAGAGAGTTAAATGAGTCTGCTCTACAGCCATAGCTAACAGACAGTTGGCTTTTAGCTCATGTGGTAGAGGCTCATGCACTAAGCTCCTGAGGTCCCTGGTTCAATCCCACCGACAACTGGGGTCTGTTGGCATTACAAGTAGGGGCTCATCTGGGACTTCAACTAAGAAGTCTCTGAAGCTCGGGAGGTGCTTTCTCAGCTAGGGGAAGTATGTAACCTACACATCTCCTGGGGGTGGTGTTCTGTCCCATCTAGTGGCACCAAGACCACTTAGAAAGAGAGAGAGTTAAATGAGTCTGCGCTTCAGCCAGCGGGCTTTTAGGTCAGGTGGTAGAGGATCATGCACTAAGCTCCAGAGGTCCCCGGTTCAATCCCACCCACCGAGGAAAGGGTAGTTAAGTTCTGGAATAGGTTTCCAAAGGAGGTTGATAAGAATAGGTTACACAAACATCTGCCAAGGATGGTCTAGGTATACTTAGTCCTGCCTCAGCACAGGGATTGGACTTAATGACTACTCAAGGCCTCTTCCAGTCCTATATTTCTATGATTCTTTTGTCCTTTTCCTTCAGATCCCAATGTAGTTTTTGTTGGATAGTTTCATTTTTGTGTGTTATTTTTGTTGTCTGGTTTTATTTTTTAATTAATTGTGATTTGATTTTGAAGACTAAGAGATCCATGTATACAGAAATGATTTTTATTTTTTTTAAACACAGAGCCTATGGCAACAAAGCTTTCGTACCAAGGAAACACACCTTTGCACATCTAGTAAAATTTAAGGTAGGGTTGCATTTCAGACCTCTGTGCCCTTACAATGAGACTGCAATTAATGGATGATCCCAGTTTGCCATCGATACTCAGAATATTTTCCCCCTCTTGTAATGAAATGGCTCAGAATTGAAAATAATCTAAGACACGGACTCTTAGTATAAACTAATAATCTGCAAACATTTATTTTTAAAAACATTAATGAGTTATAGGTAAAGAAAAACCAACAACAAAGTTTGCAAGTCAGCTTTCCCAACCCAGCCTCCCTAGTTCATTCAAACTGAACACACTGGAAAAAAAAAGATTCTCAGCCCAAGACCTTGTGTTAAGTTTCTTCCCAGCATGTTTTAAATTTGGTTGTGTTTGTTTTTTTAGTAAGTATTTACAGCCTGATCCTACTACTTTTAATTATGCAAGTTATCCCTTACTCATGGAAAGTCAGGTTGCAAAATCAGGATCTGAATCTTTAGCCTTTGACAAAAGGCCTCTAGGAAGAAAAGCCTGAGTAGCAATAAGTTAGCCTTCAGCGGGGCTAGCTGCCTAACTAGTGAACTGTAGGAGACATTTGGTCTACATTACAGTAAACGAACAGGGCTCGCAGAATGCAATTTTTAAAGTTTAATTATGCTCTTGGGTGAAAAGAAGCGAACTGTTAAATACTGATTTCAATGACCCTTTGTCAACTACATTTATCAGTAATAAATTCCAAGTTCTGACATGCCTTGCCAATACTCACAGAAACCTTCAATCTTGTCAGCTGTCTTGCTCCAAGCCACCTGCCTGGTTTCCATTATGACTTGGATGGTTCTCCTTTCTGGAGTAAACTTCTTGAGACTGAACACTGTCATAACTGTTCCCAGCTCCAGAGCCCTTTTGATCTGGCTCTTCTCATACTCCGGCAGCACTCCATAGTCTGTGCTCTTCCTGGACATTTTTTTAAATCAAATTTCATCAAACTGACACGTTCCTGATGTGCTGAAAATGGGGAGGAGAGAAGGGAGCAAAATTTAATATTTAAATAACTTTACTTTGTATTAATTCCTTCAATTTACCAAAAAAAAAAGAAAAGCACATCAGTGTTGAAAAAAAGATCAATATGAATCATGCACTTCAGGTGCAAGCATATTGTCTTATAGCTATCCGGTTAACCTTGACAAAAGTCCTACCTAGTCTGTGAGGTTTTATGAAAAGTGTTTCACTGGGGAATCAGTGACCCAGTGTAGCAGGATTCAGAACAATCAGCTGGGTGGAGCAGGGTTAGCATCCAATGAAGTATGATCTCAGATTCTAAACAACAAAACAAGAACTCCACTGTTTCATCAACAATGCATCGATAATGACTATCTAACGTTCCATAGTAGCATAAGGCGTGCTAAGGTCATTCTGGCCCAAATTTGTAACAGTATGTGAACAAATGCTCTCCCCATCTCTTTGGTGTATGCAGGAAAGCTGGGATTGCAAGCATGAAAAGGTAGCACAAATGCACATGACTCTTGATTTGCATGCACACACAGTTACAAATGTGGTCTGTCTCTTTCAAATATTATCTGCAACATTATGCAGGAAGCTCAAAATTATATTTTATACAGTGGATGATTTGATTCTCCCCAGAAACAACAGAGAAGACATGGGAGAGAAAACAGTATGAGAAGAGACATAAGAGATACGCTCACTATAAGCATAGCTGTGACAAAGAGGAGAAAGCCTCTGAAACTAAAAGGAGATGCACGTGTACATGAGAGAAGACTGTGCCTATCTTATAACAAAGAAAGCCGCTAAAAATAATCAAGAAACCAGATAAGTGTGAGGGATTATTTTGTTCAAATTCTAAGTCTAGGTCTACATTAGAAACTTTTGCTGGTATAGGAACGTCAGTTAGAAGTGTGATTTGTTTGCAACATTTCTAAAGCAGCAAAAGAGCAAGTATAATGCAGATTCCACTGGCACAAAAATACTTGTCAGTATACCTTATTTTGCTTACCAAACCAGTATAAACTATACCAGCAAAATAACGTTTTTTACCAGTATAAACTGTGTCAACAACAGGAGAGTTTGCCAGTATAGCTATACCAGTATATCTAGACTGGCAACCCTTTTCCAGCATAGACTTGGCCTAACAAATTGATCCAAATTGTATTGTAACCACTGGAACCCATTTCTGTGTGGTCAGTAAACTTTTCCATAAGAAGTGTGCCCTGGGTCCTTTTACACCACATAATAATGTCTACAGGGTCTTTCTTTTACTAAGGTGCACCCCATTGACACCAAAAGGTAAAAAATAAGCTTTGAATCCATCAGCGAATAATTCTCTTTTACATGGCGACCCAGTAGTATCACTAGAGGGGCCAATGCAGTCTGGATCCGGTGAATTCAAAGATTAAATCACAGGCAAATGTCCAGAATTTGGCCTTCTTTGGGTAGTCTCAGCAGACGTTAAATGACGTACCTTCCACCCCATGGCCCAGCTCTCCAACAACCGTCAGAAAGGGTTTTTTCTATTTTAAAATTATTATTGTTTTACAAGGAGTGAGGGACCACTGACCCGTCACTCTTAGCAATTCTCTTTAATAGAGACACATATAGAGAAGGTAACAGCTTTATTCCAAATGTGAAAGCACTGCTCACTTTCTCTCCCTATAAGTCTTCCCATTTTAGAATACCACCATATTTATCTTCTATATCAGTTTTTTTCAAGTGTTCTATGTGCAAACTAAAACTTTCAGGGCACGTTGACACTGCATTTAGACACCCGCGGCTGGCCCGTGCCAGCGACTTAGACTCACAGGGCTTGGACTAACATACTGTTTAATTGTGGTTTAGATATTCCAGCTTGGGCTGCAGCCCGAGGTCTGGGACCCTCCCATCTGCAGATATCTACATGACTGAGCCCCGCAAGCCTGAGTGACCTGGCACAGGCCAGCCACAGGTTTTTAATTGCAATGTAGACATACCCTTTGAGCCTGAAAGCCGGATATTACGATTTCCCTTCCTGTCAGAAATCTCTAGAAACCCTTTACATCCTGGGTATTAAGAGCATAGTGGCTTAGATATCAATAAGGGAGAATAAGGCTCTGCAACAGTTTTCAAGTATGCCAAAAAACTTACCATTCTTAAATAATTTATCCCTAACTCTGAGTCTGGCCTTCTCCCAGGGTGCAAATGCTGCTTATAAACTGCTTGGGGGAAAGCCTGGATTATTTCTAATTGGGGTGAGAAGGGAAAAAGAACTAATTCTTCTCTTGCTCTGTCCTATAAAGAAAGTATTAAATTGACACTTGAGGGGGCCTTTGATGTCTGGGCAGAAAGTTGGCGGGAAGAACCCAAATTAGTGTTGCTGTCTCTCTGCCACTACACCAAGAGGAGCTGAGAGTGCTGCAGGAAGGATGGTGACTGAAACTTGGGATAATGCAAGAAAAGGCTACATCCTGGGTCAGATCCTCAGTTGGTGTAAACTGTCAAGGCTCCACTGAAGTTAGTAGAGTGATGACAATTTACACCAGCTGAGGATATGACCCCATGACTCGGAAGAGGACAAGAAAGACCACAGGGAAAAATACAAACAAATTACAATATTGTATTTAATGTCAGTCTTTGCACTTTTAAAGCCTTATGACCATACGGTACTTACATCTCCACGTGGTCACTTCATCTCTTATTTATGTAACAGATGGCACATATTTCTGTACCTGACAGCCACCAAGCAAGGAGACCGCTGCGACACAGTGCTTGATTTGTAATGAGAGAGGTGCAGAGGCTCAAGCCATTTTTTTTACATTCATAACTAATGCAGCAAGCCCAGAGGTGCCGGGACTATGAACTGGCAAGCCTAGAGACCTGGCACAAATTAAGCACTGCTGAGAGACACAAGAGGCCCAATGCACATGCTGCAACTCTCATAAATATCAAAAGGCTTCCATGTCTCAGTCTCCTGCACATCACTGCAGCCGTGAACTAATTACAGTCGCGGGTACACCTCACCCTGGTGCAGAATCCTGCACACAATGGACACTGTGGAGCCTACTCTTTCATCCACAAGCAAAGGAGGAAGTGGTTTAATTTTTGCACAAGAAGCAGTGGCTGTCACCACAGCTTTCTTGACATCTCTCTCAACCAAGGCCAGTAGTAGGAAGGGCTTAAAGCCCCTCAGAGCAGCTTCAACTACCAGCTCCAAAATCTCCTCTGGTTCTCTTCCTCTCCTAAATCCACTACCCTTCAACATGAGCAGTTTCAGTTTCCATGTGGATAACCAATCTGACTCTGCTGCTTCTCGTTTCCCTTGTAACCTCCTTCTTTAACCTATCTTCCCCCTCATCACCGTCTCCCGGCCTGATCCTTACTAAATACTATTCTCTTCAGATCTCCCTCCTCCTCTCTCGCTCTCTCAACACTTACTTTCTTTTCACCATCTCATCATCCACTCCTTTCACAATGCCCACTCTCCCAAACTTCTCAAAGTTCTCTGCTATAGTCACCCTTCTCTTTCAAATCCCTTCTTAAATAATACTTCTTCACTGAATCCTTCCTGCTGTACACTGATGAAGAAGATAATGATCTCTTACCTTCCCTGTTATCTCATTTTATATTAGATTCTAAGCTATCTGGAGCAGGGACCATGCCTTAGCCCATGTTTTGCAAAGCACTACAGAGGTTTATGGTGTTCTGTACCCATTTATTCATATTAAATTCTTCTACTAACTCTAATGGGAGTTATATATGCCAATCCCCAGGGAACGATGACAAATTACCTATCAGGGCCATTGTGTGGGTAGGATTTAGCCGAAAGTGCAATCGACCCTTTTGTCTCTATAGGACTAATCACATAATTCATTCATGAAATTACAGTGTATTCATATCTAGTGATCTATCCATAATCCCTTGTTACAATGCCTTCCAATAACAGGATATAATGGCAATTCATGAGGGGAAAAAAAAAATCAAAGGAAATCCTTGATCTGACTTTTAAACATGCACTACTGTTCTCACTCTTTCCTTCCTTCCTCCCCCCCCGCACACGACCCAAAATTAAGAATTGCATTAACATCAATCAGACCATAATTCAAATCTGTAGCACTGAGTCTTCAAAAAATAACTTTTAGAAGTTCGGGTTTTTTAATGCTCCACTGAATTATATACAGTAGAGGGCCTGACTACTAAATTTATCACATTTTCTTGATAATCTAACAAAACAGTCTTTTATAGGGACCAACACTAGCTGTGAAGAGAAACCTGACAAATTAAAGAATTACGTTTATTTCATTTGAGGAATGCTTTTGGGCAGTCTCTTAACACAGGAAGTTGCCTAGTGAGGGTGGCCTTTTGTACACTTTTCAATGTATATGGTACATTGGTTTTAATAAATTTCTGCTCCTAAATTTTCTGAGAATTATAAAAGATTATCTTTTCCCCCCTAAAGATGTATTCATCTTCATTAGTTATTTGATCATTTTTTCTAAATCTCAAGATACATATCAGTAGTCAGGTTTGTGCTGTACTCTGAAATCATCCTAAATTTAATTATATCTACTTCATTTAACAGACATGGAAAAAAATCTGTTGGGTGGACTAAAAATCTTAAATTGACAGACAGCCCCCCAACCTGAAGCAAATACTCACCAGCAACTACACACCACACAACAAAAACACCAACCCAGGGACCAAACCCTGCTACAAACCCCAGTTCCAACTCTGTCCACATATCTATTCAAGGGACACCTTACCACATCAGCCACACCATCCGGGGCTCCTTCACCTGCACATCTACCAATGTAATATATGCCATCATGTGCCAGCAATGCCCCTCTGCCATGTACATTGACCAAACCGGACAGTCTCTACGCAAAAGAATAAATGGACACAAATCTGACATCAGGAATCATAACATTCAAAAACCAGTAGGAGAACATTTCAGTCTCTCTGGTCACTCAATAACAGATCTCAAAGTGGCAATTTCTTCAACAAAAACGTCAAAAACAGACTCCAACATGAAGCTGCAGAACTGGAATTAATTTGCAAACTAGATACCATCAGATTAGGCCTGAATAAAAACTGGGAGTGGTTGGGTCATTACAAAACCTAAACTTAATTTCCCCAATACTAATTTCTCCCTACTGTTACTCACACCTTCTTCTCAACTGTCTGTAATGGTCCATTCTCTTACCACTTCAAAAGTTATTTCCCCTCCCTTGGTATCCTGCTCTTAACTGATTTATCTCCTTAGACTGACCTAACACTTGGTAAAGCAACCCACATCCTTTCATGTATTTATACCTGGTCCTGTATCTTTTACTTCAGACATCTGATGAAGTGGGTTCTAGCCTACAAAAGCTTATGCCCAAATACATTTGTTAGTCTCTAAGGTGTCACAAGGACTCCTCGTGTTTTGTTTTGTTTTTTTTTAACCAGTGTAGATATACTATTTGACCTATCAGAATTTTTGTCTATTCATCAAAGTATTTATTTATTATCACAGTAACTGAGCATGCCACAGTCAGTGGACTTCAGCCTCACAGTACCACTGTGAGGAACAGAAGTGTTATCCCTCTTTTAAAAATAAGGACCTGGAGTAGAGGGGAAAATAGATGACCAGTGCAAAAGAAGTCTATGACTGAGCTGGGAATTGAACACAGTAACAGTTCTAAACACATATCTAGTCCCCAATTAACTAGATTATCCCTTCCTACTCCCACAGTCTGATGTGGGCAGACAATTGAGTTGATGGGGGGGGTCTTGCACACGTCACACTGCAGGACTGGGAACGCTGAATGTACTGTATAATCTCATTAATTGGCACTAAAGGCTAGAAAAACATTTCAAATAACTAAGAACAACTACAATGCGAACAGAAGATATACTACCTTTATTTATTCAGGCAACGGTAACTTGAGTTACTCTATTATAGTGCTTCACAATTTGTAAAGACAACTTCTTTGTATTCCAAGAGCTCTCCACACCTACCTGCTAACAGATCTTTGCTGCGAAGCAGGGAGAAGAGAAAGAACTGCACTAAATGCAAACTATAACAAATGTAGGCTCATGTGATGCTGCAGCATTTGTTATGATAATAATTTCTTGTAGTTGCACACATGATATGCAAGGTACTTTCCAGGGATCCTAGGTGGGACAGGAAGGATGGAGTGGCAGCAGCATCTGGAGCTCTCTGACCTCTGGCAGGTCACTCACTATTTGTTTGGCCTAAATCCCCTTTTGTAAAAGGAGTTAGTAGTACCTGCATTCACCACCCTGCTTGGTCTTAGCTATTTAGATCGCAAGCGCTGCTTGGGCAGGGACCGCCTCGAGCTGGGTTTGTACAGCGCCTAGCACAACTGGGCAGGGCTCTCAGCAGAAGTTATCCTCCGGACAGCTTCAGGCCGGCCAGAAGGGAAGGGAGAAGCAGCCCCAAAGGGCCTTTCTACCCAAGTGCCCCGCTGCAGCCCCAGGAACAACCCTGCAAGGCCAGGACCGAACACCCAGACCTCTGCACCCGCTCCCCGGCTCGCCCGCCCTGACCCCGAGCGCAGGGAGCTCCGGCTGCACGCGCCCCGCCTCGCTCGGGCCGCGCCTGCAGCTGTCAAAGGCTCCCAGCGCTGCAGCGTTTCCTTCCTTCTTTTTGCAGACCGGCCCCGGCCCCGGCCCCAGCCCCGCCGCTGCAGAGCCCAGGGCTGGCGAGAGCCCCCGGCTGGGGGACAGGTGCCGCCCGGGCGCTGGGCCAACGGCCGGGGGGGGCTGGCGCGCTGGGCCAACGGCCGAGGAGCGCGCGCGCCCTCCTCCAGCCCCCTCACCCGCAGCCTCGGGCTCGCTCGCCCCCCTTCCCGCCTCACCTGGGCGCGGGGAGCTGCAGCCCCGGGAGCCTCCCGGCCGGTGCCCTGCGCTGGAGACGACGGCGGCGGCGGCGGCGGAGCCAAGGGTGCCGGTGCCTCCCCCGCTGCCGCTGCCGGGCCGGTCGGTGGCTGGGACTCTCCGAGGCTCCCCGCTTCTGCTTCTGCGGTAGCAACTGGGGGGGGTCATGTGACCTGCCCCGGCCACCTACTGGCGGTGCGGGGAGAGGAGCCTGGGCCCCGCGGGAGGCTGAGGCGGGGCAGGCGCCTCTGTCCCCCCCGCCCCCACGGCCGGCGGGGCGGGGGCGGGACCCCGGGTTGGGGGCCGGCTCTCCTCAGGGGCGGGGAGGCTGGGCGGGATCCGAGGGGGTGGGGGCCGGCTTGGGCGGGATCCGAGGGGGTGGGGGCCGGCTCCCTCCCCCCCCCCCCGGGGCAGGTTGGGACCCCGCGGGTCGAGGCCCTAGCGCAGCCTTCAGTCTGACCCATCCCAAGAGTTCACAGACTCCCAGAAACCAGCTCGGATTGAAAATCCCAGGCGGGGGGGTTGCGGGGCTGTTCGGTTTTCTTAATGCTAAGCTCCCAGTCCTTTCCCGCTGGGGTGACCGGGTAGGCAGTGTAAAAACTCGGGATGGGGGTGGGAGGGGTAATAGGCGCCTCGATAAGAAAAAGCCCCCAAAATCGGAACTGTCCCTATAAAATCAGAACATCTGGTCAGCCTATTTCCCGCCTGGCTTCGGCGCCTACCAGGACTTGGGGGTCAGGGTGCGAGAACTCTTCTCTGCACCCCTGGGGGGCTAGAAATGTCATTATGTTTGAGTAAAAGCTGAGATTCGCCCATCTCTTAGGGGACTCCAGATGCTGGGGCTTTAGGGGTAAGACTAAAGGTATGTCTACACTATGAAATTAGGTCGAATTTATAGAAGTTGGTTTTGTGGAAAGTGTGTTTATACAGTCGACTGCGTGTCCCCCCACACAAATGCTCTAAGTGCATGTAGTCGGCGGAGTGTGCCCACAGTACCGAGGCAACCGTCGACTTCTGGAGCGTTGCACTGTGGGTAGCTATCCCACAGTTCCCGCAGTCTCCGCCGCCCATTTGAATTCTGGGTAGAAATCCCAATGCCTGATGGGGCAAAAACATTGTCGCAGGTGGTTCTGGGTACATATCGTCAGGCCCCCCCCCGGCCCTCCCTCCCTCTGTGAAAGCAATGACAGACAATCGTTTCTCGCCTTTTTTCCTGGGTTACCAGTGCAGACGCCATACCACGGCAAGCATGGAGCCCGCTCAGCTCACCGTCACCGTATGTCCCTGAGTGCTGGCAGATGTGATACTGCATTGCTACACAGCAGCAGCTCATTGCCTTTTGGCAGCAGACAGTGCAGTATGACTGGTAGCCATCATCGCCGTACTCCAGGGTGCTCTTTTAGCCGACCTCGGTGAGGTTGGTCACAGGCACCTGGGTAGACATTGGAGTGATTCAGCCAGGTCATTTCCCTTTTAAGTTTCATCTCATGGTGATTCAGTCCTGCCGGCAGTCATACTGCACCATCGTCTGAGGAGGAGCCAGGAGACGACGATGGCTTGCAGTCGTACTGCACCGTCTGCTGCCAGCAAGATGTATAAAGATAGATGAAGTGGATCAAAACAAGAAATAGACCAGATTTGTTTTGTATTCATTTTCTCCCCCCCTCCCTCCCTCCATGCAATCAACGGCCTGCTAAACGCAGGGTTCTGAGTTCTATCTTTGAGGGGGCCATTCTGTTTCTCCTTGATGCAGCGCCACCTCCTTTGTTGATTTTAATTCCCTGTAAGCCAACCCTGTAAGCCATGTTGTCAGTCGCCCCTTCCTCCGTCAGAGCAATGGCAGACAATCGTTTCGTGCCTTTTCTCAGCGCAGATGCCATAGCACTGGGAACATGGAGCCCGCTCAGATCACCATGGCAATTATGAGCACTATAAACACCGCACACATTATCCAGCAGGATATGCAGAACCATAACCTGCAAGAAAAGCGAAACCAAGCGAGGAGGAGGCAACTGCAGCGTGGTGACAAGAGTGATGAGGACATGGACATAGACTTCTCACAAAGTACGGGCCCCTGCAATGTGCACATCATGGTGTCAGTTGGGCAGGTTCATGGCGTGGAATGCCGATTCTGGGCCCGGGAAACAAGTACAGACTGGTGGGACCCCATAGTGTTGCAGGTCTGGGACGATTCCCAGTGGCTGCGAAACTTTCACATGCGTAAGGGCACTTTCATGGAACTTTGTGACTTGCTTTCCCCTGCCCTGAAGAGCAAGAATACCAAGCTGAGAGCAGCCCTCGCAGTTGAGAAGCGAGTGGCGATAGCCCTCTGGAAGCTTGCAACGCCAGACAGCTACCGGTCAGTTGGGAATCAATTTGGAGTGGGCAAATCTACTGTGGGGGCTGCTGTGATGCAAGTAGCCAACGCAATCATTGAGCTGCTGATATCAAGGGTAGTGACTCTGGGAAATGTGCAGGTCATAGGGAATCCAATTGCAGCAAAGCCATCCACTAACTGTGGTGGGGCAATAGACGGAACCCATATCCCTATCTTGGCACCGAAGGAGTACATAAACCAAAAGGGGTACTTTTCAGTGGTGCTGCAAGCACTGGTGGATCACAAGGGACATTTCACCAACATCAACATGGGATGGCCGGGAAAGGTACATGACGCTGGCATCTTCAGGAACTCTGGTCTGTTTCAACAGCTGCTTTCTGTTGAAACAGGGGACTTACTTTCCAGACCAGAAAATGTTGGGGATGTTGAAATGCCTATAGTTATCCTTGGGGACCCAGCCTATCCCTTAATGCGATGGCTCATGAAGCCATACACAGGCAGCCTGGACAGTAGTCAGGAGCTGTTCAACTATAAGCTGAGCAAGTGCAGAATGCTGGTAGAATGTGCATTTGGGCATTTAAAAGTGCACTGGCACAGTTTACTGCATTCACCACCCAGCTTTCACCACCTCAACGAAACCAATATTCCTATTGTTATTACTGCTTGCTGTGCGCTCCACAATATCTGTGGGAGTAATGGGAAGACGTTTATGGCGGGGTGGGAGGTTGAGGCAAATCGCCTGGCCACTGATTACGCGCAGCCAGACACCAGGGTAGTTAGAAGAGTACAGGAGGGCCTGGTGCACATCAGAGAAGCTTTGAAAACCAGTTTCAGGAATGGCCAGGCTATGGTGTGAAAGTTCTGTTTGTTTCTCCTTGATGGAAATGCCCCTCCCCACCCCCGGTTCACTCTACTTTCCTGAAAGCTAAGCACCCTCCCCTCCCCTCCCCCTTCGATCTCCGCTTGCAGAGGCAATAAAGTCATTGTTGCTTCGCATTCATGCATTCTTTATTTATTCTTCACACAAATATAACTGCCAAGGTAGCCCGGGAGGGGTGGTGGAGGAGGGAAGCACCGGGTGGGGTGGTGGAGGAGGGAAGGACAAGGCCACACAGCACTTTAAAACTTATTGAATGCCAGTCTTCTGTTGCTTGGGCAGTCCTCTGGGGTGGAGTGGCTGGGTGGCCGGAGGCCCCCCACCCAACATCCTTGGGCGTCTGGGTGAGGAGGCTATGGAACTTGGGGAGGAGGGCGGTTGATTACACAGGGGCTGTAGCGGTGGTCTATGCTCCTGCTGCCCTTCCTGCAGCTCAACCTGGAGCCTACGAGTTTGATCCTCCAGCAGCCTGAGCATTGACTCCTGCCTTCTTTCAGCAAGCTGACACCACCTACCATCTTCAGCCCACCACCTCTCCTCATGGTCATATTGTGTTCTCCTGAACTCTCAGATTGTCTGCCTCCTCGTATTTTGCTGTGCTCTGTCAGTGTGGGAGGACAGCATGAGGTCAGAGAACATTTCATCACGAGTGCATTTTTTTCGCCTTCTAATCTTCGCTAGCCTATGGGAAGGAGAAACATATGCAGCTGGTAGAGGGGAAAAAAAGGGAGAGTAGCAGTTAAAAAGACGCATTTTATAGAACAATGGGTACACTCTTTCACAGTAAACCTTGCTGTTAACATTACATAGCACATGTGCTTTCATTACAAGGTCGCATTTTGCCTCTTATTGAGAGTATGCCGGTTTGGTGTGAGAGATCACTCATGCAGGACCGGGCAACAGAATTCGGCTTGCAGGCAGTCATGGTAAGCCACAGTCTTTTGGCTTCTTTAACCTTCATAACATGTGGGGATGGTTTCAAACAGCAGCGCCCTCATTTCCCATATGAAGTAGCTGTTGGGTTGGCCATTTAAAATGGGTTGGCAATTTAAAAGGAGGGGCTGCGGTTTCCGGGTTCACGTGCAGCAGAAACCCAACTAACCCCCCCCCACACACACACATACAGAGTTCTCTGGGATGATGGCTTCACCCCTCTCCCCACCGCGTGGCTAACAGCCGGGAAGATTTCTGTTCAGCCGCAGACAAACAGCCCAGCAGGAATGGGCACCTCTGAATGTCCACTTACTAAAACCACCCTATTTCAACCAGGTGACCGTGAATGATACCACTCACCTGAGGGTAACACAGAGAGATAAAGAACGGATGTTGTTTGAATGCCAGCAAACACTGGAACCATACACTGCAATGCTTTGTTCTGCAATGATTCCCGACTAAGTGCTACTGGCCTGGTGTGGTAAAGTGTCCTACCATGGAGGACGGAATAAGGCTGCCTTCCTCAGAAACCTTTTGCAAAGGCTTTGGGAGTACATCCAGGAGAGCTTTATGGAGATGTCCTTGGAGGATTTCTGCTCCATCCCCAGACACGTTAACAGACTTTTCCAGTAGCTGTACTGGCTGCGAATGCCAGGGCAAATTAATCATTAAACACGCTTGCTTTTAAACCATGTACAATATTTACAAATGTACACTCACCAGAGGTCCCTTCTCTGCCTGGCGGGTCCGGGAGGCAGACTTGGGTGGGTTCGGGGGGTACTAGGTCCAGGTACAGGGTGATAAACAGACCCTGGCTGTTGGGGAAACCGGTTTCTCCGATTCCTTGCTGTGAACTATCTACAACCTCCTCCTAATCATCATCTTCCTCACCCCAAAAACCCGCTTCCATGTTGCCTCCCACTCCTTGGATGGAGTCAAAGCATAGGGTTGGGGTGGTGGTGGCTGCACCCCCTAGAATGACATGCAGCTCATCATAGAAGCGGCATGTCTGGGGCTCTGAACCGGAGCAGCCATTTGCCTCTCTGGTTTTCTGGTAGGCTTGCCTGAGCTCCTTAATTTTCACGTGGCGCTGCTGCGGGTCCCTATTATAACCTCTGTCCTTCATGCCATTGGAGAGTTTTTCAAATATTTTGGCATTTCATCTTTTCGAACGGAGTTCTGCCACCACGGATTCATCTCCCCATACAGCGATCAGATCCCGTACTTCCCGTTTGGTCCATGCTGGAGCTTTTTGGCGATTCTGGGACTGCGTGTTCTCCTGTGCTGATGGGCTCTGCATGGTGACCTGTGCAGGTGAGCTCGCCACACTGGCCAAACAGGAAATGAGATTCAAAAGTTTGCAGGCCTTTTCCTGTATACCCGGCCAGTGCATCTGAGTTGAGAGCGCTGTCCAGAGCGGTCACAACTGAGCACTCTGGGATAGCTCCCAGAGGCCGATACTGTTGAATTGTGTCCACAGTACCCCAAATTCGACCTGGCAAGGCCGATTTCAGTGCTAATCCCCCCGTCGGGGGTGGAGTAAAGAAATCGATTTTAAGAGCCCTTTAAGTCAAAAAAAAAAAAAAGGCTTCGTCATGTGGACGGGTGCAGGGTTAAATCGAAATAATGTTGCTAAATTCGACCTAAACTCATAGTGTAGACCAGGCCTAAATCTGGTGAGAAGGGGTTGCTGCAATACTGATGCGGGAGCCCACAGTTCACTTGGAGCTCTTCCATTAGCACATAGGGAAATACTCATCCCTTGGTCTGCGGCTGGGTGAGGGCAGCTGTTCGGCACATTCTGGTCCGTTTCTTGGAGTCAGCGGTAGCTACTTCTTGAGGACACAGGAAACTGTGGCAAGAGACTCTGCCTGATCTACTTTAACAGCTCTTTGATCTCTGGTTTGAAAGGGATGGTCGAAAGACTCCAACTACCACATTTGTCCCAGGCACCACAATGGTCCTCAGCACCTATCCTAGATGGATGGAAAAAAGCATAAAAACGTATTGCCTGTAAAGACAAAATTGCTGCAGATAATGGAATCCTACAGATAGGGCATTATGTCATATGGGATCAGGCATGCTAGCAGAGCCCAAGACATGCTATTCTGGCCAAGCATGGATACGGACATAGAATTTAAGGTACCAAAACTACAACAGACAGGAAGGAATAGGAACCGCATAAGATTTGAGATCACCCATGGTCCAAGTTTGACCTAGATCTACTGACTTAAACTGGAGTAATTACTATTTACTAGTGACAGGTTTCAGAGTAACAGCCGTGTTAGTCTGTATTCGCAAAAAGAAAAGGAGTACTTGTGGCACCTTAGAGACTAACCAATTTATTTGAGCATAAGCTTTCGTGAGCTACAGCTCACTTCATTGGATGCTGTAGTTCATGAAAGCTTATGCTCAAATAAATTGGTTAGTCTCTAAGGTGCCACAAGTACTCCTTTTCTATTTACTAGTGGATTACTCATTCTTTCTTAAATAGTTATGTTGCAAAATACAATGAGTAACGATGTAATAGTACATTGTAAATTGCGGTTTGCTCTCCATAAGATTCCAGGTAAGCTAATGAAAGTCATAATTCACGAGTGGCTCATTTTGTAATTATGTATCACACGATATCAGTTCCTTTCAATCCACAGATTAATGGGTTAGCATAGGGGTGGACAACCTGATTTTGAGAAGGAGCCAGAATTTACCAATGTATGTTGCCAAAGAGCCACAGTAATGTGTCAGCAGCCCCCCATCCACACACCCCCTCCCGCTCCCAGTGCCTCCCCGCCACCGGCAGCCCCGCTGATCACCTTCCCCGCACTTCCCAATCTGCTGTTTTGTGGCATGCAGGAGGCTCTGGGGGAGAGCGGAAGGAGCGAGGGCATAGCAGGCTCAGGGGAGGGGGCGGGAAGGGGTGGAGTGGGGGCAGGGCCTGTGGCAGAGCCAGGGTTGAGCAGTGAGCACCCCACAGCACATTGGAAAGTTGCCGCCTGTAGCTCCAGCCCCGGAGTCGGTGCCTGTACAAGGAGCTGCATCTTAACTTCTGAAGAGCCACATGTGGCTCTGGAGCCACAGGTTGGCCACCCCTAAGTTAGCAGAAAAGCAGGGTGGATAAAAGTCAGTGAATTTTTTAAAAATCTTTTTTTACTTAAATTGAATTTTTTTATTTGATTTTGTTAGTTAAATTATAACAACTTTCTTTTTTTTTTAAAATAAATCTGTTTAAAATGAAATCTGAATTTAATGCAAAATATGTTAGGCCTAAACTTATTATAATTCAGTTATAAATGTGAAATGTTTTGATGAGAAGTTTATGTATCCAAAACATTTAAGGTTTGTTTGTTTAATAAAAATACATTTTATATGTTGTTTTGTGTGTTTGTTTAAATTCCAGTTACCATCCTAATATGGCACACAAATCATGAGTAAAAAGTTAATGATCTAATCTAGTAAATAAGCAATACATCATTCACCATTTTGTAACGTACTAAAAATGTACAATTAATAAGAATCTGAAAATATTAATCTATATAATTGCTTAAATAAATGTAGTTATAGTGTACCCTCCTACATAGCAAAATCTACAGTGCAGGCTTTATTTAGTTGTAAAATCAAAATATTTCATTGGTCATATCAACCAATGAGAATGCACATTTCTTTAGAAAATACCAAGTACAAATGCAAAAGTTAACTAAAATTGATTATTTAAATTGAGGCTTTCCACTTGGTGATTTAAATCAGCAATTGAAATAATGATTTAAATCAATCCACCCTGAAAAGTCAGTACAAATTGCAAATAACAATTTTTTTTAAAGGCATGAAGGATTCATGGGATCAGTCTCATAAGACTGGGACCAAGAAATAGAATCAGTCACTTACTGGTACTAGTTTGTCATACATTCATTGCACCTCCACCCATAGATATTACACAAATAAACTACTGGGTGTGTAAACTAAGAAAAGTAGAGAAAACTCTTTCCGGACACACCAGCTAATATCCTTATCCCTTTGAAATGTGTCATGGAATTTCTAATGACCACAAGTACTCAGGGCCAGAATTGGACATTACATTCAAAAGATATCACCTCCAAAGTCCAGAGCCTGTGTGTCCTATGGCTGCAGCATTTGCTGAAGCGTCTACCCGTTGCCATTCCCTTGATGTAGAATTGTGCTTCAGGGTCTACATCAATGTTCCCTCTAATTTCTGACAGGCCATGTGCGCAAAAAATTTCTTCTGTGCAAATTTTTGACAGGCTGTGTGCACAAAAATTTCTTCTGTGCAAATTGTTGTGCTTCTGTGCAAATTTTTGGGCGCGCGGTGTTTCCCCACGTGAACGGGGTTTAGGATCTGTGTGCGCGCGCGCACAGCTTAGAGGGAACAGTGGTCTACATTTTCATTTTAAAATATTTCTAGCCCTCATGGTTACAAAAGAAACCTTCCAAAACCCTTGAAAATGTGAGCTGAGCATAAACCTATACATTGTTGCATATCACAGTCTATGGCTAGCCTGAAACAATAGCTCTGAGAGGTGTGGGCCATGGGTGTTAACTGAAACTAAAGATGACTATTGAACTTTCAGCATTGTTAACTATTTTACTGATGATGATTTTAGCAGAAGCATTCTGCTAACTGCTTCCCACATCTTTTCAGCTGCCAAAACCTACAACTTTCCCCTTGACAACATCTGTGACGTAGTTATGAATTGTCCATATAAAACTTTGCAGGGTATAGAAAACTGAAAATATGGGGGGTAACAAAATACAAAATACAAAACAGAGACTGTGCCAAGTGTATTATTTATTTTCAGTTCTTAATCATTAAACCCCTCCATTTTTTATTTTAAAAGAAGCTGCCATTACATTTTTAGTCAGTTGCTCAACAGTGCAACGGACTCCAGAGACCTTGCTGTAGAAGTTAGGTACAGCTTACTGCAAGGCTTTGCCTAATAGTGTGCTAAGGCAGTGGTTCACTATTGACTCAGAAGGAAGACTAACACCTACTGAATCACCAACACATTGCAGATTTTCTTGTGATAGCACCTCCACTATATTGCACGTATACTTTGTCTTAAAGGAGAAAAGTTACATAGTCACAGAATCTATTAAACATATGGAAGAGGATCAAATCATAGCTGCATAGCACTAAATTCCCAAGCTTTGTTGGATGTAATTAAGATCTCAGCCATGCCATTGCCTAGGTTTGGTGGGTGTATTTTGCAAACTCTAGGATTTTGCTTTACATTTGTGGAGATATTTGTGGGTAAAGAAAGAGGCCCAGATCCACAAAGGGACTTTGAGGGTTAATCTACGCTGCAAAAACAAACAAAAAAGCCTCAGCAGTGAGTCTCGGAGCCTGGTCTACAGCCTGGGACTCATGCTACGGCACTAAAAATATCTGTAGCTCAAGATCTGAGATCCATAGTGCAAGCCCCATGAGCCTGATTCTGTAGACCTGGGCTTTGAGATTTGCTGCTGTGACTTTATTTTTGCAGTGTAGATGTATCCTTCCTAGGAAAGCACTGGAACAACACAGTGTTCCACAGATCCCAAGAAAAAGCCCCTGGCAGCTGCATTTGAGAAATGCTGGTTTAGCATAAGTAGTTAACATATATTCCAAGAGACCATTCAAGGTGAAGTTGCCTGTTCAAGTTAACATCTCTGCAGTCATAGAACATCCTTTTTAGATGTAAATTTTCCTGTCCCACACAAACCTCATGTATAGTATCATAATGTACATGGCTCCATGCTTTTTACAGGGCCTAATAACCTAGCCTGCATATCTAAATGCTCTGGTAGATTATATCTGGACTTCAAGCATATTGTACAGCTGCAGACATGTCCACATTCTCATACCTTGGATAATTACAGCACCATCTCACTACATCTTTTGCACAGGTCTGAATCCAGATTCCCTTGAAAGTGGTTTTCTTTTAAAGTGCTCTAGTAGTTACTTGACTCAGTTCTTACGGATTTACATTTTAATCCTCAGAAATCTTTGTAGCCTAATCATAATATATCAAAGTAAATACTGATTTAAAGTATACTATTCAAGTGCAGTAATGGAGAAGTTAATATGGGAGAGAATGGGTGTTGTGCTTTTTAATGACTGGCTGGGACATTTGTTTGAATCTCCAAATGCTAAACTGCTCTTTTTATACCTACCATCTTCTTGCCCTCTTATAATTTGCAAACCTTTATGAAATTGGTTGTTTTTTTTTGTTCACATGAATGTTTGGGTAATGGCTGTCCTTCGTATGGATGCCCCATCCTGAAAGAAATCTTTTCTGAACCCCCCTCTTCTGGCCTTCAAACAACAGTCCTAACCTCTCCAAGCTGATCATCAGAAGCAAGCTCCCCACAGACCAGGATACACCAACTCAAAGCGACACCAGACCCTGCCAGAAAAACAGATGCAAAAACCTGCAGACATATCTCCACTGCTACAATGATCATCATCCCCCACAGCATACCAATCAAGATCCATGGAACCTATACCTGCCTATCACAACATGTGGTATACCTCATGAAGTGCACTGACTAAAGCAGAAAAGCACTGACTAAAGCTTGTAAAGGACAATGTAAATTTTTCTTTAAGTCAATAAAGCAAAAACCTCTTGTAGGAACAAAAGTGGTGGCAGATTGCCAGCTCTGATAAACCCGGCACCTGACAGTGCTTTCAAGTGAAGAAAAGTACATTGCAGCTCAGTAGAACAGAGCCTAGATCCGCTGTTCAGTAACAACTCGATTCTTTCATTACTTACCCATTGGCAAGAGCAGTGTGGTAAGCAAATATAGGAGTAGAAATCGCTCCATTACCATCTTTAGCCTCTTGCTCTCACTCATTATACCTGTGAGCCACCAGAGGTGTGTGCTGGGAAGGAGAATTTAATGCAAGAGGAATGTGGAGACAAATGAAAGTGAGCAAGGTAATACACATAGGGCCAGATTGTGGCATTTAGCCATTGGTCTGTTCTGGGGGCAGTGTGGAGCTAACCAGCCATGGTGGGATCTCAGGAAGGATTGTGCATCACTAGCAGAGGGGTATTCTTGGCTATCCAACATTGGTGATGCACATGACCTGCTCTATGCTTTTGGATGGTGTAGTATGCTCTCCCCTATGGCTGGCTATCTTCAGGGGTCACAATGCATTCATAGTCCTGTTCCGTCCTCTCCAAAGGCAGTTTGCACCCCTGGGGGCACACAGAGTTTGCAGTCTGTGTGCGTCTTGGAGCACTGTGATTGTGATGGTCTCTGGCCCTTCTATAGGGCGCACAGTCATGGGAGGGAAAATAGCTTGCATTCCCCTGCCACATTCATTCATGCAAAGGTCAGACCTACACCAATTTTTTTCTGTGTTATAACCACAATAAAAAAAATTCCAAACCTTTGACGTTCACCTTGAGTTTCCCTTTATTAAAACAACTGGGCGGATTGTAAGATCTTTTCAAGAATAGTGAAGTCTTCCTATGACAATCACTGTATTTACCTCATGGTACACAAAGGCACCCTCAGTCCAGGCCTTATCTTTTGAACATCCGGTTGTCAAAAATAACAGAAGAAGAACAGTGCATGAGGCAGGCAGTCCAAACTCATCTTATCTAACAGAACCCTCAGCCGCCCATCATGAGCCACTTAACCCCAGTCCTGGAATGGGTTACTGCTGAACTGAGTCACAAAGAAAGCTACACTAAGTTTTCTTTTAATCCTGTGCAAAATAATAAGTGACATACTGAGGAGATACGGTAGACATTTAGGTAGACAGACAGCCTCTTATACTCTCCATTTCCAGTGGGGTAGAAACAGATGTTAAAGCCCCTTATGCACATAGGATCTCAAATCAAGATATGAATCGACCAGCGCATTTGCGTTGAGGGGAATATAAATAAAACATTCAAACACTTTCAATTTTGGCAACTCTTCACATGCTTAAAACTCCTTTATCAAAAATGGAATTTGTAATAGCTGATGTTCAGAGGGGAAAAGAGGAAGTGATAAGAAAGAGAATGCACCAGCAATCCTGAAGCATGAACTTCCAGCCAGCAATAATCCCTCTCATAGCATCATGAGGGATTGGACCATGGTTCTTTCATTTACAGTGAATGCCAACCCCACACATTCAAAAATCATCAGTCAGGCGCCAAAAACCCACGAGACTGGCTTAAAAATCATGAGAGCTAAAAAAATAGATTTGGGGTTCTTTGTCTTTACCTCCTGGTTTCTTTGCTTCCTGTTTCCAAGCTTTTCTCTGTAACCTGGAGGGCTAGAAACATACTTTTTTGAAAATTCAGATTCTCATGGATTCTGTTGATTCCAACAGGTGGGGCTTTAAGAAAAACACCAAATATCACAAGATTCAGGATAAATTTGTGAGCGCTGGCAACGCTCATTGTTATCCCAATATATGTAAAGTACCCATCACTGTACTATCTGGACACATCTTATATGGCTTGTAAGGTGTCTCTGACATTTTCATACAAGGTAGAAAAGGACCACATTCCGCTACAACTGTAACTGCAACGTAGAGCTGGGTAAAATTTGTCATCAATAAGAAATTTCAACTGAAGTGTATGCCTTTCCATAGAATATCAAGGTTGGAAGGGACCCCAGGAGGTCATCTAGTCCAACCCCCTGCTCAAAGCAGGACCACATCCCAATTTTTGCCCCAGATCCCTAAATGGCCCCCTCAAGGATTGAACTCACAACCCTGGGTTTAGCAGGCCAATGCTCAAACCACTGAGCTATTTCATCAAACACAAACATTTTAGTGGAATGCTTTCATTTTCAGTAGAATTTTCCACCTTTTATTCCCCCTCCAAATCAACAACCAGACATTTATGCTGAACAAGGTTTTTTAAAAAAATGCAAAACACAAAAAAATTGGGTGTTGGAGGGTTTTTTTTTGTTGTTGTTATTTTGGGGGTTGGGTTTTTTTTTTTTAAAGAAAACACAAGAATGAGAAAATGAAAAAATGGAATTTAAAAAAAAAGTTCTGTGGAAAATAAATGGTATTTTCTTCCAGTTCTGCTATAAAGATAAAGAAGGCCTGATCCTCTGAGGTGTTGATCACCCTTAGCTCCCACTGATTGCACTCAGCACCTTTCAGGATCAGGCTCTATGCCCAGCTAGTATTTCTTAGTGCCTGAGAGCTGCTGAGTGTCCTCAACAACCATTGGCTTCAGTGAGTATTGCAGATATTCAGCACCTCTCAGGATCTGGTCTCTCCAGAGAAAGCCCTAAGCAAAGCAAGGTGCCTTGCAACGCTTACTCAGTGTGGCTAAGTTTATGCTTAGATGTATTTCCAGCAGGGAAATAAGAATCAGTTCAAACCTTTTTCAGAATCTCAAACTAATCCCAAATCCTTATGGAGGTTTGAAAATTTTACAGATAAGAAATTGCTATTAAATTTTCAGGCTCTTCTTGATTCTGGGCAGGAGCAGCAGGACCAATACCACATGAAAAACCATTGGCGAGATATTCCCAGCCTGACCCAGACCAGAAAGAATCAGACCTCCCAGCACAGGATCCTTTTATGAGATCTCCAGCACCATCTCTTGATTGCACACTTGTGGATCAGCTTTGTATGTACAGCTGAACATTTGGGGTGCTTATCTCAACCAAACTGAACTACAGACTTTTGAGTTTCACTCATCTCCAGTAACAATTAGGCTCCCTTGCCCATGTGGGAGGTTTTATTGCTCACTATTCCCATTTTAACCCCGCCAGTCACCTGCCCTGATAAGAGAAGCCAGAAAGGGTGCTCTGACTGTAGAGGCATTCTGTGATTTGACAATATGACTAGATTATGTCCAAAGGGAAAGTATCCTCTTTAACATCTTGATTGCTGATACAGCCAAGGAACACAGGGTGAATTAAAATTTAATGGTCCCAGATCAATCCAGGTGTAATTCCATTCCCATCCTGTAGTCGTCCAACCACACTATCTCACCCTTAAACAGATTCTTCTGCCCATACCCCCACGCATAATCATGGTGAGGGCATCTCAGTAACTTCATCCCATGGCCTCCTGATTGCCAGCCAGTCTGCAGAAAGCTGAGGCAGATGGACCCACAGTGTGAGCATCTATTCCCACACCAACTGTGGGGGTGACTCTTGGAGGCCAGCATTCACTGGTCCCAAATTCAGAGGCACTTCTGACCTCAGGGACTGGATTCTGGTGCTCCAAAAATCTTACCTTGATCTGCCACTGGGAACAAAATCCCCAAACCACGTGTTCAAAGTGGAGGAAAAGCTTGGATTCAGTTCTCTCTGCCATCCCTCTTTCTTGCTTCTCCCCCCAAGGATATGTTCTCTCTTTTAATTATTAAAATAAAAGTCTAGAATATGGAAGAAACTGAATGTTCACAGTGTGGGGTATGGGCTTTGCCATTGGATGTGCTGGGAGACTTTGAGGGTAGCCATTTCACATTGCAGAAAGTAGGAGAAGGGGCTGCTGCTATCCAATGAAGATCTCATCTCATGAGTTAAAAAGACCCTCAAAGACAGGTGGAGCAGCAGAGGAGGTGCTGTAAACAAAGGGTCCAGATTCATAAGCATTTTATCAATGTCCCTGCTGCCCGTGCTGCTTCCCACAGCTTCCATTGGCTGGGAATGGTGAAACGCAGCCACTGGGAGCTGCGGGCGGCCGTGCCTGGGGACAGTCAATGTAAACTGTCTCATGGCCCGCCAGCGGATTACCCTGATGGGCCGCAGGTTGCCCACCACTGACTTAAACACATGCTTAACTTCAATGGGCATTGACTTGAATGCTTAAAGTTTAACATGTTCTTAAGTGCATTGCTGAATTGGGGCCTTTGAGAACAAAATCAGAATACATGGACAAACCGCTGACATTCTGTAAGCCAAGTGTAAGAACAGTACATTATTCTGAATATTTGATTCCTATAAGTATGATGTACCATACAACTTCATAAAGCACATAATCTTCTATACAATAGAAATCCAGTCACAAAATAACTACGAAGTCAAGACATACCAGCACAGCTAGCCAGCAGTAAGAGTGTGGGCAAGGGAGACTAGAGTGGTTGCAGCTGAGGTGTAAACCAGTTGAAGAGTACAGCCAATGAGGCAGCGGAATACAGGAAGGAACTGGCGAGAGAAGGAGATTAAATAGGCCAGATTCTGTGAAGTGACAGAGGATGCGAGTGCTAGAGGAGTGGGAGAAACAGAGACAGGAGCAGTGAGAGGTGAGGTACACAGCAACAAGGCCTTAGAGGGTTTTAAATAAAAGCAGGACAATTTTGACCAGGATCCTGAAATAAATGGAAACATAGGAACTGCAGTAGATTACAGCCAGATAATCTATTTTGTAATTGACAGCAGCTGGTACCAGATGCTTCAGAGGAAGGTGCTAGAAACCCTGTAATGGACTTGCCTGCCCAGGGAGAGTTTTCCTCCTAACCCTCATTAGTTAGAGATTAATCTATGTCCTGAAGCATGAGGGTTTGTATTCTTTATAAATGTTTTATCCAGTCTAATGTAGCTGTAGATGTTCTCATTCAAATAAATGTGTAATCCTACTGAGCTCTTGGCTTCATTGATATCTTGTGGCAATGAGTTCCACAGTCTGTGTTAAAATAACCTTTTACAAGTACTAAATGCATAGTCTTTCAACATTATTGGAAATGTTGTACTTGTACTATGAGAAAACAGGGGCACCTAATTTAACTTCTCTAAACCTTTCATTATTTTATATACCTTTTGTTCTCTTCCCTAAACTGTCCTCATTTCCTCTTACATAAATAGCTCCATGGGGGTGTTGTCTGAGGGGGGACATTGATCTGAGCACACTTTTTTGTACCTGTGGGAAGACAGGAAGCAACGTTCTGCATGTGCCATGGTCTAGGCATGGGGGGCAGGGAGGAATTTATGGAGACCCCGGAGCAGGCAGTTGTTGTCATTCAGCTGAGAGGCACAGATGAGGATTTCAGCACAGACGGAGGCAATGGCTAGCACTGCTGGATTAACAACTGGCAGATTTACAGACATAGAAGACATGGAAGGAGGAGGATGGTTGAAGGGGAAGCATGCTGCCAAAGGTATGGATGGTAGAGGTGAATGGGAGGGCTGAGTTACGGAGAGAGAGCCCGGGGTGGAATTGTCTGTGGAAAGTATTTCTGCCTATGCAGTTAACAAGGGTGATAGCGGTTTTGGTTCTGAAAGTGCTCTATCCCCATGGCATCCAGATTACAAGAAGAAAGCCTGTCACTGACTAGCATATAGACCCAGCATAAGAAAAAATCCTCATGACCTCTCCTCCTCCTGGTCCAGTAACAAATACATACGGAAAGAAGAAGAAAAATGTTTCCAGCCTCCTCCAAAGGAGGCCACGGGTAGGCTATGTATGTTAGGGAGGAGACTGTTTCGAAGTAGCGGGCACTCATCAAAGAAGACCGTAGTTGGAGGGGGAAGGGAGGTGTCTGCCCGTTGAACTTCTGTGTGCTGCAACAGCAGATTGAGGGCCTGGTTTTGATCTTCGTTTAAGTTCTCTACTTCACATTGTTAAACACAGCCTCACTATCCCCAGGAGACAAAGTCAGTGGGAAACCAGGTGTTGCCAGATCACCCCTGATCGTTATTCTTGCTTTTTTCACAGAGAGGAAATAGTGTGTACGCACCAGCAGGTGGTTTACACTGGGTCAGCCAGGAAATCTGTGGCTGGTTATTTTTTTAATAGAGATATATTTTTATTTCAGGTTCCAGGAAAGATCTCTCTTTTCTCTAAGATAAAAAATGTACATGGCTAAAATTTTTGAGATAAAAGCTACAGGGTGGGCTTGCTGTGAAGGGAGATCACATTTGAGGTTGAAGAACATGTCTGTAAATGGAACATTGAAGCTATGAAACTATGAATTTTGTGTCTATTATTAGTTGTGTTACAGTAGCAACTAGAACCCCCCACACTAAGATCAGGGCTCCGTTGTCGACATAGGAGGAGACACAACAGACAAAATAGGTGCTACAGTAACACAAATATATAATAAATAATCATAATAATGTGATGGGTGCAAGGAAATATTATTAGCTCCATTCTACAGATGGGGAACTGAGACACTGAGAGATTCAACGATTTACCCATGTTCACACACACTGTAGCAGGGCCAGAAATTAAACCAAATGCTTCTGAGTTCCACTCCAGTGCCTTAATCATAAGACCATGCTTCCTTTGTGCAGATCAGTGATGAGTGCAGAACAAGAGTGGATTATTGTGGCTGCATTTCTCTGTTTTAAAATGTTTGAAAAGCCTGTTGAGGGGAAAGTGGGCAGAAATGGGGGGACAGGAGAAGGCTGTATTTTTTTTTGGCTTTACAAGGGAAGTATTTTTCAGAGGCTTGTAAGTTGGTCACGATTCATGCCCGTGGAGAAAGTAATTCACATAATCAAAAAGCCCTGAGCAATCGTCAGTGGATCTGGCATTAACTGGCAACCTCTTTGGCCATCTCAGCAAGATGACCAAGAAGTAAAAGGGCATTGGAAGCTGAATTGTCCCCTCAATCAGCTGAGGTAGTCCCTCCAGGTCGGGGTTGAGGAATACAGGTAAGGCAGTGCAGGAAAGCCTGCACTGTTGGTGCTTGATGATATCATTTTTGGGCACAAGGAACTCCACAGTGGGCCCTTTGCAGGTAGCCAGGGGATTTTCATATCCCAAGATATCAGTCCAGTCCCTTTCACAGATGCTATATTCATTACAGCTGAATATTCCTTCAAACTAAAAAATACATTTCAATTTGACCATGTGTGCAAACCTTTCATGTGCATTTTCCACGAACATCAGATTAATTGGTGATCTTCACTAGCCTGGGTAGTCCTGTAAAGCTACACACAGAACACTCAGCTTATCACCATCTGAGATATTTGACTGGCACATTTCGTTGGAATCTCTGAAATTTGAATTGCACACTACATTGGTTGGTTACTTCTATCTTCTAATCAGGGAGCAGAAGCAATGCTACTGTGTGACTAACGTAGTTAACCAAACCAGTGTGAGTTCTGAAGTTTGAATATCAAATATTCACATGGGACTGTTAATGAACAATTCATAGCGTGTGGGAGAGGGATGACATTTCGCTAAGAAATTTATGAATGACTTTGACTAACAAATTCAGTTTGAGATTCTATAATCTGATTGCAAAGAAAAAGAAGTGAAACTGGATAAATAAATTATTTGCTACCAATAATTCACTCAGATCAAATATTTGTGCTAAAAGGTTAAGAGTGGAACAGCTCCGGAAATTATTCCTACTCCTCTCCCCTCCATAAAACATTTAAACAAAAATGAAAAAAAACATTAATTTTGATCAAAAATTATCAAAAATGTCCAAGTTTCCACCGGTATCCTCAGATTTTTTTAAATTTTTTTTTTAAACAGAAACAGGATTTTTTTCACCAAAGTTGATCATTTCTTCAAAAAGCATTTACCACCAGCAAAATTTCTGACTAGCTGAGGTTAAAAGGGATAAAACAAAGTTGTATTTGATCTTTGTTGTGGGTGGGTCTGACACCCTGTTTTTAGCTCACCTGCCTTGGAGGATACATGTGGGTAATGAACCCATCTATAAGCAGGTTTCAGTTGGACATTCCTGAAGTGAAGGAGGAAAAAGAATCATTCTGGGCAGGTTTCAGTTGGGAATAGACAAGAGAGGAAGGGCTCATATCTCCTGGCATGCACTGATGGGGTTTATCACAGGAGAAGGAGGCCACTACGTCTCTGCTGTTGATTTTACAGGAAACACTTTGTTAACAAATTGCAACTACACTTTTAGTAGCTGATTTGAACTGTTAAAAAATAAAATCCCAAACAGAAGCCTCTGTTTCTGCAGGCTATGCTGACATGGACTCTTGAAGACTTAAAAACAAACTGTGGTTTCATACCACCAGTTTGCATTTTGAACACGAGCTGATGTGCAGCTGAGGTATGACCACTGCTGAGCCATTAAAGTTTGTAGGGGGATGGAAGCGGCTCATTGCTTTTACAGTAATTGCTGCTTCTTAGTTGAGCTGGGTGGTTAATAAGTTTAGGCTGAATTCTTCCTAAATGTCCTTCTGAAGTCACTGGGAGCTCTGGATGCTCAGGACTCCTGGAAATCAATGGACAACTTTTTGTTCTAATTTAGCCTTAGCTTCTTGTTCACTGAGAATGAACCCTCTGGACCCTCCTCTTTAAGGGGCATTCCACTACCCAGGAGCAACCACAGAGGGCTAACATAGCATCTGGTTATATTATCTTGCTGCCTTGATGACTACAGAGCCAATATGGGGACAGCATGTGTTTTTCCCCATTCCAGGTCTCCCGATTACTTCCCCAGCCTAGCACTTTTCCCACACTGGATCCTCAGAACCCCAGAGTCTCCTCTGAGGAGAGAGGACTGACAGAGAGATGGTAAAGCCCCCTTTCTATGTGGGAGGTAGAGATCCGGATGTGAATCTTGGGGAGCAGTTGGGCCAAGAAAGATTATGGGCCATTTTGAATGACTTCATATGAAGTTTACAACTACGTGGTATTGGGTGGGTGGATAAATAACATTTTACATACGATGAGGCAGTGTGGCCTAGTAGATAGAGCATTGGACCTGGGACTAAGGAGACCTGGGTTCTGTTCCCAGCTAGCCTGCTAGGTGCCCTTGGGCAAGTCACTTCACCACTCCATGCCTCAGTTTCCCCATCTGCACAATGGGGATAATGATACTTAGCTCCTTTGAGTTTCGACTCAAAAGCACTACATAAATGCTCAGTATTCATTATTATATAGTTCTCCCCACTGTATTTTCCACTGAATGCATCCGATGAAGTGAGCTGTAGCTCATGAAAGCTTATGCTCAAATAAATTGGTTAGTCTCTAAGGTGCCACAAGTCCTCCTTTTCTTTTTATATAGAGCAATGAAGTCCAGACTTAAAAAATTACTTAGAAAACAAATGCGTGTGAGCCCAGCACTCTTAAAACAATTTGCAACTCTGGTGACAATATGCCACTCCATCCCTATGAATATTTCTCATATCTCATTCAGTGAAACAAGAAATCATGTCACAGCAAGAGCAAACAATGACAATCTGGTTGCAGTAACTTTTACATTTTACCTACTGGTATCCTAAATGCAACAGACTGTGGAATAAAAGCAAGTCCATATTATAGAACTGGATGTTTGAAATGAGCATGATGAATTGAGCTTAAAAATAATCTCAATCCTGTCATGTACCTAAATATAAAAGAATGGAACAGACTAGGAAAAAATACTTGGTAAGCACCACTGCTAAGAACGTAACACAAAAGGAGAGAGCCAAAGTAACATTCCTATTCATATATACAGTAGTCCCTTTTGTTATAATATAATATAATATATATATATATATATATATATATATATATATATATATATATATATATATATGCACCTAATGTTGCCTTACCACAAGCATTATGCTTCATATACTGTCAACCCTCAGAGCTACAAGAGAGCTTGCTTTAGCTTTGACTCCATTCCTGCTGGCTTAACTTTTCAATTATGATTCCTGATACCATCTTTTATTAACCACAACACTTGGGAGAAGCAGCCCCCTTCTGCTTTGTGCTGAAGTGGTGTTTACCTTGTTATACTGATATGAGATCATATTAAATGAGAAAGGAGGTTTCTGAGTCAAAGGCAAGGAACACGGGCAGAGAAATCACTGGAAAATGTGAGCGCACAGAGCGATCTGCTTCATTTGCTATGCCAGTAGGACTAAAGCACGCACAGTAAATTTCATACTGGTGGCATCTTGACAGCTCTGGAGGCCAAAGTCCTTTGTTCATTCACAAGGAGAAGCACTGGCAGGCAGGGCAGGCTCCCTCACACCACCCTGTCAATATGCCTATACCCGAACATGGATGGGCTAACTCAATGGGGGAGGGGCTAATTAAGGGCCGGATCCAAAGTCCACTGAAGTCTATTGGAGGCCACGTACATTCAATGATCTTCGGATCAGACCTCAAATTTACACGCCCATTCGTTCCTCGGTTGCCCTGCAGCCCTGCCTGTTATTCAGTGTTTATGCGTATGGGAGTTAGAACGTTCGCCCACTAGGAGCTGGAGTGAGGCCAGCAACCCACTTTGCACAGGCTACAGAACAGCCTTGATTTAAACTCACCTTGATTTAAACCAATGATCTGATGGTGAAAGGCCTCTTCTCTCATTATCCTGATCCACCCAGTCCCCTGCTAGAGGAATTCTGAGTATCAAAATAACTCATATGCTTTATAGTTTGCAAACACTTTACCCCTTGTTTTTCGCCTTACTTAGACAACACATGAGCACAAGCCCTGCCCTTTCTTCTATTGCTCACTCTGTTGCTCTCCCTTTTAATTATAAATTGTTAAGGACTCCGTGAGCTGAAATACAAGAGCATCATGCTGTTGGCATCTGTGACGTATGCTACTTATTTCAGCAAGTAATGAAGGAGGCATATCACTTTCATTCTACGGGGGGGGAAGAGGGATGGAAATTACTCAGTTTCTCTGATTAATATCAGTGAGGATTTCAGGCCAAGGAGAAAGGAACAATGAACGTTCCATCAGCAAGTGACCTTATTTCTATAATCGGCATTGTATGCTCCTTATCTTGATTCATCTATACAACCGGGGAAAGGGGGGCGCACTGAAAGAGGGTTAAGAATTCAGATCATGAGAATAATCTCTTCTCTCCTGTGCCGCTGATCTATATCTCTGCTGCGGTTAATCATCTCCTTTTATCTACCTCTTCTTCTGCGATACCAGGATACCACATTCCGCCTGCATCCTGCTTTCTACCCACGGTTCCTTTTTCAGGAGCATTGCCACATCTGAAGAATCATAGCAGCTACCTGCTGGGTTGCTTGGGCCCTTTGTTGCTGTCATTCACCAATTCAGCTTTTAAATCACCTCTCTTCCAAAAGGGAAATAACGGCACAAAAATGGGACTGGAGCAGTGAAAAAAAAATCTACTGTGCCATAAGATATATGTATCCAAACTGCCTAGGATATATGAAATAATATGTACTCCAGCCTGACAACCACAATACCTTAATGCAAAACAAAAGGTCTCCCTTTCTTTCTCTGCCTTGGTTAACCATCCATATATGATAGAGATAATATTTCATAATCTAACATAATGTATTCTTTCAGAAGGATTCCAAAGTGCTTTTCAAAGTGCATCTATTCTTTACAGAGGTCAAATTTCACCATGTGACCCTCTTTGGGGTGAAAAGCAGCATTTTTCAGCAAGGCTTTCCAGAGTGAAAAGTAAAGAAAGCCTTCTCCAAGGAAGTGGGGATTTTTGGTCAGCAAGAACCTATGCAATTGCCCAGCAATTATGTTAATGTAAAATCTGAACAATTAACGTACAGACCAAGCCATCCTCCTGTTGGGAAACTTCACATGCTCTTGCCTGTCACACCCAAGCATTTTACGACTGCTTTCTGTTCAGCTCTTTAAAAAATGAGATTCATGGAACCTTTGGACACATTGGGTGTCCTGCAGCAAATGAAGGCCCAATCCTGCAGGGTGCAAAGCACTCTTACCAGCATGAAAGTCAGTGGCAATTGAATGCACTCATCATCCTGGCACCTTTTGTGTGAAATATACGATGTTTTATTCAATATGCGACATCTGTACAATGCAGTGGCTGTCATTTCGAATGACTGCCAGTGGGTGGCCATTCTGGCTCTATTTTGGTTTGCCCGCTGTATTGTAATCTTACGGGCCAGCAGCACAGCTAATACTCAGAACATAAACATGTAAAGCGATGCAGAAGACTAAAATGGAGAGAGGAACTGGCTTTTCTTTGTGCTATTTCTAGAGGCAGAAATATCAGTGAGGGTGAGGTCTAGTAGACTGATCTTGGGGCTGCAAGCACTTGAGTCCTAATTCCAGCACAGCCGCTGATTTGTTGTGTCACTTTGATCAAGTCATTGTGGGCATGCTTACACGGCAGGCAACCGCAGGAGAGACTGCAGCTTGGGCCAGCTTATCCCCGATAGATTTGATCTAACTGCCATGGCTAAAAAGAGCCATGATGTCATGAGGGCACCAATCCCAGCATGAGTTAGAATGCAAATATGTACCCAGGGTTTCAGGGGGCTTATACAGCTCATGCCACAGTCCATGCCCACCGCATTGTCACTGCTATTTATAGCCATCTAGCAAGATTAAAGCTGGCGTGGGTATGCCAACCTGAGCTGCAATCAGACCTTCGAGTGCAGTGTTTTCGTACCCTTAGAACCTGATTCAGTCCCCTTGGCAGTCAGTGACAAAACTCTCCTTGATGTCAAAGGATTGGGCCCAACGCTGCAAGGTGCTAAGTGCCTTCCAAGAAGTAATGAGTGCACTCAACACCCACTAATATCCACGAGTGCTGGGGATGCTAAGCACTCTCTAGAGACACTTAGAGCACTGACCTCTTAAGCTCGCTGCCTCAGTTTCCCTATGTATAAAATAAGAACGATAATAATATACAATTACCCATCTCTCAGGGGTATTGGGGGTTAATTAGTCCATGCTGCTAAAAGAATATGAGATGCCATCATACAAGTACTATGTATTACTAGAAGAGGAAAACTGAAAACTTTCCAAGTGCATAATTCTTTGTGTTTAATGCCCATAGGGAGAACACAAGACTTACCTGATATTTGTAATCAGACACACAGGGAACCATAGCCTGTCCCCTGGTGTAAGAACAAAGTGGCTTGGCTCACATAAGAGGCCTGATTCTCTGATGCTTTGCACCCTGTGAAGTCATATGCATCTGTGCACAGTGAGTGCAAAATGGATGTAAAATGCTACCACCAGTGTAAGATTGCCCAGGTGCAGTGGCAATGCAAAGTACAAGGTAATAGTTTATATATTGCAAACATTTAATTTAACTAGCATTGAAGACTCTAATATGGCTCTCCAGAGCCTTACCATTTGTTCCATCCATTCAGGTTAATAAACGTTTACTTAACAGACTTGCTTCAGATATCTTTCTAGGTGGTTTCCAATAAAACTGGATTAAAGATCAACTTAGTTATCTATTAGCCAAACTGTAATATACTATCAGCTTGACTATGATCTCAGACCTGCACTGCACTATATCTTTTAGAATCATGTGGGCTCACATTTGTATGGACATGATATGGTAGGTTTAGTTCTTTTGCATGTTAAATTTTATTGGCCATTATACAACAGGCTTTCTCTGTAGTCTTCATAACCTCTACAAAAGGTACACACAAATATGCAACAGAATGCAAATTTTGTCAAGGGGGTTTAGCAACAGGGAAGTAAACAGCAAAGAAATCATGCAAAATCCTGTATTAAAATAAAGCTAACACAGCAAAAGCAAGGGACTAAGAAGTTATAGCTAGCAAGGGATCTAGGGGGGGTCTTGTGAGATACAGTACCATATTGGCTGCAGGGATCCCGAAAATGGGTTAATGGTGGGTGATTGTCTTAGCTCTGACTCGTCTGATCACGTTGTTTTCACATAGTATTTGGCAATGTCTACAATGAGGTATTTTTGGCAGAAGAATGTTCACCAGCAGAGCAATGGTGGTGGGTAACCCTAGAGCAAACAAAACTTCCGTCACACTTTGCACCATGTCTTTTACACCTGCTCTGAGCAAGGTCAGATGCACTGTTGTTAAAGCAGTCTCCTGGAACCCTGTCTACACTCAGGCTTCCACCGTTGCTACCCCTGACAGACTGGCAATAGCATTAGAATCACTGGAAACATTTTTGTCAAAAAAAATCCCCCAACAATCACCTAGCACAGACACTGCCTACAGGCCCAAATTCTGCTACTGGATGTGTGTACATGGACCCAGTTAATTTTAGGAGGAAAAAATAAGGATGCCCTTGTGTCTAAGGCTGACTTCTGCATGACCTTAGGCACATCTCCTAACCTCTCTCAGTTTGCAACCAGAAAAGCAGACTTAATGATGTTTACCTATCTTACAAGGTTGTTGGGAGGCCGAATTGACTAGCATTTGTAAAGTGCTTTGAGGTCCTTGGATGGAAGGCACTATCGACGGGCAAAGTGTTGTTATAATGGCAGCTGGGTGCTCAGCCAAGGGCAGAATCCAGTCCATTGTCTCTTTATGAGCAGATTTTTGTTGTTGTTTTGGAGTGGGGAGAGTTGTTTGTTTTGTATTTTTGTAAACTTAAACAGCAGGGCTGAGCGGATTTACAAACAGAGTTAACATTGTAATTTCTTATTATTAACATATTTATTAAACCCAGTTTCAGAACACACACACTTTGAGAGAATCAGTTGTTTGGTGTTATTAATATACAAAGTTCACTTCAGTGCATAACACTCGAGCTTGTAGAACCAGCTGCAACCCTGCCTTAAAATACAAGCATGAAAGGCATCTTATTCAATACATCCGTTTGAATTTGACGCACGGCCTGGTTTTTTTGTTACTAGCTAATGCCACATGAGGGCAGCAGAGATTGTGAAATGAAGAGACTGCGTGTATCTATAAGCTGTGATGCTAGACTCCAAAGGGGAAGAGGAATATCAATGGAAGAAGGAGTTTCCGCATAACATCATGCTGATAGGATCAGCCCCATCTTGCAGGGGGAATCTCTACTGTTCCAAGACAGATGATGCCAACAGAGAGCAGGGCCTAACCTAGATCCTTCCTGCTTTCCTATGCTCTTGGTAACCACAGAGTCCAAACCCTTGATTGAGGCTTCCCTAGGTTTCAAAGGGGGATGGAGCTGAGGAGTTTATGATGTTTCTGCACACCTGTCCTTCCTATGCGTGGTGCTTGTCCAGCTTTAGTCCTTATGGGATGACCTGGCCCTGCGTAATGTAGCATTAAAAAGTACAAGATTGGGGCTTCAACCATTAATGTACGGGATAAATGTACGCATTGTACCATGGTCAGATACACCATATATCTAGGCTGCATCTAAAAACTATGTTAAAAAACCATTATTAAGGTTGCACCAATGTTAGGAAATGGCAGAATTAAGATTGCCTGTATAACAAATCTGGCTACTTGTGCATGCGCAGAATGATACAGTCCTTACTTACATGGCCCCGTACTATTTTATTCCATAGGATTCCTGCCCTCATTCAGTGCACAGGATGGACCCTGCTCAGGTGAACAATCAGGGTTGTGTAGTGAAGTAGACTGTTGTCTGTAGGACCCGGGCCTTATGTTTTGCTGCAGCTGGATGGTGTGGAGTAAATAAGGCTATATCATTCCCTGGCTCTCCTCCCCCGACCCTCCTTGCCCTCCCCCTCTGTTGCTAACAACCTCTGGCTCCTGAAACCCTCTCCTTCGCATTCTGCTTCCTCTGTTTCTCTCCCCTCTGCATTCAAATCAGGTTGTTTCTCCTTCTCCACATTGCCTGCCTGGGCACAGGGTACCATTGAGAGTACAGGACAGACACTGTTCCTGCTCTCAGTTCTGCTGTCCAGCACCACAGCAGATCCCAGCTTCTGGGAAGACCAATTTCAGGGAAAGTCCTGCTCTGCCTCTGAAGCCCTGGACTGGAGCATGCTCCGCCACTGTGTGTGGATGGTACATGCAAAGGCTGGTCAGCACCCAGGGGTTGGAGCATGCTCAGTACAGACAGAATGTTCAGAGAAATTAGGTGCCAAATAGCCTCTAGACTCTCCACTGAACTGTGATTTTCCAAGGGCTTATCACTTGGTGAAATTTGGGTGGATTGTCACATGAACAGCAAAAAGCACCTCCCTGACACCAGGGAAACCCCTTCCGAAATTGTAAGTCCCTGCTCTGAAGCATGGAAGCGCTAGAGCTTTGCAATGAAATGGGGCTTTTTAAAATCATGGGCAAAAACAATTTTTTTTTCCTAGCCTTGCTCTGAGAAATGGCTGAACTGTTTGACTGGACATTCCTCCCAAAAATTCAGTCAGAGGCAGACAACTGGTATGGAAAATTTCTTCCCAAACAATTAAAGTTTGGCAGAGTTGTAAGCAACCAGTGCTTAAAGTCTGTGGTTGAAATGGGGTGGGATGGCGGTCAGAAGGGGTCACAGACATGCCAAAAAAATAACTAAAAATTGAGCCGGATTACTGAGGGGCACACTTTAAGCAAGTCTTAACAAAGCTTCTGCTCCCAGATTCTGGTGGAGTCCCCCCACATATACTTTTTACAGACCACTTTAAACACTGTAAGTAACTGAAAACAGGGTGTTATAACTGGACGTGTCAGGCAACCGTAACTATAGTTGGAGTTACTGGTTCCGCTTACAAGGGGAAAGATCAACTTATCATTCGTTACAAGCAAAGGTAAAATAACTCAAAGCACCTATAAGTTGACGTGAAGATTCCCATGCTCTTAGGACAACACTAACTGCAGAGCTGCAGCCGCGCCTTGACTCGGATATCATACTCCAGTCTCCCCATGCAGAGAGAGCAAGAAGAATATCAAAATCAAGACTCATTTCAATGGGCCAGAATCAGTGACAACAGTGCAGAAAGCAACAGAATGTTATTCAGTTAGTCTTGGTTACAGGTTCTGTGTTTTCTAAATTCATGCTAATTGCCACCAGATGGGTTTCAGAGTAGCAGCCATGTTAGTCTGTATCCGCAAAAAGAAAAGGAGGACTTGTGGCACCTTAGAGACTCCATTTTTGTTGTTAGTCTCTAAGGTGCCACAAGAACTCCTTCTCTTTTTACCACCAGATGGTGCATTGTACCATGGAACAGCAGGGCATTCAAGTCCAAAAGCCATGAAAACAACAAAAAGGGGAATGGAGTCTTTGAGTCTCAGCATGTCTGAAACCCTCAGCCTCACAACAAAGGCTTGTGAATGCTGAGAACCATCGAGGAGCAAACAGAAAGCACGGATGGGGTTTTAGTATTATGATAAAATCATTATTGGTTGTGTGGTGTAAGAGATACTTCTGAAAGGTAACAGGGAGTAATGTTGCCTCAAGGTGTGGGTAGACAATGAGTGCTGAGCCAATGAGTGTGTGTGTGTGTTTCTGTGTGTGTGTTTCATAGGTTGAGTGTGTTGCTACTCATTATGCTGTTGGAGGTACAGCTCATTCTAAGGGTTGGAGGATACTCTATCTTGATTGCATAAACTTGAATTAATTTCTCCTAATAGGCACAGTTGAACAGTTAGACACAGGAGCCATATTTCGAATTTGCTTCTGGACTCTGTAACACTATAACTCCCAAATATCCATAAATCCTGAGCTTTGACTACAAGGGTACATCATGCCTCCCCTCTCCTCTAAGGGCAAGGATCCACAGCTGAATTACATCTCCCATGATACACAGTGGTCATTTGACTCCCACAATGCACCTCATTGGTTCAGCAGGAAGAATATTGCTGTGCATCACAGAAGACATAGTTCATTCAGGGAATGCAGTTTATAGGGTAGACTGAGGCGTGAGGCATCATGGCCGGTCTGGTAAACACCGATTAATATCAAGTTGACCCAAAATGAAATGGGTTTTTTCGGTTCAACAAACTGAATTACCATTTGAACCAATCCCCCACAAAACAAAACAAAATTCATTTATTTTGGCCAATGGAAAAATTGAAAAATTATAAGAAAATCAAAACTTTCCTGTGGAAAATTTTGATTTTGCAGAAAAAGCATTTTTTGTCAAAAATATTTTGATGGAAAATTCCCGATCAGTGTTACTAAGTAATTCACAAGGTACAATGTTGACATCCCTACAGACCATGTAATTATGATGCCATAGTGACTGAAGTCTATAAAGGCTGCAACCCCTCATTCTAATACACAAGGATGAATGTTGGACAGCTTACTGTTAGAAATGGGTGTAACTTGTCCATAACAAAAATCTCACACTACTCTTTTTTTAAACTGGATTACAATTAAATCTCCCCCTATATATCTTCATTTTGGTTACCTTGCTGATGTGAAAATTTCCTGTTTGTGAACTCATTTGCCTAAAGGTTCCCAGGGACTCACTCTTTGGCATCTTTGACAGATCCTCTGCTCTTTATTTTCTGCTCAGTTTTATTAACGTCAGCTGAGTCACTTATACATCTGTTCAATGAAAACCACGTGGTTATTTAATATTTGAGGAAAGAGAGCTGACTATCCGAGAGCTGACGGGAAATACTGACTATTGCTCTAAAGACAAAAAGCAAACATGTAAGTCAAAATCTGGAGAGGTAGTTTTCAGATGGAAGATGCAAAAAGTAAATATCTTGAATTATATACAACTATTCAGTTTCTAGCACTGTGTGACCTGATGTTGCAGTCCTTACTTGAGCATAACTCCTGTTGAAATCAGATCTTATCTATAAATTAGAACGTGTTACAGAAATGCATATTAAGTAAAAGATTTGTAAAAAGATGTATCAATACACTCTCAAGTAAAGGCAAGATTATGAAAAAAGACAACAACTCAAAGGGCGTTTTATCTGAGTAAAGACCGCCCCAGGTGAACATGCACCCAAAATAGTGATCTAAGCTAAGTTAAATTTGCCTGGACTAGATTTCTGTGCAGCTAATTCTATGTGACTATTTAACTGCCATTCTAAAATGATGTCAATCATCAAACTCTGACAAATGCTGATACTTGTAAACGCAGCTTATCCTAAAGACAGAAAATGACATTAATGGAGCTTTTCCTTATGATTCTCTTTGATTTTTTTGTGAAACAGCTTTATGATGTAAGTAGAATTTTTCTTATATTCATGGTATTAAGACATTTTGAAGACATCAGTTGCATGGTAAATATAGATTCTCATAGGTTTCAGAGTAACAGCCGTGTTAGTCTGTATTCGTAAAAAGAAAAGGAGTACTTGTGGCACCTTAGAGACTAACCAGTTTATTTGAGCATGAGCTTTCGTGAGCTACAGCTCACTTCATCGGATGCATAGCTATGCATCCGATGAAGTGAGCTGTAGCTCACGAAAGCTCATGCTCAAATAAACTGGTTAGTCTCTAAGGTGCCACAAGTACTCCTTTTCTTTATAGATTCTCATAGCTCAACGTAAGAACGCACAGTTAGTTAGACAGCTGCAACAGTATTTGGCTGATTTAGGTAATACAGCAAAGACTTAATAAAATATAGCTGATTGGGTGGCTCAGAGGACTGGTAATGGATGTGGGATCCTTTACCTCTAATGTACCAGTTCAAACCTCACCAGGCTAGTAGTGACAGAGGAACTGTGCCTTCTAGAGGCAGTTTTGTAGGCTATGTAAATCCATTCCAGCTCATAGCAAGCAGGAGTTCGTATCACAAAACCACCAGAGTTCGCATGTTGGTTGTAAACCTCAGCAGACATGCCAAGGATTGAAAGGGCATGGAGACTGCACTAATCCTCCAGATCAAAGACAAGGCACATTCCTGAGCAGTGTGGGAACGCCCGTGTTCTGCTGTACCAGTTCTGGGGATAAATCTCCAGTTCTGTCAGTCGAGCACTGAATGCATTTTAAGAAGCTATTGGGACAAGCTCACTCTGTTTATGTCAGGGGGTGGCTACTTTAGTTTCCCCTGGGAGCATTGCTGTGCCACTGGTGAAGGCTGCAGGTGAGCCACTCGGATGAGCACATCTTCTGATCACTCCTTCCTTGGCAACTCTTTGGCAGTGGGGACTGGGGATGGCCTTTGTCACTGCAACTTTTCCTTTGGGGGACAGACCACTACACTGTGGTCAAGACCGGATTAACCCATAGGCTAATAAGGCTATAGCCTTAGGCCCTCCTATTTTTAGGCCCTACTGGTCATGCAGGGGGCATGGCCAGGGCCGGGTGATGTGGAGAGAGCTTGCTCATGCAGCTCTGCTGGAGCACTCCTGCCAGCAGAAAAGGCAAAGCAGCTCCCTGGCTTGGAAGGAGCTCAGCCAGCTGCTTCCACTCGCTCCTGTCTGCATCTCCCCGCATGCAGGAACACACTGCCAGGTATCCAGTTAACACTGGTGACCGGGCACTAAAAATCTGGTTACCATGGGAACCCGTGCCAGCTGTGGGTGTAGTTTGAGCAGGCATTGTCATCCCCCCTAGCACCCCCTACACCCAACTTCTCTGGAGCTCTGCTTAGCCGTCAGGGAGGGAAGAAGCTCCCTCTATCCCTCTCCTCAGCTGAGGCTGGCTGGCAGGGTTCTAGTTCCCGTCACCATCATCTTCTGTGTGTGCTGGGTCCTGTTTCTGGACAACTGGTGAGTGCCTGGGGCGGGGGGGGCGGGGGGGGTGGGTAGCAGGGAAAGAGGGTGGCGGCGGGAAGAGGCAGTACCAGAGCGGTAGGGTGGGAAGCTTGCACAGGACCAGCACACACTCTATCCAACTCCAGCCAGAACTACTGCCTCTCCCATGTATAAGGAACAACTTCCCACACATTTGCAGGAAAAACAAAACAAAACATCCCGTTCTGGATACCAGGACTTTAACTTTTACAGTACCTTCCATCGAGGGCCTTCAGATTTATGATGCACTGTGTTCAATACTGTATTGGACTGTACTAAAAATCAAAGAAATCAATTTTTTTTCTTTGATGTATTTTTCTGTACTGGGCTACACAGGCAACCAAGTTCTTTCCTTATGCTCAGCCTACTTCCACAGGCCAACACATCTTTGTACTTTTAAGGAGTTGCAATAGTGTTGCCGGCAAAGAGTGCCCGAGGCAAGCAACAGCTGGGTTCGTTGCCCAGTGTGCGTCGCGCCAATGACCACAACGGGGTGGAGAAGCAGAGAGTTTTATTTGAAGCTTCAAATAGGGCGCAGGGAGACTGAACTGTCTCAAATCCTGCAGCACCGCATGCAGATTCCAGTATACATTTTATACCTTTGCCAACTTCACTACACAAGCTTAAGCAACCAATTACCTGTTGCCCCGTACAATACCGTAGCCACTCAGCTAAAGCAGCCAGTTGTGTTTTTCCTCAGTAGCATTGCCCGAGCCTTGCCTTATTTGGGTCTATTTGTTACTGGTTTTTACTAAACATTTCTGCCTTATCTATACGTTTCCCAGGCCGAAGCTGGCCTTGGCTGGCGAGCCATGTGCAAACCTGTCTGTTTGTGTGCTAGCTTCCTCATAGTTTTGCAGGGTCACAGAAAGTTCAAGGAGCACAGGGGCTTCAGTTTGTCTGGGCCTAGAGCAAGAGGGCTTCATCGACACTCGTGGTCTTCCACCCTCCCGAGTTACCTAGAGTAGTGCCCAGTGTCACCAACAATAGCACTGGAGGAAGCTCAATACACAATGTTGTAGATTTCTCCCTCCCTTCTCCCTCAAGGATTTTAAATCCACTTCTTAGCAGAAAGACTTCTTGATGGAAATAGGCTAAAGGCAGGTGCTGTCCATTTGCTGGTTCTCCAGCAGTTCAATCCATCATAAAAGTTCCTCACTTTCGATTTCTTTTGCGTTTCATTCCAAAACCTTAAAGCTAAATAAACCTGAAGTTAGTCCTCATTTTTCTGCCCCAACTCAAACTAACTTCTTTCCCAAGTGGGAAATGTTGGGTAAGCATGGAATGTGTCTGATTCCAGAAGGGAAGGAGAACACAGTCCAAGTCCTGCTGACAGTTACACCTGTGTAGCCTTATGGACTTCAGGGAGAATGGATTTTTACACAAGAATAGATTTTGGTCCCTTCTGCTTTTTCACACCAGGTATAAGCAGAATCTCATTCACTTTCCTCCCCTAAGCTCTGAGCATTTTAAGGGGAAAAAAATAAGCAAGGTCTGCTTGATTTACACATTCAAATGAAGCAGGAAGCTCTCCCTTCATTCTACACCAGCCTTAAACACCAGATCTGATGTCACTACAGCAGTCTTGGCTGGATGGTTCTTTTGAAAGATCCTTAATGGTTCTTTTAAGATGCTGATTTTCCATGAAGTCTTTTTGTTCATGGGGGCAGAGAACACAACAGGGAATGCTCTTTTTTGTCAACTCCTAGTCATTCAAAAGCTGAAAGGCTTTAGATTAAGTTTTTTTAATGTTTGTACAGTGATTTTGAAGAGCTAACATAGTACAGAAGAGCTAAATGTTACGACTGGGCAACCATCTAAAGATCTGTGTCACTTCTAGCTGTTACCCTTTTCTTACAGAAAGCTTAAAACAAACAAAGGCAAACCAGAGTGGGCTGGTGCACACAGAACTCATGCTTAAAACACCTCATGTCAGAACTGCTGATCACACACTCTAGAATAGAAAATACTTTGTCCTGCCATGAGTCCAGGGGACCGGACTAGATAAACTCTCAAGGTCCCTTCCTGTCCTATGATTCTATTCTATTATTCTAATTGTGGAAGAGCTTGGTGACAGAATGGCCTGATGTGGTGAATCACTGGAGATGAACTACACAAATGGGGTATCATCCTACAAATAATATTTGGGTTCAATGGGAAAACAGTAATTCGTTGTCCCCAGCCAGTGCAACACTTGGAGTCAGCTTTCAGAGCAAAACAGCCTAAAATACAATGCCACCCAATGTAATTTTCCCACTACTACTTCCTCTCATCAAGGATCTACAACCTATCCTGAAGGACGACCCATCACTCTCACAGATCCTGGGAGACAGGCCAGTCCTTGCTTACAGACAGCCCCCCAACCTGAATCAAATACTCACCAGCAACCACACACCACACAACAGAACCACTAACCCAGGAACCTATCCTTGCAACAAAGCCCATTGCCAACTGTGTCCACATATCTATTCAGGGGACACGATCATAGGGCCTAATCACATCAGCCACACTATCAGAGGCTCATTCACCTGCACATCTACCAATGTGATATATGCCATCATGTGCCAGCAATGCCCCTCTGCCATGTACATTGGTCAAACTGGACAGTCTCTACGTAAAAGAATAAATGGACACAAATCAGACATCAAGAATTATAACATTCAAAAACCAGTCTGAGAACACTTCAATCTCTTTGATCACTCGATTACAGACCTAAAAGTGGCAATTCTTCAAGAAAAAAACTTCAAAAACAGACTCCAATGAGAGACTGCTGAATTGGAATTAATTTGCAAACTGGATACAATTACCTTAGGCTTGAATAAAGACTGGGAGTGGATGGGTCATTACACAAAGTAAAACTATTTCCCCAATGTTTATTCCCCCCTCCAACCCCTGCTGTTCCTCAGACATTCTTGTCAACTGCTGGAAATGGCCCACCTTGATTATCACTACAAAAGGTCCGCCCCCCTGCTGGTAATAGCTCACCTTACCTGATCACTCTCGTTACAGTGTGTATGGTAACACCCATTGTTTCATGTTCTCTGTGTATATAAATCTCCCCACTGTATTTTCCACTGAATGCATCCGATGAAGTGAGCTGTAGCTCACGAAAGCTTATGCTCAAATTTGTTAGTCTCTAAGGTGCCACAAGTCCTCCTTTTCCTCTATTTCAGTGCATTTTACACCTGAGTGGTTTTCTTTTACATAATAAAAGCTGGCTGCCTCCCAGACTGCAGTCAGAGTGAGATAGGGTGTGTGGTATAGAGTCCATAGCTTGGGGGGAAACCCTGCAGGGCTTGGCTTTGCACTGTGCCATGTGGAGAGCTGAGGGTAGAAGCACAAGGTTGAAAGAGGCGAGCAGGATGGGGAATGTTGCAGTGTTCACCCTCATGCAGAGGAGCACTCCACTACCTCGGAGGAAGGAGGCTCAGGAGAAGGACAGTGGAGCATCCCCCATGCTACCACTTACTCAGAAGTATCTGCCTGGAGAATTGAGTGTCGCAAGAGTAGAATAAACTTGTTAATTTTACATAAATAAATAAATATGCAAATATGTATGTAGAGAAATGTTGGGTGACTTCATAATTTTTTTTGCAATATGTAATTCATAGGCCCTTCCCTCCCATTAGCCTTAGGTCCCTCATAACCTTAATCCGGCCCTGACTCTGGTGTATCCCACTAAAAGGAAACATGATGCAGAAGGGACTCTGGGCCCATTTCCTGGACAACGGTATCCTTTTGTAGCTCACCCAGGGAACGATGATAAAAATGGGCCACAGGAGTGCAAAGTTTCTCTTTTCATTTCCCCATTCAACCTTTCCCTAACCATGCTGATAGAGTGCTCACATTTCCCTGTAAACAGTGAGGTCCCAGTCCTGAGTCTAGATGGAAGCCAATAGGACGTGCCATTTGCTCTCCATTAAAAGAGAGAGGGACATGAAATGGAAACAGGGAATTATATACACTGGAAATGAAAAGGGACATTTCGCTTTCTAGGGCAGATCAATTTAACAAGGAAATGCACTACCCTAAGACCAGTGGTTTTCAAACTTTGTTTCGGGGGACCCAGTTGAAGAAAATTGTTGATGCCCATGACCCAACGGAGATGGGGATGAGGAGTTTGGGGTATGGGAGGGGCTCAGGGCTGGGAAAGAGGGTTGGAGTGCAGGGGTGAGGGCTAGGGATGAGGGGTTTGAGGTGCAGGAGGGGGCTCTGGGTTTGGGGGGGGCCTCAGGGCTGGGGCAGGGGATTGGGGCACAGGCTTACCTCGGGCTGCTCCCAGTGAGCGGTGCACCTAGGGTGCTAAGGCAGGCTTCCTGCCCGTCCTGGCACTGCGGACCATGCTGCGCCCCAGAAGTGGCCAGCAGGAGGTCCGGCTCCTAGGCGGAGGCACGCAAGCAGCTCCATGCAGCTCTCGCCTGTAGGCACCGCCACCCCAGCTCGCATTGGCTGATTCCCGGACAAGGGGTGTGTGGAACCGGTGCTAGGGATAGGGGCAGTGCGTGGAGCCCCATGGCCCTCCTGCCTAGGAGCCAAACCTGCTGCTGGCCGCTTCTGGAGCACAGTGCTGTGTCAGAACAGGTAGGGACTAGCCTGCCTTAGCCGAGCAGCACTACTGATGGGACTTTTAATGGCCCAGTCGGCGCTGCTGACCAGAGTGACCCAGTGCCTTACATTCCGCAACCCAGTACTGGGTTGTGACCCGCAGGTTGAAAACCACTGCCCTAGTCTATCAGGGAAAGGGAAATGCAGCTGCCATGCTCTGAAAACGCACCATTTGGGAAGGGGAAATTCTAATAGATTTCTGGGGGAAAAGATTATTTTTTCTTCCTCCCCAAGGGCTGCTGAACAGAGGTGATGCAGAAACTCATTTCCAGCATCGGTAATACCTGCTGTCTTTGTGTGACCTACTTATTCCATGCTCCCTGCACTCACAGGTTAGGCAACAGTTAATGCAGGGCCTGTAAGTGAAAAGTGTCAGACAGCGACTGCAGCGATAATTATCACGTCTGATGAACCAAATGGAAGAAATTACTGCCCCATGATAGAGATCCCTGGGCAATACCACATTTCAGATGCATTTTTAAATAGATATTGAACGGAAAAGCAGCCATTTTCAGATCTAAGTATAATCTTTCAAATCACTTTATCAGCTGAAGCAGAAGTGTTTTCTAATATTATGCCACAGCAAACTGCTGAATGTATTGTTTTAATGTTATCTCGTAAGCCCCCCGCCATCCACCTCCCGAAAGCAGCTGCAATGTCATGCTGTGACGTGACCCCAAATGACAGTATGCACGTGCGTGCAAGAGAGAATGCAAATGTGCTGCTTTGTGTACATAGAGGAAGCATGGACTTCCCCTAGACATTAACGTGTGTAACACAACATGTATGCGGCAAAATAACACTTCGTATTATTTTAGGTCTCCATTGTTCGTGTTATTAGCAGTGCCTTTCAGTTACTCTTTTGCCACTCATTGAAAGGTGACCTTATTTCCCTTTTTACTGACTGATCGAAATGCTGAATTACAATTCTGTGCAAGCAAAGAAATGGAAATCACCACTTGGCGATTTGAACTTTCATAGCATTTCCATATATTAATGCTCATGGGGGCTGGGATAAGGGAGTAGAAATGAATTAACAAAGTGATCAGAAATTTAGATTTTTAATTAACTTCTGTTAATTGCTGCACCCGATAACCGCAAACAACCACATTGTTTAAGGGTTGGTGTTTATTGTCACACTTGCTGATGCCAGGGTTCTTTTTCCACCTGGAACTAAAAAAAAACAAAATAAAAAAACCCCGGCATTGTTTCTTGATGGGATCTCACTTCCCAGCTGCACAAGACACGTCACCCAATTAACAAATTAGTCAGGGTCAAAATCATCCCCAAATTACCAACAAGAAATAGAAACATAGGGGGAGACACTTTCAGCCATAGAGTCCTTTGAGGCTTATTCCCCCTGTTCTCCTGGGGTCTGATTTTGAACATTTTATTTATGTGCAATAATGCCTCACTCCACAAAGCGTTCCAGGGATTCACTGAGTTTCATTGCTACACTGCAGAAATCTTAATGTGTGCTTTGGCAACATTCCTGTCTAGCGCGAATTAAGGTGTCATGCAGCACTCCCACACACCGCCACATGTGGAAGTTGATGCACGCTGGTGCAGTCAGAGTAAATCAACGGAGCACACGGTAGCATCCTAAGGAACACAGTTTGCACCTGTTAGGTGAACCGTCAATGAAACATACAGCTTCCCTTTGATCAGGAAGCTCCGCAGCTGATCTCCAGTCAGTGAACAGAGCTGACCTATCACAATCACAGCACGGTAACATCATCAAGTATTTAATAGGCACTTACTGATCACAATTTAAGAACTTATGTTGTAGCTCTCTATGGCTATTTATAGTATTTTAAAGCATGGCTGCACACATGCTTAGAGAAAACCACCGATATCATCCAATGACGTCAATGCTATTTCTCCAAAGGGTGCACTGACTTCATAATTGCTTCTGGGTCCAGCCTATGATCTATGAAAGCTGTCAGAGGTTTGGGTCCTAACCACCTGACAGAGAGAAAGGGAGACAAGATCCCTCTCTACCTTCCTGAGCGAACTGTGTTATTCTTGTGGACAATCCCTCGATATGAATGCATGCGGGCTGAAGGCCAGATCTACAGTGACTGAGGATCTGGCCCATGCTCTTCTCAGCAGAGCCAAGGCCTTTAGAGTTCTCTTTTCTCACTGCTCCAAGACAGCCCAAGTCTATTCACCATTAGGGAATGATGCAGGCCTGTCTCTTTCCTCAGGCTTTTGCCTGAGTGCTGTGGCTGATCTATGTAGATATGATAATACAGGGAGTGGTCTATGTCTAGTGATCCATGCACTGATGTTAAGTGCTGTGTATGTGTCCAGGGACAACAGTAACAAGGAACCCTTTTAATATGTTTACTAACTAACATAGGCACCGACTCTGTGGGTCTCCAGGGCTGGAGCACCCACGGAAAAAAATTGGCGGGTGCTTAGCACCCACCAGCAGACAAGCTCTCCCTATCCCCGCCAGCACCTCCCGCCAGCAGCCCTGCCAATCAACTCCTCCCCCTCCCTCCCAGCGCCTCCCACCCGCCACCATCAGCTGTTCCGCGGCATTCAGGGGGCACTGGGAGGGAAGGGGAGGAGCAGGGACAGGCACGCTTGTGGGAGGGGCAGACCTGGGCGGGAAGAGGCGGGGTGGGGGTGGGAAGAGATGGGGCTGGGTGGGGATTTGAGGAAAGGGATAGCCTGGGGGCAGAGCCTGGGGCTGAACTGGGGTTGTGCACGCCCAGGGAAAGTTGGAAGCTGGTGCCTGTGCCAAGCAATAAGCAAATAAGGCAATGTCCTTGGAGACTGCTACGGGACCTTTGCAGTAAGAGCACTGCTGTGGCTCTAGCTCCTGCTTCCCTATGCAGCAGTAACAAATTAACAGCAGGATGATGGTTTCAGCCTGCCCTGTTTTTTCTATGTCCGGGACCTGAGAGAAGAAAAACGGGTGATCTCCTGTTCTTCACTTAAGCCCCACACTCTTAGGTTGGGACTTTCAGGTAAACCCAAGCAAATTAAATGCCTAAATCCCACTGAAATTCCTTCTCCTTTGAGAATCCTGTCTTAAGCCTCATTAATTTGAGCAGGGGAAATTCCAATTCAGCCCAATGTCAAGGGCCTACACAAGGTCCTCTGTACCCTTAACACAAAGCTTTGGTGATGCACCGGACATTTCATATATTCTACGGTACTACACTGGACTGGACTAGGTTGAATTTCACCCTGACAGTAGGAATTTATACACATACTCTGTGTACACACTTTCCAAATGGGAAAGAACACCACACTTCTTACTCACTGATCTGACTTGTAAACATTTAGGATGGAGGATTTCTTTAGGGCTGTCCATCCAGCTGCTCTCTCTTGGGTATTTCTAAGGCCCCGATCCTCACCTTCACACAATATCTAAATGCCATCTCCAAGAGTTACATCAAACTCATCCTCCAGGCACATTTTTTTTTTTTTAAGCAATCAAATACCTTGTCTGATTCCCTTTTCTAGAAAGATTTTTACTTGGGGTCCACTACTAGCTTTTAGTCTTCCAGCTGGGGAGAGTAGAACTAATCACGTCAAGACTTGGAGGAGCTCAATGGGGAGCAATTCCTCCAAATCACATGACTTAGCTCTTTTTGTCCAGTTCCAGGCATTGCTCAAGTACACAGCTGATTGCTGCATATGGAGAAACAGTTGATGAAAGAGGATGTGGGCTAAGTCTTAGGCAGATTTAAAAAAAAAACAAACCTAGAAAAACACAGGACTTTGCCAACTTTGTCAGGATAGCGAAACAGCAGTGAGGAGAAGAGTGCTAGTACAGAAGACAATCAAAGGCAACTCTACAAACAACTCTACTGAAGCAAATAGGGACAAATTCACCCCGGTATAACACCACTGAAGGCAACTTGTCAACCAAGTCATCTACCTGCCCCCAGTTATTTTTCTTGGCTCGTCCTCTGACCTGTGCTTACCAGTGTGCAGAAACATTGGGCCTGATTCTCAGTTACACTAAGGTTGTTCAGGCAGAGTCAAGGGGCCTTAAAGAAGACGGAAAAGGCTCCCTGCAAATACTTGGTGTGTGAGGGCCTCCCTGGCCCATGTAAAGTCATTGTAAAGACTCTACAGCCCCAGCAAAGGGCCTCACCAGACTGCTCTGCACTATGACTATTCTCTGCTGTCCGGGGCCCGGAGGGGGCTAGAGAGAGCAAAAGCATATGTTAGAGCAGCAAACACCACGCACGCGTTGGCTTGCACAAGCAGACAGTGCATGCAGAAGTCAAGTGCACCCAGAGGGGGGTGCACACTTAAAACTTCTGGCTCTGCCTGCTCCTCTTCAAGGGCTTCATCCAGCTCCTACAGAAGTCAGTGAGACTCTTCCCAGTAAGTCTGGAGAGAGCTTGATCCAGCCCTTATTCCTCAGGGCAATGGATGATTGTGTTCATTGAGAGCTAACAACTCACCGTAACTCAAGTAACTTACTCCAGGACCATTCACAAACAGATGCCCATGGCTTATGAGGACACTATTCTCTCATACATATTAGGGGGCTTTTGTGTGTGTGTGTATGTGTGTGTGTGGGGGGGGGTTTCCACACTCAGAGGCTGAAATGAAACCTGATGCCAATAGAAACATGGATTACAGAAGAAGCCAGAGCATTGTAACACACGCACAGAAGTAGATGAGGCAATCCAGATACTTCATGATGACAAAGTTGAAGAGAAGAACAGGACATGCACTCAAATAAAGTGTTCTTATGAAACAAAACATTGCAGCAATACAAGAAATGGTATAACATGAGCTCAGCTGTGCCATTCTGGGTATGGGTCCCTCTTAGAATTTGCAATAAAGTTAATCCCTTGGGCTTGGATTTTCAGTGGAGTTGTGTGCCTCAATTCCTTTGGCACCTAGGAAAATGGCAGCTTTCATATTCATGCACAAGAGTAAGAAGCCACCTGGCGCCATCATGAGTAGCATCATATAATCAGTGAAACCACCAGCACCAAAATTATAGCAGGGCTCACTTGCCCAGATAATTAAGATCATGAGATCTTTCATTATGGGAAGTCAGGCTAAATGAAAGTCCTGAGAGCGGTTTCTTAATCTGGAAGCAACAACAGCCCCTGACTCTGCTGGTGACTCAATTTTTTGTACACTCTGATCACAAGATGAAGAGACAGTCACCTCATCTTACTACTTCCCACTTGCGAACGTCTTGCATGGTAGGTCACCTGGCTTGCAATGTCACACATCATCTAGAGTTAGAGAAATACATAGAAGGTCACATTTTATAAAAGGAGACTAACAGACCAGCAGCAGCAGTGACTGCCGAGGAAAAGGCCAGGCTGGGAACCCAAGGTTCTGGGAGAGAGATCCCAAGCTAAGGAACATTTTGTTCCCTTTCCGATGCTTTGTTAATTGTTATCATGTGCCTGATTATAGTAAAATTGACTCTGAGAAAAGGGCCATGACTGGCTGATGTTGTGGGGCTTTTTGCTGAGGTGCTTCACCAAAATACAGACATAAAGGCATCCATCTTCTGGATTTGCAGGCACAATGAGCTAATTAGATGTCTAAATGCTATCATTTGCACTCACAATTAATTTAACCTGAAATTTTACACCTACAATTGGTGATGGACGCAAAATTAGTTGAGATCCTATTCCAAATCTGTCCAAAATTTTCAAATGTGTAGTGCTAAAGACATTAAGCCCATAAACATTCTTCTGCAGGAGTGATCAGTCTTACCTGATTTGGACTGAGCTAACTAGACGTCTTACCTTAAGGATGAACTCACTAAAGCAAACTGCAGAGTTAACCTGACAACGGAGACAATCCCAGATTGTAACAAATGTCCCCATGCTTTGACTAACCTGTTACTAATCCATTGCTCCCTCCCCCTCCTGAAATCCTCCCAGCACTTCCTGGCTTATTATAGACCTCCTAACGTGCATCACTGTGGTACTGCAGATGCCATGGGATGCAATGAGGCATGTGGCATGTGTGCAGATCAGAGAGGAGCATTTTGCCCTAGTTAGGAAATTGCTGACACAGTCAGCAGTGACACACACTGCCAACAGGCAATGCTTCATTTTCTCCTTCTAACACCTTTCGTTGGGAAGAGAACTCGTCACTGCTGAGATCAGTGCGCAGTTACCTTATTTACTCCCCTGGGATAGTGTGACTCAGAGGTGAGAAGTGCAGTAGGCTGAAGGGATCCCATGTTCCTACGAAGGGTCAGTATGAGTCACTCAGACGGGAGCTTCTGTCATGGTCTCTTACGGATGCCTGCTTTCTCTCACATTATATGCTGTGGAATATCCATGGACAAAAACAGCTACCGTGTGGAGTGACATCAGTGCTCCCTCCTGAAGTCTCACAAACCCGGAGACCTCCCCTTGATCAATAATCACGTTGGCAACGTAATGTTTAGGCCTCATACAGTGGGCAGGAGTTCTTCTTGCACAGTTTCCCTGCTGCTGTTCACGTGGAAATGGATGAATACAGTCAGAGCTGTAGAAGCAGATCTATCTACAGACAAAGGCAGTGTTCTGATTTCTGCTAAATGTATTGTGACAAAGCTCTGTCCTTGCCTCCATGGGTCCCGTGTTTCCTGGCGGATTTCGCTAGCCTTAGAGGCTCACTGTGACCCTCCACGTAACCCTTCTCTCTCTAGAGACAAGGGTCACAGTCTACTGAGCCATTTTCATCATAAGCCAGTGAGGGAGGTGAGGAGAAGTTATCCTTCCTTGCACAGTCTCTGTTGTCTCCCAGTCACAGTGATTAATCAGGGGGCAAAGGGAGGGGGGGGGAGCCCGGGCCCACCCTCTACTCCGGGCTCCAGCCCAGGGACCCTAATAGTATCAGCTATGGTAGCTGACCTTTTAGAAACATGACATGTACAATTCCCTGGGCTACTTCCCCCACAGCAGCCCTCAATTCCTCAAGCTCCACTTCACCCTTACCTCAGGGCCTCCTCCCTTGTGCCTGATATGGTGTGTACTACTCAGCCTCTCCAACAGCGCAACTTCCTCCCACAGCTCCTGACATGCACCCCCACCTGACTGACTGGGAGGCTTTTAACTAGTTTTAGCCAGACCCTGATTGGCTTCAGGTGTCCCAATCAACCTAGCATTCTCCCTTCCTTCTGGAAAGTTCTTAATTGGCCCCAGGTGTCTTAATTGACCTGGAGCAGCTGCCATTTCACTTATCCTGGTACCAGGGATTTGTTTAGCCTGGAGCTAATATATCTATCTCCCACTACTTTTCTATAGCCTTGCCCTGTCACAGTATATATAAGATTAATGCTACAATAATGAGGCATCTTCCATAACAAAAAATAACAGACGATCCGAAGCAAACTAAGAACATGATTTCCATTGCATGTTGATCTTTGGGTTCATTCCGGTTTTGCCCTGGCCATCTGTGGTTTGCACTTTCAAAACTGCAATAAAGAAGACAGTGTGAGCATGGAATGTTCCATTCCAAACTCCCAGAGCAATAGAACAAGCCCAGAACTGTTTTTCTGTTTGTTTCTGATGGTGTTGACCTCCCCACCCCCACGCCTTTCTCCCATTAGCAAATATCACTTATTGGCTTGATGCAGGAATTACTGGGAGAAATTCTATTGTTTGTGTTATACAGGAGATCAGATTGGATCATCATAATTGTTCTTTCTCGACTTAAAAAAAAAAAATCTAGGAATGAACCATTTCTACACTTTCCTTCGGTCTATCCCTGCCACCCCCATTTTCCTTAGTACACCTGTTCTAATGGGGGTCACCATTTTCCCTCCTCATTTTCTCCAAAACTATCATATCATATTGGCCCATCTCAGGCTGCAAAGAGAAAGACATTGGCAGGGAGATGGCCTAGATGAGTCTCTCATTGACTTCAACCACAAGCAGCCCTAATTCAGTTCATCGTGACAAAAATTCACCTCTTGAGACCAGAAATCTTGGTATTCACCTCTAATGGGAGTAAATATCTGCTTCTCATCGATACCTCTAGAATGGTTTCCTATTATACTGCCAGGAAAAGACCAGTGCTGGCACAAGGGCCTCTTATTCATGCTATTGTTCAAATGTTAACTTGTCAGTAAATGGAAAGACAATTTACATCAGTGTGTCCATTCATAGTTTCCATTTGAACAGTCTATATAGTTACTGTAGTGGCCCGAGTCAGCCATTTCCTTGCAGTGAATGCGTTACAGTCTACACTTTCAAAAATGACAACTGATTTTGTCCAACTTGAGATACTTTAGAGATTCTTGACTGTGAGAGGTTGGGTCCTCAACACTTTCTAAAAACTGGGCCTCTTCAAGGTGTCAAGCCTGGCACTCAGAACTGGGCCTTCAGTTTCTCCAGCAAGTTAACAACTGCCAGGAAATGTCCTCTGTTTCACTCACTGCATAATTAAACTGGGAAGCAATATAATTTTATCCAGAAACTGCAATGTGGCTACTTAGATTCATATATTCACACACGCACACACACATACACACACAAATACACACTGGAAAACTGGCACATAGTGTTCACTGGCACAGAGCTCAGGTGGAATAGCCATGTGTCTGTGCTTATACATGTGTCTCTGGGCCTAGAGACATCATTTGCCACTGAATAAACTGGTCTGTTTCCAACTTTGAAAAATAGCCCAAGGTGACCTTCCATCTTCTCCATTCATCCACCTGAAACCGTAGCAGTGAATCCACTGATCATATCCCTCATTTTTTTGGAATCCAGCATGATGAGTTTGGAAGCACTTACATATTTCCTGGCTTCCCCCCCGGCTTCTTTCTCCTTTTTCACAATTGGTCCATCTCATTCAAATTCTCCTTGGTGACATGACTGAAGAGGTTGATTAATTGCAGAACCCTAGTCCTCAATCAGGCAGTAACTCACATTCCCAGCAGATGTTTCTTTTTAAGATGGAGGGGTTCTTTTCTCTCCAGCAACAGCTTGGTCAAGAGCCAAAATCGTGCCTTTTAAAATAAAAGCTGTCAATCTGCCCAATTGTGTAGAGAGGCAGAGTTTTTTCCTATCCAGATGTGTGCAGTGCTGTCCGTGTCACATTTTAAGGGATACAATGTATTCGCCGTTATAAAATCACTGAAACTTCAAAGGTGTTCGTCAAAATCCATTAAGAAATAAGACTGTTCACTGAGCGATCTGAGCCCGATTCAAAGCCCACTGAAGTCAACAGATGCCTTTTCTATTAATTTCTATGAGCTTTGGATCAGGCAGCCTCTTAGAAGGGAGTGGATCCCTGAATCATGAACATGCCAGCAGCTTTGGTAATACAACCCAAGATTTCACCAACTTCTTTTCAATAACCTGAGGTTTGTTTTCTGCAAACCTGGACACAGAGCTGTGCATGTGTCAGTGAAGGATTTATTTGTTGTATGTTGTTTTGACCCTTATCCAGGAGAATCTATCATTCTGAGTTAATTCAAATCCAAAGTCTGCGCCAACCAAACCAAAGAAGAGTTGGACAAAACTCACATGAGCTGAAAACACCCTGGATCAAATACTTTACTCACTCAAGTAGCCCCATGGAAGTCAATGGGCCTATTAAGGAATGTAACGACCCGTGTTGACTGAAGTCAACGGGAGTCAAGTTCTACAGGATTTGGGCCACATGTTTTGCACAGATGTAATGGAGACATGAACATGTTAATTTCCTAATTAATCACTATTCACAGTCATCCTGAGCTGAAGAGCATTCGGTAGGTTTAGTCCACAGTAAGCCAGGGGGGGCCTGTCACGCACTAACCGGCCGTGGGAACCTTGCTAAAGTGCAACAAAAGTTCCGTCGTCTCTGTAAAACAGGAGGTTGTCAAAGTGCATGATGGAACTTTTAGTGTGTGGTGGCAGGGTCCACCCAGCTAATAGATTCACCACTGCAGCTCGCTGCGCACAAACTGATCATGTAGAGAAGCCCACAGTCAGTCAGTCATTGACTAGAGCTGGATGTAAAATTTGAAAGTGTTGATTAAGAAAGGTACAATCTTCTCATTAAATTTTTCACCAAAAAAGTTCCAGTTTTTCAGCTAGCTCTGTTATTGACTATTCCCCTTCTCCTAGTGAAGGGAAGTATCCAGCAGATATTGATGCTATCTGTGGAACTCTCCCTGTTTAGATATGCAGGTAAAGTTAGTTCTCCATGTTCCAGAAATGCCAGCCACACTGTGTCAGAGGAAAGTGGCAAAGATCTTGAAAAACACACAAGACATGAAAGATCATTGCCACATGGAAGAAACAATTATGTACGGAGCTCTACAGAACTCAAATCATTCTCTCGTTCTCAGTCTCATTGTTTCTGGCAGGAACGAGTCATTTCAGGGAAAGGACACATTAACTCAATTCATTGAGTTTCTTCTGAATTCCTCTTCTCTTGTGGGTGCTGGTGGAGGTTGCTCCTGCCATCGAAGAAGCTGGGAGTTTCACCTCTCTGTCCCACACAGCCCCGAAGATCTAGGTGGGAATGGCAGGAAAGAAGGGACAACTGATTGGAGTCACCTTCTACTGATGGAACCTGGAAGCTCATGTGCTTCCAGAGGCGGCCCCATAGCGTGGCTGGGACTGGAATTCCCCTTAATCAAGGCAGAAACATCTTGACTCAACACATTTCCAGGCTGAGTTAACTAGTATTGTTAGTGGTAGAAAGAGCCTAACTGGTTTCTCTACCTCTCCCGATCCTGCCTGCCAGCCCTCCCCGTCCATCTCAAAGAAGCTGGAACTCCATGAAGTCTACACAGAAGGGTTTCTGCAGGATGGGCATGAGAAGAGAAGACTATGGAGAATGGGTGAGGCCTGTCCCCTTTCTGGGAGTACGTTTCTCTTCATACATGGATAAGGCTTTAGGGAAGATGTATGCAACGAGATAGTACAGTTAGAGTTGCCTTTCTATGGTCTCCATTCTATTGTCCTAAGAGGCATTTATCCTCTGAGATAAAAGGGGACCTGAACTGTAACATACATGGCCAGATTCCATGAACCCCCTGGACTTAATTTGACCCAGTTTTGCTCAAGACTTTCAAGCAGCTTTGCTCAGTAACCAACTAAACTCCACCCCTTCGTCTGAGTTTTCTTATGAGTTTGCAGGTTCACAGGAACACAAAGCAAAACTCCAGAGATGTGAATCACAAGAAGTGAAATAAACACTAATGAGGATGGTGGTAACCAAGCTGCCCAGTTTCAGACCGCTGTAGAGATGGCGCAAGCATGTTAATGCTCCCATTGATTGTCACCTTCAGGGTAAGGTGTAGGAAATGTCCGGACAATAACTCGTGGGAGATCAAAGAATCCAGTAGCTCCGTTAAGTCACTTCCATTTACTGTGCAAACATGCCAGTTGTCCCCAGCTCCCGCAGGCACTGAGAACACACATTACCTCCCAGGAAGCATCAGCCCCTGCAGGATGGAATTAGAAGAAAAGGCCTTCTGAGCTAGCGGTGCTGCCAGAGGCCACGTCAGTAACAAAGCCGTGATGTGTGCTCAAGTGTGGTACTCGCATTGTCACTTACAGTGGTTTCCTTGGTAGCCAGTAAGCGAACAGCACTCAGGATACCGAAGTGAAGATTTGGTCACCATGGCGACACTGATGTCATGGGCTTTGTGGCCGAGCACGCAGAGGTAACTTCAAGTGTGACTTTTTTCTCTTTTTTTGTGTGTGTGTATGTTCAAAAAGAGAGAATTTGGAAGCGGCAGCCTAATGAAGCTTCAGTGTCGCCCCTGTTCATCAGCCAGTGTATCACGACACACACAGTTTGGGGCTTTTGGGCACTGGCTCAGCTGATGTGGAAACACTTCACTGAGAAGAGAAATACAGACAGTACTCCCTGAGGTCAGGGGTGGGGGATAGGAGGGGGCGAGGGAAGGGGAGCTGCCTACTGGGCTAATTCTCCACCCCGGCCCCCTGGGGCCAACCCAGCAGCCGTTGCTTGTTCCTCTGCTGGCAAACAGTGCTAAATGTGCTGGACTGAAATTCTGTGGCTTCCTATTCAAGCAGCTTCGCCCCTGAAAATCTGCTTAACAAATCAAACTTTGCGCACTATACCCCCTCCACAGTAACCACACACATACGCTCTCTCTAGAGATCACTGCATGTGCACAGGCCAGGCCAGGCTGTTCCTTCTTGGCTAGAAATCGTTAGTATCCAAGCAGTTTCCCAGACAAACAGCCCAATCCTGCAAGGAGCCGAGCGCCTTCTGCGAAGTCTCTGATGTTCTCTTCCCCCATCCCCGACCGGGCAACATTATGAAGGGAGAGGTGCCAGTCCCTGCTGTGCTACTGTACCAATAAGGTACAGTAGCTGATGTCAGACAAATTGCGTGCATGGGCACATTGTCACAACTACGGCAGGGAAGGAATCGACCAGCACGATACCAGCACTGAACCGGGCCCATCATTCCGTGCACAGCAGATTATAGGTGTAACAGGGGGTCAAAAGCGGATTCAGTACCTCTAACATTGGATACCATAGACTTATTATTGACATCCTCCTTTTTATCTTGTAAACCAACTTATACTATGATACCTTGCTATACTAGGCATATAAATTACTTCCTGCTGCCTACTTCCTGATAAATTGTCGGAGACTGTTTTTCTGAACAATTATTTGACTCTTCCTGGATAAGGCAGGTCCGATATTAAAGAGGTGAACAGGGGAAGCGTGTCTCACATCCGACTTCACTGCAAAGAGCTGTGTTTTTCATGTGAGTGGTTGCAGATTTAGCCACAGAGAAATGCAAAGCACGTATTGTCAAGTGTTATTTTAAGGTGGAACTGTCAATGCTTGATTACTCTACAGGGAGCTTAACGTTAATCTAGGGATACCTCTTAAGGTAGAAAACGTGAAAAACTGGAGAATCTATGCAACTGATATAATGCCCTAATCTGAATATTTGATAACTATGAATGATTTCATTTGCATAAATGACGCAGGCTGAATATTTGCAACTCAGAAGCTCTGCACTGCATCATCCCTGCCTCGAAGCACCTTGATAAGCCAATACAGCTAATATTTTGAGGGAGAGGGCAACATACTTAACGATATCCTTGTGGACTGAGCAGGACACCACATCTGGAAAGAGGTAGAGAAACCTGAACAGAGTAGAACTGACTGAACCAGGGCCAGAATCCCCCAAGGGCAGCTGTAATTTGAAAGGTTAACCTGCACAATGCCAAGAGAAGCGGAAACCCAGGCTGGGAATATAACAATAATCCTTTGGACTACTAGTGCACCTTCCTTAGGAGGATCCGTGCAGAGAACTGCATTGGTTTAAGGCGGCTCACGTGAGCCACTGTTAAATGTAGGCAAGCGCAAGGTGGTTAGTTGTTAAACTCCTGTCAGGTATTTAATCCTGCTTCATCATGGGGGCGAATGGGCATCTCTTGAGATCCGTTCCAGCCCTACATTTTCTCTGTTGCCTGAGGTAGCTGGTGATCAGTATAAAAATCTCTCACTGTGCAATGCTTGCCTCCCTGTCACTGCATCGGACCCTGCTGCCTTTCGGCAAGCTGAGTATCTGTTCAGAATGTACTTTTCAAGTATGGAAAAACCTCATCTCAGCAGCCAACCTGGTCCACACCATTACAGAGGGGTTGATTTTCTTCTACTTCCTAAGAATTGAATGAGGGCCTCTCTACCACCATCATGTTAAGGTGCTGACACTGCTTCTGTTAGGAGGGGGCTGTATGAATAAGTATAATCCTCGTGGCTCCCACCCTTAGTTCTGCTGGGTACAGCTGCAGGGTGGGGAGTCTTTGCAGGGTGGGGAGCCTGGGTCTGACTATTCCTGGCTGGCTATGGTCCAATTTAAGGGCTATTTACCAGTCAGGAATTGCTGCAGTTACACCCCCATCTATCTCCAGGAACACACCTGGCAGGCCACCTAGGCTGGGCACAGCAGGGGAATGGTGTTAGAGCTGGCTACACTAGACTCCATCTGCTGGGAACCCCCCAACATGGAAGGGGAAATCCAGTTGCCTTGCAGCCCCCTTGCACCACTAGAGCAGTGGAAAAGGGCCAGAGTGGGGCTCAGGATTAAACCCAGTGTCTCAGGGATTGGCACTGTCAAACTTAATCAGTCAGAGCGAGCCGGTGCGGGAGCATTCGGTGTCTGCTTTGTGATTGCCTTTGGGACATCCTGGCCCACAGTACGTTTTCCTTTACTTGAGCTAATCCAGCAGCCATGTTTTTAATGGCAGGTTATTATTTTTTAAGAATCAATCCATCCTCAGATGAGACCTGGCCTATTTTTAGCTGGCTTCGAAGGGAAGCGGCCATTTATCGTTCGATTAGCCGAAAGACCCTCGGCCTGGCTGCCCTGCCCTGCGGATTGAAAAAGCCGCAGCGAGGTTATTGTATTGCTGCTGTGCTCTCCAGAAGGGTGATGCAAGGAACTGTGCGTTCAGCTAGAAGTGGCTCATTTTCTAGGAAAAGAAATGAATGGTTTTTTTATGCCAAGGGCATACTGAAAACGATTTGTCAGCCAACGCTCTGCTGCTCCACCGCTGGGCCTGTGTGAAAACCGGGACTTGTAAACATTGCCTTTTCACTACCCAAACATTGGATCAGAGAGGATGTAAGCTGCAGCGGTTAGCCTGGGGGCCGGGCCTCTGGGATTCTATTACAGACACTGCCATCACTTCTCCTGGGTGAAATGCACCCCTAGGCAGAGGGCCTGTACGAGGTCCATAAGCTCTTGGAGGCCAGGACTTTTTTGTTTCCTGTGTTTATTCAGCGCCTAGGTCCATGATTGGGGTCCATAGGTGCTACACAATACAAACAACATGTAATAATAAAATAATAATAATAGGCATCATTTCTGTGCCATTTCAAAGGCTTGATGAGGACTTAAGATACATAGGCCTTTTGCCTGCCCTCGCTACAGGGCTGAATTTCAAGCCAGGTGACCTTAGGCAAGTCCCTTAACCTGCCGGAACCGCCCTTTACTATTATTGTTAGCCCTCGGCAAGGGCCGGAAGTCTGGCTCTACTGCACCAGAGATGACATAACACACGTCAGCCATTTTACTGGGAGGCTGAGGCCCAGCCAACCCACATATTTTGGCCTCCGCCCACTTTGCAGCAGCTGCTCGGTTAATGAATCGGCCACCTAGTTAATGTGCGGGAGCAGTATAAAGGCAGAACCTTCGCTTTGAATTTCTTGACTTTCTAGGCCTGTTCCACATGGTAGAACTATGTTGGTTGGGGCATGAGTTTTTTAAACCAATGAACTTATACTGATACAACCCCCAGTGTGGACACAGTTGTACCGGTATGAAGGTACCTTACATCAGCTTATTCCCCTTCCATACGGGAATACGTCCGGATATACACTCAAAAGTTACATCGCCCCAGCTATGTAGCTCAGGGGTGTGAAAAATCCACATCCCTGAGTGATGTAGTTAAGCCGACTTGACCCATGGTGTAGACAGTGCTAGGTGGATGGAAAAATAATTCCATCTACCTAGCTGTCGCCTCCTGGGGCGGTGGATTAACTTTGCCCTCTCTCGTCCCTCGAGCAAGTATCTACACTGAAGCACAATAGCAGCGCAGCTGCCTCTTGTAACTAAAACGATGATCACGTGAAACTCGCATCTTTTGTTTTATTATTATGCTCCCTTTGGAATTCGAAAGACTCTTGATAAATGCACCATCCCTTCAGGTTCACAACGTAGTATTTTACTGACCAAAGAACAGTAATACCTCACCTCCTATACGGTACTTTTCATCAGTAGAACTCAAAGCCCTTGACAAAGAACATCAGTAGCACCACTAATCTCATTAGCATCATTAACATAACTGAGTGAACGGTGCAAAATAAACAGCAACATAAATAATGGACAGTAAACGAAAGTTTAACAATTCTTTGTTTTAATCCATGAAAGTGTTATTAGTAACATGGATATAGATATATTTTTATATTATGAATTTTATACTGGTAATGTTCCTTGAAGACTAAATGATCACTATAAGATTTGTATGTGTGTGTATGTGTGTGTGTGTATTTGGAAGTTGGAGCCTATTACAATATCAGTTTCCATCTAGTATTTTAAAAACATATGTAGGATTTCTAAAAATAAGCACTATGTACCATCCTGATAGGAAACATGCCTGTATAGCCAATACTATTGACATAAAGTATATTCCGAGACATGTTATTAATCAAAATGGTTCCTCTCAAATATTTACCCAAGATATTCCCTAGTCAATAGAAAAGAGTGGATGGAAAAAATGAATGTTATAGATGGCACTAAAGCAAATATTTTTATGCATGTACTATATTTAGTTGACAAAAAATCATTAAAAACTCATGATTCAGAGTAATGCAGTTGAATGATGGGTTCCAACAAGGACATCTGGTTGGCTTTACAAAGGCTAAGAGTGGTCAAAGTTGTTTTTCACATAAAAATAATGGCAATACTGTGGTTTAACTGTTTATAAAGGTAAAGAAAGCAAGGATACTCAGGAGTGAAGAAAGTGTAGTTTCTCTGAGTTGTGGTGTTGGGAAACATTTAGTAAATCATATCTCTCTATACATAGGGTGTGTCTGTGTCACATACACCCCCAATAAAAATAATAAAGACTGGTTAACTGATCACTTTCAAGAAGCCTGGCCATGAGAACTGGACATGTGAATTGGAAAGGCAGTAACTAAATACCCTGCAAAGCACGAGAGTTGATCTCTTGTTCGGATACAGTCTCTCAAGACAGAATAAAAACCCACTTACCTTCACTGATGGTCCTTAGTCCAAAACCCAAATTAAATCTTTGGAAAATTAGGGTTCACTTTTGTTCATCCTTGTTTTTCAGTCAGCCTTGGCCAGACCAAAAGTACAAAACAGCCTGCAAATGCAAGGCCTTATTTCCAAACCCAAGAAATCCATATAATCTGGGTGAGCATCCAACCAAACGGAACATCAGAGCTGTCTGAGCTGTACCTATTACTAGTGCCAAATTCAGCATGAAAGATTTCCATGCTACAAAGAGGCAGAGGACTTAGATCTGTGCATTGCAGCCGGATGAGGCATTCAGAAGACGCCTTGCCTGGACCTTTTTATGCCTGAATCTGTGGCACAGAATGCTGCTGGGGAGTGGAAAACACATCTAATATATTCAATTTAGCTGTGGTTCAAACAAACCATCTATGTTCAATGTAAAAACAGAAGAAACAGAGCCAAAGGTTGGACCATGCTGCTGCCCTTCAAGGCTCTTTGTGCTAATCTTCAGGAGAGGGCTCCTGCCTCAGGGGCCATCACCAGACAGCTGAGAACACTGAGTCCTTGATGCTCTTATTTAAAACATTTTAAGGTGCTGCCTGGATAGGTGGCTGCTAGAATGACCCGGCTAATGTGCTGCTCAACAACCTGGGACAGAGACCCCGTCATCAGCCCTCACCTGGCACAAGCAGAGAGCAAAGCTGACGATTCTGCACCCCTAAAAAATTAAGGGTAAATCCTTTCCTGATTCCTGAAAGGGATTATAGGAAGGAGGTGCTGGGTATTTTATTTCTTCTTCACCCCCCCACTCAGGGCCTCAAATCCCAGCCAAGAACTCAGACAGGCCTCCCATTTCATGTCAGTACCATTCCCTACTTGCTCAGAAGAATTACTCTAGCGTATCTCAAGGCATTCTTTTCCCCCTGGGGTTGAATGTGACGCTGCCACAGAATTCCCAACTCTGGGGCACCTGGGGAGTGGCAGCCCAGGGCCAAAGACAGAATGATGCACCGCTCTAGGCAATGCCCATTGGTGATAAATATCACCTCGGGCTCCATTCTCCCGTCAGTTGCATAATTCAGTACTTGTATTGCAGTAGCAGCTTGAGGTCACCAGCCAAGGATCAAAGCCCCATGGTGCTAGGGACTGTACATGCAAAGGCACCTCCCGCCCTGCCGAGAGCTTACACAATTGCTACGTTTCTAAAGGACCTTTCACCCAGAAGCAAACCCCAGGCACTTGGTGAACGGGAATGTAGCAAATGTGGCAGAGACGCTGAAAACACCTTTCGCCCTCTGCTGTGTGTTACTGAGGCCTGTGGAGATGACAACAGATGACTCCTGCTCCCTCCTCCGTGCAGCATGAGAACCCGAGGGATTGGCCAGGAGATGGCATGCCCACACTCTGAACAGCTGACCAAAGGCATAGCAGGTCCCTGGCTACAGAACAAATTTTCCATTGGAGTGCGAGCACTGGAACCAGCCCTCATGTGGGACGCTGCAGGGATCTCTTCTGTTGAAGGTGTATGAGAGTCTGCCAGGAGGGTTATGGCGGAGCACCGGGTTAAAGTGGTTTCAGTGTGCTGGTGACCCCCAGCTGTATAGCTCCATCTCGGCCAGCCCACAGGCAGGCATGGCGCTCAGGGTCCAAAGGAGATTGGGGTAAGTCTTACGAACAACTCCGGGTGCATGGCACATAACCCTCAGTGGAATACAATCGGGACCATCACTCAAAGAAGAACAACTGTTCTCCTCAGCTGCTGTTGTGGTCCTGACCCAAAATTGGCACTCTGCCCAGTAGGGGTCCAGGACAGGTAGTTCTTGGAGCCTGTTAGCCAGGAACGTGAAGCTGGATCGAAATCACTCTGTCTTGCAGCTCAAAGCTGAGGTCTGGCTCTTCGCTGGCTCCTCACGTGCTCTGCCTGAGCTGGCTCATTGGTGCTGAATTTTCAGGCCTTTGAGCACAAATTTGGCTGGATGAGCCAGGCGTGAGTGCTGGTCTTCCAGCTTCTCCTGGAGATGGGAAATACGTTGTGGAAATGACTGCGGTTGTCGGGGCTGTATGGGAGTTTGACTCCAACTCCCACCATTCCCTGGGCTCCCAAAATACCATCCATCAGTTCCTGCACTCCAGTGTGTCAAGCAGCTGTACTGGGAACTGTGGAATAGGTACCCAGATGGCAGTACAACCGCAGCCCTTCTGTTGAGTGGCCTTGGGGTAAGTGCACCTGCAGCAGGATGCCGACTGAGGATGCACTGCCCTGGTGCTATCCCACCAGTTCCAGTGCAACACTCTGATTCTGTAGCTTGGACAAAGCTCTGGACTCCAACCCTGCATGCTTCCATAGTTCCCTCTGATGGGAAACGTGACTGCTTTCAGACAGCTCATACCCCCCAGCACACAACTGGGGAGGGAAGAAAGGGATCATTGTGAAGGGTTATAGACTCAGATATTAAGGTCAGAAGGGACCATTATGATCATCTAGTCTGATCTCCTGCACAATGCAGGCCACAGAATCTCACCCACCCACTCCTGCAATAAATCTCTCACCTATGTCTGAGCTATTGAAGTCCTCAAATCATGGGTTAAAGACTTCAAGGTGCAGAGAATCCTCCAGCAAGTGACCCGTGCCCCATGCTACAGAGGAAGGCGAAAAACCCCAAGGGCCTCTTCCCATCTGCCCTGGAGAAAAATTCCTTCCCGACCCCGAATATGGCAATCAGCTGAACCCTGAGCATGTGGGCAAGATTCACCAGCCAGATACCCAGGAAAGAATTCTCTGTAGTAACTCAGATTCCACCCCATCTAACATCCCATCACAGGCCATTGGGCCTATTTACCTGAATTAAAGATCAATTAATTGCCAAAATCATGTTATCCTATCATATCATCTCCTCCATAAACTTATCGGACCCCCCCCCACACACATCCACGATGCCACCTGATGTGCTGGGGTCCCACTGGTTCTGCCCGTTCCACCAGCCTGGGTTTCCTCACCCTGTCCTAGCTGTGCCAGGCTCTCAAGCCTTCTATGGCGCGCGCGCGCACGCACACACACACAGGTAAGGCCACACCCAGCTGCAGACACAGACTGAAGTCAGCTCTGTGTGAGAGGATTCACCCAGCACTTGTGCACATCCCTTTTGGGGAGTAAACCCAAAATAATATTGTCTTGTGTTGTATAGAAAGATCTGCACAGTGCAAGCTCATAACAATAGCCCTCTCCCTCACAGCAGAGAGAGATATGCAGAGCTTGTTGCCCCCCCCCCGATATGAATTGCACAAATTGGGTTATGTTATAAACAAGAAATAAGTTTAACAACTACAAAAGGTCAATTTTAAGTGAGTATAAGGGATAGCAAACAGAACAAAGCAGATTACTGCGCAAATAAAACAAAACACGCAAACTAGGCTTAATACACTCAAGAAACAGGTTACAAAATGTAATTTCTTACCCTCAATGTTGTTTTAGGCAAGTTGCAGAGTTTCTGTAGCTTAGAGTTCCAGTTATTTCTCTTTACTGACTAGACTTCTCACCTTCTCTGTCTTAGTCTGGACTCAGCCCTTGACTTTCCCGCCACTCAGTTCCTTTGTCTCTTCAGGTACTTTCAGCTGTCTTTCTTCCTGGGCAGAAAGGCAATGGAGAAGAGTCCTGTTTGCCTTACTCCCCGTCCCCAGCCTTAAATTCAATTTACATAAGGCGGGAAGCCTTTGTTTCCAGTGGAAAAGTACCAGCAGCGTCCAAGTTGGTACTCTGTACCAGGTGACGTTCCCACCTGCCCTTGCACTGTTACAGCAATCATGAAACCAGGTTTATTTGCAATGTTCACAGGAAGGAACTTCTGGAAGATGGGAGATCCGCATCTTCAAAAACTCATTGTTTTTACTAATGGCCCATCAAGGCTGATTGTTTACTGTCTGGGGGGCATCTCCAAGTATAATCACAGTTGTAATCATTACATAGTCAATATTCCTAACTCCAGATACAGAAATGATATGTGTACAAATTGGATAATCACATTCAGTAAATTATAACCTTTCCAATGATATCTTACAGGAGCCATCTTGCATAAAATATATCTTAGTTACACCTAATTCATATCATAAGCATATTTCTATAAAGAATATGGAACATCACGTCACAACCATATCCAGCTGAAACTGTGGAGGGGACTTTAAGGAGGCAGAATGCAGTGCTAACACCCGTCGGAAATCTCATCAATAAGAGCTGTGTGCCATGTCAGCTCTGATTGGTCCATTTGCACAACCCTCCCACTATTTGCCAGATCTGACAATAACTAACCTGGTCTGATCACTGGAAAGTTCTAAGACAGTTTCTTTGCTGTTGCCATTGGTTGGATGCCAAAGGCAATTTGCACAGACATGACTACTGAAAAGTTAGCGAGACCACAGATATCCTGTTTAATTACACATTTGTCATCATTCTAGCTTCTTTTGGTTGTTGTTTTACTTGCCAGCCTAGGGGAAAGATGAATAATCATGAATGAGCAATTACTGATCTGAAAGTGCTTTATGAAAAAAAAAGGCGGGGGGAAGGGGGAAGGGGAAAGAATCATTTATCCCCATATTCAGAGGGGAAAACTGAGGTACATAAAGGAGAAGTGACTTGCTCAAAATCACACACACACACAGCTGGAATATAAAACCCAGGTCTCAGGATTCTCAGCCTTTTGTTCTGTCTACTCATGAATATTACCACCCTGGAAAGGTTGACCCCAAGGTACCCTATATGGCAGTACACCGCCGTGACTATCCCGAGACCTTAGGCTCCAGCATGTGATGGCCACATTTCCATCTTCTCAATGTGCCAGCAAGGCAGTTCAGGTTGCTGAAATCTGGGTGTATGTGCTGCCTTCCTAAATCAGCAAAAGGCTGGAGCTGTTAATAAGCAAATGGTTTTCTCACAGTACGTAAAGTGCACGGTTTGAAACCCAAGCCACCCTCGCCCCGGTGCTTTGTGAGACAAGCGGCCATGCCCAGCAGCGCTTGGCATCCTTTAGAAAAGCAAACGCTTTATTCAGAAGCTTGTGTAAGATTCTGCTTTGCACATTAGCGCCATATTGAAGGGGCAGCCTGGGTAAGGCCACCAGCTTGGGGCTCTCCTCTAGCCTAACAAGGAAAGAAGTGTGGGGACCAGTTAGTGAAATCCTATGAAAATAACGAGGCCCAGAACCTGCCAACCACCCGCATTCCAACTTTCAGAGGGAAATTGCGGCTGTTCTTCTTCCTTAGGAAACTAATTCCCATGGACTCTGGGGACAGGCTACTTCAACTGGGACTGGGGAGCAGCTGCTATGGGTCACTGCTAGGGAGGAAGAATCGTCCTAAGCAGCCAGAAAGTAAGTCAGGTTAGGCTCTTGTCTGCAGTGAGGCTGGAGTGACACTGCCTAGCCCCTGCTGGATCCCTCTCCCCACTCCAAGCTGAGCGGCCAGGTCCACCTTCTCCCTCAGGAAGGAAGGGAGTCTACATCAGCAGGATGGTTCTGGGGACTTGGGGTAAAGGAGCCCAGAGAGACTCAGTGAAGCCAGGCCAGCCTGTGAGTAAGTAGGGGACACACTGTCTGGGGTGGGGGCTCTCCCAGGAGATGGAGAGGCAAAGGCAGGGGCATCCGTGTGAGAGAGAAGGTACTCTGAGAATTACACTCACCCACCAATTATTTCAGAGCTAGAACAGCGGCTCAGAAGGAAATGTGGGGTCTAATTCTGGCACAGTCCATGGGGACAGTGACAGGAGATGCCTGCCCCAAGGCCGCCCAGGAAGGCTTTGTCAGAGCATGGATCAGAACACCAGGGTTCCTGGCTCCCATCCAGTGCTCAGGTGACTAGGTTCTGGCAGCTAGACTGGGCCACTCTCTTTCACTGAGAGACCATAAGAGCCAGTAGATCTCCAGTGAGGACTATAAAATGCATCGCACAGCAGCCTGGCTTTGCTCGCCCCACGGGGGTTTGCTCTTTCAGCTGCCTTGAGACAAAAGGGCTTTGGGAAACTTTTCTGAAATGCTGCTTCACAGAGTCGCCCAGCAGGGCCCCCCCGTGAACCCCCACCCCAGCTGTGGCTACAGCTGTAGCTCAAGGGCTCGCCAGCGCATCACATCTGGGTAGAGATGGCCCCGTAGACACCATCTCCCCACTGGAAATACACGGACCAGCCTCCCCTCCAAGCTGCAAACACGCAGCCCCTTCCCCATCCACAGCTGCATGAACCCAGAGTCCTTTCCCCGCTGCAACCCCCCCCCCCCCCGCCCTGGCCCCCGCAAGGCCTTTTCATGGTGCTTGGGGATGGAAGGGTTGGCCACTCTTGGGTCACAGAGTGGAGCCACGGAGCCCAGGGCAAAGCTCCCATTTATTCAGTGGGAAGAGGAGAAGGTCCAATTTCTCCATTTCAGTACATGTGCTTCCCCAGTTGGGAGGGACGACTCTGCAAACACTCTTCTTCAGTTGCGTACGGGCTGTGCTATGGAAAAAGATAGGTTTGCACACCTGGCTCTTAAGGCCTTTCTGAGCAGTGACTCTGAAGGAACTTGGAAGCACTGGCCGAGGTGAGAGTGAGGATGCGCGGAAGCCGGTTTCACTAGAGGCAAGGAGGGTTTGATAACTGTCTAGATGTGGCACTGCCTTTGTGAGGCCATGGTTGGATGCTTTGCTGGCATCCTGCCCGCACGCCGTGTGGTGGGTTATCTGGGACAATGGGCAAATCTCCACAGGATCAGCAGTCCATCTGAATGCTTTCCTGAAGCTTATCTCCCTTTATCAGCAGCTCTCTGGATCCGGAAATGCCGCAGTGTTTCCAGGGCTCTCTGCTTTGAGTGCCCCACAGGAACTATTTGCCAGGTAAGTGAGTGTGAAGAAAAGCTGGGATAGGGACTGGCTGATTGATTGGCTTAGGGAACTCTCATGTGGCTACAGAGCCTTTCACCCAGAAGTCACCAATTCAAAGCCAACCAAAGCTGGTAATAGCTGAAAGTTGTTTCCACCCAAAAGCTGTCTGGTGCCCTATGTGAATTGAATTTGGCAATCTCAGTGTGGTGCCCACATGTCAAAAATCCATCCATACAGCTGCTCCTGTGATAGCAGCCCACAGTATTGTGTGTATTAGGAATGCTTCAGCAGACAGTCAGTTCTACTGGAGGTGCCAAGGACTGAAAAGGCGTGGAGACTTAACTATCCTCTCAGCTCTACACGGGGTCCCCGCTAGGTTAAGACTGGGGGTGGTGAGGAAACCTTGCACTACTACTTCCCGGGCTGCACCCAGCCTCCAGAGCGGTCAGACTTTCATAAGGACTAATCCATACAAAGACCAGTGACAAAACAAAGCAATGTAAGTGCAGCCTCTAATTCTTATGATAATGCCTAGCTCTTACATAGAGAGACAAGGAGGGTGAGGTAATATCTTTTATTGGCCCAAGTAATAATATCCTGGGACCAACACAACTACATCACCACTGCATAGCTCTTATCTAGCACTTTTCATCTGTAGATCTCAAAGCGCTTTACAAAAGAGGTCAGTATCAGTATCCCCATTTTACAGAGGAGGAAACTGAGGCACACGGGTGGTGAAGTGACTTGCCCAAGGTCATCTAGCAAACCAGTGGCAGAGCTGGGAATAGAAGCCCCAGTCTCCTGAGTCCCAGCACAGTGCTCTAACCTCACAGTGTGACTTACTGGTTATGTTCTATCTACTTAGGGTCTTCTATTGATGCCAATCACCTTTATTATGGTTGTTCGCATTGCAAAAGTGCTGAGAAGCCCAAAGTGAGAGCGAGGCTCCATTGTGTTAGGCGCTGCACATACACAGAATAAGAAACTGTCCTGCCTCAAAAAGCTTACAAATTATATATAGACAAAGCAGGTGTTTTCTTACCAGAGTGGGAGCTGAGGCAAAGAAATTTGTGGCAGAGCAGGGCACTGAACTCAGATCTGCTAAGACCCATTCTTCATCTCCTGGAAGTATCAGAGATATTCCCCTGCCACCAGCCAGTGTGAGAGCTTTAATCAAAAAAAGCACAAAGCACGCAGCTAAAAGATATTCACTTACAGTTTATTTTTGCCTGAAATTATTTCACATCTCTTTGTACACAGCTACAGAACAGTAGTAAACCATTGGTAAAAGCAACAGTGCTAAGGAAAAATGTTGGCATAATTTTTCTTTTCTTTTATTCTTTTCTTCCCGTGCTGTGTTCTTATACAGGTTTGGGATTTGAGGGAGAAAAAAAAAATATCTGGCAGACTAAGTGAGTTAAGACTTAAACCAATTGTTCTCTCTCTTTTTTTTGTTTTGTTTTTTTTTTGGTAAGTTATTTGGGCGGGGTAATCTATCTAGCAACAAAGTAAAAAAAAACCCCCATAAAATAAAAAGCCCCCCAAACAAACCACCCCTGCAACAAAAGCCTGGCTTCCATTGAAGATTATATATATATATATATTTATATATATTTATATATAAAAAAATTACATTGGCTGTATGTTAAATCTTGAGGTGCTCAAGAATAAAAGAACAGTGCTAAACTGAAAGAAAAAATAAAAAAAAAACCAAGCCGCTCTGTACAACAAAGGCTCATTATGAAAAAAAGCCAACAGCATATTTATAAAATAAACCACAATTTTTGTTTATAATTTTTTAAGCAATTCGGGGGGGGGGGGGGCGGAGAGATTTGGAAAGTAGTGGTCACATGTACAGACAGGGCAGAGCCATTAGATCAGCGACAATGTTATTTCTCACTCTCCCAAGAGGAACATGCAAAACAATGTGTGCATGATGAAAGGAAAGAAGAAAAAAGGTGGGGGGCGGGACGCGGAGAAAGAAAAAGCTTATGCACGAAAATTGCAGGAGAACTTTTGTTTGAAATATTGGACGTAAACAGAGTATGACAGAAGTGACTTGTGAAATTTACCAAGTTTTGTAAATATCTCATTGGTAAAATGACTGACATGGTTTCCTTGCCCCCACCCAAAGCCCTAACCCTGATATGGCTTGAAAAGGCTCAGAGAAAGATTTCAGTCTTTCAGGAATGAAATTTATGTCTTTTATTAATCCCTGCGCCTCTCCCTTCACCCCCTCTTTTTATATATATATTTTCCTTCTGACTGCATGATGTTAGAGGCATTTTAAAATCAGAAATGCAGTGGGGTGAGTGTTCTGACACAGAGTGAGATTATAGTACGGTATGCATTACTAACAGGCAATTCCTCAAGGAGGGCTTTAAAAAAACAAAACAAAAAAAATCAAGACAGCAAACTAGTTAATACAGTACTATATGCAAAAAAAAAAAAAAAAAAAGTAAAAGAATTAACAATTCATAAATAAAAGACAGGTCCCAGACCTGTTATTTGTGAACCATTTTCTTAAATAGGTGCATTATGTAAATCTTATGTACAACAAAATTACTTTGCATAACAATTGCAAGGACCCAGGGAGAGGTGCAAATCATGTGGGTTGGTTTTTTTTTTTTTTTCTTCTCTTGATGTTTTGTAGGCTACCTTCCTGGAACAAAAACGGTGAAGGAGGAGGAGTTCCTAATGGATGAACTCCAGCTGAGGAACCCAATTAAAACCATAAGAAATTGATGTATTCTGTTTTTTTCCTCCACACAGCATAAAACACAAAGGCAAATAAAATCCACAAAGGATGGGGTTTTTCCCTCCTCTTTAGAATCCTCTTGCTGCTACAAAGTCTTTTTTTTTCCCCCCAATTTAAATTATACTGATTTTGAAATTACAAAGCTGAAAGAATTAGGCAGGGTCTGGGCACGCTCAGTTCACCCTCCCCCCCACACACAGCAACTCCTCTATCTCACAACCACAACTGCTAGAAGTGTAGTCCCAGAACTCACTGCTCTACAGGTCTTAGCCAAAAGTTGTTTTATTTTCTGGTTTTGTTTTTAAAATCTTTTTCTTCTTGTCAGAAGCTAAAGAGAGAGAGAGTTCACCAGGCTTCGGTGTAGCGCACATCCACTTCCTTAAGGTTGGGCAATTTAGCCTGTTTTGAAAGGGGGAAGAAAAAAAATCAGAATTAATGATAAGATTGCAGGTTCTCACACGTCTGTATTGTCAGAACAATATGAGGATAGGTGCAATGAGCGAAACCAAACAGCCACCCCAGAAAGGCCCTGATCCTGTGAACCCTTAAGCACGAGCTTAATTTATGCAATTTATTGCCTGTAAAGTTAAGCACATGTGTAACTGCTTAACAGATTGAGGCCTTAATTAAGAAACAATGAGAAACCCAGTTCAAAGACATATGAGACCTGGTTCTGGTCTCAGTTACACCAATATGAATCAGGAGCAACTCTACTGAAGCCAATGGGATTATACTGATGCAAGATAAGGACCAGACCCTGGTCTTTAGTTCTGGCTATAACTGATTAACACAACTTGCTGTATGTAAAACCTTAAAATGACATTTGTAAAAGCATTCAGCTGACACTACTGTAGTCGCATAATAAAATACACAGCATCACACACTTCTCCCTCTGTCTCTCGTATCCTAATTTCCGTCCCCTTTAATTTATTATAAAGATCCCAAAAATTGTTAATGATGTTTACTCTAATTCTGATCTCACTTAAACTGTAATTCCATCAACTTCCTTGGGGCTACTCCCAATTTCTACGGATGCAGGTGAGATCAGGCTCAGGCTCTTTGTGTTGCTGCTATTTGTCAGTTGCATTTCCATGGTCTCTTACTGCAATTGTGTAATTCTCTAAAAACAAACACTTAATTAGACTAGAGCCTTACGGGGTTGTTGAAGTTTCTAGAAGTGATTATTACCTCTGTGTTAAGATTTATGTGCACATATATTTTGATAAGAGCTAGTCAGAACACTACAGACACTGCCAGCAAATAATTTTTCAGTTAGGCAATGACTTTAGTTGTGGGTGTTTATTTATTGTCTGGTTCAGCCTGCCTAGTACGTATGGGGGCGTCTGTGTGCATGCAAGTGTGTTCGCTGACGGAGGGGGGTTGACAGGAAATGTCATCATTGCTCTAAAGGTTTGGGAGCTGAATCCTCACAAAGAGGCGTGGGGTGGAGAGGAAAGGTTTTTTTTTTTTTTTTTTTTTTTTTTTATCAAAAATAGACTCACTTTGAAATCGGATTCCCAACAGATACAAAACCAAGTGCCTAAGGGAAAGCTGGTCTCTCTCTTTGAAAAGTCACACACACTGTATTTTTTCCCCTACTACTTTTAGAAGTGCCCCCTCAGACTAATGGAAGTAAAAGGGATCAGAGGGGAAAATGATTGGTATGTCTGTTATTTCAGCTTGCTTAATTTTGTGCAACTGGCAACACTTTATGCAGGTTTTGCTGTTTGCCCCATATCATCACTTTCTTGTGTTGCTCGTGAGGGTCTTGCCATGCAGTGTCAGGGCAGAGCAGAACCAAAACAGGAAAATGTGACTTAAAGCCACAGAAACTGTCAGGAGAGCTCAGGAGCTGGGGTGGGACCAGAAATTCTTTTAACTCATTTATTTTAATAGATCACATTTCAGGAGGGTGTTGTTTCTTTCGGGGCCCAATAGTCAGAGACCATGAACATGTGTATACATGACAAGTAAATGACAATTTGCTCAAGCAAGTACCTGATGCAAGTGCAAATGTGTTAACTGCATGTACAAATCAAGTGTTCAGTGGCATGTAAATTTTTACATGCACAATTATGATGCACATGCACATTAAGGTTTGGAAAAGCTAGCCCTGAAAAATCCATAGGATAATGGCCCTGTGATCATGTCCATAAGTGAACTCTGTCTCCAAAGCAAGAACTAGGATGTATATTTGCAATGAATCCTCAAAGCTGTTTAAATTCAGCTGGTTCCAAGATTTGTCTCAAATTCAAAGCTCAGCCCAGGTTTGTGACCTTTTTGAGTGAACCTGGGACAATCTAAGATTTTGACACAAAAGTTGGTGGAACGAGGTGTTTCATTTTGAGTGTCTGGGTTTACAAATCTCCAGGGACGTGACTCACTCAAAACCGAAATGAAGAAAAAGTCCGTGTGAAGTCATGAGAACCAGAACCATCACGCTTCACACAGCCTTTGTCTGAATCCACCCATGGCTGCTTCCCTATCCCCGCTCCACTCCAGTGCATTACGTCACACTGTCTATGAAGTCCCTGGGAGAATGCAGACAACAAACTCTGAATATGGCAAATCTTGGTGTTTGGGGCAGTGCACAGGTGGTCTCTGTTTAAAGAGTTCTGCCCTGATAAACATCTGAGTAAAAATGGCACCTTTTTGCCCAAACAGTCTAATTTTCTGTACGTATTCCGAGTCAGATCTCCTAATTAAATTGCTACTCTTTTTAATCCTGGTAGCACCAGAGGGCACACGCAGCTCTGGGAGAGGAAACTAGAATCTATTCTAGCTTGTGCATCAGTAATAGACCCAATTAAAAATTCTGCAATAGGAACATTGCATTTCTGATGGCACATAAACCAGAAAGAATCCAGCTGGAGTTTCATATCCCAGCTTTTTACTTGTACATTCAGCAGACTAGATGTGGGTGTTCCTGAGAGACAAACACAAAACCTCCCAACACTATTTCTGCCATCACTTTTCCCCCAAAAACCTATGCTTTAGGCCACACAGTGTGCTTTTCCTGACTTAAACCTTCCCGGGTTTGTTATGCTCCGTTTAGATGCTCCACACAGACATCTGACTTTAGGCAATGCCCCCTCTTCTCCTGGAGTTTCCAGATCATCTGTTTCTCCATGACTGCTGCACTACAGAACATCTCTTTTTTCAAAGAGGTAAAATACAAGGTCTCCCCAAAGGCTGCCCCAACCAATTACCAACGATGAGGACAAAAATATATAAAGATCCCTATCCCAACACCAGCAGAAGACTCAGGACACCACTTCCATGATACACTGGCCTGGGTTATACGTCTTAGTATTTTCATGCTGACGCTGTCAGTATTCACGGACTACTGGTTGACTTTTACTAATGGATCTCAAAAACTGAAATACCTTGAGATCTTCATAGGTGTCTGCTGAAAGTTTGGTGCTGTTCATATTTAAGCTACACAGGCTTTTCATGGCTAAAAAAAGAAAACACAGAGATATTTATGGGCTGGCCCACCTCTTACCACTTAATAATTCCATTTTGTCTATAGGGCAATGCATAGACAGAGTGGTTTATACAGGCACAGTTATGAAAATTAAAATATATAACTTCAAAACTAGGCAATGGCATATTGGTCCCAGTTCAGGAAGGGCCTTTAATGCATGTGCTTAAGTCTCATTGACTTCAAAGGGATTTAAGCACTGCCCCGAATTGCAGCTTTTATTCTCAAGAGCACTGGTTGCCTATGCGTTATTTTGAATACCATCAGTCTGCACTGTGGGTGTGTTTATACTGTGCAGGAGAATATGCTGATCTAGAAATAGAGATGCATGCAATCCATGCCATCTAATTTCATTTTGGGCTACAGTGTATTGTTGACCTGACTTTTCTGCTTGGGAATTCACCACGCCATCAGGTATTGACACATCTGGTACCTCTTGTGATGTCAGACAGCTGCTGATTTACGTCACAGCTATACATGCAGTGTGTATGACCTTTATAAGCCTTGGCATCTACGATTCCCCAGCCCTCTCATGCAGCTCTCAGCACGTGTGGGATCCTGAATGGCTAGTTCAGAGGTTCCTCCTTTTCTTATTTACCTCTAATGTTAACAAACTAAAGCTGGGGTCTCCCCTCCCAAAAACCACAGTCACAAAACATAGCGAGGGGAATATAAAATTGGTCACTTCCTGAGAGGCTCAGCTGCCCAACTGATTTATAATGCAGCTCCACATGTCACCTTGGCTTTGCCTTTCTCTCTCTGACTCTCCATAAGATCACACTCCCATCAACGGAGGTACACCCACAATGGGGAGTATTAAGGAAGCAGTGCAGGTCTAAGACCAGTGGACCCGAGCATAAGGTAGAGGTGAATTACGATTGGGGGGAGGGTCCCATGAGGGAGACCAAATCCAGCACCTATGCCTGCAGGCTGGGGAGTTCCAGATCCCAGTTTTTACTACTTGTGCCAATGGAACGCCAAACCCGGACACCCACTGCCCTCTCTAATCATTGCACAGCACAGAAATCCTTGTCTTTGAACCCACACGAATTCCCCCTCGAGTGTATTTGGGTCACTTACAGCTCAGTGCCAGCAGCCCAGCATCTGTGACTGGAGTCTCACACAAGTTGAGCACTTGCAGCATGGTGAGGTGTTCAGAGAGAAGCCGCAGACCTGCATCTCCAAACTGCAGGGCACAAGCAAACTCCATTAAAAACAAGTAAAATATTGTTCTGCAAGTAACCTGGCTGGGTATGTGGAATATTCAGGGCTTGGTCTGCATAGGAGACTTCAAACACTTCCCCTCCATCCCACAAGATTTATTACAATCTCAGATGACAAACGAAAAGGGTGAAGGAAGTATTATCCACATTTCACAGATTGGGAACAGAGAAATTAAGCCACCTGCTCAATGCCATAAACAAGTTTCTGGTAGAGCCACAATTTGAAAACAGATCTCCTGAGTTACAATCTACAAGGCCATTCCTTCACTGGACTGAATCCTTTGAAAATGTGCCCCTTATATTAGAGAGTTCCCACGCTGTCTATATGACAGTGGTCCCCAACCTTTCTTATGGGAATAGCATATTGCTATTCCCAGAAGACTGTGGTGGGCGCCTGACACCCCACTGCCGAAAAGCGGCAGCGGCAAGAAGTGCCGCCGCTGAGAAACGGCGATGCTTCTCGGCGGCATGTCCTGCGGGGGCACAGAAATGCCCCAGCGGGTGCCATGGCACCCGCGGGCACCGCATTGGGGACCCCTGCTATATGAAATAGGCGTATGGCAGTCTCAGCCCAGTTCCTAACTGTATCACAGAACAATTAGCATTAACTGGCTACTTTGGTGCCAGGAACAATGTAGTATTGGTAGGGTAATGGTCTTGCCGGCTCTGATCTCTGCTGTTTCTAAATTCTATGTTGATGGGCACACCAAGGTTGCACAAGATATTCAAAATCAAAGACAACATGGCTCCAAACTTGGGACTGCACGTTTTAACTTTAAAAAAAAACAACCACCCCCCACAGGATTATTTCACCCCAAAATTTGTGCGTTTGTTTGCAAGAGATCAGACTCCTTGTCCAACAAAAATGAACTCATTTTGAGCAAGAGGCATCTCCAGAATTCACATATCAAAAGTCTGAACATTCTGGAGAGACATTTTGTCCAATTTTGCACAAAAAAGGGACATTTGTTGTTTGCAAATCTCCGTAGAACAAAGTGGCAAAAATGTTCATGTGAAATATTGAGGAAAAAGATTCACAAATTTTGCACCACTACATTGGGAATCAATGCACTATTTCTGGTGAGCTCTACCAGAGATGCTAATAGTGCAGGGACAAACTCTATTCAATATTGGACCAGGGAGACCAAAACCAGCATGGAATGTAAAGAAAAATAAAACCTTACTGTTAAATGTAGGGTAATTTATTTAATGAATTTGGCCTCTTTCTGCTAACCAAAATCACCATCAGCTAATTGCAGTTTCCTCACATTTATTCATTATTTGATTTCTTTTCCTCCTCTGTTCTTGTTTTTTAAATGCTTGATTCATCACGATTCATGGATGATTCACTACAAGTAGTTTTAACATTATCTACCGACTGTTGCTGAGCTGTGATTGGTCAGATAAATGGCATGGAATTGTTTCTCTTTCCTAATTGAATGAAAGCACTAGCATTTCCGAAGCAAACACACTGATATCTATGATCTAAAATTTTGTTTCAACGAAGTCAGACTGGAGCATTCGAGTGTTGATAAGCAACAATCACTAAAGTGGTGTGATGTGACCAAAGGAAATTAATGTCAACGTCTGAAAATATTTGCAGAGGTTTTCACGGCAGTCCTTACCCCCTGAGATGACAATATGCCTTCTAAAATAAGGAAAACATGATTGACTAAATCATAAACCAGCTATAAAAAGAGCAGAAAGGCAAATGCATTCTAAGGAGGCCTCTTCACACATCAGAACTCACATTCTTCTCACAATGACATTAATTCTTAAATTGCAGGTTGTCAACACTGCTTCCGTCTCGGTGCTTCTGTCTGCAAAACACGTACCTGAGTTGACCACAGGTTCAGCTGCTTGAGTGAAGGCAGTTTGATGAGGTGCTCAGCACAGGCACTCGTTACATTGGTGAAGGCCAGGCTGAGGTTTTCCAAATTTCCAAAGGATCCCGAGCTTAATAACCGGGCCAGGTCTGCATCCTGAAAGCAAATATCAGTGTGATAAACAAGAGAATACTCAGTCTGCAACCATCTGCAGTAACCTGACTGATATGCTGGCCAGCAAGAGCTGCACAATTGCGCCGCATGTTTATAGCGATAAACAAGAACCACTCTGCGTGGTTGCTTGTTTGGCAAAGAGCTGAACACTTGTGGCAGCATTGCCTCCTAAACCCTTGGAAAATGAAAGCAGCTGAGTCGAACATTACAACAAAATCTTCTTTGCAAGTGTATTATTACGGAAGCTGTTGGATTCATTGTCAGAGCAAATGCAGATTACCCCCAAGACCTGTTATTTACTCAGATCCAAAGTCTATTCCATTTCAAGTTCTAGGTCCCAGTTCTGCTCAACTCAATTAACTGACTTCACTGGCATTAATCAAGGTGTACATCATTGCAGCCAACTGTAACTGTGATTGTCTGTTTCAAACTTTCAAATGTAGAGTCCAGAATCAGACTTTCTGAAGTTTGCTTAAGTTTTCTGTAAAATCCTGCCCTTAAATCCACACACCAGATTCTCCTGTAAATTCCAAATCTAGCGTGGATATGTATCTGACAATCTGAGCTGCACTTGTAGTGGCATTAACAACTGCTGCACAGACCTGAAAGTGCAAGTTCCCCCTTACTTGGGGAATCCCCAGTGGAACGACTGCCCTTTAGACTGATAAAACTACTGGGGCCAATCTCTCCCCATGCACCCCGTGACAATGGTACAGCAGCATGTCTGAAAAAGGAAAGACAAAGCCTATTTTTATTATTAGCAAGACTAACTTACTGTGGATTTGGACGGCAGGGTTAACCGTGTGGGACCACCTTTCCTTTGCTGTAACAGAGAACATACTTTGGTTACACAGGCCACTGTCCGCATTTCAGATCTCAACCAGAGTACAGCAAGTTTTTAGCCCTGCCCCAGTTCCTAAGTTTCTTGCCAGTCCTTCCACCGGCTTGCCTCGTTCTTCTAGGTGGACTGAATTTATTCTCGAAGTGCGCAGCAGCAATGGAACAAAGACCGGTTGTTGGTGCTGAAGCCAGTTCCACGTGCAAGCAGTTGATGCTTTTCGGTGCAATCAGGCAATGCTCTGCCTGGGTTCAACAAGGCAATATGAGGTTAGTCTCATTGCTGAAATAACCCCTGTGAAGCAGGGCTAAGAGGTAGGAACAGGGTAGGATTTTGCTGCAGGTCAGAGCATTCATTCTATTTTAGTAAATCATTGTTAATCCAGGCAGGTTTTTTCTTTTGGGGGGTGGGGGTGGGGGGAAGCGTGCAAGCGAGCGTGTGTGTGTAAAAAAAGAGAGATAGGACATTAGGAAGGACCAAGAGGAATCACTGCAAAATGGACAAAATTCATTTCAAATTTGTAAATCTTGTGTTTAAAACCAGGAAATTCAACACAAGGAACTTGTTAACCAGCTTTAATGCTGCTTGAACTCGTCAGACCATTTGATTGGGTCCATCACCTGGGAACTGAACAAGTCACTAAAGCTGCATCCCAAAGACGATGACGTGAAGGTCGAAGCACTTCAAAATAGCAGGCTGTGCTGCAACCCAAATGCTACCAAAGGTAGCAGGATGTGACAATCAGACGTACAGTAAGATGTCACCATTGTTCTTTACGCTGATTGGAGACAGGCTATTGAATCTCATACAGGAGCATAATATGTGATCAAACTCACAGAGAAACATCACACCAGAGATACATGCACAGTGAAATCCTCTGATTACAGTTCCCACTCTGCTGTTCACAGGGAACTTCACACCCTGATTGTCTTTCCTTTGTACCTCCATTTCTGGAGAGTCCAGGCTGCTATGTATTGTGGCAATATCATATGCAGGGTGACATACCAGTTCTTTTAATTCCCTCTGCCTGTCACACAGCTGTTCATACATTCTCTTTCCCACATCCGTGCTTTCCAGGGTAGAGATGATCTGGAGCTGCGTGTCATTGTTGTCGATGATGTTATATTCCAGCATCAAACACAGAATCTAGCAGTAGAACAAAAAAAGAAGATCACTCAGTGGGAGCTCTGCAGTTCATTTCTTCTGAATCTCTTGATTGTGGTGCGTATCCTGGGCTAGACAAGAACTACAGGGTGAAATTCTACAGTCTGCATTATTATGCAGGAGGTCAGCCTACGTGATCTTAATGGTCCCTTCTGGCCTTAAAATCTACAAATCCTAATTTACTGATGGTAAAGAATGGCTTTTGGTCTCTGAACACTTGACCTATCCACCCTACCCTCTACGTCTGTCCTTTTCAGTCAACCAATATCACATGGCAATTAAAAAACATAGCGTTTCTCTCCTGATCATTTTTGACTGGTTTTCTCTTTTTACCAAAATCTATTCAAAGATGTAAAATTCAAGCATCAGAAGAACTCAGGCAACATAGTATTCAACTTCATTCAGCAACTCCCCCACTATTAAAGGGATTAATGATAAATGGTAACAATACCTAAGGGCTCTTCTCCAGCATTTTTCACCAATAGCTCTCAAAGCTCTTTTACAAAGAGGTCAGTATCATTATGTCCCATATTAGAAATGGGGAAACTGAGGCACAGAGCAGTGACGTGACTTGCCCAAGGGCACCTAGTAGGGCACTGGCAGAGCTGGAAAGAGACCCCCCAGGTCTGCTGAGTCCCAGTCAGCACTCTATCTACTGAGCACCACTGCCTCCTCTTTATACAGATACAATTAAAATTACCTAAAGTAAATGAAGCAAGTGAAGAACTAAAACTCCTTCTCCCTATTTAATCATTTCCTATTTCCCTCTGAACTAAAACATAAAGCCACATTTCCAAAGGAGCCTCCTCTAAAAGGCACTCACAAAAATGACATGGCACACCTGTTAGTGTAAGACCAATATGCCACTCCATGCACTAAAAGTGCACGTTGGTGCAAATAAATGACAATTTCCAAGGCATGCTGGAATGCTACCTGGATGCTAATTTTGCAGGTGCAGTTTAAAATACTCTTACAGAAAAAGTGTGACCCCATAAAATATATGATTAGCGACAAGAAATACAGGTTTCTTAACACTTGATGGAGATTACAGATGGAATTTGTATGTATAAAAGTTATGCCGGGTATCTGAATGACTTTAAAAGCTTCCATCCTGTCCTGCATTACATATCTCCCCCTTCCATACACTGTTGAACTAGACATCAGCCTCCTCAAGGATTGGCTGCGTTGGTTCCCTAACCCTCACAACTCCTCTCTGTCTCTGTCTGTCCTATTCTACACAGCCATTGAAATTTCTGTCATTTCTTGATTCAAAAGCACATAACATCCTGGTACCTCTGACTGACTACAGTGAACTGCTGGGAAGAAAACATCCTTCCAAAAGCATCAGCAGCCACCTTTCATGTATCTCATGCTCATAATTGTGGCAAAACAATATTTCACGGCAACCACATAAGCAAAAGAAACAGAACATCCCCTCAATGGCGTTTCATTTGACTATACAATCGCTTTAAAGTTGGCCTAATGCTTCTATAATCCCAGTAGATCTTATTCTGGAAGAGGCAGCAAAGGATTCCGATGCTATTTATTGCCCACAAAACATATTTGAGTGGTTATTCTAGGAATTACCTCCACCATGGTCTGGTTGCCCCTCAGAGCCAGTAGCATGCAGGGACCAAGTTTGTTTTCAGCCAGCGAAAGCAGGAACTTTTTTGTCTTATAACAAGACCCCATTAAAATATGAACCTGTGTAGAAGAGAAGAGAGGGAGAGATTAGAGAAGTAACGTGGATGCCCCTAAAACAGTCAAAGAGCCACATCCCATCCACCGCAAAGGAAATTGGATCAGTCAGTACCGTGACAAAGAGCTTGCAATATTTCAATAACTTCACTGTGAAGAAGGCCACCTTTGCATTCTTCTTGAACGATCCCTTGATTGCTCTTTGATTTCAATGGGACTAATTCACTGAGAAAGGTGCTACCCAGCATGAGTCGTGGGAGCAGATTCTGGCCCTTAGTGAATACAGGTTTAATGAAGGAGCTGAACTGACAGTACAGGAAAAGTCCTCCAATTATCCAAGCACAGGTGGGCAGTGGCAGTGCAGCCTTCCTCACAGAGCCTTGATCTGGAGGGACAGGAGAGTAGCCCAAATGCAGCTTTCATGCTCATTGGTAACTCAGTTTGTCTTCTGGAAAGGCCAATAAGGAAGTTGGGTGAAGTACTGGGGTGGTACTGGCAATCACCCAATTTCACAGCGGCCACTGGATCGCTGCTGATGGCATGTGGTTCGTGCGGCTGACCTAGCTGGATGAGAGCCTCTGAGCGAGGCGGGTAAGTCTTTGTGACAAGGGGCACCACCACCCGTTCCCTGGAACAAGAGGTTAGCCTATGTGAGTGGCTGCTTGGAAAACTGGGGGTGTGCCTGTACGAAAGGAATACCTTGGGAAGGCAGGGTTCCCCCCCAGAAGTCACAGGAGTGAGCTGAGACAGAAGCTGGGAAACTTCCATTTCCTTTCCCATTCACGAGACATTGTCTTGCTTTCTCTTCACCCATTTTTTTTCCCCTTGAAGAAAAGACTTCACTGAGCCACTCTTCGTTCTTTTCTGCTGAGTCATTCCGCCCGCTCACAGACTCCATATTCTACGGCCAATCCTGGAGCCGTGACATCACAACATACGTAGCGATTGTATTCCTGGCATAAAACTAAGTCACCTGTGAAATTCAGTCAAGAAACTGGACTCTTCTCATAGAAGAGAATGGCAAAGACCTTATTCTAATTCCAAGGCGTCTTGGAATGGAGGAGTGGGGGAGTCCTGGACTTCTTGCTCACTATGGCACTGCACATAGAATGCTATTTAGAAATCATGCATGAGCTTCCTTGCAGAACAGCGTGTGGCCTTTTACAACTTCTCCTGAGCCAGGCTGACACTGGGCAAAGCATGCAGTGAGAGCTGCATCTCTCTGGAGCTAACAGCATGGCTATTCTACAACAGATAGACCATTTCTACACAATGGCCACATAAGACCATATTGCATAAGACTGAAGGAAAATTTGGATGTGTGTGTGCGCGCAAAGAATACTATGGAGCAGATGGCGGACAAATGGGGTTTGAGGTATGATTTCTGTACAGACTCCATATAGGGTATGGCCACAGAATCTTATGGCCTTAGATGTTTTAGAGGAGATCTATGTTATAAGCTTTGCTCCAGGCCTCATGAAATTCCTCAGTGCTACCATGGTATTGGACTCTGCTAGAGAACAGCTGAAACCTCATGGAAAACACTGAAAATTATTCTACAGCTGAGACCATTCTGCACACAGAGTAGATCATATACTACTGTATCTTTTTTCATCCCTTATTTTATTGTCACCAAGGAATTTAACAAAGTTAAACTTTAACAAAGATCCATTAAAAAAGGATCATTGTTTCTTAAGCATTGATTTGCTGCTGCTGTCTGTAAGCAAGGTGCTCTCCAAGCCAAAAGGTTCTCATTTTCAGGCAAATGTCCTTATTAATATTTTTTTTTAAGAGCAGAAAAAAATACTGAAACGCTAAGGTTAAAGTCAGAACAAGATTTTTTTCAAGCTTTACAGTGAGTCATTCATCGCTCTTTAAATATTAATCAATATCCTTTTAAAAGTGCTCAGGCTATGCCATATCGCTATGGGCTAGCGGCATCATGCTTTCTCATGCTGCCTTGGGCTTGTCAATGCCATGCAGTCACATAGCTCCCTCAAGAGCAATGATTCAGTTTTAACAAAGACAGGGATTAGGACTTGCAAGGACAGAACACAGAAGAGAAAAAGCTAAGTTGTGACCAGGATCCGGTTCACAATTAGCGGATCAGCTTGAGTTTCAGTGACTGTACAGATAGGCACGTAGTTACTTACATCACCCAAGAGGATCATTTTCAAAAATGCCTATGGGACTTAAGCTCCTAGGTTAGTGACAGATCACGGTCAGATCTGAGTGCCTCACAAACAGTAACACAGGTCTCCTCACAACAGGAAGTGGGGAAGGAATGTCTCCCCCTTTTACCTTACACGTTGGGCACAGAGGGATGTAAACTGCTCACATGGGGAGTCTATGGCAGAGCCAGGAAATGAACTCGGGTCTCTTGTGTCCATTGCCAGGATTTCTAACAGAAACTGGCAGAGTAACATTGCTGTTCTCCAATTGCATTCCCCAGAAGAAAACAGAATATGAAAACATGTCGATAGAGAAGAGACACTAGACAGAAATCTTAACATGTGTGTGTAAATATTGGTTCACATGTTTCGGTTTTGTTGAAAATCCACAGTAACCTACAATCCTCAGACTGAAAGCTTTGGGGGTGGATGTCAAGAACAAAATCCCTTCAGGTGACCATATTTTACTGACAAACAGATCATTAATGGTGATCACCACCCCAAAGGGGTTTTGGGGGCGGGGTGGGTGTGATACCAATAAAATAAATGGGTTAAATTTTCAAAAATGAGAATGCAAATTCAGTTATTTGCATGTGCAAGAACATCTGTCTGACTTTTACTGTGCTAGTGCCTGTCTGTGCCATACAAATGCTCAGTCTGCATGTGCAAAAGTGTGGATGACACTCCTGCATTGTGTGAGACAGCATCCACTTCTGAAAATGTAGCTCCTAACTACCTTTGAAAAACGCACGCTTCTGTTTGTTTTAAGGCTGTGTTGAGGGAGCTTATTTAATGATCTATAAACACTACGTGTATGGCTTTCTTGTTAACATACAAGCCAAATTGCCATTGTTAGTGAGAACAATGGATTAAAACTGGGTTTTATGAAGATTTGGATTTACTGGTTAGACACTGATAGTTCACAGTGTCATAATTTTGCAAGACAGGGACAAAGCAAATAAAGCTACTTATCACCAGCTACATATTGGCTAAAGACTACAAAGAAATTACTAAACTCACGTTATTGCAGACACGTACCATACTGGCAAATAGTTCTCCATCATCATCACAGGCCACTCCCCCAGGACTGTATAGCTGGAACCAGCCATCTTTGCCAGCCCGCACACTCAGCAAACACGAGTGGACCTGAGAGACAAAGCAAAGACACTTGGAAGGTTAGGGTTACCTCCAATATTCTCAGCACGTCCAGCATATTACCCAGCATCCCCAGAGCAGCCACTCCACAAAGCAGGGGGATTCCTCTTTTGGTGTTAGTATTATTATTTACAGAGCTGCAAGCAACTCATTGTTTTTGCATCACTCAACAGAATCAACACTTGAACAAGGAGTGGAACTCTATCAATGCTGGCCAAACAGCCCTTTTCATTTCCTTCACACAAAGCCCAAAATGGCATTAATCTACAGCAGCTCCACTAGAAAACAAAAGGCTTAAATTCCTCAGCTCCCTCACCACTCCATGTGTGTCTTGGTTTCTGGGGTGAGCGGAACACCAACAGTGGCAGACTGTGGCTTCCTCATTCTACTTACAAAAGTTTGTTATTCTTCCTGCTGCTATGAAACTTCACCAGGTGCAAGGGGGAAAGCCCAGGAAAGAGACTACAGCAGAGACAGAGAAGGCAGAAACTGGGCAGAAGAATTGGCCCAAACAACTAGCAGTCACTAGTCCAAATTCGGCTCTGCACATGCCACTGCCATTGTAGTTTCTCTTATATCTAGCTCTATGGTCTTTAAGAGGAGTCCTCCCGCTTCTCGGACTCTGATGCATTAGAGCAAGCAGTCCCTCTTGTGATTTTCTCTTTTTAATGGGCATAGCTTTATTTCAGGTTTTTGGTGAGGGGGAGATGAAGTGAATTATCTTGCATTTGGGTATAATAATCATCTTGGGCCAAATTCATCAGTGGTGTAATTCTACAGAAGTCAATGGAGTTACACCAGAGTGGTAGGTTTGATCAGAGAGTCGAAAAAAAATCTGAATGCCAAAAATTCTCAGCACGGACAACAGTGCAAGTTCAACTTGCTCCTTGCCTGCAGTTCTGTGGTAGCTTTTTTCCCTGCATGCTGATATAGAAGATTAATGGAGATGAGAGGCCCTGTCTGAATCAGCTTCAGCTGACTACGTTAAACAAGTTACATATGTGGCTGTGAAGCCGTCAGCCATCACGACACAAGAGCTATGCACTGCTTCCAGGAATACCCTCCTTTGTTCATGAGAACAAAGTCACTGGCACACAACAAAACTGAAACGCAGCTAAACAAAAACTTGTTGTTTTGTAAATCACAGGATCCAGAGCTTGCTGCTTCCCTGTTCTCAACAGACGAGGAAGAGCCTGAGGGAGCATACAGCAAATAGGAAAATAATTCTTGCTGGTTGCATTTTACTGCAAAGCAGTGACATCATCAACTAATTTCTGCCACAGAGGATGGAGGTCATGTTTATATACAAGGCAAGAAGCCATTTATAATACTGCAGCCTATATCCTGAATGCATTTTGGCTCTCTAGGTGATTCAAGGGCAGCAGACCGAGAACTACACAGTGCTTTGGCACTTGTACTGCTTCATGCAGGAACGTTTTGACAAGTGCACTCACAATCCCTTTGATTACTATTCTGCTTAAACTGGAGAAAGACTCACTTCTTGTCTTGGGTCTTCCGCAAATCTTTGAATCACATATTTCAGCTCCCTAAAAAAAAAAAAAAAAAAAAAAAAAGGATGAAAGCCAACAGTTGATTGGTTGCAGAATTCACACAGGAGTCACATTTCTTGTGGGTTACACTTTAAATTTATATATTTGCAGTTTAGAGAGAAATAAATGGAACAGCATTCCCAAGAAGTAGGTGGTCTAAAAGTGACAGTGCCTATTTAAAATAGGCTTGGAAAGCTTTTGATGATGCACAGTGACAAACTATCAGTATCAAATGTCTTTAGTCCATGGACTTTTGCAGCCGCAGTAAATTACAAAGTAAACCACATAACTTTATTACTAACAGAACATACGCTCAGACCATCACAAACAAAAATATTGGAGACAAGACACCAATCGACCCATCCTTGCTAGTGCTGACTTGTTTTTGGTATCACAGAAAGGCATTTTAAAGAAACAAACACTTACTTTGTGAATTTCTCATGTGCGAGAGCCCTGCAATTAAAACCAGAAAGGTCTGAGAATTTGATTGATTGATTTTTGCAGTTCTTACCCAACACATTCCATAAACATGCAAAGCAGCTGCAGCCCACATTGCATAAAAGGGACAATACTGCGGACACAGACCAAGGTAGAAAACCCCCTTCATTTAACAATTATGAAAAGCTAATAGCACAGGGACAAATCCAGTCATTTTTACTCAGTATTTATTTAGACAAAATTCCCATCAACTTCAATGGGAGGTTCACGTCAGCGGAAAGAGAGTAAAGGACTTCACAGTTTGGCCACCGAACTTAGAGTTGTAAACAGAATTTTGGCTCCCTTAAAGGCCCAGGTGTGTTCTTTAATTGCACTGCAAGGCCCGGTCACAACTAATTAGTGTCGCACATCAGTAAGGCAATTGTTGGTCATTTTGTAAAGTGCCTTGCATCATGGTACTGAGTTATACTCCCCCTGGGGAACCTCAGGAAGACTGACTCAGGCAAATGATGCCACTGTTTCCTATTTCCCAAGCCATGCCATAGCTCAGGTAGCCTGGTGCAGAGGAGTTGGACCTTGTTGCTTCAAGGCATTGGGTCACTGGGGGATGTGATAAGCTAGCAAAATTGTACAATTATAGGCTGTAATGTTCACCCTTGGAGATCTACATTTTATAAACACTAGTGCTCATTAATAGGTTTCCAAGGGAGCTTGGCTGCTCCTTAGGTGGCAGGGCAGCTTCTTCTTTCTACCAAAACACCGTAATACAAACAATTTAAGTCTTGATCACGTGGATGAAACGTCCTTGGATAGTAAGTCATGCGCTTCCTCCTCCCCTGCTACAACTTCACCCTCCCCGCCTTAGTGTATCAAATTACTCATTCCTCTCCAGGATTGTCTTGGAAAAAAGGGGAGAGGGACACAGGGCCAGGAAAACTTTATGCCTCTTTTTCTGTGGCCACATGACATAAGTTCCATTGGACTTTTCCAAAGTACAAGTTCTCCGGTGCAACAAGGTTTAACAGACTGTAGAGACTGCACCGTCAAACAACCACAACAATAGGGATCTCAGTAAACAATCTGGTGCTGTGAACTTACTCCTTGGGAAACGGGATAGGTTGAAGCAAGCTGGCCAGAGCTGGTCTCCAGTCATCATAGTCCGACCTAGGAGAGGAACATTGTTATTAGCACCAAGATGTTTTAATACACACTGTCAGCAGTTGGTTCAATGAGTCAGAAGTCATTTACTGTAAGCAGCAGCAACTTCTCTGCTTTATTGACGCACTCTAATGATCTAGGGTGACATTTTCCCTTTTCATTTTCAGCATGTTCTCCGGCATGGCACAATAAATCACATATTTACAATGAAATGTTGAGACCTGACCTCCAGAGACCTCCTCCATGTCACCTTAAAGATGTGAGTTGTTTACGAGACCTTCTAACATTTAATTGCTAGGTAATATTTTCATCTAACTTTGAACTGCAGTTACCAAGCCATTATTATTTACAACTCCACTCTGAACTTTAATCAGACCCTTTTTTTTTTTTTTTTTTTTTTTATGGTGGAGGGATGAGCCAGATTACAAAGCTGCCGTCACATTTGCCCTACAAGTACCAAGTGCAATTTTACGGCCTGCTTCATAAAACAATTACATATCGTTAATTTGAGATTTCTGTGAACTTCACTTGGTGCGCACTCACAACTCATTAGACCCTTTTTTCTTCCGCCTCTCAGAGGTGGCCACTCCATTATACAACAAAGTGGCACGGAATCAATGGAATAAAAGGGCAAACCAAACTCTCTGCTCCAGAATGGAAAGTATGCCCAAAGAAAAAGAAATTAAAACCCTCGGCACATGGGAAAGGTGCCATTCAAACCAGACAAGGACCAAGGGCTAATTTAGATCAGGGGTCTGCAACCTTTTAGAAGTGGAGTGCCAAGTCTTCATTTATTCACTTTAATTTAAGGTTTCGCATGCCACTAATGCATTTTAACGTTTTTAGAAGGTCTCTCTCTATAAATCGATATATTATATAACTAAACTATTGTCGTATGTAAAGTAAACAAGGTTTTCAAAACGTTTAAGAAGCTTCATTTAAAATGCTGATCTTACGCCGCCGGCCCGCTCAGCCCACTGCCAGCCTGGGGTTCCATTCACCTAGGCCGGCAGCAGGCTGAGCGGGGCCTGCGGCCGGGACCCCGGCTGGCAAGGGGCCGGCAACCAGAACCCCAGACTGGCAGTGGGCTGAGTGGGGCTGGCATCCAGGACCCCAGACCAGCAGTGGGCTGAGCGGCTCCGTCCGCCAGCTGGGGTTCCGTCCGCCAGCTCATGCCAGCCAGGGTCCTGGCTGCTGGCCCTGCTCAGCCCGCTGCCTGTCTGGGATCCCGGCCCTGCCCACATAGAGTGGGTACCTACCTTCTCCCTGGTTCTAGCCCATTCTCTTCCTCTCTCTCTGCACTGAGCTGAGGGTGGGAGTGCACTGAGCACAGGGCTGGGGGTGAAGGAGCAGGCTGGGGGTTGGGGTGTAGGGTCTGGCCAGGAGCTAGAATGAGGGAGGGGGCTCAGGGTTGTGGCAGGAGGTTTGGGTGTGGAGTACTTACCTGGGCAGCTCCCATTTGGTGTGAGGGGTGCAGGTGGGAATGTGGGGGTGTGTGTGTGCAGGAGTTCCAGTTTGGTGCTCAGGGTGGGGGTGGGAATGTGGGGGGGGGGGGTGCAAGAGTCAGGGCATGGGGGGGCTGGGGGCGTGTGAGGAGGGTGCAGGAGTCACAGCAGAGGGCTGGGGGCATGTGTGGGGGTGCTGGAGTCAGGGCTGGGGCCGTGGGTGGATGCAGGGGTCAGGGCAGAGGGCTGGGTGTGTGTGTGAGGGGGGTGCAGGGGTCAGGGCAGAAGGCTGGGGTGTGTGCCCCCGGCCTGGGTTTGGCAGCGGGCTGAGCGGGGCCAGTGGCTGGGACCCGGCAGGCAGCAGCGTGCCATTAAAAATCGGCTCACGTGCCATCTTTGGCACGTGTGCCATAGGTTGCCGACCCGATTTAGATCATGAAAGGGAAAAGACAGCATTGTCATTTTCCAGAGACATTATTTTTTGCACAGATATATTTTGTTTTGAAAATACTTCAGCAGTGTTGTCTGGGGAGAGGGTAGGCGAGGATAGCAAAAGAGGGTGGAGGACAAGAGATCTATTTAAGTTGAGCCCACGCACAAAAAGGGAAAGAATTCACAAATGGAAATATCTCCCCTCTGTAAAACATTAGCAGGATGTATCTGCTACTTGATTCATTTTATTTTCATCTTCAATGTCTGTAGACATAGTTGACCATATCTGAGGTGCCTTCCGAAGGAGGATGCTCATGTGAACTGGGCTAGAGGGAATGATCGGCTTCAAGTGTAAGTGTACTTTACTGGAAAGCCAATTCCCTCAATCCGCCCACAAGGTGGGAACCGCTCGAATGGATGGGTCAATAGGGAAAAGCAGGGAAGGTACATTTTGTATGAATAATACTCCGCGCCCTTTCATCAAAGGATCTCAAACATCAATTAATTAATTAACTAGGCCCCACAACACGCTGTGCAAAGAGTATTACTACAACCATTCTATAACCATTTACAGATGAGTCAGATGAAGCAAAGAGAATGTAAGTGATTTGACAAGTCTGTGGCAGAATTGGGAATAGAACCCAAGAGTCCTGATGCCCAGTTCTCTGTCCTAAATACTAACACTCCCACTTATTATTAGTAAGAAGTCCAGGAGCTCTTGGCCGAAACATCGGCTGATTCCAAGCTAAGCTCTTAATATGAGACAAACACTGTGGAAGATCTAAAAAAGATAGCGTAGGAGAGATTTTAGCTCTTCCTAGCACTGTTACCTTTCAGATTTGGTTTTAAAAGCTAGAAGACTAGGGACTCTAGCTTCATTTCAAACTTGGCACAAGATTATGACGTCTCTTCAGAGATGAACAAAGCGTAATGTTCTCGGATGTGCATCATGTACTGATAGCACTAAGATCACACTCAGTTAAGAGACAACAAACAGAAGAACCCACTCAATAGTTATAAAAGAGCAGAAGCGGTTCTGTCCCAGAGAAAAGAAAATATAGACAAGTGCTGTGTCCAAACGGCCTAGCAGCCTTCCCTAGTGGAGCCATGTCAACCCAACACATATAAAACAGATTTTCCATAATCTTTCAGATACGCAGTTTAACAGACAGTAAAATCCAGTCCACTAAACATCAATGATGCAAAGAAGATCTGCATGCATGAATATCGGATTATTAAACAACAATGTAAGGAGCTGATGAAATCCCAACTCAAGACAATCAAAATGATCAAATTAAGGGAGGAAAATAAACAGACAAGAGTATGACGACTCCAGCTCACCGGAAAACCTGGGACCCCTTTCTGCTACAGCTTCCCCCAGTTCTTTAGAGCAACAAACTCCACACAACCCCTTGGGATTATGAAGGCATAGAAAGCTCATAGATGAGTGATCCAAGAGCACTGTGAGCTAGGATAGTCCCATATCCTAGTGGTCTCTCTTCCACCCTACCATGTGGGAGACCTGGGTTTGATTCCCACTTTCGGCACATTTCCATCAGATGATGTGTGTAACTCAGTGAGGGAACATGACAAGGAAAGGCACACATTTTTGGTTCCTGTACTCCAGAGAACAGCCTGCTTTTTCATGATCATATAATCAGGTAGCAAATCTACATTGTGAGCAGCTCCTCCTAGCAGGCAAAGGGTCTCAAATACTGTGGCCAACATAGAGTTTAGGGACATGATTTAGAGATTTCCCTCCCCCACACCCTTGTCAAGAAACAGTAAAATAAATTGGTGTAAGGTGTCAGCATGAGAAAGGAGGTCGGTTAAGCACATAATGTGGCAGTTGTCCAGGCAGATAACCCCTAACTCAGTTTTCTCCAGGACTCTAAACAAACAACACTTGAGAATCCTGGCTATGTCTTCTAATAAATCCAACTTGTTTATTACCCTCTTGTTATCTTTAGTACTTGAGGCACAAAGCAAATCTCATGTCAAGCTATGGTGCTCTGCAACAGAAAGCCTCAGGTCTATGCCAGGGATTCTAAAAGGCATCAGGCCTGATCTTGCCCTCTGTCAAACTAGTCTAAATCAGGAGCAACTCCACTGAAGTCAGAGAATTTACACTCGTGTACAACCGGTGTGAGACCAGAATCAAGCCCACTGCAGCTACAGTACTCTTTGAGCTTTCATTAACAGAGTTTCTTCCTTAAGACACACAGCACTTTTGTGGACTGTGAGCACAGCTCTCAGCACTGCCAGTTTTACAGACACTAGGCAAGAATAGCACCGAGCCAGTTCCATTATGTGCTTCAGAGGAGCAGGTCCTAAAGAAGGAATTCTTTAGAGCAGCAGCTTTGGTTCTCCATCATCTCCATGTAGGAGTTAATGCCTTCAAATGTAATAGCACCTGGGGATAGGCCTGCCTGGAAGCATGACTGGTGGTAATGCAAGAAAAACACTCTCCACTGACACAGACCCTTTCATTAGAGAATCTCCAGGCCCTTTAACAAAGAAATATTAATTAAACCTCACAACAGGCCTGCAAGATATTATCCTTGTTCTACAGATGAGTAAACTTAGGCACAAATAGGTTAAGCAAAATACATCCAGGCAGTAGCAGAGGCAGGAGCTAATCTTGGGAGTAATGTGCTCTAACCACTAGACCTCTGTATAAGACAGACAAAGCCAAACACCTACCTCCTGGGCACAGCCATTTATTCACAGTTGCAATTCATATTCCATCTGCAGCTACATTTTGAAAATTACTGTCACTGGATCTACGACGTGCTCCCAAATAGCTTTGAGATTAAATACAGTAAAACCTCAGAGTTACGAACTGCCCGGTCAACCGCATAGCTCATTTGGAACCAGAAATACACAATTAGGCAGCAGCAGAGGTTCTACTATACGTATATTGTTGATGTTTAGGTGCAGTGCAACCAACTAGAAAAGTGATCCTTTAAACCAGGAGACAGACCATTGCCAAAAGACTGGGCTAAGACATTCAAGGCTTCTTCAATACACATTTGAGTTAAGCACCTAAAGATCTTTCCCAACATAAGCTTAAAAGCTTAAACCTACTTTGAGGTTTAATATGTGAAGTCACTGTGACATCTCAGGTTAAGTTTTACACTGTGGAAATCTTTTCTTGTGCAATCTGGAGAGTTGTGATTAGGAATAATATGCACTAATCAATTTTTTTTTTGGCTGATCTTCAAAAGAAATTGGGAGGAGGAAAAAAGCAGCTTATTAAAGGGGAAGAGAGAGTGAGACATTGCAGACAGAGTCATGCAGAAATCTGAGACTCTCTATATTAAAGCTGGGATGTTATCTACTTCAAGCAGCACGTGTCATTTGTGGAGGAAGGTCTATGAGGAACATTAGTAATAAACCAGATTCCATTTTAAACACCAGGAAAAAAGAAAACTACCTTAAGTGAACTATTTAGAGTTTGGACACAGAAGTGTAATCTGAACATGGAATACAGAAGTGTAATCTGAACATGGAATCTTGTCATGCATCTAGTCTCCTTTTCTGGTCACTCTTGAGAATTGGTTGTATCAGCCAATTCATGACTACGGAAACATGAAATAAACGCTGCAGAAAAATAACAAGAAGAAAACTAAAACTTATTAGAAGCCTCCAGGAGTGGTCTCATTCTCCTCACACCAACTCCTTCTTCAAATACATTCTCACTCTCTACAGATCCCGTCAGGTTATTGCACTCACAAGGTTGATTTTTTCATTTTTTGGTCCCTGAAAAGCTCTGAAGCCCTGTTGGACAAGTCAGGGCTGTTTAAAACAGGAAAAAGGAAGGGAGTTGGGAGTATCTCTGGTTGAATGTTAACAAGAGGCCACAGCAGGGGAGGCATAGTGCACAAAGATACAGAAGGCATAATGAAAAGTGCATATGACAAAATTTCCCATGTAGCTGTTCAGTGGTTGCTGAACTGAAAGCTCCGACTCACTAATCACAAGCCTTGAATCCCATGGAGGGCCTCTGCGAGAAAGCAGCCCCAGTGCAGCCATTATTCAGGATTTCAGTTTAAAATCCCAAATCAGGCAAAAATTAATGTCAGGATTGTGTGTTACTGAGCGTGAAGCTATCTGCAGAGTCCATGGAAAGCTAGGGACAGACTGGGTATCAAGGTACTAAACATGTGAAGGCTGTCAGAGTGACCACTTGCCATTGCAAACAATGTAACTTACCCAGAAAACTGTCTCTCTGTCAGTCCAGAATGTTAGCCACCAATAATAATTAAATAATCTCTGCCTAAACTGCATTTGACTTAGGGCCATCACAATCATCTGCCTGCAGACATAATACATTTTCCTTTCCAGGTATCACCTTTCACCAAAATGAAAATCTGCCCACATGTCATATGCAGCGCAAACAATCCAAAACATATTAGCAGCCCAGGGCAACCCTGATAAACATGACATCAGAGAATCTGCTTGGAATATTCAGGGTATGGTGCTGACCTATTGGGGAATGCAGAGGAGGCTGGGGAAGCTGCAGTGCATGTGTGCAGTAAGAGAACCTGGAGTTTGGGGCAGTGTGGATCCACACATGGACTGGAACTTCAGGGCGGAAATCATTTTTACTGGGCACTCCCTTGGGCCAGTAAGAAATGCTGCTGCCATTGTCTGAAAAAGGAGCTGGAAGTCTCTTATGCTCAGCATTGTTGTTTTAAAGGCAAATGTAGTGCTGCTGGATTGACAGCTTTGGAGAGTGAAGTCCTCTAATGTTCCCAGCAGATACAAAGCTCAAATAGCAGCAGTGTAAGTTTCTCCAGGCATCTCTGCCGCTGGACTTAACTCTGTCCTGTACTTACCTACAGGCATAGCCCACATCGAGAGATATTTGGGGCCTCTTTTAGGTTCCGAAAGCACCTAGCACATTGTGGACAGCAGCGGAAACAAATAATAACAAAGAGGAAAGATGGTCACAGGAAAATTCACAAGCACTGTCCGTGGCTGCTGCCTCTCCTACTGGATTCTGCTCTTGCAGCTGGGTTAGCTGCTATTTTAACTTACATATTAGCCTGACTGACAACAGTAGATGTCTCCAGATATGAATTGGGGAACACATTTTTCTTTTTTCCTTTGTAACATAATTGCTTATATACCCTAAAAGGTAAGAGAACTCCCACATAATCTGAAGACTAAGCAATCCTGGAGACCCCTGCATACATGTGCCACCTGCAAGTGGTGCCCCAGTGAGTCAGGCTGCAAGCAGCCTTTCCTCTGCTGTGGATGTACAGATCTCAACATGTGAACTTAAATCAGTCAGCTGAAGTTGAGAGACAGCCAAATTTGTCAGCAGATGTTTCCCTCCTTACAGGTTTGCAACTGGGAGAAGACCTTGCTGACATTATGCTGGAAATTTGCTCCATGTGGAAGAAACATTTTACTGTACAGGAAACTCTTCAGTGTATGGGAATCATCATCACTTAAACCAGGCACTGGACAGTGGCAGGCAGCTCTCGGATGCTCTAACTGAATATTCTCAACCGCAAATTTTCAATCAATTTACCATAGATTCAAAGTAAAAAATTAAGGCTATTTGTCTTTCAAAAAAGGGGGAGGCGGGTTGGCTGGTATTGATGATATCATCAGCGTCCAGGATCCGTGGGAGTCTATTTGACACTGAGTTTGATCCATCACGAAGAGGACAAAAAGCATATTTGTATTCCAGGTTAGAATACAGCTTCTTTAAAATCTGTCCAGACTATTCCTCACCTTCCAATACATGTCAAACAATTAGTATAGGTTTTTCTTTTGTATGATGATGATGGAGAGTTATATATATTTGGATCATCAACCATTCCTGGTTCTATCACAGTCATCTCAATGTGGATGACAAAAGTGAACTTGGTTAAAGATGAATTTTGTCAAACAGGTGCTCAAGCTTCTGTGTTGCAGAAGTATGAGTTATTCTAGAGGTTACTGAATAGCATTAAATTTTAATAGCTCAAAGGTTCTTTGATTCAAAAATGCCAAGTGTTCAGGAGAAAGAAGAACAGGAAATGTCCTCTACTGAAGATATTGTTAAGGATTCTTATTTGTGAGACTTTGAATAATTAAAATTAGCCTAAATAGATTACTCCCTGACACCCTAAGTTAATTATATAGTCATTAAATAAATAATGACTGTTATTGCAGGTAGAACTTCCTAGTTCAGGACAGGTTTGGGAAAACACCCAGAATGACAGAGGGACATTAACTCGCAACTTTGTTAGTAGTCTCAGTAGAGAGGAGGGGCTGAATGGGAATAGAAGGGCATTGGAACTAGGTTAAAAGCAGTGCCTTTTGTGTCAGGACCAGGACATACTTGCAAGGCAGTCAGAGGAAACTTGCACTGATTTTCCTGTACCCACTGGTGATGTGCTGTACTCATTTTGTGGACTTGGGTCTCCAGGGTGACCAATTCAGCAGCGTGCACGTGCGCGCACACACACACACCCCAGCCATAATGGCTCCCCAACCCCACTGTTTCAGTTGAGGAGCTTGTTGAAAATACTTGTAGATCATGTCACAAACTGTATATTAATGTACAGTATGTAGTGAAATCATAGTTCTCTGTACAAGACTTGAGATTGATGCAGATGCCTCATATGGGTAACCTGAGAGTTGGAGGTAAACCACAAGGAAGAACATGCCCGTCAGTGAATGTGTTTATAAAATCTGTGTCAGCTGCATGATGAAATGAAAACAATAAAACAATCAATGCTTAATGAGAAAAATGAGTAGCGCCCAAGATAGCGTTGGGACTGGGAGTTCATGGTGTTTATGGAAATATCAAGAGTCAAGGGGACTGGGATGAATATGAGGTATGTCTCATGCATTACCTACGCACACACAGACTCTCAAGGTACCATGTAAACCAAAGCCAAATGCTGTGTTGATCGAATACTAACTTTTCTAAGGGGCAGGAAAGAGGAGTCTAGTCAAAGAGGAACCTACTCAAAACTTTGTATTAAAGCAGCTTGCTGCTAAAAAGGAGAATGACAGCTCCATCTTGGATTTAACTTGCCTTGCCAATAAATTGTATAGCCCATATTTTCAGGCTCTGCCTGCACAGAATCAAAGTGTGCGATGTCTGCATGTATACATGCAAATGTGGTAACGGCATACACAAAACACACTCGTGCATTTTTATAATTCTGAAAATGTGGCCCTCTGCTGGCTCTTGTTTTTAGGAAGTCCTCAGTCATCACATTTTGATTTATTTAATTCCAGGGAGTACATATTGAAATCTTGCCCACTTATTTAGTGAAACTCTGGCCTCGCTGACATCAGTGAAAAAACTCCCATTGACTTTGGCAGAGTCAGGATTTCATCCACAATGCCTTGTAACTCAAACATCTCAAATCTCAGTTATTTACCCCTCACAACACCTTGTATTATTAAAACATTAAAAATGGGGAAACTTTAGTGGTTTTCCCAGCACCACTTTCATTTATTTATGAGCACGAATTCGATCTAGTTGGTATTACTGAAACCTGGTGGGCTGATCTGCATGATTGGCACGTTAAAAATCAAATGGTTATAACCTATTTAGGAAGGACCGAGTGGGCAAAAGGGGAGGCAGAGTGGCACTCTATGTCAGCAATGGGATTATCTGTTTCCAAGACACAGACGAAAATGATCCTGAATGTTACACATCAATGTGCTAACAGATAAAGCCCAAGATGCGATATTAGTTAATGTCTGCTACAGACCATCAAATCATACTAGGGAACAGGATGACCACCTCTTTACACACCTATTTATAATGTGCAGGGGGGAAAAAGCTGTGTAATCGTGAGGGATTTCAATTTGAGTGACATATGCTGGAGGTCTCATGCTGCCAGCAATAAAACATCCTTGACATTTCTAAACATTATAGATGACAATTTCCTAACTCAAAAAGTGTTGCAGCTAACGGGGTAATTCTATATTAGACCATTTCTTGACAGATAAAGAGAAATTGATCGCAGAAATAGACACTGATAATAGCTTAGGTACAAGTGATCACGACTTGATCGCATTTATAATGTGTAAACAGAATAAAGTCCAGACCAGTAATAAATAAATAAATTATATATATTTGGTGCTTTAAAAGGGCCAATTTCACGAAGCTGAAAATAGTTGTGAGCAAGATCAGCCGGGAGGAAGAGTTTAATCAGAAAAATGTGAATGATAATTGGGAATTGTTTAGGAACACTTTGTGGGTTTCTTGGATGTCTAGCAATCGAATAAGGAGGCTGTACTGATTTAAAAAAGAAAAAAGACCTTGTTAGAGAGGAAATGAAAGCAGCTATAAAAATAAAAAAATGACAGTAAGGAAGAGTTTTTAAAGTATATTTGGAGCAAAAAAAATTCCTAACAATGGTATTGCTCCATTATTAAATGGAAATGGTAGAATTATCAATAATAATGCAGAAAAGGCAGCAATGTTCAATAAATATTTCTGTTCTGTATTTGTGAAAACACAGATGATATAGTCAAGTCATATATGCTAACATTCTTCCCATTCCACTAGCATCTCAGGAGGATGCTAAACAGCAGCTACTAAAGTTAGACATTTTAAAATCATCAGGTACAGATAACTTGCATGGAAGAGGTTTAAATGACCTGGCTGAGGAGCTTGCTGGATCATTACTGTTGAATTTCAATCCAGGAGCTTGCTGGATCATTACTGTTGAATACTGGGAAAGTTCCAGAAGACTGACAGAAAGCTAATATCATACCAATATTTAAAAAGGGTGAACAGGATAACTTGGGTTATTATAGGCCTGTCAATCTGACATTGATCCCAGGGCAAAATAATGGATCAGCTGATATGAGATTAAATCAGCAACACATTAAAGGATGGTAATATAATGAATGGTTTCAGAGTAGCAGTCGTGTTAGTCTGTAATCGCAAAAAGAAAAGGAGTACTTGTGGCACCTTAGAGACTAACCAATTTATTTGAGCATAAGCTTTCGTGAGCTACAGCATCCGATGAAGTGAAGTGAGCTGTAGCTCACGAAAGCTTATGCTCAAATAAATTGGTTAGTCTCTAAGGTACCACAAGTACTCCTTTTCTTTTTGCGAATATAATGAATGCCATTTAACATGGGTTTATGAAAAATAAATTATCAGATGAACTCTGGTACTTTTTTTTTTTTTTTTTTTTTTTTTTTGAAGAGTTTACAGGTTTGGTTCATAAAGGTAATACTGTTGATGTAATATACTTACACTTGACTCAGTAGCCACAACATTTTGATTAAAAAACTAAAACGATATAAAATTAACATGGCACACACATTAAATGGATTAAAAGATGGCTCACTGATAAGTCCAAAAATGTAATTGTAAATGGGGAATCATCGGGTATGTTTCTAGTGGGGCCCCATAGGGATCGGTTCTTGGCCCTATGCCATTTAGTGGCCTGGAAGAAAACATAAAATCATCACTGATAAAGTCTGCAGATGACATAAAAACTGGGGGATTGGTACATAATGATGAGGACAGGTCACTGATACATAGCGATCTGGATCACTTGGTAAGGTGGGCACAAGCAAACAATTGCCTTTTAATATGGCTAAATGTAAATCTGGGAACTAAGTATGTAGGCCATGCGTACAGGATGGGGGACTCTATCGTGGGAAGCAGTGACTCTGAAAAAGATTTGGGGGTTGTGGTGGATAATCAGCTGAACATGAGCTCCCAGTGCAACACTCTGGCCAAAAGGGCTAATGTGGTCCTTGGATGAATAAACAAGGGAATCTCGAGTAGGAGTAGAGAGGTTATTTTACCTCTGTATTTGGCACTGGTGCAACAGCTGCTGGAACAGTGTCCAATTCTGGTGTCCACAATTCAAGAAGGATGTTGATAAGTTGGAGAGGGGTCAGAAAAGAGTCACAAGAATGATTAAAGGATTAGAAAACATGCCTTACAGTGATAAAGTAAATAGACTGAGCTCCTTTAAGTCTAACAGAGAGAAGGTAATGGGTGACCTGATTATTTTCTATAAGTATCTACAGGGGGAACAAATATTTGATAATCGGCTCTTCAACAAAGTGAGAGCTAGACAAATTCAGACTGGAAATAAGGTGCAAATTTTAAACAGTGAAGGTAATTAACCACTGGAATAATTTACCATGGGTCATGGTGAATTCTCTATCATTCCAATTTTAAAATCAAGATTGGATGTTTTTCTAAAAGATCTGCTCTAGGAATTATTTTCGGGAAGTTCGCTGGCTTGTTATACAAGAGGTTTAGGCTAGTGATCACAATGGTCCCTTCTGGCCTTGGAATCCATGAATTACACTGTAACTCAGAAGTAGAATTGAGTGTAAAACCCAGGAATCCTGACATTCAATCCCTTTGGGTCACACAGCCTCACTGTTTGAATACATGTTCCACTCTAATTTTTTTACTTCTACCATGCATCTCGTGTTATCCCTTGATTTTACTTATTCATCCAGTTGATAATCTAAATTTCCACCCCAAAAAATTAGTGCTGAAAATCCTTTTAGTATCAATCCCTCTTGAAAGTATACTTGCTCCAGTGAAACCTATCCAAAAGACTAGCCTGATTAGGCAACTTCATGTCTCAGAGACCTTGTCAAAATATCCCCAAGTGTATGGAATTCAATTCTAATTCATCTTTATCACAAGCATTCTGTAATGGTTTCTTGAGCAGTCATTTATTTATCTGGGTTTCATTGTACCATGTGGACTGCCTAATCAACAGAGTAGCCTGTGAGGGAGGGAAGTCTGAACCACCTACAAAACCCAGGCATAACGAGTTGCAAAACGTTAAGGGCTCAATCCTGTGAAGAGCTGAGTTCCTACTGAGGGACACTTGAGCTCACTCAACTCCCACCGAGGCCAATGGGTGCTGTGGTGCTTATCACAATACAGGGTCTTGGCCTAAAACAGGAGTTTGTCTCTTAAAGCTAGTTCCACCCCCTGGAATCTGTGTTCAATAATCCTGATGTGGTCCAGAGGGGTGAAATGGGAATGTTTTGTGGGTAATAAATGACCAATAGCTGCCAGCAACAATATCCTGTCTCAATGTACAAATAAGCTTTCCATTTTCATCCTCCGAATACTATTTTTAGAATTTATTGGCAGCACCAGATGCCTCTTTCAGGCACTGGACTTCAGTGCTCGCATTAGATTTACAACCCTGTCTTATCTTGCCAGCTGCACACAGATGTTGGAGGAGACAGACCTCTGGGAAAAGCCCCCTAACTGCTAAGACGACAACATACGAAAGGCTGTAAAAAGTCACTCACAGCATTTTGAGTATTTCCACGTAGCAGCCAAGAATTCTGTCTGCCTGGGCACTCAGCTCGATGCTCATGGTGCTACAGGTGGGGCTGACCATCAGGCAGTCAATCAAGTTGGGCTCACTATCGTTGCCGACATTGGCTGTCATCTTCTGGTTAGCTGTGTTGTTACGCTCCACTTCCACGTGGATCTCGTTTGATGTGACAATGACTGATTTGAGGCGAGATTCGCTCAAGGTGGCCTCTTGAGAGACCAGGTCAGGACTCGTGTGGAGAAGCCGGAGGGGTAAGTTAGACTTTCGGTCACATTGCTGCTGGCAGCCGTTGCGAATTTCCTTCAGGCTTGGAGAATTGTCTCGACTGCATTTTAAAGAGAAACTTATAACGTTAGTAGCCAAGCATAACAGACATAACATGGGGAAGACAGTGGGGCTGAGAAGCCAAGTTCTGTTGCAACTGCCCGCTGTATTTTACCCCAGCCCATTTGATTATGATTCTCCTTTTTATTCATATTACAAAACTCGATGAAAACTATTGAAGCCCCAGAAGGACCATTCCACAGGCCCTTATACTGTGAGAATTTGTACTTTCCATCAGTCTGACTGCTGTGCCAGCTCAACATAAAGGCACGGGGAATGCTGCACTCTCACCCAAGTTACACGAAGCTGACGTTAAATTCATGCACAAGTGCGCAACTAAATATAGTACATGTCCAGACTCTGGTCTGCAGTCCTCTAGTTAGAAAATTTTGCTGGCTACTAGACAGCCAGCACACATGGGGAAAATCAGATAGGCATAAACGAGTAGGAAACAAAAACAGAAAGAGCCCTTGATATTGCCTGAAAAAACGTAAAAGTACGTCAGTAGCCTGACACCAGGCCCATTTTAACATCGATCTTGTGGCAACACTGGAATCTGACCAGTTAAACGTCTCATAACAACAGACTGCGGTTAAAACCAACCCAGGTACGGAGCTAAATTTACACTACGATTTACATGCGGCCTCCTCTCAGATATCTAAACCTCTTTAGAGGTCATTGGTCTCCTGGCTATTAGTATAGCTCACTGTGTGGGTGAAGACATTCACTGTGCACTGGAGTTAAGGAATTTCAACTAGCTCGTCGTTCCAGGTCATGAGCTGTCCCAGTGTCATGAATACACAGCCCCAGACTGGAAGGGGCCTTTGTGCAGATGCCTGGCAAGCCTCTTTACCTTGTGCATCTCTACAGGACCTAGTCACAACTGCAGGCCTCCCCTACAAGGGGATAGACAGAAGGTGCAAAGGAAGATGAGCACTAGAAGGTGTTGAGCTTCACCATCCTGAAAGATGTTGAGGCCTACACACCCCCTTTCTACACTGGGAACTTGTGAGAAACCTCATCTCTGCATTATCTATCTCACAGTGTGTGGATTACATCAAGGGGGCCTAGCCATGGGAATCAAGGGCACTCAGCTCTCACAGGAATGCTCAGTTTCTCACAAGATATTTGGGAACAAATACAACAGGGTAAGGGCTCAACACACCTGATTCTGTTTACACACACACACTTACACACACACACCCCCACACCCCCACCAGTGTTTGTAAATGAGCAGAACATAGTTTGGAAAAGTCAAACTGACCTGTTGATAAATTCCTCATAACAAGAATAAATGGCTGCTAAGCAGACAGCTACAAGATTCGGCAGGACCCTGGGATGGGGGCATTGTCCAGTGGGACCGTGCATACTGAAAAATAAAAAAGAAACAATGGGGGTGGGAGGAAGTAACCGAAAGGCGACATTACTGTAATGAAGGTGTCTCTAGGTGATAACATTTTTAGGCAAAGAGGGGTCCCAGAACAGGGGACAGAGATTCGGGGAAGTTCAGTGAGATCGATTTAACCCCAGAAATTCCCACTGAATACGACTGCATTGAGAACTGGATCAAGCTGCTCCTGAGTTTATTTACTGTAGCACTGTTGTAGCCCTGTTGAAGAAAAACTACCATGAAGGTTCACAAATAGCTGTACACTAGATAAGAGTTCTCACTTAAGGGCCTGATCCAAAGCCCACTGAAATCAGGAGGAGTCTTCCCATGGACTTCAATTGGCATAGGATCAGGCCCTCAGTGGGAAAATTTGTGCTGATGAACCTCTAGTTTTTCCTGGTGCTTGCTAGCACTGACAGCGTTTCAGCAAACATTGGCCACTCCATGGTTATCCACAAGACATGGTTTTCCTGTCTTTCATCTCAGCCACAAAGAGGAATATGTTCACAGGGTTGGAGAATACTCCATAGAATTAACTGTTACTAACCTATGAATGAACTTCTTCACCACCTCCATGCCGGCATTCAGTTCATTCAGAGCCAGAATATACTCCTGAGTAAACAGCCTCAACCGAGGGCACTTCCCAAAATCCTGTCCAAAAAGGAGACACTCAGTGAAGCCGCTGAAACATGCCTGCAATGTATGTTAAAACTGTGTGTTTTCAACAGAGATCAGCCCAGGGACATTTGAATTCATTTCATCACTATGCTGACATCTTCAAGAGAACGGCAGATACCACTGTTCATTGACCGTACATACAGATAAATAATAAAAATGATGCCATATTTTCAAATTCTGTCACCCAAGATACACCTTTGAAATGTGTGTGTACATGCAGAAGATGACCTTCCATGTAAAAATGTAGTACTTATACATGAGTTCCAATTTGCACATGCACGGCCCTCTTTTTGCACACTCAAGTCCAATTTTTTCGAGCCACAGTATATCTTTTAGGAAGTCAACCAGTCTCGAGATAAATACTGAGTGCTGGAGAATGTCCTAGGTAAATTGTTCCAGTGGTTAATTACTCCATTTGCAATAGTTGAGCATGCAAATAGTCAGTTGAGCGTGTAATTATCAGGACTTTTCAAGCAAATAATCACATTCAGTCTTAAAAATTCGAGCCCTCTGTTTTATAAGCTGGTCCAAAGGGGAAAGCTTTGAAAGGTATGGTCTGATGCAATTTGGAGGGGGAAAGTGTGCTCAAAGACAGATGCTGATTTGGAAACCTTTGCAAACCACCCCCAGCTTCACCGTGTATCACAGTATGTCTGGAATTCCATTCTCTGGCTCCAGTCACATTAGTAAAAACACGACAGCTCATCTCCCAGTGATGGCACCACAACCCCTTGATAAAATTAAGTTGTCTTATGTACATAAAACGTAAATTATGCAACGTACTCTCTAGCATTGCTATAAATCCACCAAAACCAGAGCGCTCAACTAGGAGCTATTCACAGATTTCTCTGTTCAATACGTTAGGCCAGCTTAATGGATTCGTTTAGCCTAATGTCCACGTTAACTGGGGAAAAAAAGCAAAGCAAACCCAAAACTGCTTACACGCAAACACAGTCTGATCTAGCAAAGAGCTGAGCGTCTCCTGGAAGTCAATCGGTGTTGAAGTTGCCCAGCACTCAATATATAACAGGATTGGGCCCACTGCCTTGCAATCACAGGCAGACACAAAATGCTGTGGCCAACACCACAACCAGCAGCTCTTTTATAGTTCTTTTCACCCATAGATTTCAAAATGCTTTACAAAAGAAGAGGAGTATCATTTTACAGGGGGAAACTGAGGCACAGATCTTGAAGCAACTTGTCAAAGACCACAGAGCACATTAACGGCAAAGCCAGTAATAGAGTCTACGTTTCCTGACTCCCTGACCAGTATTCACCGGATTTCTAAGTGGCTTGCTAATGCCATGAAATTAACACTGGGCTCTTTGCTTCTCTTCCCCAAGACAACGTTTTTATATACACACATATGCAGTCTAAAGAGACTAGTCAGAGTATAATTCCCCAAAGAGCAGTAAAGTGCCCAAATCCACTCCCATTAATATTTAACGCTGTAAATTTCTTCAATTACACACAGTGGTAAAAAGGCATGTTGAGTTCCAATCTGCAAATGCTAAGTATGGTAAATAGGAGCAATTCTCTTAAGCTAACCAAATACAAGCAGCGCACTGTGCATTTAGATTTTATTTGAGACCCCACAAGAGCACTGGATTTTATTTATTTATTTTTGGTGGTGGTAGTAGTAGTATTTTTAATGGTCTGGAATCCAAGAACAACATGTACAGAATATTTTATTGAAGGTTACGGCATATTCAAAAATGACATGTCTGGAGAGAGTGGGCGCAGGACCAAGAATACAGCCTTTTGGCCCTGTCGGGTTTGTTACTTAGTTCTGAAAACTCTAGGAGTTAAAGAAGTTGTATAAATACGAAAGATGAAATGTTTACTTGGGATGTATGTTGTGACCCAGAAAGGCTGTGGATGTCATCTATAATTATAACAATGAAAACAAACCCTTTGTGCAGTTATAAAAGCATGAAACCCATTCCAGGGATCATAGCAAACTGCAGCTTTGTGCAATAAAATCTGCTTATGCAAAGTAGAAACTGTACTAGCAGCGCTCGTACCCTTCAAAGAGCTCATAAAAGCACTTTCTTGTTCTGGAACAAGACAGGCAGTCCTCAGTGTTGCTGGGAGGTGATAACCAGCTACTGGGCTCCATCCGAGATGGCTGCACTTCCTGGTATTAATTGACATGCCTCGTAATAATTACATACAAATAAAAATGAGAGGTCAACATTTTCAGGCTTGGGGGTAGGATTTTCAAAAGCACCTAAGTGAGTTTAGTGTCTATCTAGCTTAGATGCTTTGGAAAATCTCAGTCTGAGTGCCCAAAGTAAGCACCTTAGATGTAGTGCATGGCTACACTGCGCAAGGGTACACACATATAGTGACCAGGCATCATGGTGATGGGCGCATTATAGACTAGAAATATAGCCAGTTCATATGTAAGGGGTCACAGTGACTGCTCTCCTAACCAACCAAATACATACATACATCGACATTTACCATGTTGTGTTTGAGGATTCTCTGTACCACTGGTGTGAACACTTCTATGACAACCATGGACCGAGGGCGTTCTCTGCAGTGCTGCAATGAGAAACCATAAATACATATGGAGCTTGGAGGAGCCCTAGCCTTTACCAAATCACTGTATAAAACCTGAAACTACAACATTCATCAATAATATATTTAGGTCTGTTCTACACTACAGACCTATACCGGTATATTGTAACTATGTTGCTCAGGGGTGTTCAAAAACCACATACCCCGAGCAATATGGTTATACCGACCTAACCCCCACCATGTAGACAGCACTACGTTGACAGGAGAACTTCTCCCACGGACATACCTATCGCCTCTCGGGGAGGTGGATTAATTAAGTTAACAGGAGAGCTGTCGCCCGTCAGTTTACACCGTCTTCATTAAAGCACTACTGCAAAATAATGCTGCATTTTAAGTGTAGACTTGCCCTTAGTCACCAGGAGCCAATTTGGGATTTTAGATGCACATGTCCTTGAGGGCAGGCACTGGCCCTACAGGTGTTTAATAACAATGTGTGAATGACTTTGATAAGTTTCTGAATCTGCCAATCTGACAGTCTTTCCTTACAAGTGAATTATCCGGTAATCAAGGGGACCTGATGGAAAGCATATATCCAACTGTCAGCAATTAGACTTTAAATTGAAATATCAATCAGTTTAGAGAGGAAAATTAAAATTATAGCAGCTTTTTCAAATTCAAAGACCTTGGGATCTCAAGTCCAGAATCCTAGTAACACACACACAACCTTTCAGGAAGAGGACAGTGTAGTGTATGCCCCACATTATGATCCATCAGAACGCACTGGTTCCAGTGGCACTTACGCTAGCAATGGGACATACAATGAGACATCGCTGTGTGTCAGAGTTTGAGGATTATACTCCTGACATGTAATACTATTTTACAGTCTGGCCCATTAAGAGCAGGGATCTTGCTGGCCATCAACCAAACATAGAAACCAACTGGGGGATCAGTTCAAGAGGTTAAGAAAAACAAACAAACAAAAAATCAATGAGGCTTCAGACAATGAATCTGTTCTTAGTACCTTGCAGAAGAATTCACAGAGGTCAGGCGGAGGGTGATTGTTTTCCAGCAAAGGTGCAATTGCCTTGAAAATAAAAAGTTAGCATACTTCAATTTGACTTCATCACACAGGCCAGCTCAAATAAAAGAACGTGAGTGAGTATATTTTAAAATTCTTTAAAACAGAGACCTGGATAAGAAGGTGACTGTAAATTTAGTCTAATGCAGTGTTGTTGTAGCAGCATTGGTCCCAGGATATTAGAGAGAGACAAGGTGGGTGAGGTCATATCTTTTACAATAAAACACAACATGGTAAGTATCGACATTATAGATAGCATTACAATAAAAGATACTGCCTTTTCCACCTTGTCTCTAAGTTTAATTGGACCCTCTCAGGATTAAGTTACATATTTAGGATTTTAGGGGGTTTTGTTCTGTTTTCTGGAACAAAATCTACCACCAGTAGAAATGTGGTTTGTTTTTTCCCAAGTGTTAATAAGGAAACTAGGGTTTGTTTTATTTTTAAATTATGGGCCTAAATTCATCCTTGTTATAAGCCCATTGGGCAAATTTTGCTTTCAGTTACGCCAGTGTAAATTCAAAAGTAACACCACTGAAGACAATAGGTTACTCCAGATTTTACACCAGCGTGAATGAGAGCAGAACTGGACTCACTGATTTCAGAGGTATTACATTAGGGATGAATCTGACCCATGATTACAGTGGCAGTGCCACTTTATTTAAAGGGTTCTAAAATATACTTAAATGCACACACGTTATGTCTTTCACGTTATAATGAGCTCATGCTCGGACGTTACCACCCAGTACAAAACAGGCCCCGCTTGCGGGGAATGACTGATTTCCTTTCATTTTACCAAGATCACCACAATGACACTACTGTTTTTGTGGAACTACACTCTATAAAAAACATGAGTCTAACTTTCCAAAAGTTCAGGTCAGCCTTTCTTTCTCCATCACTAAGCAACTTGATGTGGTTATGTACTGTAAATATATTACAAGTCATACCTGCCACTGTGAGTGTAATGAAATTATGTTGCTGCTGTCTCCTTTGTAAATTAGAAAGCAGTACTAGAACAATGCATTCTCTGTACATGATGATGCCTTCAGGCTTTTTCAATCTTGGGATAAGGGATTCCCAGTACCAGTTTAAAAAGTAAAACTCTTCAACAGAGCAGCTAGGGCATTTGTGTATTAAACTTCTGAACGACAGGCATTCTACCTGGATGGCATTTGGGGGTTTTGCTAATGCAGCCTGTTTGGTTTTCTTTTTTTTTTTTCAATCTTCCCACAGGAGATCATTTCAAATTAGCCCATCAAAATCACCATGAATCACAACACCCACTCAGCCATAGGAGAAGATTAACATGAATTTCTGGAATGAAAACCAAGCACATCTGCAAAGAGCTGCCTAGATTTTACATAACAGTGGAGCAGCTAAAGCTGGCTATTGTGCAATTCCCCTCCCTACAGCTGTTTATTTCTTCACTGGTCATGGCCCTATAGCAATATATTCTTACTACAGTACTATAAAGATGGTGCACTCTTGCTGTAATATTCAGCTGGACTATAATATCCTTGCTACATATTCGACAGTTAACTACATTAAGGACTCTATCTGAATTTATCTTTATAATAATTTGCTATAGCATCCATCCTCCTCCATCCCTCTCATAAATTGTATTGCAAAGTCACGGTGAGGGTTTTATGCCTGCCTGTTGACAGAGAGGTTATCAGATGATAGCAGTTGAAGATGGAATTGCTGTTTGGTGGCTTGCATCAAATAAGCTTTGTCATCTCAGTCCAGACCCTAGTGTACAGATGTCCACTTCACAGAGACACAACCAGAATCGGCAGTCTCAGAGAGGCTGAGATCTGACTGGGCCATGGAGATTCTCCAGTCAGTGATCTCTCTGGAACAAGGACAGTGTGGGGGAAGCCTGCATTCCTCTGGTCAACCTATGCCTGTCCTGTGGATAAAGAGAGAGCTTTGCTCTGCAGGGCTGCCCATCTGTTACCTTTCACCAGAACTAAATTCACATACATTCCACACAGACCCCCACTCCACCCCAAAAGAGATGGAACTAAACCAGGCAAAGAAATGGTTTGTTACTCTCCGGCAATTTGTAATGAGAATCAGGCTGTTAGCTAAATCTAGGGCAAGGCACATGGCTTTATCTATACAGGTAAATCACTGAGGCCACAAATATTTACAACAACAACAAACTACTACTACTAAGCAAATAAATAACAAGAATAATGCAAGGCTGCTGCTATATTTGCAAGGGGCTTTAAAAACCCAGAAACTGTATTTCTGTTAATAACTGAGGCACAATCTTCAGAATTGGATAAAAGCCAGAATAGTTGGGGTTTTTTATTTATTTTTTTAAAACACAAAGTTTTTTTTCCCCCTCCCCCAAATAACAATCATCACTGACTGGCAACAGGAAGTCTGCATTAACCTTAGCACTGAAGTAAAACGAAATCCATAGTGGACTTCAGAGCAAAGAGACTGCCACTTTAGAAACTTATCATAATGACTGATACCAGCTAAAGTGGAGTCCTGAGCAGGAGATGAGTGCGAGTCACACCTAGTGGCGGCTACATTTTATGTCATGTCGTTTTGCAGGAAGATTCATGGATGGACATAATATGATCAGGTGGTGGTGAAGTACTAGATTAGATTACTAAGAAAATCTCCTAGAAATCGCCAGCAACTGAAATAAATTACAATGAATGGGAAGCAATTTTTACCTCTGATAAATTGTTAACATTTTATATTTGGTTGCATGGGGAGGAAGGCTACCTTTTGCTTCACTTATTTATATATCCATATAAATGCACTGTAGGTAATCAGAGAAAATTGAAGAAAGCATTTTCAGATCCACTTGTGTAATGGGTAAAAGCATACACACACATTCCCACATTTGCAAGGGCAAACACATGATCACACACCTTCCACAGTCTAGCCCAAGTGTGCACAAAAGTACAACAGCATACTAGCCCCTGAGAAAACCATGGCAACCACAGGTTGCGAGGGGCCAAATTTGGCAGGTGCAGATGTTAACATTTGCACTGTGCAACCATGCAGTGAGACAATTCATTCTAAAAATTTCTACAGAGTTTTATACACATTAATCAGGGATCTTTTATTGTTATTTATACCAAACAGGAAAAAGGGGACAATAGAATTATGAAAAAGTGAATGGGTTAAACGGGTGTGACCCTGCACCCATTGAAGTCAATGGTAAAGCTGCCACTCATGTCAATGGGGCAGGAGCAAGCACTGTAGAAGCCAAAACCAGGGCGAAATGAAACTATCAGAACCACAGAGTGACCCCCAAAACTTGACATAAGGATACTCACCACAATAATGCTCTCATGGTCTTGAGTGGTTAAGTTGGTGTTCTGAAACGGTTAAACAGAAGAAATCAATGAGCTAACCCTATTTTGAAACTGACACGGTCAATGCACACACCTCAGCCAGTGCAAATGAACAAGGACCAGGGTCCAATTCTGCAATCACTGACGACCAGGAATAAAATCAGGCTCTATTAAAACCATTCCTTTAATGCTATCATCTATGCTAAAACTATTCCTTTAATGCTAATACATCATCTACTATCAGGGACCATGCTCCCTTCCATTTCTCAAAAAGGGGTGCTCAGCACCTACAGGATCATGACCCCTGGATTTACAGCCAGGAAGTTTCTGCTAAATGTTGATGCTCCCTGAGATACCAATTAATGGGAAGACTGAACTAATGGGAGGTATTTCTTAAAAAATGCTTTCTAAATTTCACGCTTTCAATTCCACAGACTGAGTTAATAAAATGTTTTCCTTGCCGCTCTCTGCCATGGCTGGAGGCCTAACTGTAGCAGTTTGCCTGTAATTCCTGCCTACTAACATGGAGCCAAATATACCCCCAGCATATACCACGTAGCAGCTCGTAAGTCAACTGAGCTGCATCAATTTACTCCAATACACTATTTCCCTATGTTCTCCGTGTTCCACAAGGCGCTATGAGGTTACAACAGCGCCGCAATCTTAGTGCACCAAAGGAAAAGCAGCTCTTTTTCTCCTCATCATAGATGAGCACAAAAATGCAGCCTGCCCTTCACACCCTTTACCCAACAGATACAAAATTTTGATATGCATCACATTTCATTTTTGTAGTGGAACTGAAACAACCAGAGAACAGGTGCTAAGAGTAAGAAGGAAACCCATTTCAAAGTGAGCAACAGATTAAATACAGCACCAAATGCTAGCAAATAAAAATGGGGACAAATGATATCAAACCTGCCCAGAAGTGGACCATCTATTTGACACAGATACGGGGGAGGCTAAAACCTCTGATATCTCCATTTGAAATTGCAATAAGAAAAGAGCTGCTTATTATACGTATCAGTGTTCACATCCCACTGATCCATTGTGAGAATGATATAGTCTATTACATACATATAGAGCCCAGCTATGAACCCAATGAAGTCAATGGGAGTTTTGCCATTAACTTCAACGGGCTATGGATCAGACCCATAATGAATGAGTTATTGACTATGAACACCTAGGTAGTGGGCCACTGAAATCAAAAGGAATTACAGTGCATATTCGAGGGCAGACTTTTGAACCCAAGTTACAAGTTTGGGATGGGGACAGGTTGTTAAATGTTTGGTTTCTTCCAAAGAGAAAGCAACAAGATGGGAACATCCTCATGATCTTACCTCCGAGAGCAGCTTTGAGACAATCTCCAGTGGTGCTTGATGGATGGAATCATCCTGTAGTGGAGAGTTTAGCGCCATGTCCACCAGTGTCCTAATCTCCTTCAAAACAACCTCCCAACGGCTTGGGTTACTAAGCACTTTCTTGTACTTGTAAATCTTTTTCTGCAAGAAAATATAAACAACCATATAGATACCATTGTGAGACTGTCATGATAAGGAACCTGCAAAAAAAAGAGAGGCTTCCCTAAATCTTTATTTTAAAACTTCTTCACGTTTTCATCTTTTTCTTTGATGTGGGTTTTTCTTCTTTTGTTGTTGTTTTTGTTTTTTAAAGAAAAATGCAGTGTTCAAGCTCTTTCAAGGGGGAAAAACAACCTCCATGTGTATAAATTTGTGGGTTCATAATTCCATGGAAGAAATGGGTTATGGCAGCCACATTTTTGCTTTGGTTTCAGATAGGGTTGCCAATTTTCTAATCACATAAAACCGAACACCCCTGCCCCACCCCTTCTCCAAGGCCCAGCGCCCGCTTGCTCCATCCCCGCTCCCTCTGTTGCTTGCTCTTGACCACCCTCACTCACTTTCATTAGGCTGGGGCAGGGATTGAGGTACAGGGGGGAGATATGGGCTCTGGGCTGGGACCTGGGATGAGGGGTTTGGGGTGCAGAAGAGGGCTCTGGTTTGGGGCTGTGGAGGGCGGCTCCGGCTGGGGGCTCTGGGGCGGGGCCAGGGATGCGGGGTTTGAGGTGCAGGAGTGAGCTCAGGGCTGGGACAAAGGGGTGGGGTCTGAGGTCCTGGCGGTGCTTACCACGGCTCCCAGGAAGCGACTGCCATGTCCCTGCAGCCCCTAGGTGTATGGGCGGCCAGGGAGGCTCTGCGTGCTGCCCTCACACCCTCAAGTGCCGCCCCTGCAGCTCCCAGCCAATGGGAGCTGTGGAGCTGGCACTCGGGGCGGAAGCAGTGCACAGAGCCCCCTGGCTGCCCATGCGCCTGAGGGCCGCAAGGACCTGGTGGCCGCTTCTGGGAGCTGTACAGAGCTAGGGCAGGCAGGATGCCTGTCTTAGCCCCGGGCCCCCACTGCGCCGCCGACTAGACTTCTAATGGCCTGGTCAGCGTTGCCAACCAGAGCCGCCAGGGTCCCCTTCCAACCGGGCATTCTTGTTGAAAACCAGACGCTTGGCAACCCTAGTTTCAGAAGATGAACTATCTCTCACTGAAGTATGCCTCAAATCGTCCATATCTTGCAAATGCCCCACTCCTTGAAGCCCAGTGGAAGATAACAGCAATTGTACCCTTTTCAGAGCCAAACGTCCTTTTGAATAAAATGTAAATAATTGCATTTAATTGCTAGGAATAGTAAAAAAAAAACTGCTATTGCTCTACATATGATTTTTTTTCCTCCACAGTCAAATGATGAATTATGATTCTAGAAAAATCTCAGCATTCTTCACTCAGAACTAGAGTTGGTCAGAGAAACTTTGCCGGAACCATTTATCCATTGGAGACTATACTCCAGTTGAAGTCTGGACACTTTGCAAAAACGTGTGAATTTCTTTTTGGAGGGGGAAAAAAAAGGGAGAAAAAGTTCCAGCAATGTCTAAACATCCCGTTTCAGTATTTTTAGAACAAACAGAATCATTTTTTCCTTTTGAAATGACTTTCCATTTTAAATATTTTTTATGACAGAATATAAAAAAGTAAAAATTGAAAGAAAGCATTTCAATATTGTCAAAATGAACCTTTTCCATCAACCCAAATCGAGAATTTTTCTGAAACTTTCTTTTGCAGCGAATTTCAAAATTTTGGAGGTTTCATTCCTGATGAAAACAAAATTTCATCAATCTTGAAATCCTTCATAACATGGCATTTCCATTCTCTGGCCCGGTCTAGTTAATACCTTAATCAATGGATTGTCCCTGTGGACTTTTATATTGTTCCTGATAATCTCCACACACTTCCAAATCTACTAATTTTACACACACACACCCCAGCTAGATCAGCAGAGGATCAACTCTTGCCTTCTGAATAACTATGCTCCCATGAATGATTATAGCATAGACTGTGTTGTGTTCATATATGGTATTCTTTGGGGAAAACCCCACCCTCCAAAATCCCAAGAGTAACTTGATAAAATTCTAAAAGCCTAACAAAATGATGAGGAGAGTAAAAATATCACCCCATGTCATCATGATGGATACCTCAGAAACCAATACCGATTAGCCCAGACAGACAATTCTCCATCTCCATTCCAATTCACAGGCCCAGAAAGAACACAGCCTGAGCTGACAACTGGAACCTAACTGCCACCCCCAGGAGTTTTTGCTATAAATCATTTTCCTTTTTCACTTATGTCTGTTTACAAATCTGATCCTGTGACTGATGTGTTCAATGAAGTCTAGATACATTTTCCCTCTGGTTGGAGTAAACCACATGGACAGACAGTTCCTCAGTTTGTACACAAAGCATAGAGTTATGCACACACACACTCTCACAAATGGACACGTACATAGAGCAGGTGCAATAGAGACCCTTTGAAAAATCACTCCCTTAATGCAGACTATGAATTTAACTCTGGTATGTAGCCTAGATATCAGCAACATAAATGTGATATCTAGACAACTCTCCAGCATTCTCGTTCAGAACTGCTTTGCTATGTGTTAATCAGCATTTCGCCCATTCACTAATACAGTGCAGTCCTTCCAGAATCATCTGTAGCTATTTGCTTATTAATCACTTCTTTCCCGCTGTGGCATCAGCTTTCATGTTCAATACAAGAGCGCAATCTACCCCAATTGTAACAGAACGCAAGGGGGGAAACAGTAAAGAAGGGATAATACATCTCACATACCACGTTTTGGCTCTTCGCAATGATGAGTCATGGCATTAGTGCTCTATACGCAGGCTGATGAAGTATTCCAATGAAGTGAGCTGTAGCTCACGAAAGCTTATGCTCAAATAAATTTGTTAGTCTCCAAGGTGCCACAAGTACTCCTGTTCTTATTCCAATCAGTGATTTAAATGCACTTTTCATTTTAATTAAATTTATACAAATGAACAAGCACAACAGCAGCCACTCTGGCTTGCAAAGCATTTTGAAGATATTGGAAAGTAAAAGAAACAGGAGAAAAAACCCCACCCTGGATACTAAACGTATTTCAGATTTTAGAGCGGAGTAAATACCTTTAGGTTTGAAAGCTCTTTGGAGCAGCCCTTTAGGGCTTCTAAATTACAGAGCACATTGTCATCATTTAATTATTATCATTACAGTCTTTTTTAGGAAACATAACATGATGCTCCCATAGAGATTTTAATTTCACTTATTTATTTAATGGTTCTCTATAGTTTCTTTTTTGTTAGACTGGCTACAGCAGTGAATAAAATCTAATCTTTCTAGGTTGATCAATCAGCCTGATAACCCTAAACTACTAATTTCTGGCTAATTATGCACAGTGAGCAAAGCATCCTAAACAAAGCAAGCTTAGCAAAGAGTTTTCAACACTGACATTTTACACTTCTGTCCTAGGAAATAAGCAAATTAAATTCAAAGCAGAAACCAGAGGATGACAGAACAACAGAAAGCAACCAGCTGGGCCATCCCAGGCACCCACTCCTACCCCAGCATTCGGCTCTTCTTCCCTTCATCACCCCCACTCAGACTGCTTATAGCAATGTGGCTTCAAAGACGGGTGTTGCAGCCTGAAGGGGAGCGTACTGTTCGGCAGGATGACCTTACCATGCAAACCCTTCTGCAGCCGTCAAATTCTCCCATGCAGATAGAAATAAATCAGAAATGGTTTCCATTCAGATGTGAAGCAGTATATAGGAGAAGAAAGAGGGAAATGAACATCCTGCCACGCAAGAGAGACCTACAACAATTGCTGCTGATGCCAGCCGGACAGTGATCAAAAGGAAGCTTCGAGGTTAGGCTACCTTTGCACACACGCCGTGGCAGCTGCAAGCAAAGAATCCAAAAGGGCTCTGTATCAGCTCCAGCTTTCCAGGACAAAGGGGTTTAAATGTGCTCACATGACGCACTGCTGTCTTTAAACCATGTTAAAGGACTTCTGAATGATGGTGGGAAATAAAAAAAAACACAGCATCCATGAGAGGCTTGAACTCTGCTACCCTGAACCTTTGTCCATGGTTACCCGGCTGCTTTTGTCAACATAATGCTATTTACTGTGGAGCAGCTCACTGAAAGCTTCAATTAAAGTCTGAAACCCATCAGCTGGTTACCAGAGCAATTTGGTTTGCATCAGCGAGCACTCGGCCAAAGCTAAGCCATCTGTCCTCTTACCTGCACCCGACTGGTGAGCAAGCGATAACTAACACTTGGGGGTGGGGGTGGGGAGGGGGAGGCTGTGGCCGAGGACCAAGAGTAGAGACAGGTCCATTTAAGGATGCAAAATGTGCATGTGTTTGGATGCAAAATGTGCCTCAAGTTAACAACCCCCCCTTGCAATTCAGATAATGTTAGTGTCACATTTAGGTAGTTTGTCCTCCTCGCCACGTGGCACGCCCCTTTAAGAGTTTGGGGGTGCCCTGATATACAAAGCCTCAGGAGATATGGGGGGAGAAGAAAGGGGATCCCAAGAAGAAATAGCACTTAGAAGGAATCCTGTTACTGTGTCTTTAAGAGCCTGGAACCTCACAGAGAGGGCAGGGCAAGGCTGCCCCTTCCCCCAGACAGTAAGGAATGAGCTGGGAGAAGGGGCCAGCGTCAATGCTGTCCCCTCCCTCATAGCAGGGCAGATGCCTGCCAACACCGTGGGGAGCAAGAAGGCCGCTGCAGGGTCCTGAGACTGCAGGAAGCAGACACCAGCAGAAGACTGCCATACCCACTAAGTCTGGGAATTAAGTAGTGCCAGCTGGGGGAGATACAGTGCCACCCAGCTCCAGGAGGAGAGCTGGTGCTCCTGCCATAAGGAGAAGACAGAGACGGAGATGTACATTGCTACCCTGAACCAGGAGAACTGGGAACAACCTAGATGACAGGCTTCAGAGAAACCCTGGGAGCCAGAAGCACCTTTTGTTTACTTGGGACTTTTTGTTATGGCCCTTTTTGGTAAGAGGCTTTGTAATAAACAAGCCCTATGAAGGGTATTATTGAATCACATGTCAAAAGAGCCTGAAATGGAGTTAAGGAGTAGTGGTGGCACCTTAGAGATTAACAAATAAATTTGTTAGTCTCTAAGGTGTCACAAGTACTCCTTTTCTTTTGGCGGATACAGACTGCTACTCTGAAACCTAAAATGGAGTTATTGACTTCCTGAGAAGGGAAACTGAGGGAGGGAGTACATGCAGCTCCATAGTAACTCAGCAGAGGGTACTACAGGGCAGGCACGCCCTGCGACCGCCCAGTCCCGCAAAGCTTCATTGGCATGAGCAATTCTTCAAAGATAATGCAGCTGTTCGTGTCAGTGAGGCTTTGCCAAGTGGGCCTGAGCTTTGCAGAACGTTTATGGATCCTCATCCTGAGCAAGGACCAATCCCCAGGTAGGCCATAGCAGATGCCTTGTGGAAATAGCTGCACTGTGTTGCCAGTCATGCAGGCAGATTCAGGTCTACTCTGTCTAGGCTTTTCTACTGACCTTGTCACCATAGGATTTAGGCATAAAAAAGAAAAATACATTCAGTAGAGATGTCCTCAAAAGAGATCACATCTCAGATGACGACGACACACAAACACGCCACAGCAGACTGCCCTGTGACCTTGCTGGCTGTCGCCCAACCAGAACCACAAAGCTTTCTAATGCTATTCCAGAATTTTTCTGCAATGACGTTTTTTTAATAAAGCTGTTACACTTAAAGTGGAAGTGGAGGGAAGCACAAGGAAGAAATAATGCTTTGCATTTATAGGGCACCTTTCTTCCAAGGATCTCAAATAAGTTCCATTAATGAAGCCTCGTAGCCTCCCTCCTCTCCAAGAGCCCAGTAAACCTTTTTCCCATTTTCCTGTCGGAGAAACTGATCCTCTCATAGGTTGTGTGACACACAGTGAATCTGTGGAAGAAGACACAGGACTAGAACCCGTGACTTCTGATTCACACTCTTCTTCTACCACCAGTAGAGCACACTTCCTCACACACAGAGAGCTGGGGACAAAAGGTTCAGAATGGGAGAACGCAGGACAGAGAAGATTTAAAAAAAAAAATCCTATACATAATGAAGTTACATGCCCTGAGAGCCTAATCCTACAGACCTTGCTCACTGGAATACTCCCAGCCTCTGGTTGACAATAATGGGACCATTCACGTAAGTAAGCGCTGTAAGATCCGACTCTAAATGCACATAAATGAAAGGAATAATCTCTTCCTGGGGTTCTGATGTCACTACATCCCCCAAGGAGACATTACCCTTGATATGATGATTATGAGAAGATGTTGGTCTCCACAGTGCCCAAAATCCCATTCTGCTTGCTCACTGCTGTCGCAGTCCAGCAAACATTCTCAGTTCTTGACAGCCAATTTCCCTCAGGGACCTGAGGCATTTTTGTTGTCTTAATAAAGAATTTAAAAACAAAACAAACAAAAAAACCCAACCCAATCCACAACCTGGAGTGTCCTGTTAAATTCTAGCACTCTGACTCCAGCCATTACAGGATTTCAGCTGGGATCATCTTTCCCCTCTCTCTCTGCTCGACTGCAGATGAGCTAATTGCTCATTTCTGCAGATGCACTAACAGTACAGCATGGCTTCCCCAAGGCTGCGTGCGCCAGAAATTACTGATTTATTGCTCAGCTGAGAAAGGCAGTTCCAGCAAATGGGAAAATGGCAAGCTCCTTCCCAGCTCACTGCAGGCCAGCGCTAAGCCAGGCAACGTTTACAGCTCTATTCTGACAGCAAGATGGAACAGTTATAAACTGAGGCTGCGTTTCCAAGGTGCAAATGACTCAGGTTTGTGGAATGCACAACACAGAAACTGTCACACTGAATTAACCAATGGACCAACTTCTTAACAACTCCGTGTAAAGTGCTGCACAGATAAGTCATTTTATTTGTTTTACTAAACCCAAGAATGTACTCTTGAATGCCATCTATTGGCCCTTAATCTATTAACTAAATATATAAGCGTGTGTTTGTGTGTGTACACACACACACACGTACGTAAGTACATGTACAGGCATAAAGCATCTAGTCCAGTATCCTGTCTCTGACAGTGGGTGACACCAGCTGCTTCAAAGAAAAGTGCAAGAAATTCTGTCATACGTAGTTAAGGCATAACCTGACCCTACGGAGAGTTTCTTCCTGACCTCCAAGAGTTAGAGGTTGGCTTAAGCCATGGAGAGTGTTTTCTGGCAAACCTTTTTTTGCAAACAAAGCTCATATCAACAGCAGTTGCTGGCTCTAGTCCTGGGCCCTAATCCTGCAAAGGAATCTGCCTGCCTGGAGCCCATTCCAGGCAATGGAACAGTGCATGGGTACATATCCTTTTGCAAAATCAAGGCCTTATATACTGACATGACTGAAGCCGTAACCTTTTCGTAACTGTCTGGATGACCTACCTATGATGCCCACGTGACTTATGGCTCTCTGGGGCAGCTCTGTTTGCATCAGCAACATCATTTTACACTTTGCTCCAAAACTTGAGTTTTCTTCATTTAAATTTTGCCCGATCCTAGATGTGGAAGAATGCCAATTCCCACCCACCGAGTAGGAATGCATGCTCGGGGCAGGCTGGACAATGGTGACTAAATTCCCACAAATAACCAAATACCAAAGAAATGCGTCGGGTGAGAGAGGGGAACTTTTGGAGCTAGGGATTCCCTGAACCTCCCAAACTATTTCTTGAGGTTTGCAAAGCCAGTTTGGGTTTGTATAAAACGTTGTGTTCTTTTTCTCTCATGGTGAGTCCATTTTTTCAAAATCTTGATTTTAAACTTGATTTAAAAAGCGAGTCCTGATTATTTACATTACCAAGTTTGGGGCCCTGTTGTGTCAGGCACTCTACAAACACACACACTGCAAGACGGTCCCTGCCCTGAACAGTTTATGGCCTCAACAGACAAAGGGAGGGGTGAAAAACCAAGGCAGAGGGGTGGAGTGACTTGGCCACGGTGTCACAGTGAGTCAGTAGCAGAGCTGGGAACAGAACACAGGGCTCTTGCCTCCTAGGTCTGTGCTCTAGACACTGGACCATGTTGCCACTTTAGTCCTCTGCTCTGTATTAAGTACAAGAGAAGCCTCACACATCTGAGCTAGGATGGCAAAAGTGGGTGAGATATATATGGCATCTGCTGTATTTTCCCTTCAGAATCTCTCCCCTTATTCTTCCCCCATTTCTACCTAGTCTATCTGGATTTGTTTTCCACTATGCCCCACTCTCCCCCTGTCTTTTCACTGGGCTGTTTGTTTCTTCCCCTCCCCCATTCTCTACTAAGCACATATTTATTACAAAAACCCCCGAACTTCCAAAGCAGAACACTCCACCGAACACAATTCTCCCCCTGGGGAATGGATACACCACCACACACACAACATGTGTTAGTCACATTGCTTAATACTCTATGCTTGAGTACTACAGTGATGAGTGCGGCATAAGCACCTATACCAAATCGAACAGAACAAGAACCCGAGGACATTTGAACCTGTGCTGAACTTCCAGAGCCATGAAGTTTACGCAGGTTCAGCATGAGGGGAAAGAGTTCAGCCGTGGCTAATAAACAAGCTGGACTATGAAACAGACACTCCCCATTGACGTCAGGGCTCATCTTTCCTTGAGATACCGTGCTGGAAAAATGAAAGAGCGAAGATGGTTTCCACTGCTGCTTAGGCCGATATAGACAAGAAAAGGAGACAGGAACGGAGTGCTCACAAGGCAGCCCGACTGCCCGTCACCATGCATCGTGCTGGCACGCAGGCAGCACTCTCATCAATCCATGTGCCCCTGGGTGGCAGCTGAGTCCAACCGCACCACAGCAGGGTTATGCTGAGGGAAGCTTAGTAACAACATCACATCACCCTCCTCCTTCACCCAGCAGTGGCTTCAGCTGCTCAACCAATGGCGTGTCCTGTTCTCTCAGATGAAGCAAGGCTGCTCTGGGAACGAAGAAGCAGTGGCCAAAAACCATCCATGGGAAACACACATAGGAAGCGACTAGATCACCTGTACAACAGCAAAACATCTGGGGGGCCAGTTCCTCTCCAGTGCCATTTGTGTAGGCTGTGACCACTTGAACCACTGTCTCCCACCTGTGCACCATAAGAATATATGCAGAACGCTAACCTAATACTTCTGCTTTCTCCTACGAGCAGTCCCTGATTGCTTCCCTGTTTCCCCCCTTGGGATCTCATCTGTCCTCTCATAAAGCCGGAGAAACATATCACCACTCATGTGCGCTCTGTGCAAACAATGGTATTTTACAAACAGACAGCATCCTTCTACCCATGGATCCGAAAGTGCTTTATAAATTACAACCACAAAGGCCACCACCAGCTTGCAGCCACCTCTGCTGAGAAGATGGCAACCAACCTGTACGCAAGAGAATGGGAAGCAAGGGGAATTTAATACAAAGAGACAGAGGCCAAGAAAGAGTCCCATGGGGACTTTAAAGATCCATAAAGGACAAGCAGGATTTTGTTTTTTTATGGACTGTACTATGGTTTCATGTGAAAAGCCTTACATTTGAAACCATTTGGGACACAATATTATAGAACTTAGAAAGTTGAAGTAAACGGCTACCTTGCTGGGATTTGAACACATATATTCTACCACTGGCCTCTAACCCTAGCAAACATTCCCTATTTTAACTTGAACTGATTTGATTCCACTCTGTCCAATACTGAAGTGTATTTTTAGCATGCTGCATTCAAAAACTCCAGTGTGGGGGGTCTGTATTGTACCTTCTCACCTCCATGTGTGGGAAAGCCCTCTGGCCAGTAAATCCCATGTAGCCTCATATGCAGCCTCCCTATCATGATGGAACAGAAACATAGCTGGCAGATCCTGAGCCAGACCTCCCCGATCTGTGCATTCGAGATGCTATTCAGTAACCATCTAACACAGAAGGCCAATTGTGGCTCCAGCTGCACTTTGCATGGACTAATGCGGTTACTATCGTAATCAGACCTGTCCACAGGGGAGATGTTTTTTTGGCAGGGCTGACCTTGATGCATTCCCCGAAACCCTCCATCCCCGCTTCCATTTCCTTTTGGCAAATGCTCCCATTCTTCAGGCCTCAGTTCCAGCACCAGCTTTACACTTCAGGTTGGCAAAACATCAGCTTTCATCCTGCTCACAGCAACTGCTGTCCCATATTTTTCATATTACAGTGCCAAGCAAGGTTTTGTTTTTTAACGTTGCTCTGGCTATGCGGAATTTCACTGCTACTGTGGAATATGTGTCTAGCAGAAACACAGAACCCCAGGGCTGTAATAACCATTCACACTGGAACAGCTGGATCCTTGGGTTGCAAATTCCATGTAGTCTTTCCCATAAGAAAGTGACATTGACCATGTTTTCCCATATTTTTAAAATGAAAGACAGAGAGGGCCAGATTCACCAGTCCTATGGCAGCAGTCAAGGGCCTGACACACCTTGCAACATGAGTAGTTGGGTGGGGTTACTGCTACTGTAACCCGCCCTTGGGGTTTTCAGGAGACGAGGGCAGCTTCAAGCTTATGGCCAGATCTCTGTGGAAAACCACCCCACAGAGGTTGCTGGATGCACAGAATCAGACCATCTCCCAGCCGTCCTGCCAAGCCCTGCACCATCTGCTTTAAGGGCTGCACTGGCCTCTCAGAGTACATCTACACTCGCAGTGGTGTGCAGAGTACAGACCCTGCATGCCCAACTAGCATGGGTATAAATAACAGTGTCGATGGGGAGGCATGGTGCAGGTGAGCAGAGCGCCCTACAAGCCTGAACCCTAGGGTATGTACCCTGCACAGCTCTCTACACACCCACCACTACCCAGCTCTTTTTAGCAGTGTAGCGTCCCGCTGCCTCAGCCTTTCCCTGCTGCCTGCCTGAACCTTTCACTCCCACATGTAGTTACACCTCGCAGCGAGCGTGGACGCGGCCTGCCTGGCACTGAGGTGTGTACAGCTACATACACCCCACATGCCGTTGCAAGTGTAGACAAAGTCTTACTCATCCCAGTAGAGGGGAGGTTTCAACCACTTTCTGGACCTGAAATCTCCTCCTGGGGCAGATCCCATTACTGCCTACTGCAGGGTACTTTAACCTTCCTGTGAAGCATCTGGTGCTGCGCTAGGGTCCTCACAGGATACCGGACTAAATGGGTCATTGGTCTCATCCAGTCTGACACATCCTGTATTTCCCTGATGGACTTCCCACCATTAGGGATGCTCTGTTATTGCCGCGCAGTGCCCACGTTCTAAGCTCTGGGCCAGTCACAGATGGACAGTTATGTACTGTAGCTAAAAAAGAGCTCAGACTATCAGCTAGGTATGTAAATTATATGTAAATTATAAATTACACCCAGATCGAGAGGTTCAACAGGATAAAGGCAATGCCTGGGAATGATAGTCTTCAAATAATACAACACAAGAGGCAGCGAGTTATGATGGAGTTACAGCACACGTCAGGAAGTGAACGCAGCGACTGTAACCAGAGAGGAGCAGTAACTCCAGCTGCCAGTACAGTCATACTGCTCCCCAGAATGGGAACTCACAACGCAAACAGCCCAATCCATAGAGAGACTGGGCACTATTGCCTGGGATACAGAACAGAGCTGACACCACGTCAAAGAGTGTCACTGGTATCCAGCTTTCTAATGCCACTTCATCATATCACACAGACGCTGGCTGTGTCTGTGGAGTCTGGCTGACGATGTATACTGGCTACCAGCCTGATGTGGGAATGAGGGACTTACACTCTAGAAAAAAGGCACAACATGGCCTGATCATTACTGCACTTTGACCAGTTTTTCCAAGTAGGAGACTGCATCCAGGCCACTGGGGAGCAAAGCCAGATCGCATCCCTGCTGCAGAGAAACCCATTGGCTCTGGCTTGCACACTTCAGATTCCACGCTGGGAGGTGGAATCCATTTGTCGCCTGGGAAACAGGATGCTGTGCCAACAGCAAGACTGCAAAATAGAGGCCAATCATTCCAGGAGGCTAACGATTCAGCTGGGAAATGAGACCCCCTCGCCACCTGAGAAAGCTCCCTAAATTAGCACTAAGCGCTCTCTAATACTGCATATTTCGCTAACCGATAACAAGAGCCTCCGAAGGAGAATCCATGTCAGCGCTATTTCCTAGTCTAAAGGAGCACTGGGCAGATCAGGTGGCAGCCAGCAGCATGCAAAGCAGTTACATTTCCCAGATATACAAGCCAGATTTAAGGGACACACTTGTCACCCCCCTTTTTTTCCCTTTTACTCTCCATAGTGTGCAGCAGCCCCTCACCCAAACTCTCTCCTGGCCCCCACTCTGTCTCACCTCCTGCAGACGCTTGGAAATAGAAATGCATATACTTACCTATTTTGTTTCCCCTTCCTCGGCAAACGTAATTTTTTTTTTTTTTTTTGCTGTTTCTAGCTCTGCACCACCATAAATGGCTTTGAAATTGACTTCTCTCTCTCTCATGTGCACCTGCATCATCAGTGTCGTCAGCAGGAGAGATGTGCACGGCTCAAGGAACGTGTTGGTGTCAAAAAGCTGCCTGCTGATGCAGAGGCCTTAGGGAGGAGAGCTCAGATACTGTACACTGATGTGATACTCACAAGCATCTTAAAGGGACTTCGGAAAAGCAGCCATTTCCTTACGACAGAGCACTGTATTGCGGTTTCCTTTCTCACAAAGAGAAGTATTGGATTTCAGAGCCGTGTTCACATCTGACGTGAGTCCATCACTTAACTCCGTTCTTTACCCCTCAGCTCACCGCACAAGATCAGCATAAAACCTGAGATTTCACTGAAACTACTGCAATCTTTTTCTCCCTTATATAAATGCTGCTTGACATGGCAAGACAAACCAACACTTCAAGGGCCTAATTCTGCATTCATTTTGCACCTAAAACTCCTGTTGTGGCCCTAGGAATTTTGGGGTGGACAAAGAATGCATCCTCAGGGCCAACGTCAATCTTACTTTTAAACCTACCACGGTTTAAGTAAATCACCCTCGGCAATTCCTTTGTTCTTGATGCATCTTACCTTTGCAAGGGTCACTTAAGTGTAATCTAGTATTCTCATTTCAAACAGAACTGTACAAAGCAGCAGAGAATATGCTGCAGTGAATAATCATGACATGCTGGCCACTTGGGGTTGAATAGATGATTTAAACAGCTTTTGCGGTCAGTATTCTCTCTTTCTTATTTTAGTTTTTAAAAATGCCACTCTTCAAAAATGAAGGACATTTAAATGACAACCAAGCGGAGTGTCTGGAAATTATTACAGGAGAGATAACAGATAATAAATACGGCAACGTGCAGCACATTTCATTCTATTTGGTTTGGTCGATGTTAAAGGTAATTGCTGCAATCCTTTAAGCGGCTATGCTGCACGCTGATTTTATACTGGACACAGCAATTTTATCGTGGTGAATTCAAGACACATTATGATTAGAAAAATATGAAAAGAAGGAGGAGGAAAATGTAAATTATTCCTGTCCTTCTAGACCTGTGTGGCTACCTGGGCTAGGAAGGATCTGTTCCTGCAGCGAGCGAAATCAACTGCAAGACTCCCACTAATATCAGTGGTGCAGTATTGGGCTCTAAGGCTGCTGCTCCTACAAGGTACCAAGCACCTTTCAACTCCCATGAACTTTAGTAGGAGAGAGTGCTCAGCACCTTGCAGGATCAGGCCCTCTCTAAGGGAAGTCTGACCGCCAGAATTTCTGAGACAAATTTACATGACTGATTTTATCAGGAGACAGTACTATGACATAGGCTACAACAAATGTACCAAGATCATGATGCCCATGAATGCTACCAGACATGGGCATCACACAACACTGTAAACACTCAGACATTTTCAATCCAGGCAAGCGGGTTGGACAGAGTTATTTATTCTAAGATATTTGAGCTTCATAGATCACAGAAATCATAGAATATCAGGGTTGGAAGGTGACCACAGGAGGTCATCTAGTCCAACCCCCTGCTCAAAGCAGGACCAGTCCCCAGTTTTTGCCCCAGATCCCTAAATGGCCCCTCAAGGATTGAACTCACAACCCTGGGTTCAGCAGGCCAATGCTCAAACCCCTGAGCTATCCCTCCCCCCATGTGACATGAGACAATAAAACGCCAAGTAAAAAAGTCCTGTGGTGCAGGGTTTTCGAAGGCCTAGATTGTTCCTGGAGATGGTTATACAAGAACTGAACTGCTCTATCAGACTGTTCTGGGGAAAATGTATTCTGCCCCCAAAATTGCCATTGATGACACGTTGCTTAATGCAGTAGAAAAATGATGCTATCTAATAAGGCCACAATTAAAGATGAAATCACACAGCATATTTCTGAAGCCAGTTCTGCCTGTGGTCGCCATTGTCGCCGTCTGTGGAATGTCAGAGGCATTCAACTTCACACCAAGATTAGTGTCTATTGTGCAATCACATTAAGCTCTCTTCTCTATGGCTGCGAAACATGGACACTCTACAGCAGACACTTGAAGCAACTAGAACATTTTCACATGCGCTGACTGCTTCTCCTCTGTAGTATCAAGTTTTCAGACAAGATCCCAACCATCAAAGTTCTAGACCAGTGCTATATGACTAGCATTGAATCCCTAACACAGGAGCAACTTTGCTGGGCTGGTATGGATCAATGATACGGGAACATCTACACCGCAATTGCAGCCTGAGCCCCACAAGCCCTTGTCAGCTGACCAGGGCCAGCTGTGGGTGTATAATTACAGTGTAGACATATCCTTATTGGCCTGTCAGTCTCAAGAATCATTCAGAGAGCAATGAGGGAAGGAATCTTTCCCTGCTACAGAGCTGGAAAGGCAGCTGTTCTAGACACTAGCAAGAGAGATTTCACCTGCTCCCATAGGTAAGGGGGGAATTTCAATCAGAGCAGATAAGGACACTTTCTAACCCTCCATAGACAAGAGAAAGGGGTTTAGGGAAACTCTTTATCCTGGGAAACATCTTAATTCTGTTCAGTACAATTCTTGAAAAAGCCTCAGCAGGAAGATGAGTTTGACTGAGGAGCAGCGAGCTTTGTGAGAAAGTACAGTCCAAGATTAAATCACGGGTTCTCGTATCCAGTGGCTCATGTAAGAAGGACAAGTGACAGTTACACCTCATAGAATCTCCCTGAAGTAGATCTCCAATCCTTTCCCAAGAGAGACCTCCTCGATGCTAGGGAATCTAGCTCTCCTGAGCCACGGTCTAGTTTAGGAACCAAGGGGAGGTTGCATTTTATTACAGTTATAAAAGAGGCACTGAAAGAGTACTTTGCAAACCTGTCAAGACTTAGGGTCACTGTGACCTGGAAAACAGAACTGCTTGGAATTAGTCATCAACCTACAAGAGCACTGTGCAACAGCAATTCTCCAGCAGGAGTCTGAGTGAAGCAGCAGCGCACCCCAGCTGTCCATCGCTCCTGTCATAAATATAAAGAGAAGGGTAAACACCTTCAAAATACTTCCTGGCCAGAGGAAAAACCTTTTCACCTGTAAAGGGTTAAGAAGCTAGGATAACCTTGCTGGCACCTGACCAAAATGACCAATGAGGAGAAAAGATACTTTCAAAGCTGGATAGGGGGGAGAAACAAAGGCTCTCTCTGTCTGTGTGATGCTTTTGCTGGGAACAGAAAAGGAATGGAGTCTTAGAATTTAGTAAGTAATCTAGCTAGATATGTGTTAGATTCTGTTTTGTTTAAATGGCTGATAAAATAAGCTGTGCTGAATGGAATGTATATTCCTGTTTTTGTGTCTTTCTGTAACTTAAGGTTTTGCCTAGAGGGATTCTCTATGTTTTGAATCTGATTACCCTGTAAGGTATTTACCATCCTGATTTTACAGAGGTGATTCTTTTTACTTTTTCTTCTGTTAAAATTCTTCTTTTAAGAACCTGATTGCTTTTTCATTGTTCTTAAGATCCAAGGGTTTGGGTCTGTGTTCACCTATGCAAATTGGTGAGGATTTTTATCAAGCCTTCCCCAGGAAAGGGGGTATAGGGTTTGGGAGGATTTTGGGGGGAAAAACGTTTCCAAGTGGGCTCTTTCCCTGTTATATATATTTGTTAGACGCTTCGTGGTAGCAGCAAAAAGTCCAAGGGCAAAGAGTAAAATAGTTTGTACCTTGGGGAAGTTTTAACCTAAGCCGGTAAAAATAAGCTTAGGGGGTTTTCATGCAGGTCCCCACATCTGTACCCTAGAGTTCAGAGTGGGGAAGGAACCTTGACAGCTCCGTTATTCCAAAAGAGCAATGGAGAACATACAGTTGCCAGGCTACAAACAGAGGATCAAGGCAGAGCCCTAAGAACATAGTAAAAAGCCTCTGTTTATTTGGCGGGAGGTGGGTGTTCAGCTGCACTTTGTTTAGTCATTGTATACACCACTGCAGACTTGCCTTGAATTGGCTTAAATTAGGACATAGATATAAGGTAATAACTACCTGTGCTTTGTCTCCACTAGGATTTCACAGCAAAATCACTAATGCATGTGAGCTACCTTGCTGCAAAAACACACCTTTTCAAGACATAGCTTCAGTGAGACTTCTGCTCTGGTGGGGACAGGGTCACCCACAGTCAGAGTGATCTCACCCCATGCATTGACTGTGGAAGCGATTTTGCTCCAAGAGCATAAATCACTCCCTTTGTGCCAGTTCTTAAAAAGCTGAGAGGCCTCATGGAAAACACTACAGGAGTCTACTTGTAGAAACAATTCTGCTAAACAGCCAGCTGTTTTTTTGTTTTTCCCTTGGTTTCTTAAAGAGCTCATCCTCACCTTGCAGTTATTCTCAATCTGAGAACAACATTCTCTGCTTCTGACACCCTGGTCACCCCAAGCAAATGACCACAAACTCAGAAAACAGAAGGCCCAGGCCAAGAGTCTCCAAGGGACTGGCAATATTGGATGGCTGGATTTTGGGTTAGGTGGGGCATAATATGTAGCAGGAACAGAGAAACTCTAAAAAAAATCTCCTGTGCTCATGAAAATGCCCTGAGCAACAGGAAATTGAGGGTGGGGTTCTAAACATACCAAAAAACAAACAAACAAACAAAAACACATGCTAGGCAAGTAGAATGTTTTCTAAAGAATTTTTTCCCCCCAGGAGGTGGCCCTTTAAATTCATAGACGGAGTGGTAACATCAATCACAGTGGAAGGAGAACAGGGGAATGCTACCACAGAGCCTCACACAGGTAGAGGAGGCAGCAAAGAGATGGCATTTCCATTCAAAACAAAACATAAAAATGAATGTTAAATCCCAGCCACAAGAGGGTTTGGAGCTGGAGAGGCAGCGTTGCTCATCCTGAGAGAAAAGCACCAGTAGTCCAAGGCTTCTGAGATTTAGTCTCCGTTCTACTGGGAACAAAGCCGCGTACACTGAAAAGCTCTTACTGGCATAAAATGCAGCAGCCTGTCTGCTTAGCAGCACTCGTCTACACGAACCAATCACCCTCATGCCTCTGTATTGGTTGCTTACTACATTCAGAGTCCATTTCAAGATCCTGGATATTCAAAGCCCTACGTGGGATTGGCTCCAGGTAACTAAGAAGTCACCTCTCCCTCCGTGGTCTCCCATAATAGATACCTGTATATTTCACTGGTAGGGGCAGGAAACAAAATTTCCGAAGGGCTGAACCCAGAGCGTGGAACTCACTCCCGTAAGACATAAGAATGGCCATGGGGCCTCCACACTTCCAGAACTAAAGGCAAAACTAACTTACTCAATTTAGCTTTCCCTCAATTAATTATTCACGCACTCACAGAGACACAGTCGAGGACTTCTCCTCTTTCCTCCTCTACCTTCAGTTACTGAAAACTTGCTGAAGAAAGGAAGTGTCAAGTTCTCGGTTTTATCAGATGCCTAAGATATTCACTCAAGAAAGGCAAGGAAATGGTCATGACATGTTTGTTCGGTCTTCATACTGAAATGTGATGTCTGTTGCAGCGCAGACTGGAAGCAATGGTGGAAAACCCACCCAAGAGAATGGCTGAAATCCAGGAAGGATTCCAAGGAACAAGCAGCTCTTTGAATATGATTTTGATATGAAGTGTGTCACATGGTTCTTTAATGCATTATCACATGATGCCAGAGCTTCCTCTCTCAGATCATCTGCCAGGAGATTAACCGATGTCCCCATGCCAGTTTCAGTGATGGAGCTTTTTAGCCATCACCTCTGGTAAGTTTTCTGATCTCGTGGTTTCGACACACTTTTTACCCAGATTTAAGCCTGTGAAACCCTTTGATGCTATCATTTAAATTCTATATAAACCTCACTCCTGCAACAGCGCTATTTTTAACCATTACCATAGTGACAATGCCGTAAGGTGTTTCACATGAGGCTACACCACACTTTTCAGAACAGTGTCTCTCAGCTTAACCTTCGCTGTTTGCAATATAAAAATACTGAACTTCCATTGCTAGGGCCAGATTCCAACACCTTTACTCTTTTGGGCATAAAATTCAGTGGGGCCACTGGTGGAGTAAAGTGCTATTCAACATGAACAGGGGTATCAGAATCTAATCCCTAGCAATTCACACTGAGTAGTACCTTACACCACGAGTGGTTCCACTGAAATGTGGAATAAAGTACTATTCATTGCAAGTAAAGATGTAGCAATTGGACCCAAAGGGTCAAGAGAAATACTCAGCGGGTCATTGTGAGCTGATATTTGACCCAAAATACAGTAAGAGGGGCTTCCATGGATTTTAACACTGACTGTCATGAGACCAAAGGTGGGCTTGAAGTTAAGGCACTGGACTGCGAATTTAGGAGACCCGGATTCAGTTCCTATCTCTGACCCAGACTTCCTGTGGAACTTAGGGCAAGTCACTTAGCTTCTCTGTTCCCCAACTTTAAAACAGGGACACTAGTACTTCCTTTCAGTTTTGTCTATTTAGACATTAAGCTCTTCAGGGAAAGAAAGGTATGTACAGTGCCTAGTACAATGGAATCCTGAGTTCAGCGGAGACTGAACTCCAGGTACTATCACCATACAAATAACATATAATGATAGTAAGGCTTCCCAATGGAGAACTACTTTAGACATTTGTATCTGGGTTCTCCAGACTTGCAGAAATGTTTATAGCTACATTACTGATGAGAGTGCTGGCATCAAGGTACCATACCAAAGTATCATCCAGCAGGGCAACCAACCTATTGTAAAACAGATGCAGATATTACCCTACCAACCGGCCTTTGGTGAACACCACCATTCTGAAACATCAGACTTCCCGTTTCTTTGTGGGTTCCCTCCGGATCTGTTTAGTCACCATACCAAGCAACTTTCAACACAAAATGTAAGTTGACAGCTGAGTCGGAGTTACAGGTGGTAGCACAATTGAGCTGACAAATCTGTATCAGCAGCAGCAGAGGGAAATTCTGTAGCTGCTCTCAGATGCTCAAGTTAATCCTGTATAAAAGGGTGGTTTGCCCCTTTTTGGGCTAGAGGCCTGGGGCCAACCAACCCTAGTTACAAAGCAGGGCTTAGATGATTCCCCTATAACAGCAGCAGGAGGCTGCCGGGTGGAAGCGAGACAGAGAGATGTTCAGGGAGAAACAACCAGAGGAAGCTGGGGTAGAGACTGCAGAAGTGCAGCAAGCAAGAGCTCCTGCAGGAGACTTTTGGCTAGGGGGAAGGGTTTGAGTCTGGAAGCCAGAAGGCTAAAGAAAGCTATGGACCAGGGAAGGCAGGCTCCCCAGGCATAAGACAGAAAAGACTCCAACCAGGTAGGGCCTGGGAGGAGCCTGCCAAAGCAAGAAAGGCCCCCAGGCAGGTAAGCCAGGGAGTAGGAACAGAAATTTTTTGTTTGTGCAGATTTTTGCCAGACTTTTAAATGGAGTTTGGAATTTTATTTTGAGTTTATTTTGTGTCAATAAACCCAGACCCCAAGGAGGGGTATTTCTGGCCACAAATAACCTATGGGTGTAGTTTATTGAGGAGTCCAAGAGGGGAAACTGAGGCAGGAGGCCACCTGCAGGGTCATCTTGTGACCCCCAGGCGGCACCTGGGAGGAGGCCACTAATTGATATCCTGCCTTTGCCCTTGCTTCTATTGTGAATTCACTTGAACGGCCAAATACGTTCCAAGGTAAACAGCATAATGTTAGTGGGTGTTTTTCCTCTGAAAAGTTAAGCAACCAAAACATTAAAAGCAACTATATTCCAGCAAACAGAAATGTTTTAGCACAAAGTATATGGGTCATGATTTAAGCTCTGCCATTGTTCTGTGGAAATGAATTGCTTCCTATCCCTGGCAAAGGGAAGGCCTTTCAAATCAAGATAATGTTTTATTCTACTAAAAAAGAACTTTAAAAAAAAAAAAAAAAAAAGCAGCAGAGGGGCAAAAATAAATCCTTCTATACAGCAAATGTCCACTGAGGTTAAATTACTCAAAGTTTCCCAGAATGAGAGGCTTGCTCGCAAGCACCGGAAAGTTTATGAAGCTCATCCTTAAGATCAGCTCCTACAGAGCGAAGTTATCTCCATATCGCTGGAAGATGTATGAGCGAAACAAGCCATGCTAGCTACAGTGTTTCTTTGCTGTTTAAATCTTCAGGGTTAGATTGTACCTTTACCATCTGCCCTGTGAATGGGGTAGGATATGGCTAAGCCGCACCAAGAGCGGACCAGAGACATAGCGAGCAGCTGATTAATTCTACCTTTGGAGAAAGTAATCTGCTGGCCCACACCACCAGCCTCAGCTCTCTGGGCACACACACTGGGTGGGGTGGGAGAATTCACCTAGTCTTTGCCCCTCCTGCTCACTCCTTGCCCATCAATGCAGGAGGGGAAGTCACAGCACATGGAACCTTCATGCTGTAATCCATGATGCCCCCATATTTTACTGCAGGGCTGCATGAGCAGCAAGATAATCTTGCCTTCAAGGCTAATTTTGCATCAGTCATACACTGAAATATTGGTAAAAGGAAGATAAGGCACAGTTAAGTGGCAAAAGCAGAAGTGCCTTGGCTTAGCACAGCCTTTGCACACAATGCTATTTGTCACCTAAATGGACACAAACAACAGACAGAATATTCTGCATGGTCATGAGCTGGGAGAGGGTTAATAACTCCTTAACATTTGGATCTTGCTGCTGAGAAGCTGGATGTGTTCAAAGTATGGGCTTGATCCTGCAAGGTGCTAAACACCATGGCCTCAATCCAGCAAAGCACTAGAATTCAATGGGATCATTCAAACAGTAAAGTTACTAAACACGAGTAAGACTGGCAGAATCTGGCCCTTTAGCTGTAGAGCACTGAGGTATCACCGCACGAAATCTGATACTGACCTGCGAATCATGGTCATCACATAACACAGCCAAGCAGACTCAAAATATTGCAAAGATGCACTGATTTCATTTGTTCCTCCCACTAATTTATTTAACATCCTCAGAAGATTGTCAGTGTGTACAATTTATTAATGGGAGAGAAAACTTTAATAGTTTACATTTACATAGCACTTTCCAGCCCAGGATCAAAAAGGATTAAATATGACTCACACTACAGCTGTAAGGTAGGTATTATTATATCCACATAAGTAAACCAAAGCATAAAATTTAAAAGTGATTTATCCCTAAATTTTCCTTTCTCTGTTTTATTCCCTTACTCCTAATTACCCATTTGTACTGTCCTGTACAATTCCTCTATAAGTAGCTGGTAAAAGAGGTCTGTAACTGTACAAAACACAGGAGTAATCTAAATTTTCCTGGGTAACTATTTTTCACAATCCATGCTATCCAAAAATGCCTACACCAAAGCAATTCTATGGGAAGGACTTCCATTTATTTTCACATGCACTTGTTGTGGGCAGAATGGAATCCTGATAAGCGACCAAGAAAGAAGTCAACCTGTCGGACTGCACTGGAAGGTTTCCAAAGAAAAGTCCTTTGCTGCTCTCTCAGGTCCAAAAAAACATTCAAGAAAGTTATTGTTTCACACCGTGGAGTTTATACACATAACAACCCCATTCATTCTCAAGTAAATGTCTTCGTGGTCAATTTGGACCTGTAACAGAACTCATCCACAGTCCTTTAAAAGGTCACATTTTGGTGGTTGGGAATGATCTGTTTTTGACATATTATGGTGTCATTTGTGAGCCAATTTGTTTAATAATCCCAGCATTAATCAACCTAATTTCTAACGAGCAGGAAAAATTACCCAAGATTCTTGAATTAACACCACCCAAGGTTGGAGGTAATTCCAAATCATTTAAAAGTATGAAACAGATTGATAAGCAGACTGATGCTACTTACAATGAATAGCAACTTTAAAAGGTACCCTTGGCCTAGTTTCACATGAGTAAATAAAATCAAGTACCAGGGTGTCCTAGAATATCGCAAGATTAGGCTGTCTGCTTTTTTGTAAATTTCTATATATCTACTAGATTCTGTGGCACAGAAACAAATGGGCTCTTGTTACTGTATCACCTGAAAATGTGTTTCATATATACTGCATGGAGGCTACCACAGGCTGACAGCGCTAGGTTATCACAAGCTGCTCAGTTTGTGGCCTTGTTAGGATTTAGGGATTCTGAAGGGAAAAGACCCTCCTCTTTAGACAGAGGACATGGCTGCAATAAGGTGTGGAAGAAAGACAAAAACAAAAAAAGAAGTAATCACCTAAATCTCAACGGGAAGGGACTTTTCTTCATTTGAATAAATTGATCCTAACCACTAGGGATGAAGAAATGATGCATCTGAACTCTTGGGTCAAGACGATGTCAAGTCACTTCATTTTTTGCTGTGGCCCTTCTTGGCATTTGCACATCCACAGCACCATCCGTGCATGGCTCGCAGTGCGTACAAGCAGAGGGAAAGCATGCTTCATAGTTACAATTATTAACGTTGCAAGGAAAATAGTGAATGCAAAACCTACCTTCCACTGCAAAGAATGAAACCACTGATCCCTCAGATAACTGTTTGCAGCCTGAAATTAAAAACAAAACACACATAAATTGAACCATTAGATTCTGTTAAAGCTCTGGAACATTGAATCAAACAAAAGCGAATCACCCGCGTGTTCTTTAAAACCCTCAAAGCAGCGCACAATTGTGTGCATCTGAAACCACTGACCTTGGCTCTCTGCTCTAGAATTACCAGCTTCAACCCATGCCCTTCATGAAAGTGGAGGAGAGTTTTAAAAATCTACCGAAGACATGGGTTTGCATTATCATCCATTTATTTTAACAGGCAGCAGTGACAAAGACGTTATTACATCTTCTTAAAATTTAAAATATTAAATATTTAACTTAAAAAAACCAAACCCTTAAAAGCATTAACTTCAGCCGATCCAAACCCTATGAGGTCGATGGAAAGATGCCCATTAACTTCAATGGGATTTTGATCAAGCCTCTGACAACTATAGGCCACTAGTCCTCTATATCAGATCACCATCCTGGATTAAAATGCGGACAATATTTTGCAGATACCTCCATTTATGCATCATCCTCCCTTGTTTCCCATTCCCCAGCTGTGATCTAGCTACTTGAGTATCGTCTTGGCAACAATGACAATAGAATGCAATGAAAATGTTAAAGAAAACACACACAGTTTACAGCATCTGTATGAATGCTGCAATAGTCATTCTCAATGTAACGTGCACCAGTTTTTGTCCATATTAAGCAGAACTGCTAAAAATTCCTTCTGTTCAGCTAGGGTCGTAGCCAATAAGGAAATAGTTCAATGCTCCCAAAGGTCACAGGCTTGATACCAAAAATTATAAAAGCAGCAGCACTGACGTAAATTCATTAAGTGCACAGAAAAGTGTACATGCCTTTCCAGGGCTCTCTGTACATTAGAAGTATGTTGTGTGGGTTTGCTTTTCCAGCTCTCTCTTATCTCCTTTCAGCTGCTAGGGCTTTTTCCTTGCAATTATGGATGTTTTAAATGAGTAGTGAAAATAATAGCATGATCAATGCAAGTCCTGTGCAAGTAAACGGCAAGGCTCTTCACTGGATAAAAATGCATCTCCTTTCAGAGGGGGCTTGTGTCCTGCAATGGCAAAGATCCTACAAACTATTTCCTGTGCACCTGAACAAAAGTTAAAGCATCTTTTAATTATTTCTCCCCTTCCCCACCTTTTCGGATAAGTGTTAAAACCTAGAATGCACAATTAAATTTATTCCAAGCTAAAGGTAACTAATGGTAACCAGAGCTGCAAAAGTTAAAGTTAGTCTGGGTACGAAATATGCCTCTAACTTCAGGGTCTGATCCTGATCTCATGCTGGTGAAAATCAGAAGTGTCTCACTAACTCGAGTGGAGTAACACTGTTATAACAGCAGCATATTATCAGAATCACGTAATGCACAGTGGATCACCAAGCAAAGGGGGTTACAAAGAGACTAGGCATATTATCTACTGGCCCCATTGATCTAGTTGGAAAACGGAATGCCCGTTCTGCCAGAAATTCTGACACTTCAAAATCTGCTTATTTCAAATCAGAATGAAAAACTAAAATTTTGAAATTTCTCATGGAATGGAAATACTAAAAAATACCATCTAAACACTTAATTTTGGTAGTATTGAATCATTTCATTTAGGTAACGTCAAAACATTATATTATATATAACACCTATTACAATTAATATTTTAATATAATAAAGCTTTTAAATTAAATGAATCCAAATGATAAAAAACTAGACAACACACTCTGACAATATCAAATGAAAAAAGAAAGTCAAATCTGTTTCAATTTTTCCCCATTCAATATTTTGTCAAAATACATATGTTCCTACAAAACATTTAGATTTTGATGAAACTGCATTTTCTGACCAAAAACTTATGTGGAAAATTTTTCAACCAGCTCTAGCTGACTGGACATATTGATGGCCATGTACTTCTGAGGACTGAAGTTCAAAACTGCCCAAAACTTTCATATATCTTGTAACAAAAGCCAGCTGCAGTGCCAAAAAGTCTGTCCACCTGAGGAAGGAAGATGCAATCCTGGTCTTGAATTCCAACCAGCTGTTCTGGCCCTGAATGTAGGAAGACATGCTATATGAAGACATCAACAGAGAACCACAGGTGTTCAGCGAAACAAAAACCTATAGTATAGAACTATCTGGCACAGGTATACCCATCAGGTACCACTCTGGACTAGGAAACACACTGGGAGATAAGAAAAGAGAAGTAACAGAATTTCAAGAACAAAAAAGTGACCTAGAATAAAGCATAAAAATATGTCGAAAAATTGAAATGATCATTGTTCCCTTCTAGGCCCTTGATTAAAATAGTAACATTTGGTACTCCTGCAGTACCTTCTGTCCAATCACTTTACAAATATTAATTAACCAAGCCTCATACCCCAGAACTAGCAGCAGAGCTAAGAGTAGAAGCTAGGGGTCCTGGCTCCCAGTCCCTTGCACTAACCACTAGACTAGTATTTCCTCTCCAAGAGGCCAAACTTTTGTGTTCTAAAAGCAATACTTTGCTAAATGGACCATGCCCATGCTGAAACCAAGGACTGATCCCCCATGCTTCCTTGACCCGAACTGATCAATTAAGCTCAATATTCCAGCCAGCAAGCAAGTTCTTATTTTGTGTAGGTTTGAGAATGTGTGTGTAGCATACAAGGCTAGAGTGCATGCTATATGTCCATAGAATCTGACATTTCCTAAAGGAAAATCAAATACTAACTGAGCATGTAAAAGTTCTATTAAATTACCAGCAAACTTTCTAGATAGCTATTGTTTTTACATTGATAACAACAACAACAACATACACTGGTTTCTAATACTACTAATTATTAATAGGGAACTGTAGGACTCTTTCTCCTTAAAAGGGCAATGTCAACCTGTTTTAGGTCCTAGATTTGACCTATGATGTGATTTGAGCCAGTACCCTCTGAGCCAAAGGTAGGTGCTTGACCATTTGCATTAAAGGCAAATCACCATTAGCTGTTAACTACCCTTCATTTCCCAGACACTGGCGAGCACAAGACCATCATAAACACTTAGAAAATCATTATAAGCAAGTAGGTTTTATGACCAACATTGCTCCTGCTGGAGCCTAGATAGAACAGTGGCTAGGCACTTTATAAAAACCTGGATAAGAGATTGTTCAGACAGAATACACACAACAAGAAATAAAGAAAAGGCTGAGAAAATTCCTGACCCACAAAAACCGGAGGAAAAACCCAATGGTATGGATTGCTAAATGTGAAAGCGCAAAACTAACAGAGGAAGAATTTATATTCAAATTTGAGAGGGAAACACAACAGAATTTTTTAAGAAAGTAGATCCAGCAATGTGCCTAAATTGCAAGCTTAGATTCCAAACTTTGTGCAGCATTTAAATATGATGATTTTGTTTAACTTATTATATATAGATAGGCTATCAGCAAAATCTGCATCTGAATCTGGAGTTTAAACAACTCCAGTATTTGGGACTTTCTGGATTTGGGTTGAGACCACTTCTAAGAAAAACAACTACAAAGAAGATGATTGTAAACACAAAAGCAGAAAACAAACCTTTAGAAAATCCCAGCAGGTCTACCACTGATCAAGAACGAATCGTATCAGGACCTTATCAAGTCAATGGTTGTATCCCAGAAGCTCACTCTTCAAAGTGCTACGCCTGGCCAGATCAAATTTATTAAACTTAACCACTGTTATCTTGCTGGGGCTGTTCTGACA